>NW_028263391.1:12023114-12716447 GCF_051168715.1 Poecilia mexicana | reverse complement strand
ACACTGAGGAACATGATCTGCACCCAGTGTGGTGAAGGCTGGTCTGATTAAACTTCAGACAGTAAGAAAAAACATACGTACAGTATGTGTGTGTGTGTATGTGTCTTACAGTGTAAACACCTTGTTTCCACTGTGTGTAATAACTTCTTGTTTGTATCTAAGTTAATCAGCCCAATTAAGCTCCAAAGGAAATGCTGCACTTTGAATTAGAATAAAGATCAAAGCCCACAAAAGTCTAAATTTTATATTGCTTCTTCATCAGAAGAAGAGAATAAAAAGCAGTTTTCCAGATATACTAGTAAAAATGGAGCCCTTAAACCTGATACCTGAAGCTTTGACACTCATCGCTGCACCTGGCAGACAAGCTCTTAACCTTGAGTCATTACACCACTGCACCGTGTCAGATGAACTTCAGTGAGCGGGCCAGGGAGGTGATTTTTGTGCATGCATACAGGCCGGGGAGGAAAATGACTGAGGCACTAGAGATGGAGAGCACCAGCGTCTCAGTAAGAAAAAGGGGGCCAATTTTCTGTGAGAGCGCTTGGCTCTGTTGCCAAGTGTCAAGGCGCTGAGATGAGACAACTCCAGGACTGCCCAGGATATCTGATGAGCCGCGATGTAAAAAAACAAGAAAACACAACCTCAGAGGGTTCCAGGTCAATCAGACACTAAGTGGCTGTCAAGACAATGCTCTGATATAACAGTGGCACCAGTCGTACCTCTTGCGGTCTGTGCTTGATCACTTGAGATGGATGCATGTTTGTGTTCGTGCTCTCGCTGCATTTCTGTCTTTCACAAATTAGGATTCTGTCAACTGAAGCGCTTTAATTAAAAAGTCACGTCAAAAATAAAGGGATAAGAATAAAAACAGTTGAGCTACACAACTTCAGCAATTTTAAATGGCAAATAACTAAGCAGCGAGGTAATATGTTGGGAATTCGGGATTAATTTAACATAGAAGAAAATCTCTCTTATGTAAAAATACACCTGCAGCTATACACATTTATTTATTTATTTTTTTTCGGTAGGTATAGGTCAGTCAATTGATAGATATTCTTCTAGATGCTTGATCTGCTAAATGTGCCATTCTTAGATTAATCCAAATGATCACTGCAACTTTCATTTACTGTTTAATATTTAGATGTGCTCATTTCTAGTTAATGTAAAACTATTGTCTTCCATATAACTGTGTGCTTCAGGTGGATAAAACCAAACTATCCACAATTTTATTTATTCTCTGGATGCTGTGCTATATTGGATTGACTCTAACTTGTCTGGCCTTAATATGCATGAATCATTGACAATCATAAATAGTACAAGCAGACATAAGTTTAGCCATGATTCGATTCTTGGTCCATGTTTACTCAAAGTCTACATGCTCCTCTTGGTTTACATTAGGATATATAGCTATATTATAAAAATAGATATAAAAGAACATTTCATACTCTATGCTGTTTAATTGCTAGAATAAAGGGTTTCCTATCAAAACAGGACAGAGACTGCAATTTATCCAAAACCCAACTGACAAGGCCATGAAACTAAAGCTTGAATCACTGCACTGGTTTTAAATTATTTCCTCAGACTACGATGCACTAAAACGTCTTGGCCTTTTCATACGCTCTTTTTCTTGCCAGACATGAATCACATAGACCCATCAGACCAAATGAGACTTTTTCACTTAGTGTTACCAGGACCAGAACTGATCAAGAGGTCTCCATTTTCTTCTGTAAAGCACTTGCATGCATTAGTAATATAAGGTCATTTAAAGTGTGTACACAGATATGCATCGACAGTGAATTAAATGTTCTCACCAGACTGTTGCTATTTTGGTGGGATAATTTATTGTATGAAATGGAGTGATCTTTTGTTTGTATTTTTTGCCAACAAACTGATTAAATAATATTAAAGAAATAGATTAATCTCTCAAAACAAAAATAATTAGCAAGTTTGCTTATTGGTTTAACATGTTAAACCAATTAGAAGTTAAAGAGGTTATCCAATAGCACAGACTCCCTCTCCCTTTGGCAAAAGACTCAAAATGTGATACAATTTATTTCACAAAGTGAACAATAATCAGGATTCTTCAGCATTATTTAATCGCTTTGCATCCCAGATTCATCCCACTCCCTGTTCAGAGGCCTGTAATGACCTCCTGTCTTATCCACCACAATCTCTGCAACTCTCTGCCACTATACCATTACCCTTCAACACTCCAGTTTCACTCTGACTGACATTCAATTAAGTGTTAAAGGGCAATCTACAGAGGACAGTCGCGAGGAAGTGAAGTAAGAGAGCTGAACCTACAATTGCCCCGGGACATTTCACCCCGGAATCAGTAACTCATGAATACAAACCAATGGAAAATGGCTATTATATAAATATTTAACTAGTATTTTTAACCACGAATTAACTCTTTGCTCAGAGAAATAAACAAAACACTCAAGAAAAATGCTGAGAATAAGAATTTAATTTATTCTGAGTTCATTTGTAGGAAATTTACAGATGCTCTGGAGTTTTTTCAATGATCATTTCATATTTAACCCCCCCCAAAATAAGGTACAATTATATGTTATAAAACCATGCAAAATATGGAAGCATAACACTTGATAGCAAAATTCCAACCAGTCCTTTGCAACTGTAATATTTCACAGACTGATACTAAAACGATTACAGCAACTGGATATATTGAGCATCTCTATTGTTGGACATAACTCATCACTGTTTGGTTATGCAATAAGTGTTCAGTTTCTTCCTGTTAGTATTCTAAAGTCAAGTCTATTTTTGTTGCTTTTTTAGCTTCTTTACAAAGTACTGCATGTCTTGGGGGGGGGGGGGGGGGAGCAGTCTTCTGCCCTGTTAGCTTTTGAAAAAGCAGTGTCACAGCAACAAGTGTCTGAAAGTGCTCCAAATGTTTTCCGAAATGTCAAAATAAATTGTGCAAACATGAGGCCAAAGTTTAGCTAAAATGATGATAATAGCTGGTGCGATGTTACATTAATGGAAAAGAGCCTCGTGTGTGTTGTTCAGGCTCACAGAGGCTTCAGCAATACTGCATGAGCATATTCAAAAGCATTCTACTTGTCTATCACAATGTATGAGTTTATTCTTTGGGGAGGACATTATTGCCTCGAGGTTCAAAAATAAAGAATAGGGACAGGAAACTTGTGGGGATATTTTCAGATGCTCTTTCATTGAGACGGATGAAAAAAAAAATCCTGAAGCCTCCCAGCACCAGCCTCCATGATTTGCGGTTTTAGTTGCGTTACATTCTCACGCGCAAAGCGTTTGACACTCTTCATAAAGGTTCCTCTTCATTTAGCAACATGACAAGCACTCTGTATCAGAATAGTATGAATATTAATTTCCCCCTTGAACTTTTTTTGAATAAGATATAATGACTCCTTCTCTCTCCTTCCAGGTTTTTGGTTTACACCACCTCACCCAGCAATTTGCAGTTTAAGCTGTGTGGGAGTACCCTTGACAATACTTGCTGTGGATGTGTGAATGTTTTGTATCAAACACGTTCCAGCAGATGTTCATCACGGCTTCTGCTCTGACTTTCACACTCTGATTGTGACACACTTTATGTGCAATAATTAACTTTTTTTTTTTTCTTCCCGCCCCACAGTGACGGCAAACGGCACTGACAGCTGAATGACACGGTTTAGATTAAAACAGATTCGGCGCACACATCCTTCCTCCTGCAATAGCTTCACCAACAGATTCCCACTGGTGTGTTTGCTCACAGTACGTTCCTTGACACAATAACACCGCTGCCACTTGTGCATGTTGTGTCTCACATCATTGTCCTTTGTTTATGCTGCTTCTTTGAGGCTCCCCACCTTTCTCTGTTTCTGGCGTTCAACAATAGTCCCCTGTATATCGCCTCCAAGTTTAGCTCTTGCCTGGCTCATTTGAAAGTCAAATACTCGCTTTTGCTTTTTTTTTTTTTTCTCCCCACCACCACACTTCAAGAGAAGCATGGTGGCTGCAAAACGCTTAATCAAGTCGTAGCGGCAGTGCGGCAATCAGAGATAACAGACGGGAATGTGGGTCATCCTGTGCTGTGCACCAGCTAAACGAAAGCCACCGGAAGCACAGAGATGATTTGCTGACCCTCGTTGCCGTGGTCCAGGCTGTGCTTCTGTCTGATCTCCTGACTGGAGCTGTCACGTTAAATCATAGAAAGCATAGGAGGAAAAAAAGGGAGGGATGTCGAAGTTCTTGAGATGCCTGTTATGAAACTGCAGCAACAAACTGCAGATACACCATGGAGTTAGAAGGAGAAGGAAAACAGGTGCTCTATTACAAACGATTACTTGTTTGATAAGTATAGGAGACTGACACTAGCATCAGAAATATGATACACCCCTTGCGTGAATACAATTATCGAATAGATGTTGAACATGCTCGTGCAGCTGTTATTTCATCCCCCTGTTTCAAATGGGCCAACAGCTGTTGTAGCTAGCTCTCAAGATCACAGACCAGCATGAAGTCGGAGCTGACGCCAGAGCTGATCCTACACATCAGGGAGCAATCTTGGGATTTGAATAGCGATTTTAAGATCTTAGCAAAACACCAGGTCTTAATGTGTAGATGTTTGTTGTCTTTTTAAATGACCTATACCAGAACGCTGTCTCATCAGGGGTAAAGTCTCTTTCCCTATGCATTTAGGATGCCTATTTATTTTCACAGCTTCCCTCCAGATTTCTTCCTCATTCCTCATGCAAAGAGAGATGCTTTACTTCAGAGTGAGTGGGTGAACATCAACTATGTCAGGCACAAGTGAGCCTTGCACCGAGTCTCGCAGTGAGTGCAACATATATCCACTCCAACTATGCGGTTGGTACAAACATGCCAGGATTGGTTCAATGCCCAGTCTTTAAGCTGTGCATTAAGCAGCAGCTAAATTTACTTACTTGCTGTATTTATTTATTTATTTTTTTTGTAGTTTTTGTTTTTTGGTATATTTCTGTTCATTTAACATTAACATATGAGATTTATCTTATCAAATAATTGCTTAGAAAAATATTTAGGGGTATTTTTAAAATAAAAATTTTCAGCAAAAATGTATTAAGTAAGCGGACTGTTATACAAGTCAGAAACTCAGAACCTTCATCCCAAATAACCAATAAGACTCTCTTCGTTTAAAATAGCTCATCTGTTGCTCAAATGCAGTTCAGTTGGCTGTGAACAGGAGCTATTACCCCTGCTTATATTTTAGGTCTATTATACAGTAGATAGTAGAGGAAGGGGGTCAGCAAGGCTGTTCTGTTTTGCCCCTTCCTGCATCATCAAATATTTTTTTTATGTCATCCTTCTCACTTGTCTGAAGATGGAGACTAGCATAACAACATTAGCCTGATTAAAACTTAACACTTCCACATGTTTTTGTTTATTACCTTTGTTTCTTAGAAAGAGATCATTTCTGCAGGCACGAAAATCCCAGTCTGAAAGTTGCAGACAGAATTCACGCAATGTGTAGGATTAATAATACTTATGACATTTTTAGTAATCTGATCAGAACTAATCGAGTTTCAATGCAAATTTGTGGCACTAGTATCTCTGAGGTGATTCACTTGATTTATAATCAAAGTTTTACAACAGTTCCACAAAAGTTGCAATCTCAGTTCTCTGATTAGCATCTAAACTTGACACAGACCAAGAACCTGCAGAATTAAAGATTCTTTTTTATTTCAAAGCAGCGTTTATATCACAGTTTATAATTTTTCATTTTCCGTTCAGACTAGATAAAATCAGATTTTAGATTTTTGCAGACTGCAGATGAACCCTCTGAATCGCTTTGGTACACAACAAATTATAACAGACAGACTGTGTTGCTCAGTCTGTTTGATTATCAATAATCTGCAAAGAACATTTTTACTTTTACATTTACAAGAATGAAAGTAGAATACACAGACATTCAGGTTTGGTTTGACCAGGGGGGAAAAAAAGTTTATAATACATATGAAAAAGTTGCTGGCAGTGTTCTGTGAAAAAAAAAGAAAAAAGTGAAGAACAATAGACACAAATAGAAAGAGGTACCATGTCGTGCGGCTGAATATGTTCCTCTGATTTGTCTTTCCGAGGGGCTGTTAAAGGAGGCATGGTTCTCTGTTCCAGCATTCATTCCCTCCATGCTTCTTTCTATCCTTGTTAAACACCATAGGACATCCATTAGAGTGTACAGGCTTGCAAAGATCCATTGGATCTGAATTCAAGGTCTAAGAGCTAAAAAAGGAAAAAAAAAAAAATCTACCCCATGTCCCTTACTTTGTCTTTAACATCATTCCTAGAAAAGCAGTGGAAGCTCTACTGGAAGCATTAAGGCTCAAAAAAGAGAGAGATTTCCTATTGTCTTGTTTTTTATTGTGTCTTACACATCAGAAGATGAATGGAATTGATCAGATCTCATCTTAAAAATCTTTTTTTTTTTTTTGTAACAGTAGTATCAGTGTCTGTATTCAAAGCTTAACGAAGCAGTATGTCTGTGTTTATCTCTTCTGTCACACACTGGTCATTATAATCATGCTCAAATCTGCACTCTTAATTAATCCCCTCATACTCTGCATGCACATTTGCATATTCACATCATTTCAATATCAAAAGAGCCTCTGAAAAACCTTGAATTTAAAGGACAGCTGGCAGTGAGGGAGTCAGCAAAAAAAAAAAAAAACCTGAAAGTGAAGTCAAGGTTGGAAATATAAAAAAGTTGCAAGAATAAAACAAAAAATGTAAGCCCGTGTCTAAAACAGATTGCCTTTAGAACATATTCTGTGGAAGAAACGGTAGTATGTACAGATAGTTGGACAGCACAAGGGAAAATAGGATGTTTAGGATTTGTTGTTTATTAAAATTTTCAAAAAATAAAACTAAGTTGATGAATCAATCAGTCCAACAGACTTGCTGAGCTCATTTTCTAAGAATAAGTTGATGAGGCATCACCTTTTACATCTCATGTGTTTCTTAGGACAGCAAAGCAATTAAGGACATTAGGAGAACAATCAAAATGCTGCCAAGTGGAAACCAGGGTAAAGTTTTGCTTTGACTTCAGCAACTTTGATCAAAAGAGATAAGCAGAATATGACATTGGTACTGAGATGGTGCTTTTGGATATAATAACCATATTTTTAAAACTATCCTTTTCCCAGTATTCTATGATTGTACAGAGCATCCTCAATCTCAAAAAAAAAAAAAAAAAGTTCCAAATGATCCAAATCCTATTTGTTAAATGTCCTTTGATGAGAACGGACACTGGGAGCATTGTGGTGTATATCACCAACATAACACCTTTAACAAACATTAGTCATGCTGAAGTGCATCGAGACGTGACAGATTACTGGAATTCAGACTCGAATAGTTTTATCACAAGCATTTAACCTTCAGTATAGCGCCATCAGACTCTACTGGGGCATTAAGTTACCTTGGAATTCCTGGGAAGTTGTTTTGGATGCACATCTGATCCTGTCAATCTGTGCTGACTTTGTCCCGGTCATATAATATTAATAGCCACAAACAGGCCTCTGGTAAACTTCTGGCTGCGTTTTTGACCAAAACTACTTTTGCTTTCTTTTCTACTTTTGAAAGATGTTGCAAGACTTCTGCAAGAATTCACCTGGTAGTCAATATTTTACACTAACTGCATTGCAACCAACACAGGTCTTTCAGCAACTGATGCTTGTTGTCCTGGTTGTAATCTTATGACTAAGGATATTATATGATTTTTTTTAGCCTTCTTTTTCTGCTCCAAACACAACTTATATGTTCTTGGTGTCACTGTACTGTTAGAACATGTAATGCTGTCAAAGTTTCCACTATTTAGCTATTAATTTAACATGGCTCAAGAATTAACTAGACCTGCACAATAAAATAAACATGTCCATAAAAACCATACAGCGTTGCCGCATTGCAGTTATGTTTTTTTTTTCTTTTTTTTCTCTACATTTTTTCTCGACTAATGTAGACCTCGCCCAGAGAAAAAGAGAGCTCACCTCTGCATGTTTTGACCAAGTCATAAATGTTTTTAAATCATTATGAAAGGTTATTTATTGACTTTCACATTAGTTTGGGTTGAAAACTGAAGTGGTTGACATTTTTAAGATGGCCTAATGAGCACAGACAGAAACTCTACCAACAGGAAAGCAAATTATGCCGTACACATCATTACGTGTAATTCAGGAAATATTTCAGAGAAAAAAGGGGGTATTATTTTTGCCTCTTGTCTGGAAAAGGTTGAGATTTGCATATAAATTGACCATTTTATTTTTCCCATTGCTACCCTTCCAGCCTTTATTTAATTTGCGGACATGTTAATGAGTTCTGCTGGTTTGGCACAGTGTGGGACTATTCATACAGTATGTTTGAATACATATTTTCTGGTTAGCCAGTGGCCTCATTTCTTGATTAGACTGGTATATTCCAACTGTTTTTAGGGAGGTCGTGCATGTCGCATGTTGTTTTTTCTTTGTTTTTTTTGCCGTAAATGTTCTTCTAAATCTTTGGTTTGAGTTGTCTGCTTAGAACATTTGGGTAATGTCTTTACTTTTTCAGCAGGCTGTGTGACATCTTAATGTGCTTTGTGGACATGGTTCTTGTTTCCCTGCAGGTATCATGTGGAAAGCCACAGCAGGACTATTGTATATTTCGAAGCTACACTGCTGGTTGGTGCTGGTTTCTTTCATTTTTTTCTTTTGGCTGGATGTCACTGTCTGCAGGGCGTCAGCTACATCTTGTCACATATTTTGCTTTAGAGGCTTTTTATGGATGCACTGTCAAGGTGAAGTGCAACTGAGGGGAAAGATTGAGGTGCTGAGCATCAGTGCAAGTCTGGTTTTTGAGAGGTGTGAAGCGGATCCCGATGTAAGAGAGAGAAACTTGCTATTCAGATTGGCTTGTTAAGGTGGGGTGAGGAAAGGCGTGGCATGGGGGTCTCTGGATAACTGAGGGTATGATGGAATGGTGTGATGTGGTTGTATTATAGCAAATGTGAAAAGGTTCAAGAGGTGCGAATCATTTTAAAAGGCTGTACATCCAAATGCTGTAATTATGTGCAATATCAAAGAGCCATTTCTTAGATTTTTTCAAAGCTTTGTATGGAACCTGCTCCTTTTCTTGGTGAAGTATTCAGGCATTTGGTCAATATAGAGCTCTAAATGAAACATTAACGTTTTCTTTTATCTGAATGCGCACAGAAGCTTGAACATACATTTTTCAGGTAAACTTTGCGAAGAAGCCTGAAGTACAGGTCAGAGCAGAGTGAAAAAAGTTATAGAAAAAAGTAAATACATTTTATGCTGAAGAAAAGCAAAAGATAAAAACGTCGAACTTTCTCTAGCCAGACAATTATCAACTTGTTGAAGAGCAAGTATGCTAGGTAATATGAATCAAAATAACTAAACGTAAAATCGGCAGAGAAAATTAATTACACAAAACATACAAAGTGCAAAACATAAAAAGAATGGTGAGCAAACAAAGTTGATGAAAAAGTGAAAAACACAGTGGAGAATCTGTCAAAAATGTACATCTGATCATTATTGAAACAAAAAAGCTTGTTAATTTAGAGGTTTAAATTCTTTTATTTTAATGGAAAACAGTTTATTTTGAATTTTGCATAAAGTCAGAGTGTTCAGGCTTTTAAAACACTCTCACTAAGAATGTTAAATGTCTTTTGGCAAATTTAGTCATGACCCTGCACTTTTTGTAGCAAACACCAAGGTTACAGCACAATTCAGGCAGAATATTTTACCTCTCTTTGTGGTTGAATTGGAGTTCATTTTGCTCTGGGATCCTGATTCAGCCAGACTCCCAATTGAGTCTAAGTCTTTGGTGACTTCTCTGTCAAAATTGTCACCCTCAAATGAAGGGAAACTAGTTAGGATATCATGCAATCCTGAATCCAGGTCTGTGGCAGGAGATCAACCAATTTAAATTATCCTTAAAATTTACAAGAATGGTACTAAGATAGAAGTAAGCAAAAAGTTTGTTGATGGCTACAAAAACGTGTGTTCAGCATACAACTTGACAACAAGCTTGTACCAAAATGTTAGGGCAATATTTGGTACAACTCTACAGCCTTAGACAACCAGCCCCATGTGGATAAGGAAAAATCCACAGCAAACCTGTAGACCTGTTGCGTAATTATGTCATTCTGGAAATAAGAAACAAGCTCAAAACCATTTAAACTTCTGACCAGGACTCCAACGAAGTGCTTCACTTCTTTTGAAGGAACTATTATTATTTACACAAGTTAAACAAAAGAAAACCCAGCTTCATAGTAGAACTTTTGTCATAATTCATCTGAATATTCACATTTTAAAACCAGCTGAGATGATTAACCATGACAGTTTTTTGTTTAGAAAAGTACATGACGAGCAGTTTCCTGACAAAACCCAGACCAGAGTGGATTAATCAAACATCCCAAATATACCCAAAAAACGTGTATTATGCTGGTCTCCTTCAGAAGTACCTGGTGTGAGTTTTGAAAAGCGAGATTTAGAAACTAGAAGACAAAGACAAACTATTGCCTGCTGAATTAAAGTAATTAGGTATTAGGCAGGTGCCATAGGTCATGAAAAAAAAATACAGAGAAGCTAATATTTGCTGCCAGGCATCTAATGAAATGCTGGATAACTGAGTAATGGAGCTGAGTTCTGTTCGTCCCTCAACACCTTGGTTGAGTGAAACTACAAAGGACAAAATGATTCTCTGCACCTGTACTCTGGATTTATTTCGTCAAACGGAGGAGAAAAGGAGTAGTTTGTGCGGTCACAGTGCATCTCCTCGGCCTCCCTCGCCCTGCTAGGAGCTGCAGCAGCAGCAGTCCCTCTGAATATGCTGGAAGCCTGTAAAAGCAGTTATGCCGTGTACAATGTTTGTGTAATGAGTAATCCTTAGCAATCCATAATTTGCTCACATTGTAAACACTCGCAACCTTGAGACAAAGTGAAGGCCACTGACACACACAGAGCGGGGACGAACCGAGCTGAAAGTCATCCTTGAAAAATTTCAGCTTTTGTTGGTGGTTAGATTGCTGTCAGGATCCTCCTTCACTTTTGCTGAAAAGTAACAGCCTCCTCTCTGATAAGCTGTAATTACATTGTATTCATTCATGCCGCTGACATTAATCATAAAGCACTCAGAGTCAAGTGGAGTCTGCTGGCCAAACGCAGAGGCAGTCGAGAATGTTGAGGAGAAAATGAAAAATAACATATGTGGACACGGTGACTTATGATATCTTTCAGTTCCAAAAAGAAGGCAGTTCATTTATCAGTGTTGTTCTTCTAAAGTCAAAGCTATACCAAAGAGAGTATTTTTTGCACATTTGGCAGCATCTACCGCCCGATTTCCCCTTTTTCACTGACATTAGTTGACCTAATGGGGGTAAGACTTACTATGACAACATAAGCCAGATACAATTTTTTGACCTTGGTTTGACGTCACCTAGGAATGATATCACTCACCCAGCTTCATCACACTTAGTTATCACAATTTAATGACTTTGGCAATTATTTGATTTAGTAATTTACAAGAAAAATTGATTGGCTCCAATGAGGCAGAGCAACTCAATCAGCCAAACACAAAGAGAGCACCAGAGATAAGCCGTTTAAGTAACGAAAGAAACAGGCTTCAAACAAAGATTGTAGTGATAGTATTTCGAAAACTCCAAGTTTAAATTTGAGCAGACAACAATAATGACTGCCAGTTGCTTCATGTGGATTCCTGAAGTCGAAGCATTGATTGAGCAGCGTGCAGCAAGCTCAGCAGTGAACAAGCCGCGAGCAGAAGTGGTCCCAGTTAGCCTAACTGGACTTCATCCACAATAGAAATTTCCCCTCTTATCAGAAAATTAATTTCGCTAGGATTTTTTCTTCTTTTTTTTTTCATTTAAAATTAAGCTTATTAGTCTCATAAACAAATATTTGGAGTCCAAGTCTGAGAAATAGATGACCCAAAGCAGTTAAATCAGTGTAGTTTCAGGTTTCAGAACAGTAAATGTTCAACTGGTGAAAAGGTTTGCACACTATAATTTCATAGGAGATAAAAGAGTTAAAAAATAAATAAATAAAACCAGTTCTAAGCTTTTGTTTAAATTTTAAAATGATCCAGGATGAGAAAATAGATCTTTCTAAACCTGATAAAGACATCCAAGTGAAAAGTGACGGGAACAGCTGCAGCTTAAAGCAGCCTCTTTGAAGTCTTCAGCTTTGCGGCTTTGATAAAAGCTAAAAACAGTCACCTTATGCCGAAGCTTCACATATCAAAGAGGTCCTCAGGATTTAACATTGCTGAGAAATCAGGTGGGTGTGTCGTCTTCATGTTTGCATTTACTGATTGGGGAGACAGGCAAGAAGAAGTGCTGCTTTTGAACAGAAAATCTGTGTTTTTCTCACATTTTCACTGTTGCCGTTTTTAAAGAGAAATAAGGAGCAACACAAGGCGAGATTCCCTCACTGATCATAGCTGAACTGCAATCCTGCCTCCACCCAGCAGCTGATGACATTATTTGTGCTACGTTTGTTTGAGATTAACATGAATGACTTGGATTATTTAATTTCTCACCCGTTATCTTCAATATCTGAGGAAAAACTCAAGGTTGGAGTTAGATAAACAAAAGGATAAGTGGCAAAACCACAGAAAAAGAACTAGATAACTGCAAGTGGAGTGAAAAAAAATAAAGTACTTCTTGGGTGTATATATAACCAGGTGAATATAACAACAGGGTCTAGTAAGTTTTATACCTTCACTAAAACAGTCATCTTACATGATCAATGTGTACACTTAAAACTAATCAAATGATATTAGCAAACACCAAGGTCAGAAAAAGCTACATACTGTACTTTGACAAAACTTTTTAATCAACTAATTCCGTTTCACCACACATTAATATCATCATTATTCAATTTGCACGGATATTATTACTACTACCTATATATACCTGGTGCATTGCCTATTTTTCTGATTTGTTCAAATGCACCATGGCAACCACACTTCCTGGAGCCTTGTTTTTTAATTGGGACATTATATAATTAAGTCCAACTTTTTTTGCAGGTTACGATATAACCGGGCATCTTTTGTAATCATGGTTACCACGCCAATTAGTGATAATTAAAAACGGGTTATCTTTGACGCTGGAAGCATGATCCGAGCTCACACTTTCACCAGTGCATTGGCTGACAGCTGAATAGCATCTGAGAAAAATGTCTTGTTCATTATATTTAAATGGTGAAGGATTCTGTTGTATTCTACCCAGACTCTGAAATGATTCTTTGTTCTGTCAGTCTTTTGAAGCCACGAGGAGGAACAACAACCTGCCTGCAGGAACAAAGCCAATCTGTGTGTGTTTTGTGTAAGCGTGTGAGGGACCACACAGCAGTAGCCATGTTGCATTATGCTATTGATTGCTCATTCTCAGTGCTCCAGTGATTATAAGATGCAGCAGTCTAGCCGAGGGCTCGATTCCTTATTAATTCACTTCTCTGCCCGAACCGCACGGTGCCTTTGTTAAGAATGTTTTGACAAGATAAAGATCTCACACGCAAGACAAAAGCTGTGCAACACCGATTTCAGGAATGACTGGCATTATTACAGTCGTGATTACAGGAACAAAGAGTAAAACTGCGCAATTCTACCACTTCTCCAGAAGAGAAATACATTTTTTTTATTGCACGCGCAAAAATGAACTTCTTTTTGCTTTTGTTTTACAGCACAGCTGCGTCTGCATACCAGAATAAAAGGTTTGAAATTAAGTAAAGCAAGTCACACATGCACAACCTTTCCACAGATTAGTTTTATCTTTGTATCTGTTTTGCTTGCTTTCTTCTTCCCACTTGACATCTTACCTAAACAATGTAAATCCAGGCTCTTCATAAAGGTAAAGATGTGCAGATGATTTTTCACAGTAATGCATCATCTGCAGCGCACATAAAAACACACAGAGAGAAAATACAGACTTTAACCGCGCTTCATTCTAAGTGTGCATTTCAGCAGAATTACAATCTGACTGGAAACAAAGATTACAGAAAGCCCCAAATTTGGTTTTTCGCTAAATGAGAATATTACATGACACCAGCAAACAAATGCTTTGTCCATTTTATGCACTCAGTGTTTGTTCAGGCTTCTAGTGACAGAATTTTTTAAGATCATTTTTTGAATTTTAGATAACTTTTAAGAATTATCACAGATCTCTTATTTAAGTCTTTGACCAAAAAACATTTCAAACAATTGTACTGGTTTGTGTAGTTTTGCGTAACTTTAGTTAACCTTTTGAAAATCAGAGCTATTTTTTCCCCCTCAGTTTAATCATTTCAGTCCTAATTAATACCATCACAGCAGCCAATAACAGCAAAGCAGAGTGCAACCTTTTTTCTGTTGTTTTTAGACACCAAATAAGGTATTTCTTTTTCTGTGTGCGTATAATTATATCATGGGAAATTATATATTAATATAAAGTGCAACTGTTGTCAAAGGTGGTGTGTTTAATCAGCAGGGTGTCAGTTCCTTGCAGATACTATGGAGAGAGAAAAAAAGGTGGAGGAGGAATAAAAAATGGTAACAATGAAGTGAAAGGGAGAACGTGTGATAATGATAGGCGTAATCATTCTTAGTTTGTTGGCTTCTTTTCAAAAGCCAACAAACTTCTACTAAACAACTGCAAAACTAATCACCAAATGATTTAACTGAATTTATTGAATCAGTCTACATGTAAAAGACAACTTAATTTTTTTTTTCAAATGAGCGCTTTACTTAAAAAAAGTGTCTCCTTGAAAGGAAAATAAGAGTAAATTAAAATAATCACTTTAGGAGTATAGAGTAAACTAGCAACATATCTCCAAGAAAGGATTTTCTGTTTCTGAACTCCTTTTCAAACCATCAAGTCTCGTGCAGGTCAGGGGGGGTTTGCATCCCAAATAACCCCGAGGTGTGGATTTGTTGGCCTGTCACAGGTGTTTTACATCTGCAGCAGTTTTCCCTCCTTTCCCCTCAAATGGAGTAGGATTGACTCAGTGACCCTGATTGACTCAGTGAAAGGAAAGAGGCAGCAAGATAAATTCAAACGGATGGCAAAGGAACTTTGTCAGTACTTCTGTCTTCAATTGTCTGTTTTGAAACGCAAAACTTTCCCGTGAAGGAGAGATTTTTTTATTTATTTTTTCTAATTAATAATGCTAGTGATGTAGCATAATAAAATAATTGTGAATCAAAACGTTACAGCTCCCAGTAAGTTTGTGTGACCACTGGAAAAATGTACAAAGGTTTTTACACAAGCTGTTTATCTTAAGGATGCGTGTAAACCAAAATCGGCTGAAAAACACAGCACTGGTACAGATTGCTTGAATTTAAGAAAAGAAAAAAAAAACTGCTCCTAATTTTGTCTATCTTCTGACAAAGTGCAGTCCATTGTTAGTGACACACACACAGAAACATTTCTCAATTCTTTATGATTTTTGGTCAAAGTTATTCGGAGGCAGTGTGAAGCATCAGCGAGTCCCTGTAATAGGAAGTTATAATTGAAACATACCTTCTGTGTCAAACTAATTAGCACACAGCTAGTGTTAGCAGCAGCAGCTTGGTGAATTTGTATCACTGCTGTTTTATGAACAAGTGCGTTCTAATAGTTTCTATGTAGCTTCAATATTTACAGCAAAATTTAAACCCAACCAGGTTGATTTTAACTTAACTACTCAGTTAACTGTTTAACTTAACTAAGCGCAACAAGGTTTTTGCTACATAAGACCATTTTGTCAGGGGATTTCAAGCTTTGACTAAATCTGTACCCTGTAAATGCAGAGCGTCAACTTCTTAGTCTAATATTGTTTTAAATATTCATAAAATAGAGTTTTGTATTTCATATTGTATTCTGTCAGTGGGGACAAACAAAATAAAAATGACGTTTTTACAAAGATGGATGAAGACAAAGCGACCTTTCACAGACTTTCATTTGTGCATTTTAAAAACCGCGTATCATTTTCTTTCCCCTAGCAACCATAAAATACCGAGTGTTAGTTGTTCTTATACAAAACCAGTAAAATATGGAAAATGTCTAAGGGTGCGACTACTTTCGAGATGCTACATACACAAATCTCTTGGCCTGGTGTCTGTCTACCTGCTGTCTCCTAGCCCAGTGTTTGGGCCTATTACCGTTGTTTATAACGCGGGTCCCAGATGGCATCATCAGAATAAACATCAGTAAACAGCTGCATGAGTCATTTCTGTCGCACACACATGTGGCGGCTTTGTTCTGCTCCTCCTACAGGGGCACCAAATCATAGAATACATCCCGTTTGAAGGTAGTGAGTAACAATGTGGCGTTTCATTCAGCTGAGAGGGGCTTGTTGGATAACAGCCAGAGGACATGATGTGCTCCATTACTGCTGGTTGTTCATCAAACAGCTCGCACTTCTGTTTCTGTGAGGACGATAAGACACAATAACTCCACCTGGCACCGTGCGACTGCCGTGGCTCTGTAATTTTAAATTACGACACACTGTCACATATTTTCTTATCTGTGGAGCACATTTGTGTTAATAGAATGTTTTTTTTTTTCTCACAGAAAAGGACTGAGCTTTGGCATTTCACTCTGAAGGCATGCAGCTGAGTCTTTTTATTTCCCCTTCTGCAATAATGCACAATATATTCAGTGCTTTGGAATAAGTGCCCTTGTGGTTTTCTTCTGTTTTTGCTCATTTGTCTCTCTGAAATGTTTCAGATCAAAAAGATACATTTTGGTATCCAGGATAATTTGCACAAATGTATTCATGTAATATTATTTATTTTTAAGGAAACAAAGACATCCAAACCAAACTGGATCTGTTTGAAAAAGTAAACATCCCCTGGTTAAAGCAATGACTGACAGAGGTTTTGGATTATTGTTTTTTTTTTTTTTCCTGAAAGCTGAGTTCAATCTTAGTCACACTAAGATCTGAACAGAACCTGTCTGGCATTGTTAATCCAAAGGATTTAGAAAAGCAACATATCATGTCCTCATCTAAAGAAATTGATCAAAAGATATCGACAACGGAGTCAGTGACATCTTTCAGTTTGGAATATGTTACAAACCTATAACTAAGGTTTTGGGACTCCAGCAAACAATGCTGGAGTCATTAGAAACTGCTCAATGTATTTTTCCAAGTTTTTATCAGCTTTGTCTGGTATTAACATTCATGTGATGATCTGAACGCAAAAACACAAGACGTAATGGGACAACCTGAACAGTTGGCAAACTTAAGCATGGCTTTAATTACAGTGAGGCTTTCTGAGAAGCAGAAGAGCTGCTGCTGATAAACTCATTTTAGCAGCTTTCAAAGGCAGAGCAGGTATTCGATTATTAAAAGTCTATCATGTTTTCTTGTGACTTGATGCAGTGCAGAATTGAGCCGTCATAATTTGACTTTTTCATTTCAGGTCTGGGCATCCTGGAAATATAAAATTACTCTGTTTTCCATATTTGGGCACCACGGGTCTCCATGAGTCTGTGCAGCAAACTTCCTGATGCTGCAAATTTGCTTTTTCAATTCCCTCTTATTTCCCTGTTGTTTCTGTTTCCCTGTAAATTGTCTACTTGTAGTCTGCATTGTTGCACTGCTGTCAGAGAAAATGAAACGGGGACAGTAATGTAGTCCCCGTGACGCCGGGGAGCTGGTGATGGCTCAAATTTACAGGTTTTATTTTTATTTTATTATGTTTCCTTCTATTGCAGCACTCTGTCGTAAAAGAGATGCACGGCAATAAAAGTGACGGTTCATGTTTCATGTTGTCATATCAGAGACACGCACTCTGTTTTCGTTATATGAGGGATTTCAAGACAGTTAGTGGCTACTCTTTTTTTTTATTTTTTTTATTTATTTATTTTTAATTAAGCTATACCAATCAAAAGTCAAGTCAGTTTTTTTAAATGATTATTTCCACATCTATTACCAGTCTAAACCTAATAAACAGCTTTCCTGTGCAGATCCAGTGGTCAGCGATAAAATAAGGCAGATGTTTCTCTTTCCCCACTGTGGTGCAGAATTGACTGACTGATTCAGGAACTGACTGTCATCTGCTTGGTTAATTAATCTTTTTTTTTTCTCTCAATAACACTGACAGCATCACACCTGTAATTGCTCATAGAACTGAGAGAGCATGTGCAGGAAATTTAGCGCTGCCCTCGGAGATTGAGACCGCTGAGATTACTCGTTTCCAGACAAAACTGGATGGACATGTTCCTTGACCTGAAATGAGGAACTGTGTTGAACCTGTTGACACCAAACACATCGGTAATTATTTCATCGAGGCACAGATGCTGCTGCTGCTGCTGCACTCATCAGCAGATACAACAGGTTGTAATGGATTTATGTCAACGAGTTGGGTTGTTGGTTTGTGTGGTTTTTCTTTCGTCAGTGTTTTTTTTTTGTTTGTTTTTTTTTAAATTGGTGGTTCTTTTCTGGACTGCATAGGGAAATTTGAACAAGTAAATGACCACGCTTTTCATAAAATAGTTTCCCCAAAGCAGCTCTGAATATAAACCATTACATTTGAATATCGATAATGAACAAGACAGTTCATCCTTATGGCCGAGAAGGTGGAAGTAAGATATTTTGAAGCATTGCATTTATTGAATCCTTACTGATTTCTTTATTTGATTTTATTTTTTTAAATTAAATTCAAATTGTTTTATGTGATTACATAGGATATATAATAATTTAAATTGTTAATAATAATAAAAACAAAAACATTAGTACAAGAATGTTTTGATCCTGGGATGTTTGTTTAATTTGTGTTTTTGTTTTTTGTGTGTATTTTTTTAGGTTTTACTTTGGTTTTACATTTTGTTAATTCCTTTGTTCATTGTTTAAAAGGTCTTGCCATCCATCCAGTCTTTTCTGTTTATTGGTGTAGCTCCAGCACTTTCTTTTTGATGAGTAAAAATATAACAGTCCATCATTACCTTAAGAACTAAAGGTCAGTGACTGCAGCTTTTTCCAGATGAAGTAAACTGAAACGATGTAACGCTCTCTAATGAGGACCACCCTGAGTGCAGACAGTTTTTTTCTGCTGACCTCCCTGATGATTTCTCACTGAAAGTTCAAGCAACAAAACGGACTGTAAAGTAATCTGATTTAAACTTAGGACTGAACTTTTAATTCAGTAAGGGGAACAAGGACCGTTGTCGAATTGAGTGGACTAGGCAATTTGTCATGAACTCAAAAGAGACATTTTGAGAAACAGAGCCACTTTATCTTTTCAGGTCATGTTAAAACCAAGCGTCAACGTATTTTATTAGGATTCTGTGATAAATTGACACAAAGTAGTACAAAATTATGAAATGGAAAGAAACGGATCTTTTTTTGTGTTCGTTCAACTGAAAAGTGTGGCATGTACTTGTACGCTCATTGAATCTGTGTAGAGCCCTCTATAACGACAACGCTCTGATATTTGTGGTCCAAATGTGGCTCAGTAGCTACAGTTGTTATATTGAATAAGAAGGCTGCAGATTTGATTTGATATTTGAGAGCTCTAGTGGACCCAGCTGCACATTGTCTGAAAAAAAAATGTATAAACTACAAAGAAGAATGCTTTCTGTTATCTTCATGGCTTTCAAGAGAGCCTTTTCTTGGTAATTGTCATACTCTTATTTTTCAGATGATGGAACGATTATTGTTCTGCAAGATGTTCAAAGATAGGGTTATTGTTTGTTTTGGGGGTTTGTTTACTAATCCTCTTCAAAGTTTATCTATCCCTGACTTGTCTAGAGTGCAACTTGTTCTTTATGATGCCGTTTGTTCATTGATGTTCTCTGAGCGAGTTTGCTGATAAAGCAACTGGGTCCACTAGATCTTATTTAAATGTGTCAGTGTAAACACAAAACTTTACAACATAACTCAGGTGTTTATCTCAAAAATGTTCTGGCAAAGCAGCCGTTCCCGGCTTCCCAGGAAGAACCTTAAACGCTTTAGACTGGTTGCTGACTGCATTTAATTATCTCTTTCCCATCTGTTGATGAATTAATTCCCAGTTAAAGAGAAGCAAATAAGAACCGTCAGACTGACTCATGTCACTACATGACGGTCCGACCAATAACATAAATTATTTTCCCTAAAATTTAATTAAAGCAGGCTGATGGATCCAAAAGCTTCGGATTTTGCTCAGATTAATCTCCATCTCAGTGAAATTTCGCTGAAGTCCTCAAACAAAGAAGGTTTCTTTGTTTTGTACATAATGAGACATGCAGCATAAAGGTCAGCGTGTAAAGTGACACACATATTAATTAGAAGCTACAGTCTTTGACAAATATCCTACAGCATCATGAATGGATGGTAATTGCATAATGCCGGCACCATCGATGTGGCCTTGTAATCAGGACGCACTCTCGATGATCATCAGTCACTTTCAGAGAATTTCGTAAAGCCTCACAAAAGGTTGTCTGACAGATGAAATGAGCTTCACTTCCTCTCAAAGTCCTCCTGTGTGCTGCTTGGTTTTTCAGTCTGCTGCTTCTGTTGAAGTCAGGTGGTCACTGGGTCACAGACACTAAAGATGGCCCACCAGCAGAAATAAAGCGACAAACTCAGCCTATTCCTCTTGCCTTTGATGGATTGCAACAGAGGAATGTGGGATCGGAGTCATGCATCTTCACCATCATGCTGTCACAGCAGCTTTGAAGCGACGCAGATGAAATCAGTCAGATGGCGAAAGTACGAAATAGTTTATTTTCTACAAATACGTCACTGAATTAGCAGAAGTCAAAAGATTATTGTGGAAGGTGTTGCACAATTTAGCAGAAAGTCTAAACTGAATCTTTCATTATTACAACATGTTCAGTCACCGCCAGCATAAAGAAAGTGCATGAAAATCTATATGCTATCACAATTATTTAGCATAAATTCTAATCTCTAAACAGAACCAACACGGTCATGAGCCACATAAGATAAATTACTGTCATTGTGAAGTTTTTTTTTTTTTCTTTTACAGTGAGTTAGATGCCTTTACTTTTCACTTTTTCGCTGTTGTGCCCTCTTCAAATTCGTCTTCTTCTGATATGTCAATTGATGAAACAGGATTTATCCTTCTGATGCATCATATTTTATCAGAAATCTGAATATTTGTTTTGTTACAGATTCAATAAAACACACATACGTTTGCAAAAATGTTTTATCTGCTTAAAGACCATGTGAATGCATGATATTATTCATATTTAATCAGTAGACAACATCACAAATAATTTAAGATACCTGACAATGATCAAATGACAATTCGTCCAGTATTTTATGATCAAAGCTGATTTTAGTTTTCATGAATTTTCCAAAAGCAAAGCTGAAGAGACTATACCACTAAAGCTTCTTATTTTATCCAAGTTTCATCAAATAACAAATAAATACATAAATAAACAATTCCCTCTAGCTCATGATGTGTTCTGTGGCATTGCTTTCCTGTCTCTATTAAAGACAGATGTCTTTGAAAAACTGGGTCATTCATGTGATCACTGCTTGATAGCTTATTCTATTGCCCCAACAACATAACCGCGTCATTCGCCTCCTTCTGTTCCTCTCTGATGTTCTCGTTCACTAATTAATGAGAAGCCTGTGCCTGATTTAGCCGCTGATAGACAGGATCTCTTTCTTATCACAGAGTCAGTCTCGGAGCTCAGACATTCACTCTCCTAAAAGCAGAACACACAGAACAAGCCGAGTTAGTCTGTACCCTGGAGCTGTTGATCACGAATATTTTACACTGCCTGTACTTTAATATATTTATGTGTTCTGTCCAAGCAGCCCGATCTTCTCATATGTCCTTTAAGTGATCTTTCCTAGATCCTTTCAAGAGTTGTATTTAAACTCTGGTTGCACTTTCACACATCGACCTGATCAATATTTTAAGGTATGTGCTTTAAAAACAACAAATGGAAAACCAAAGTTTGAGGCTGACAACCTACGTTGAGCTGACGTTTGAAAACTGTATGAGCGTCTGTGTCTGCTCATTCAGACTAAAGTGTGAATGACCCGTTTCCAAAGGATCTCCTTGACCACCAACGCACTGAATTTCCTGTGAGGAAAAAGCTCATTGCAGAGGGAACACGCTCTGTAGTCACTGTTGACAGGTTTTATGTAAATGGCCAGCTGTTCTAGGATCAGGAGATTATTTTGTGGCTTTAGTGAATACAACTGCAGGGAGGATTAAACAGTAAAACTGACTAGATGATAGGTGACGTGTATTTCCTTTTAATAACTTCAATGTTAACATGTAACTCATTGTGATTTTGATGCATGAATCTCCCATTCTTCCTTTCATTCACCATCTCACAAACACACACATACACCACTGTCTCTTTCTGCATCATAAACACGTGAACACGCACGCATGCACACGCACACACACTCTCAATACAACTGCAGACCTCTTAGTAAGTGATACAAATTAAAAAGGATTTGATTCATGGGACGTAAATGGAATTGAAAATCATATAAAATAGCATACAATCATAAGCCAACATCATCTTTCTTCAGTAAACTCATATGTCTAGATCTGGACCAGAAGGTACAACAGATTTCCCTCATTTTTATTTAATGAACTAATTTTAATGCTTTAAAAGCAATAGCATAAGCAGTATGATAGGTCTGGTTGTCTTATCTGTGTCTTAAAATCAGTGTCATGAAATATCATAAAGTGATTTTTGCTTTGTTACCACAACTAAAGCTATTAAAAATAGATGCTGCCATTTTGTCATTTCTTAGCTCAGAAAACTTTTCTGTTTGTGTCTGTTTGTGGGTGTGTGGCAAGAGGGAAGATGGTCACCAAGCCTCCCATTGTCCAGTGATGTGGAAAGAAACCATCAGCAATAGGGCAGACTTGCCCCCAGGTAACAATAAGAACCATGAGCAGAGAGAGGCCAAGATACCACTGCACCACTATGGCATTCATCCAATGTGCAACCATCTCATGCTGAACAAAGGATCCTGATATAATCTCAGGAGACTACCAAAAATCCTCCCCAAAATCCCTGCATAACCAAGGGAGATGGACAACCCTTGGCTTCAAAGTGTCACCGACAGTCACTGACACAGAAACTACAAACATGCAGGATCCGGCATGTTTGTCCATGAGATCCCCAAATATCTCAGAGCAACATGCAGACCCTGTCTATTCAAATCACACCTAAAAAAAAAGGGTTGCAAAAAACCCATTCCAGCCCACCTAAAAGTTTTCTGTAGCATACCTGTCACATGGGTCCAAGGATGAGGGGTAAAGGTTTCCCCACATCGATGCAGAACCACCACCAAGCAAGTCTCTGAACCTTCTCCGCCTCAAGCCCCTGATGTTTCTTTGCTGCCCCCACAGCAAAGAAAAATGACATGTATGCAACTGAGGGCAATACCAGAACTGGCGACAAGCAACAACGCAGGAAGTCCTAAAGCCTATGTGCCCCTTAAAAACATTAACAATGTTCGGTAACTGAAGGATTTAGCCATGCAAATAAGAGAAAACAGACACATAATCAAAACATGTGGCTGCATCCTGTCCTCTAGACACACTATAAGGAAAGCCCAGAAATCACATGGGTCTGGAACCGGAGAGTACCAAATCCAAGCAGAACAGGTCAAAGGGAGCCAAACAAAGAAAATACTGCAAAGCACAGCAGGAGCAGGGTCACAGACCACCAGAGTGCAGACAAGGACAGAACAGATGCACCATAAGGCTGAGCGTTCACGCTTGTTTATCTGGGTGTGTACTTGCTGCATTATGCTAAAGGTGGATGAATGTTTACTCTGGCAACCATTCAGGGTCCAAAGCAATTACTAAGAGGTAATTGTTTTGCTGAAGTTTTATTGAAGACGGTTTGATAATTTTTTGGACGCAGAATAACTGAAAACCAAAAATGACATGACAAACATGTTTGGTATTTTCATGCTTCTAGACTCTGCCTTCTTTGTAAAACCGTTATGAAGAGCAGTTTCTGTCTGTAAATTGATATCACATTTTGCTCTCATGATGCTTTACTTTTACTTACACGTTTGTTTCCATGGTATCGTCATGTTTGACTTTAAGCTTGAGAAAACGTATCGGTTTCATGTTCTTTCTTTTTTAGAGTCTTTTCACACTTTCCTTTGTGATCCAGCTCTGTTTATTTTCAGCTGCTCTCAGTCTGTGTAATTGAAACTTGACAGTTTGGTTGTGAACTTAATCAAACAGTCCTTGACTCCTGTTCATTCTTTCTTCTTTACAAATATATATACACAGGTTTTTTTTTTCTTTTTAGGTCTAAGAACCATCATACAAAGAAATACTTAAGAATAATTACAATGATTTATGAGCAGCTTGACTGCTGGCCTCGAGATTCTCAAGGAGTTTGAAAAAAAAATGGACATAATACAGTAGAGCCAAATGCTATGTGGTTCATTAGCCTTTTCACTGGTGAGATGAGCAGCCAGTTTCAAATAATGCCTGCACTCTGTTGACTTAAATACCACAAATCTTCCATTACCATTGAATATGTCAACCTTTTTTCTCAGTAAATATATTTTTGAAATTCCTACTAACATGAAATTCACACCAGAAGTTGGTTACAACCCAATTAATTCACAAATAATAATAAAAAAATGGTAACACTTTATTTGAAGGGGTGTGCATAAGACTGACATGACACTGTCATAAACATGACATAGCACTTGTCAAACCTGGCAAAGTTGCTCTAAAAGTTGCATTGAAAGTCCATTAAAAGTGCCAACTTTGCATTAAATTATCCTAATTTTCAAAATCATGCAAAGTTGGCATTTTTAATGGACTTTCAATGTAACTTTTAGAGCAACTTTGCATTAAAAGTGTCATTATTTACCAAATGACTCTTCATGACAACAGTCATAAACATTCATAAAGACTTCTTTATGTTCATGACAGGTGTTATGTCATGTTTTTGACAGTGTCATGTCAGTCTTATGCACACCTCTTCAAATAAAGTGTTTCCAAAAACATAATAAAAATCTAATTTGGTAGAACAGGAAAGGAGCATTCAGCATCCTGAGGAAGATAGTCACATGCATTGCTCACTTGTGATTTTACCCATTCTACCACACAAACTGTCTACAAATGCTGGAGATATTGGGGGTCATTTGCATGCATTCCTATGAAGAATGTCCCAGTACTTTTCTCAGCTTTGAGCAAGCTTCAGTTTTGGAGTCTTGCACAGTCGGGATGTACAGAGCCAACTGAGGTTGAGTCTTTTATTATTATTATTATTATTTTTATTTTTTAATTATTATTATTATTATTTTTTTATAAGTGTACCACCTATTTCCAGGTCTTTCTGAAGCTTTGTCCGAGTTTCTTCTTGGCTCTTTGACAACTCTATTAATTATTCCTTCGACTCATCTGTTAGAAATCTTACAGGAGGCACCTGGCCTAGGTTTTTGTGAAATTAACTTTTTTACAATTTCAGGTTTTCTCCAGCTTTGCCTTTAAATTCACTAATTTGTAAACAGTGGTCTTAGTAAACCTGTCGGTCCCTCTGCTCAGAATGGAGCTGGTTTGTTGAAGTGAATTTATTCAAATTTTGAATTAATTAGAGGTTGGCACAAAGATGTCACGGCTCATCCAAGCTGCCAATAATCTGTCGCTGTTTCCTTTGTATTTTATATTTCTGAATTTTACTTTGTTCTAGATTTTATGAAGTTTGTAATTTGCGTAAATCTGCCACAGACTAAAACCCTTCATCAGAAGTCACTGGTGAACAAATGGAGCTGGCCTGTCAGTTACCTTTAAAGTCAGTGTGGAAGCATTTTGCTGAGTCTCTTTGAAAAGAGGACGTAAACTGTGCCAGGATGACTTGACTTGACAGTCTATTTCACAGTGAAGACTGCTCAAATAGGTGCCACAAAAACCCACACAATAGCATGTCACATCTGTAATTAGGTGGTTTCTACAATCAGCAGTAATGCCAGTATTTTTTTCTTTTTTTTTCTTTTTAAAGAAAATATAAATGTCTGATGTAGGAAGCCAGTTTATGATTGCGGTTATTAAAACAACTCTCTCTTGAAGAGTCAACGAACAAAGTAACCAATTTACTGAACTGACTAATCACCTAACTAATCAGCAAACTCAATTAACCCAAATCATCATTCATTCTCCACTGTGCTTTACAGTTGGCATATAACATTTTTGCTATGTTAACAAACACCAGCTAGCTCCAGTGCAACAAAATGCTTTAATAGAGGTGGTCACATTGAAGATGATAATCAATAAGTTAGTGGATTTCATTGCCAGCGTATGGCTTTTGAGGAATTAATGTGAGCTTATTAAATAAGTAATGATCCTGCTTGTGGTAACATTGCCATTACCTTGTTTGAAATTAAAATCATTTATGTCCTGAGAATTAAAATAAAACTTACTTTAATTTACTGTAACACTGAAGGATTTATGGGTCAGTGTTGGAAGCTGTAGAGATCATCTCACTAAAGACAGTTTGCATTGAACGGCTATCATTTTGAAGCTGACAGCTGCAGGAAAACTGGACCTAATGAGCCAGTTCTGGTTTGTGTCTATCCGGGTTTTGATGGTACAGAAACGCACACCCTGAGGTTTTGGTCCAGATCAATCGGGTTAAATTAAAGTCTAATGAACAGCTGTAGCATGAAATGTGTACATAATGTGATCCTAAGCTAATGGTATTACATGCATTATTGAATTTGTTCAGTTTTTGTTCCAGATTAAGGTCTGTATGCGTGTCCATTTGACTTCCCATGGTTTGTTTCTGATATTGCAAATCCTCAAAAAAAAAGTACTCACACCCACAAAGCTATTCCAGATTTTATTGCATTATAACCTCAATCTATAATGCAATTTATGTATGTAGAAGACCAACACAAAGTAGACCTCAACTGCATGTTGGACAGAAAAGGACAAAAAACAAATAAAATATCAAAATTGTAGCATACATTTGCATTTAGTTATCTTTATTGTATTTCAATTATTATTATAAATAAGAATAAGTGCAAGACTTAATAACAGACTTTATCTCCATCTAATCTGAGAGCGCTTGAGCTATTTTACAGTCCTTTTGAAGTTCAAAGCTCAGACATACCCCAAAAATATATAGAGCTGTATTTGCAGTAGCCATTGGTTCTGCAATCTATGAAATCAGGGGGCTGAAAAAAAATATAAAATGTAAGTTAGAGTTTTATTTGTAGAAGAAAAAACCTCAACTAAATAATTTATCTCTCACTTTGCACACATGTTTTACATTTTGTTACCCTAAAATGATATTAATTTGTTTGAAATTTGTGGTTGTTGTGTGGCAAAGATGGGAAATGGTTCACGGGACATGAATGCCTTTGGGCATTGTACTATATAGTTATTCATAGAGAATAGCTCAAAAACTGCGCCTTCCAGATAGACACGTACAGGACTGACACAGCGCAAACCCATTTGCCCGTACTGACACATATACTACAAGTCCGTGCTTGCCAACAGCTCTGATAGGCTAAACAGGCGCTAAACACAAGGTAATCCCAGGTAGGTCCTTAATCCGCTGCAGACGGTTCGGTTCCTTGTGGACGTTGCCAAAGTAGCTCATTAAACACAATCAACGCCCCACTTTTTTTTTTCTTTTTTTTTTTTTCTTTTCCTGTTAGTGTGTGCGCACAGGAGCTGAGCTTCTGGCTGACCTGCTCCTCTTACGCCCCTGCTGGTTCTCCTCTCGGTGGGCTCCGGGATGCTTCATGGTGTTTGTGCCATCTAGGGTTTTCCGCTGTTCTATTGCAGCCTTTCCGGCACAGAGACCCTACATCTACTCCATCTACACGCTCTCCGGACGAGCAAGTCGCCTCTGAAATATTAAAGATAAACTCTCAACTTTGTTGCTTTGGATTTTTCCGTCTCCTTTTGAAAGAATCCCTGCTTTCTGTTCGGATAACTACTTTGGATATTGCAACCATTCCAAGGACGAGGATTCGATTAGCGGAGAGCAGACAGGGGGGGAAAGACCTGTTTGTGCGAATGTAGCGACTTTTCCGGCGAGGAAATACACTGACAACTGCAGCGAGCTGGTTATTTTTACTACAAAAAGAATGCTGTGAAGCTCCATGTCGCAGCTTGGCTTCCGGCTAAAAAAGCGCAGATTTAACGCAGCATCTGCTGGTGCGGGGAGGGAAAAAAACTCGTCTAGAGCGAGAGAAGGAGCGATATGCGGTCGGCGGGCGCCTGGTTTTGCGGTTCTTCTGGAATTAGTGGAGGAATGGAAAGGGAGCGGCTGTAAGGCTCAAACCTTGAGAAGGGGGGGGAAAGGAGTTTTGTGTTTGGCACGTAATGGATCATTATCCGCCGGTGCAGGTAAGAAATAACACCAAAAGCCTCCAGAGATTAGATGTGTTCTGTTTCATGTTTGTTCTTCATCTGCTGCATGCACGGTGATCATGAAGAGTCAGTTTACATTTGTGCAGGCAAGGTGGGGTGTTTATTGGATGAAGGGTGATTCAGTCTTCGGACAATTACTGCTTCTCACAGAAAGTAACCTGATCAGCGAGGAGCTGCTGGACCTCTCAGTTGGACATTTAATTGAATTAAAAATGTACATCTGGAGTCACATTTGTGCTCGTGTGTGTGCGCACGCAGGAGAGCAGCGTCGATTAAGTCTGTGATTTTTTTTTTCTTCCAAAATGTTCCCTTGTAATTCACAAAGCTTCGTATTAAACTCTCTCTAAGTTGTACGAATGGGCTGCTGTGTGTGTGTGTGTGTATGTGTGTGTGTGTGTGTGTGTGTGTGTGTTTATTGCGAAATTCCCTTGACATCCTAAGAAAAATATTGGCTCGTGCGTGTGCAAGCAAACGCAGCTATTTATATGCTCGTGTGTATGTTTGAGGTTAGCGGGCTCTATGGCCGCCATGAGGCACCAACACCACCACCTTCTGTAATCACCACCCTCTTGTGGATTACATGGCAGTCGCGGAGTCGCAGTGAGAAATCGGTGTCCGGAGGTGGAGACCAGCCGGTCGGACTGTGCATGCAGTTCAGCACCGTGGACAGCGCACCCAAGTCTAACTGCCGCAGGAGGCAGCGTTTCCACTCCCACAGTGGGGGCTTTTTTTTTTTTTTCTTTTTTTTTTTCTTTAATCGGTACTTGCTTGGCTATTTACCCCCTTTCTAAACTGCCATCATATTTTAAGCATAAGCTTTTTTTTTCTTCTTTTTTTTTGCAAGCAAAGTCACTATTCTGAAGAAAACACTACAATGACTCAGTGGTAGGTGCGCTCTCTCTCTCTCTCTCTCTCTCTCTCTCTCTTTGTATATATATACATATTCAGCCTCTTGTTAATTTGCAGAAGCAAAAGAGAGCAAAGAGAATAGAGGAGAAACAGCTCACCAGTTGTTTTAGATCAGTGTCAGTCCAAGACATTAATCTCATTTGGCTTGATTAATATCCACCTCTTTTCAAGTTCACTCACCCTGTCTGTGCCATTTCATATGTCACTGGAAAAATTAAACACTTTGCCACTGAATATTTGAATTCAACTTCCACTTTCTAGTTCTTTCTCAGCAACAATGTTGGACCCCTATTGAGTGTTTTGAAGCTTTCAATTTTTTTTAATCAGCTTTTTTTTTCCTGGCTTTTTTTTTTTGGTGACAAGCAATATTTGCTATATTCCCTAAAGGTTTTCATTATTATTATTTGCTGAACATGAAAGGAATTCCCTCAGGAAACAAGTTCATGTGAAGCTACTTTTACTTTAGTCTCTTGACTTTTCTTACTAGATTACTGACGTTAGGTGACGTGACAGTTTCCCAGACAGTAAGGCTTCAGCTACCCATCATCTCCATTGAAGTTGTTTATATTCAGCATTCAGCTTGCTGATACATCAGTGGCACACAATATATAGATTTTTTTAAGCTTGAAGCAACAATAAGTTGACTGCAAATTGTTAGATTAGCACAAAACCATACCACGAAGTAATTTTTGCAAAATGTAGGCCAAAGAGGCGGTTTCATTAAAATTCAGATATTTCAGTAAATTCGTCAAAGTATTTGGATCTGCTCAGGTCTGTTCTGGCCTTTGAGGAACATCTAACTTTGCAGGCACTTAATGCCATGTTATCTCTTGCATGATATACTAGCATATGATTTGTATATCCAGAAACTGTTCACACCTAGAAAGTATTTAGAGCATGTTTAAAATTTGAAAGCATCTCAGCCTTTTAGGTACCAAACAATAAGATGGCTGCTAAAAGCTACGGTGGTGTAAACATCTAAGGTCAATCATTGAAAGATTTTCTCAATTATGTGAGTTGAGGTTCTGTCTAGTCCAAGTTATGGTATATTGGGAAATATTTTGTTGGCAAATGTTATGCTAGTTGATACATATTTTGCTATATTTGCCATCCCAATATGTACAATTGCTATATATATATATGTATATATATATATATATATATAAATCTATGACTAAAAGTGATGTCAGGAATAGTTTAAAAGATAATTAATTACGCAATTCTATTTGTTAAATGTGTACTTAGGAGCTAAATATTTTTACTATGTATCTCAAGCTGCTAAATGCTACATAAGTCGATGTTTAGCTCAGGACCTATTTGGGAAAGAGTTGTTTTGTTGCATTATCTAAAAATTATTAGGAAAATTCAATATTCATAAAGAAAGAGTTTTGGCTTTGCTGACCCTTGTGAATTAAAATAACTGTTTTTTCTTTGCTTGTTTTTAGAAATTTGATCCTAATTTGAACGGTTGTTTTAAAATGTATTCTGACATCTCAAACTACTGTTGTCATCTTTTATTGTCAAAAGTAGAATTTCAGAATAGATAACTTTTATGTTCATTACATGAAAATATGAAGTTACTGTAGTTATTCTAAAAACGTACACAACGGTAGTTTACAAAAACCATCCAAAATTTGGACATTAAATGCTGTCTTTAAACCTTTTACAATACGTTTCCCAACTTTCCGATGAATGTTGGAAAGCTGTTTTGTTCATGTTTTGGATTCAGTTCTCCGATGTCCATCGCATTAAAAACAGCAGAGACAAGCAGATTAAATAAACTCCGATTAAATGTCCCAAGATATCACGTGAACAGAACCAGGGGCCTCAGTTACATTGCATTTATATGATTCTATGTTGACATCAACACCATCAGCCAGTAAATGTAACTAAACACGTTTAAGGGAATTTAATTTGGTTTTATTACATCTTCGCAATTGGCCACAAAAACATCCAATTTGTACTAAATTCAAATGTTTCTGTTTCAGCTAACTAAATACAGCTTATTGTGCCCCTTAAAGTAGATAATCATGTTGTTTTTGCCAGGGAGCCACACGAGCGAGACATTAATTAATTCTTACTCTGCATTCATTGTTATTCACGCTGCTCGCCACAAACAGTCACAACATTAGTGTCGGCTCCGCTCATCTGATATGGCGGTATCAGTGGCGTTTGTCTCTCAACGCTAGACGCCAGGATGACGCTGGAGGGTTAATGCCTTCTGTTGAGGCCGCTCGCCGAAATTGATAGGGCCGCTTTGACAGATGAGGTAACCTGCGATTGCAGGCGAACGCAATTTACGGGTGCGGCAGATGGATGCAGAGGACACCGGGAGAAGTAGGGCAGTTTTACCTCAGGGAGAAGCTTGGCATGTACAGAAGGCTCCCGATGACTGTTGGAAAGTTGTTGTTTTGCGATGGAAATTACACGGCGACGAGTAGCAGGGAGATGTAGTGGAGGCTGTTCCTCTAAACTTTGAAGGAGATCATTTTGGGTTCAGTTCTTGGCCCGAAGGAGTAAAATGAAACAGAGAATAATTAGGGATTTGACGTCAAAGCGCAGAGGAATGCAAATCTCTGCTCACCTTCCTTGGCAAAACTGTTTGAAAGGGATTGAAAACACACAAATAAATCCAAACTGAAAGGTTGTGAGGCTCTAACATGCAGCCAGTCAAACACATTTGATCCAGGGAGTAATAATGGATTTACAGTAAAGCTCATCTGGGAATAGAGCGCAGCTGCAAAGCATTTTCATCACGGTCCCTCACCTCAAATTGCCATGAATTACAGGGACACATTTTCCTGTTGAATTATTGCTGCGGTTGTCACTGAGTTGGTCTTTTGTTTGTGTTTGTGCCCTGCAACTGTGGCCCTGCTGCAGCATCAGCTGCCGGGGTGGAAACCTCACATGCATTGTTCTTTTTTTTTTTTTTTTTTTTTTAACTCCTCTTTTAAACTGATGTGATACAAATTTGATGACCATCCAAGACTTGAATACTCACAGTGCACAGTCTAATGTGTATACATTTCATTATGTTCTTTTTCTTTGTGTAAAACCAAGCCAAACTGAACATTTTTATTGGCTAAACATTTATTTAAAAAAAAATGTTAATTAACTTTTTGGTCTCGGTGTTCAGAATACATTCTTCAATGGCTGTTTTTCTTTTTTTACTTTTAATAATTCAGCTTTGGTTTCTGGCTTTTTTTTTTTTTTGACTAAAATTAGGCTTGAACTAGAAGTTTTCAGCATAAAAAAAAGGCTGCCTCTTTTTTCTTGTATTTATTTTTTTGTTTCACCAGCTGCCTCCAAAGACTCAAGAGTGGGATCTGTAGCTTTCTACTAGCTGAAATTGAAAGCAGCAACCCTGAAGTCTTTTCAGAGTCATCCATAGCTCTCCTTTCATGTGGTTCCAGTCACATCCCACTGGTGTTAGAATGGTGAGACTGAGCGAAAAGGTGAAGCAAATGTAATTTTCACAGCAATTTCTAGCAATTATAACTCGCTTTTATTTGCTTTACATCAGTAATGTAGTTACAAGAAGTGAAATTTATACTATCAACCTGTGACTAACCAAAATCAATGAGATTTTATTTGCAAACCCCTTGATATGGTGAAAAAGTAAAAAAGAGAGAAGTGATCAAGCATTCAAACAGCATCAATCAAACCAGAAAATGCTAAACCTCATAAACAAAAGAACATTTTGACTACTAAAATACAATAACTAAAATAGAAATGCATAAGGTTGCATTGTGTTTATAAAACCTCACATGCTGTGATGTAATTTTACGGTTTTCTGAGACTTCTTGTAGCATCTTGCAGTCTGCTTTAAGCGTGAACTTGCATTGGGAATATTTGCAGTTGTTTTAAATGACTCAATCTGCTGGGTGCCTATTTAATGATTGCCTCAAAATAGCTCTTATGATGTCACTGTGATGTTCACTTTCACGTCAACACTCAGGAGCACAGAAAACTAAATGTCTGAGTCCTAAACAAGCAAACTTTCTTTATAATGCTGAGTAACAATGTTCTACTGATGTTCACCTGATGTAGGTGGAAAAACAACATGGCATGTACTGAGATAAACTTTTGCTTCCTGTCTCAGCAAACGGATGATAAGGTGCAGATACATTTCAAGTATTAGCTTAATATCTTGTTTGCGTCCGCCTGCCTGCGTTTCATTCAGGTGGCCTCGCTGCTGATCCGGCTGCGCTTTGATCTACTTCCTGCTCTAACCGGCGCAGCAGGAAGCATTTCGCTCCCGAGTGAATCAAAGCGAGCTCCGGGTTTTGGAGGGCTGAGCCGGCGTGGCGCTCTGGAGACGACCTCCGGGAGCTTCCTTCCTTTTGTGAAGCAGAAGTTTGGAACGCCGCTTTGCCACAGCTCACTGACCAGCAGCGCGACTGTGGGGACACAGACGACACCGGATGTGAAACACGAGAGCGTTTAGTCTTTTTCTGCTGGAACCAGCGTGTCTGGGGCTCAAGCTCTTGCTGCCATCGCAGCTAAGCACTTTAAATACATTAGGAGGGAAAACAACACCACATGGTCGGGTTACAGAGGACCAAATCCACCTTTTTGGGTTTCATATGCTTTATTCTGTTTAATTTCCAACTTCAGCAGAGCCCGCTCTGCGGTGACCTCTTTCTCTCCTCCCACATGGCTGCTTTGCTGTTGTTGCTGCTGCACTTTTGAGCACAGTGGTGCCCGTCAGGTAATGGCAGGTTCATTTATCTAAGTCAGCAGTTGCAGCCCACTCCAGCTGGATTTCAACCGACTTTTAGGTTTTAAAAGCCTGCAAGCTGCTTAAATTGAAGGACCACGCACAAATATAGACTGTGGAAAACATGACATTATGTTCGCTTTGTTTGCATTTAAAGCATACCTTATTTTGTGCCACTTTAAAGTTTGTAAGGACTGTCGTTCTCTGAGTGTTTATTTCAACCATTCCCTCGTTGTCTGAGGCTTGGCTCCCTGTCAGCAAACTCAAGGTGTAATGTACCGCTGCCTGTTACAATAATTTACAACTCACAGTCTTCATGGATCACAGCCTTGGAGGAAAAAGGTGGCAGAAACGTCTGCCAACGTAGAAGCCAGTGAGGGGCGATTAGCTAAAACTGTTTCTGACAGAAACCGTCCTGCTAAAGCTGCTGCCTTTCTCCACACATCTGTCTCTTCTCTCTTTACTTGGAATTTATATTCCAGTCCAACTCCAGTATTTTAAGACACCAAATGCAACCACTTTTGTTTACTTGTTATTTAAAGCGTGATAAGAAAATGTTTTATACATCTATAAAAGAAATCTGAAAAGCATTGTGTAAATATAGTCCACTTATTTGCTCCATCTCTTTGTGAACGCTGCTGTCTTGTGAAGGCCTCTTTTTTTATTTTTTTTTTTAGAAAACATTGGTGTAAGTAGAAAGAATTCAACAAAACTGCAAATGTACCAAAACATGGCCGTGCACCTTAATGGATAAGCTGGACACAGACAGCTTTAAAGGCAGAAGCAACCCATCGGCCTGTGGTAATTTTGGAGGAGCGGAATAGGTCAGGTGGGAGGATCAGTCGACAGGGTAACTACTTTAATGTGCACTTGAAAAAAAATCTTACCTTCGTGAAAGAGTGGGACAGGGAAAGCGGTAAGAGTTGATCAGAAGGTGGATGGAGCTAAATAACGGAGAATCTGGGAAGACGAACTGCTAAACACCGCCAGAAGCTGGTGATGGAGGTTTACCTTCCGACTTGATGAGTGAACAAGCAGCCACAGCTATTATGGAATAGTTTAGATTAAAACATTTGCAAAATTTATATCTAACTGAGAATCTGTGCAAGTCTTGAAAAGTGATAACTCTCAGATGCTGTACATCAAATCTGACATCGAGTTTGGGCTAGTTTTTTTTAAAAAAAGAATGGAGAAAAAGATTCAGACTGCAGTCATGCACATCTGGTAGAGACATACTTTTCTGCTGTAATTGTTGCGAAAGCTGATTGTACCAAGTACTGACCCAGGGGAACCGAGTAAAATATAGCTCAATTATTATTCATATAATATTTAGTCATTTCAGGTCTAGCCTTCAGGAATAAATATTCTTTAAAATTCCTTCTGATTTCTTGCAGATACTCTGAGACTTTAAAGTCTTCAACAACGAGGGATTTTTCAGGGCCGCAGTTCTTAAGCCCAAACAAAGATTTTAGAGATTGATTTATTCCATCTCATCAAATTCCTTCTGGAATTTCCAAAAACAATAATACAACCCTGCTTTAAACTTCTTCATATCTTTATCCCATGTCCTGTCTGCTTGGTCCTCTGAGACACAGAACTGCTATTATTATTATTTTGGTATGTTACATGTTTCTTCTTCTTGGTATATCACAGAAAATCTAAATAAAACAGGTTGAACTTTGTGGTTGTAAAATATGTACTCAGTTCAAAGGGAATTAATACATTTGAAAGGGACTTTATGGTGTCTGAATGCAACAATAGATTTTTAGGGCTAACATTAGCCTTGTCATTGAGCTCAACAACAAATCCTAGTGATTTACCTAACTTGCAACTGGCTTGCAGCCAGCCAGTAGGGACACACCTTTCCCAGAAAGCAAGAATTACCACCTTGCAGGCAAACGAAACACACCAAAAGCCATGAATTTAGTAAAGTGTGCTCCTAAGGTTTCTCCTGGAAATATATTTTGAGATAAAATGCACAACATTACTGTTTACAGCCTTCTCAGCCATCATTCTTATGAGCACAATGAGGACAGGCAATACCTTCCATAAGTATAATTCCCCAATGCAGGAGTGAGAAGCCGCTGACATCTTGAACAGCGTCATTGTAGAAGGCAATAATGGAAAACAATTGCAGTTGATGATATACAAGACTCGGCACTCGTTTGGTGTCATGATCTAAACCCAGAGTTGCACAAGTAGTTGCCTTGTCATTTGCCTTCAGCAGCTATTTAATTTAAAGCTAATCATTGTCCAGATCGGTCGCTGGCCTCTACCAGTATCAAGGTTTCTTTAATCTTAATGTTGTATACTTGCTGCACACATTTCACACTGGTGGAGTAGATCCTGCTTGATTTGTTTGCTTCCTGTGGGATCTTCACCGGAGGACACTTCGATGTCATCTAGATTAATCCACTGCTGTCTGCTTCCACCTCTGGCTTGCAGTAAACACGGGAGGCAATTAAACTGTGTTAGAGTTAATATGAAGGAAACACCTGATGGCTCCCCCACAGTGCAGCCATTTACATTCCCACTTACGCCCCTTAAATGTCCTCCATCTATACGGCTCTTCTAATCTCCATTCATCTCTCTGTCACCCATTTACTTTTAGCATGAAGAGAAAAAAAAAAAAACGGGCTTGGTGAAGTTATCAGAGAACATGACAAAAGCATCATCTTCCTCTCTCGTGTGCAGCAGGGCCTCCGAGGTAGCTGAGAAAACAGATCCTAAACGGAGAGCTGCTCACGCCGCAGAGGAGCGATAACATTCAGTCTCTGCAGGGATGTCACCACTGTGAAGATGCTATAATTTAGAAAAGAGCCAGAACAGCTTATCTTCTTGAGCAAAATAAGGAAGTATTCAGGGGGCAGGGGGAATGCAAACAAACAAGACCGCTGTGACCGGGCAACCAGGAGGAAAATGACTGGTCTGCATTCAGGTTCTGTAGTCAAACATGGGGCAGTTGCGCTTATTCATGACAACCTCACCTGAAATGGGTTTAAAAGGTCAAACGCTCATGCATCCAGTAGATTGTTCTCATGCTTCTGCAGAGGCAGCTTCTGCAAAATCAAAAAAAAAAAAAATGAAACCAAAAAGACAAGAAATTTGATATTCTGCTCATAAAGCTGCTGGAGAAGCTGTTCTCCTGCTGAGTTCGATTTTCCTCACCGTGTCCTTGAGCATTGAAGGTGCAGACCTGTGAAGTTCCTTTTTCCTGGAACTCTCTGGAGGCAAAAGCCCATTTTAGTGCAGCAACAGCATCATCAACAACGAAAAATTCTCAAAGTCACAGTTTTCAAAGATTCATTATAACTCAAGATCCCAATTTCAAAGTTGTCTGTTCGCTTTTATAAATTGCTGTCATTAGGCAGAAAATGTCCCCATTCTGCCTTAAAGTTGGAGTTCCCTCACAGCAGCCGCTTTGATGAATTGATAGCTGGTCTTTTAATCTCACTGTTCTCCTCTCAGGTCCTCCCAGATGATTGCTCCGTTGATGGGTTTGCTAAGTGTTGTCCTTGTCCGACTGCAAAGGTTCACATTCCCCCAGTACAGCATCCATATACATTCCTTTAGTGAAGCTTTTTAATTGCTTGTTTGTTCATTTGGTTCAATTTGGGTAACATTTCAATTACTTTATTCTGTGTTGTTGTACAAAATTTACATTTTCTTGTGAGGAATATTTGTAACAAACGAGCTACTTTCATTACTCCACTCACAAAAGGGGGGGGAAAAAAGTAGCATTAAAAATGCTAGCAGGATATTTCCAGCTTCCTTCATAGTTTAGAATTGATGGATTTGGGAACCGATTTATCATTTGTCATATTTGTAGTCGAGCCCCAAATTAGAGTAACCTACAGATGGAACACAATTGTTTTACTTGCGTTTTAGACCATGATCATGTTAACATTTGCTCAATATATTTTATATAATTTTCTGTTAATGTTCCAATATTTTTTTCCTTCCATTTTATTTGCATTGCGCCTCTTGAAAAGGGGATTTTACTTGAATAAAAACTGAAACAGACACGTATTATTTTTGCAGTTTTATTAATTAGCTTCTTGTATGGAGATACAAAAAAAAAGTGGGTCTTGCAGGTTATGTTCTGAATGCAAATTTGCAGAATAGTTTAACATTTGTCCTTGCCTTGATTTCAATATTTCACTGTCCTGAATTCCTTTCTTTAAAACTGTGTTGCAGCTATAGCTTCATTTCAGGGACAAGAAGATACCAGACCCTGTGATCTCAGTTTTGTCATGTTGTCAGCCACCGATATCTGTTTTTCAAAACCTTGTAAATGTATATTCTGATGTCTTCATAGAATAACATGCTGCAGCCTTGCTCTATCATTTTGCTTGCTTCTAGTTCTTCACCTGTTTCCATTCAAGCATCAGCAGAAACAAAAATCCCCGATTTGTTGTTTTAGTTTCAGTGAATCTTCTGATCTATAGGTTTCTATTATCATGCTGAAATTCTTGCATAAGGTTTGTTTGAAAATAACCATTTTACACCTAAATTTGACAAGTGGAAGGTTGAACTTGTAGTGATTATGGCGCCCTTTTGACACATCCATCATTATTAGATATGATGTGTTTCACATTTGAATTTGCTTTTCCATGTCTTCATTGCTGTACTTTCTGGACTATTGAGTGCGTCTGAAAACCTTTGAACACCTTGCCCTGTTCAGCAATAACCTATATGACAAATGTGCCAAACATGTCGACTTGAAAACATGCAGCTGGTCTTACTAGGCTTTAAACTCAAACTGACGGCAGTTCAGGCTGCTCATCTTAGAGCAATAAAATTCCCCTCCAAAGAAGTTAAAATGAAGAATTTCTAGCTGTCACTTCCTCTCTCGCCACAGACCCGTCCAGAACTTGTAAAAAGCTCCGTTTGCTTTTAAGCAGGGTTACGTTTGATCAATCAGAGCTCACACTGACTGCAGCTGAAACCTGTCTGCCAGTATTTACTCTCCCCGGTTCAGCCTCCCTGATTGCAGATCTGCTTTGTCACTTTAATCAGCATGCAGTGAACGGTGTCAGTCAGGCTCTCCAAACACACACCCACAGCTGCAGGAGGAGTTCTTAATGTGTGAGCCTCAGACAACGCAGGATGTAATCGAACGCGGGAAAGCGCCTGACGCAGTCGAGGCTTGTAACTCATGAGAGAAGAAAAGAAAAGGAAAAAAAAAGTCAATGTTCTTCCTTGTTGGGTGGGCTGGGTGTTTTTGCACAGCGTGAGCCCATCAGTAGTGGAGCCAGGCTGACTGACATTATAGAGTCTGCTTAATAGGGATCTGTTTAATCAGGGAGGATGAAGTTTACTCTGACGGAAGCAGTCATCCTGCCTTAAGGACACAGGCCTGCGAAAATAATGGTTTCGTCGTATTTTAATAGGATTTAAAACATTTTAGAGCCACAATTTCAAAGTTTTCATTTCCAGATTTCAAATGTAATTTGGGTCTCTTTTCAACTCAGACTTTCCGAGTGGATTTTAATGGCGTCCGTCATCACAAAATATTTCATTTCCTACCATTTTCTTCCAAATGTAACAGTGAACATTATGGCCAAACACTGAAATTTTAGTTTCATCAGAACACAAGGTACATTTTAAAAGTAGTCTGGCTTCTTAAGATGCACTTGGATTATATTGGTTTTTTTTTGTTTTGTTTTGTTTTTTTTCTGAGAGGCTTCTGAGAGACAGGACTTTTGACAATTTTACTAACACTTTTAGTATATTTTGACCAGCATATTTTCAAAGTATTCTGCTTCTGTCTGGCTGTAGTGCAAAATTTACTCCAAAGTATGTTTTCCTCTGTGACACAGAATTTGTGTCCTTCTTGAACATGTGATGGCTGTGCATTACGATGGTGTTAATAAACACATGTTATTGTTATTAATGTGGCACCTTTGCACATCTGGAAGTCAAATTCAAAGAATCGGGCTTGTGTACCTCTGTAGTTCTCTTACTGATGTATTTTTGGATTTTATTCTGAAAGCAGTGTGTTTGATGTGCTTCCTTAAAATAAACCCACTGCTGTAGCGCAAAATAACTCAAATATGGTGAATTACTGTATCAGATGCTTACAAAGCCTTATTAATCTCAGTGCAGGTAATTTTCTGAAGAAATACAATAAGTGCATTTCCTTATCCATGTGTATTTTTTAGACATTGTGCAGTTTTTCAGAGTCCAACTTAAGTTTCTACACTTTTGTACTGCAAGTCTCAAATGGTGCAAAAAAAAAAAAAAAAACACATCTGACCCAAACAAGGCCCAACACCCATGATGCGGCACATTCCCACACACACATGCCTACATAGCCTATTTGTCACAAATTACACTAAATAATAAAAAAAAGGAAAACAAAACCTATCTGTTTGAAGTGAACTCTCCTCCTGATGGTTCCCAGGCTCAGGCACTGTGTCTGTGACATCCACAGGAGGAGCAGGAGGAGCTTTCTCTATTTTTCTGCAACAGCTGCAACAGTCCCTGTAATCCAGAAGTTAAACACGGTAAAGGACCTGTGATACTTTGGGCTCTGTTTCTCTGCAAACGATCCTGGGAACCTTCTTTGAGCACAGAGCATCATGGACTCTTTGAATTGTAAGACGATTCTAAATACAAATTGATCTGTTTTTGCCAAAGGATTGAAAACGGCTCTTTAAGAGGATCGTTCACTAGGATAATAATCCACAACAAATGTCCAAATCAACACAGAAATCTTTCAAACATAAAATCAGTGTTTTCTTTGGCCTTTTCAGTCCCAAGGTCCTGTAAAATGTGTTGGACGAGCTAAAGAGACTAGCGCATAGCTGGGGAGTTTGTCAAAGATCCCTCTCTCTGTATGCTCCATTCTTGTGCAATGTTATATGAGGGATTAAGTGGGCTTGAACAAAGTATTGAATGCAGAGCTTCCTGTGGGTGTGGGGATTCTGCTTGGTGTTGTCATTATGAAGGTGGCCTTTTGCCTTTTCAGATCCGGTTATGTTTCTCAGATAAATATTGAGATTGCACATGTCCGCTGGTTTGAAATGTCAGTATTTATGTACACACTCCCACATACCAGAGCTCTGAACTGTCGTAGATCATAAGTTTTTTTTTTCTCCTCTTCTTTTATGAAAAATGGAGAAAGTGATCTAACCTTTTACTAGCAGCACTTAAAACACATAATTTGCTGTTTCCTAGCCAAGGACCAATTTCACTCCATTCACTTCTTTCCATTTCCATTAACACCACTGATTCCCATTAATGCAGGTAATCAAGCTTGTTCTGCACCCAAGGAAACTCATTTGACTTCTAATCATAGTCTTACTCCTCATTTGATACAGCAGGAGATCTTTTATTTCTCTCACTGTGAGAAAATCTTCATTCTTTTGAAGAACATTATCTGCATTGTTACATTAGTGCTTTGAATTTTCCTCTCTGTGACAATGTTTACACACTCCACACAAGTCTGAAAGGAATGCGGTCGCAAATGTAATATCTCTCAGCTGATGGTTTCACATTTACGTGAAGCAAAGTGTCTGGGAGTTAAAAGAGATGTCACCAGTGTGGGGTCCCGATTCGTTATGCAGCGAATAACAAGTTCCTCCCCTAACTAAGAACTGTGAAAGAATGTGGCAGACTGTGCCTTTTTAAATTACTTCAGATGTTTCTTTTTCTTTTTTCGTTTTTTTTTTTCCTTTTCCGGCCCTGAGTAAACAAAATGCAACCCAATTTTTTAAAAAGGTCATTTGAACCATTCATAAATGCCAGAGGCATGGAGCATGTTAAACAGAAGCAGAGCAGCCCGCCGGGGAGAGAGAGGGCCATTCAGATCGCTCCACACTGACCAAAATGCCACAGTTATCAATTCAGCTCCACACACAAAGACTCTGTGTGTGTGTTTGGTGGCCGAACCCGGTGCTTGCTGCTGTTCGTTAGCCTTTCACTGATTTTCATCAAACACCTTTTTAGAGGTTGGGGAGGAGATTCCTCCATGGGTGTTTTGCTGCAGATAATAAATGCTGAAGAGTCAAGCATGAGTTGTAAAACCTTCTATTTGGACGTATTTTTAAATCTTAAAAAATATATATATATATTCTAAACTAGCACTTTTCTGTCTTGACAGCGTGCTTTGAAGTTTCGAGATGCTAAATACTTGTGGTAAAACTCAAAATTTTGATGTGTGTGTTTTGAGGACTAATTGAATATTGGCATTTGCAGGTTTGACTCAGTTTTCTTCCCCTTGTTTGAAATGGACATAAATATATTTCAGCGTTTAGTCTTTTGCTGAAATGACCTCCTCATTACTCTGCCAATATTATGAAAAACACCAGTCACATTATGCAGTCTGAGCATTTTCTGTAATCCTACATAGAAACATAAAGACCTCTCCAGGATGCAGTAAAAACATAAATCTTATTAAGTCTGAATTTGTTTTTTCTTTATATACATAAAAAAAAACTTACTGATCAGATCCACAAATGTGCCACAGCATTTTTTTTTTTCAGTCTGTGTGATTTATTTTGTCCAGTTTGTATGTGAATTTGAGAGACACTTATCTGGGTGAGATTTTAGATTTTCTTGCCATCCAATATGTGGGAAATGTTCAGTAGACCTGATGGTTGGAGTAAATGGATATCTTTAGATTTACTGTGATGTCACTACAGATCCGGAGTTGTGTGATTGATGGACTGAGTCGCGTACTGTTTTCGTCCGATTCTGAAAATCAGTCGGTGACACCCCTGTTATTGCTTGCAGGAGACGAAGCAACTTGGTCGAGTGGAAGTGTTAGGTGACAGTTTTGGGTGAAGTAATTTGTCTTTCCCTGAAGCTGAATCACGCAGAGTATGCTCAGGTCCAGCATTGTTCACCGATTAGTTCCTGTTACGCTCACTGCTGTTCGAGAAAGTTAGTCTCAGTGCAATATGCTTCTCACGGCTGTTTTATGTAATACAAATCAAGTGAATCATGGAAAACATAATAAAATGGGCTGTGATGAATTCCCTACATTTAGAAACAGAAAAAAATGAATACATTATGAATTTCTTTTGACTGTTTATCATATTCCCTCTGCTTCTTTTGGATGTTTTTTTTTTCTTTTCTTTTGCTTCAGAATTATTTACTGCTGCACTGGTTGCTGCTTTGCTTCCAAAGTGTCGGGTTCAGCAAGGAAAACAATCCAACGTTTATTACACATTTATTTTTTCAAACTGTTATTTCTCAGGTGGCTCATTTCACGAGACAAAGAGAAAACAAGCATAGTTCATATGGTCAGATGGTAAATGAAGACACTTCAACTTTTGACTGTCAATTTGTTTGAGTCGTCTTACTTTTAGGTTACCAGTCTTATTACAACACAGTCCTGTGAAATACAATTTAATAGTGTCATTATCTGCACATTCCTTCTGAAATAAGGTCTCTTGGACAACAAACTATTAATGTATATGATATTAAAAATCACAACTTGAGCAGTATTTACATTCTGTCACCTTTGGCCCTGTCCAGATCTTCCATAGGGAGATCTTTGTTCATTATTGTGCTGGTAACCGATCCATGATGTTTGACCTGCATGCACCTGAGTAGAGTATTGTGCTTAATTTTGAGTAATTTTGCTTTTGGTCCTGCTGCTGCCATGTGCATCACATCTTGAAACTACTTTGACTACAACCTGAAGGACCACAAGAACAGTTGTGGACTGCAATCTCCGTGTCAACAAAGACTGAATCTTAATCAGGCTACTTGCATAAAGAGATCAGTATTAGCTAGGCTGTTATTGGAATATGACTCTTAAGCCTTTGCTGTTTTTACTGACTGAAAAGGTAAAGACTTTTAATCTTCTCCATTAACGTGCATGAGTTCTTAATTCAGCATGCAACAGATTTAATCGGTAACGTCTCATTCTTCTTTAGAGATGCAAACACATCTCTATTCTTGTGTGTTTTTCTATTAATTTACTAAAAACATTAAGATTTTTCTCTGGGTCTGACTATATTTTTGATTAAAACTGTCCATCTCTCTGAGAACAGACAGCCACACAATACAGATAGGATTAGCAAGAATACTTTTAGACTAGATTCAGCGCTAGATACTTCTGAGAATTTTATCCATATTTTTGGTGTCTTATTTTGTTGGAATTTGAAGTTGCACAAAGCGATCATTAAAGGCCCAAAAGCGTGCAAATATTTTAGCTCTCACCTAATTTTTCCACTTCTGGCAGGTTTCCCTGTATCCCAGAATTTGCTTGCCAGCATCTTATTATTGCTAATTACAGCACAATTACACCATTTCATGTAATCATGTGGAAAACAAGCAGCACATCTTAGCTACAGTTTAAAGGGGAAAGCCAAGTAAATATTTATTTGGAACTACAGGCTATAGTAACAGGCTGATACTGGAATAAACTCTGATCTCTTTATTATAGCTGCTTAAGAAGGATAAAGATTTTATATTTAAGAACTGATGAGAGTTTTTTTTTTCCTTCTGCGAGTTCTTCTCTGACAACATGGCAGCAACAAATAATCAGGTTACAAGTAGGTCAGAAGGCTAGAAAAAAAAATCAACATGCTCTCACTTTAATGTACCAAAGAAGGTTGAAGTGGAGCATAAATCTGTGAAATTGCATAACTTGCACACCAAACTTAAGGAATTGATTTCAAATAGTGACTGCAATGCTGCCAGGTTTTGTGTGCGAGATGGTTTGGCTCAGTTGAGTGTTTTTAAATAGCTCTTTACTGGGAACCACTAATAATTTAGCAATGTTAGTGTCATGATCTGTGTTCTGTGTATTTATTGTAGGTTTTTCTGTCTTCAGTTTCTGTCCCGTGAGTCTGTCTCTGCGTCTTCTCCTGTTGATTGATCCCAGCTGTGTCTCGTTCCTTGATCACCCCCCTTAGTGTATTTCAGTTCACCTGTGTCCTCTGTCTCTTGTCGGGTCCTCGTCTAAAGTCGTTGTTTATGATAGTTTGTCTGCCGGCACAGTAGAACTGTGAAGTCCTGTGTCGGCTTCAGCTCGTCTTGTCAGTCTTTGTTAATTCAGTTGCTACCGGTGCTGAACCTCTGTTTCCGCTCTGCCGTGCTGCCTGAGATCTGGACTGTTTTGAGCTTTTCATCAATAAATCACCATTTTCATCTACATCCTGGGTCTACCTGCGTCTCCCCTCACCATCACCTTTGACATTTAATACCTAATTTACTGAAAGTAAACATCAAAATCTTTCTAAAAAATAAAAACAGCTGAATTACTCTACAAGTATGTCACCTCTTCATTCCAACAGCTAAATATAGAAAGCATTTAATGCGTAAACATAGCCAGAATAAAAACAAGCAAAATTAAAAATAAAAATTTTAAATATATCACAGGGATCACTTGAATCTAAAACAAATTATATCAAATTGGATCATAAAATTTGATTAATAGAATAAATAATTTACGGACGGATGGAACAGCTCCAGAGTAACCAATATAGGCTTTTCATGCAATGTTTATCAGATTTAGTATGAAAAAGAAATCCCAAAAACCAACATCATGAAAATAAAAAATAAAAATAACTTGAAAATGACCGATGGAAAAAAAATGTGGTTCAGGTTCTAATCGATGTATTATTATACCATTAGAGAATTTACAGGCAGCTGTGCTCACTTGGTACTTATCAACTTCTGTTTGATTAATGAGAAGCAAATTATCTTTTCACACTTTATTCTCAGCATAAAACGTTTTAAACATACAACATGCGTGTGCTGTGTTACGTAATACTTTTCAATGTAAAAACAAATCATTTGATGTTGTTCTAAATATTAGCCAAAAGTTCAACATACTGTTACGAAAATTTAACATGAAACAGTGAGCTTTCCGAAAGTTGCTGAAGCCGTTGTTGGGGCATAAAGAAGTCTCTCCCTGACAACAGCAGGGTTAAACTTTAAGAATAAGACTGAGTCTTTCATCCAAATTGCTCATCTTTCACCGTCCAGCAGCAGAGAGTCGAGTATTTCCAGCAGCAGAGTTGTGTCATCTGTCTGTTTCTCAGCATGCCCAGCACTCCATCGTCTGCCAACTACTGCAGTCAGGATGTAGGCTGCTATAAATAATAGAACGTACTGTGGATTGGGAAAGCGTGTAGCAAAAACAACGACGGGGCCTCGCTGTTAACATCACATCATTACAGGCTCGCAACCTGCCCTTTCTTTACAAACTGTTTTTTGTTTGTTTTTTTTTTATCTCATGAGTGCCGACCAAAGTCTTATTTGGAGCATGTTCTTACTCTGACTGGCTTTATCTAAACTTCTTGAGTTTTTCACAAGAGGCTAGACGTCACAACAAAACGATCAGTTACACTCAAACCATTGATTTGAACTGTAAATACATTTTGGGCACATCGAGCTGATAAGAAATTACATTGAAAATCCACCAAAAATAGGGGGATTACAATATAGTTGTGGCCGAATAACATACTTTGAAAAACTGGTCTAAGTTGTCTGAATATAGAGATAATTTGTAAAAATAATGTCCGCATTGACCCAAGTGCGTCTACTTTTCTTCTGTTGAAGAAATAAATTAATTCTTTAAAATTGCTGTATATGTAAATGAAAGTCAGACTAAAAAACCTCAAAGGTCAACTTTTTGCATGACATAAAAAGTAGTTTGAACATTAATCTTGAGGGTTTGTAATGCACATTACTGCAATTACTTTAGGAGTTGATAAAAGCTGCACCAGATAACATTCTGGTTCTATGTTTTGCTTTTTCCTTCTTTCCCAAAGTCATCCAGGAAATGGTGATTTTTTTTTTTAATTTGTTTTGTTTTTGTTTTGTCCATGGATTTAAACAAGATTAGTAAATATGAATCTATATCTTAAGAATAAGCCTAACTTCCAGATCAATAAAGGTGAAATGGCTACACATGAAACAACTTAACTTTTAGCTGCAGAAAACAAATTTAATATTTTAACTACCTACATGAGTTCACCTCTTATTTCATCCTCAGTGGTATCATCTGGACATGATGAGGGACCAGCTGCTGGTCAAACTGAGGATCATGTTTCATGACATTCAATTTTATGAAACTTGGTACTTTACGGTTTTACACAGGCACTGAAGGGTTAAATATATATGATTGTGAAACTATTTTCTAGACTATACCTCTTCAAGCCTGAGTCATGTAACTTTTGCACAGTGGTACCTTTTTGGTGCATCTGAAATTACAGGCAGCCCACTAATGTTAAATACATAACCATTCCCTGCAAAGGTATAAACATATCAAAATAAACCGATTTTACAGTGATGACTATAACATCTCTGTGTCAAACAATTGGTGGTAATAGCTTTGATGCAGATGGAATTGTAGTGGTAATTAATCTGTGTTGTCAGCGCTCATGTGTAGCTTTTATTCTATGACAACTCCTGCTGATATTTCTCCTACTGCTGTTACTTGTGTGTGCTGCTGCTCATCTCTCTTTTTAAACCAAGAACTAGCTGTTTTTCCTGACTTCATTTTCTCTTCCTCCTTTTTCTTTTCTTGCTTGGCTGCTTGATTTCTCTTTTTTTTGAGGGGCATGACATTTTCCTGTGTTCTTCTCTGGCTAAAAAAAATAAAATAAAATCCAGTTGATACAAACTGAAATGCATGTAACTGACTTTGAATCTGTCTGTAATACTGGATTTAATTGATATTTTTAAGTCAAATGAGGCAATATTTGTTGAATTGGTGCTACAACAGTAAACTGCATTGAACTGAAGTCGGATGAAGTGTGAACTAATCTACCTTTTGAAAGGGTGATATGAGAACATTGTTATTATTGCTGAATCCAAATTCACTGCAATCTGCCCTTTCTCTCAGTCTTTCTTCCTGAATACTGAAAACAAAATATGAGTTCTGCACGATATGTGTGGCATATTTAGATCACATCTTCTCTATGCTCCCAGTTTCAACTCTTTAATCTATTTTTGCCTCATAACGAAGGATTTTTTTTCTTATTATTTATGTTCTATTTTTGTCCCCTCAATACTTGTTTTTACTTATCAGTATGTTGATGATGAATGCATATAAAAAATAAGAAAGTTTCAACAAGAGTCCAAGTTGATGATTTGCTTGATGTGTGGGAAGAAAAAATAATATGAACCAATAAGATAGATAAATCTAATATTTTCTGACTTATAGCGGTATCTCTGCAGTATGATATCTTGGGGCTGTTGCTAAATCTGAGATCTCATCTGTATTAAATTTTAATAAAAGGAGTGAGGCAGTGGTTTAAGATTTAAAGCAGCTTCCTTATAGTCCTGTGGAAGTATTTAGTTTTAAGCACTTCACTCAGTGAATGTCTTCCTGCTTCTGTTTTTAACTAGTTCTTTATTCTGACTCAACTCCCTAACTGTGTAAATGAATAGCCCCTTTACGTTATTTTGTTATTTATGAAAAATGGAATAAGGGTGAAAATACTATAAACAGCTAAACAAGCATTTAGAGGTGAAGTAAAAACAAAATCCCATTACTTGTTAGAATAACAGTCTGCTATCCAGGCTCTCTGATATCCCAGAAATTGTTATCATTGCCTGCATTTCTTTAAATTCTACTGAATTTAAAGAAAGTGTGTTGCTATAGCTCTGGCATTCCTGAATGAATTGAGCCTCAACCCTAATGTCCTTTCCTCCTCACACACTTTTGGCAGGGCGAAATGCCAAAACAGAGACTTCAGATCTGCAGCTAGATCATTGGTCTGAGCTCATCCTAACGTACAAACAAATCAAGGCATTTGCCTTAATAACTGCTTCAGTAAAACTGCATCCTATAAAAGAGCATAATAAATGTTCAAGAAATGTATGAAGATTGTCCCTTCAAACAAATGTGCAATAGCCCTACAACATCTCATAAAAGCAAACAAAATAAGGGTGTGAGAGTGGTGATGATGGCAGGAGTTTGTCATATAACCGGTGGGTTTCTGTCTCAGTGTGTCTTCGGGTAAGACACTTCAGCTGCTTTGCCTGCTGCTGGTGGTGAGAGGATCCGGTGGCGCCAGTGCATGGCAGCCTCACTTCTCTCAGATTGCCCCAGGGCAGATGTGGCTACAGGGTAGCTTGCCACCATAAGTGTGTGAATTTGTTCAATGATTGAATGTAGTGTGAAGAGCTTTGGGATCCTCTGGACTTGATAAAGCACTACACAAGTACAGGCCATTTACGATAATCTAACACCAAAGTCAGAGTGGTTTAAATTTATTAAAGGTTTGTATTGATGCTCGTCAGAGAAAAGGTATTGTCTTTTTTTTTCCATCATTGTTTTTTGGTTTGACAGTTTGCCATTCAGAGATTATGGGACAAAAGAGCCTAAGTCCAAATCTGTTGGCATCTCTGTGGGTCTTTAGCACAGAGGTTAAGAGGGATGAATGTTGAACGGAAAGAATTGAATCTCAGCCTAGACGGAGTTCCTTAAGAGTTCACATTCAAAGTCAGCAAAAATTTTAAGCAAAGTTTGGTTTGGATTTCTGTTTGCCTGCAGGAAGACTACATGATAGAATGGCTTCAGGTTGCAGTGGTGAGATAAAAATAGTTGATCAGTTCAGGTTGTGCTTGAAAAGGCTTCATGTGCGCATGCAGCATCAATGGGCACTTAGGCGCACAGGCTTTTTGCAGCTTTTTATTTTTTTTATTTTATTTTTTTTTTACTGTACCTTCGAAGTGAATGGGAGACCTCCAGGGCAGAGACTCTGCATTCAACTCTGATTCAGCAGACACTTTTGTTCCTTTGTGTGCTGTATCATAGTCAGCAGATGTCTAATTGAGGTTAAAGGAATTATGGGTGAATAAACTGGGTCTTGAGGGAAAACACACATGCCTGGACTGGGATTTGTCTGCTGGATGCAGCTTGTTGTGGGATCTTTGCAAAAGCTCAGCAGTGGATGTTTAATTCAGGAGTGATCGCTTGTGCTCTTGGAGTGCAAGTGAGGAGTGAAAGAAAGCTTTCAGCTGCCACTTCATTTTACTTTGGGGGTCAAGTCAAGGAAATCCCACAGTTGGCTGACTGAAACCAGAGATGTTCAAATGTCTCAAAACAGAAATGGCTGCTAAAAACTATCTCAAAAAAGAAATAGTTTCTCAGCATGTCTCAGTAGACTTTGGCTTAAATATTACAGGCCTATGAGAAGCTTTTCATCGTGTCCCAAAATTTCCATATTGTCATTTATGCCATACATTAAGTGAAGTACAAGTTTAATAGAATTACTGAAAGAAAATGAAGTTACTTGTTCAACTGTTCGACTATTGCCTACTAATGCACAGGCTTCATGTGAGAAAACTTTGGCAAATTTTGAATCACATCAAAAAAAAAACAAAAAAAACAATGACAAAATAATTGAATAAGACAAGATGAATATCGACCTAAACCACTGTCAATCAGCTACCCCAGTCGGCCACGTTTTGAATGGAATCTCCACTTTTCTGATTTTTATTAGAAAAAAGTTGAAAATAAGTTATTTCTTTTTTAGAAATAACTTGTAACAAAACAGAAATAACAAAACAAAGAGGTAATATAGCTCTTTGTTTGGTTCTGTGTAATAAAATAATTATCCAGCAACTCATTAATTAACTTATAAACTAACAAGTAATAAAAAAAAAATGAAACAACAGGGTGGCTGTTGTCAATTAAACGATTACAGTCCCTTTAAAGTCTGCTAAAATGAGTTGAATCATAGCCCAGAACATCAGAAGTTAAATTTTAGTGGTCGTAGCTGGGCTGAGCATCTAATATGATCCATATGAATTTTTGCTGCTGGGCATGGCGAAGCTGTGGAACACTTTCAAATGTTACATTTGTCACATCAGTCTGAGTGTCAGAGCCTGAGGCTCTGCACACATTGTTCGCTCAGAAGATGTTCACAAGTCAAACTACTTTTCTGAAGAAGATTTTAGAAACTCCCTGAGGCGGCTAACTTTCTGTACATCTGATGGCAGCTTGGAAGATGATGGAAGGCGAAAGTTTAGCTGTCCGTGAAGACATCCACAGACATGCATGTGTGAGATGGACCCAGTTTACAATTTGTTCCTTTGGCTTTAGCTGGCCTATGAAAAATACCAAACGTAACACAGTTTGACAGACAGAAAATAGGATTTTAGCTCGGACAATGTGATTCCTATAGAGCTATTAGTTGGAAACCTGGCATACAGTAGATGGTCAACTGAAGGGTGATGCATCTCTCTGCTTCTGTGTCTTTGATGGATTGCATTCAAGTCAGGGAAAAAGCAAATATCATACAAAGACGTCAGAGGGCTAGGAGAAGTACTGGCCACCATAAAAAAAAAAAAAAAAAAAAAAAAAAAGCCCTGGATGTGCTTGGAGTTGCAATATTTAGGTATGACTTAAAGTTTGCTATAATATGCTGTTTCAAACTATTTTCTTGCCCTTCCCATTTTGTCTTTCTGTTTTTTTCCCCCTGTGAGCTGAAGAGCATCGCCATCCCTCATTGGAGAAAGACGGCTCTCCTTGAAATGTTGTTACCTCAGAATCCATTTGGAAATTGAAAACCTGTGAACAGTGTGTAAAGATAAAACAAAAACAAACAAACAAAAAAAAACCCTCAACACTTACGTGATAAAAGACAAAATATGGAAAATAATTATTCTTCTAAATATAATTTGAGTTAGTCGGATTGTTTCTTGAATTATCTATTTTTACCTCTCATCTAAAAGGCTTCTTCAATTCTGAACATTGCCTGGAAGTAAAAGGTGGAGGCAGAACTATTACACTAATGCACTTATTCAGTTTAGACTGTTAGTATATTTCCTTATTTTTATAGATTCCTTTGTAAAACCTGGCAGCTAGAAAGAACGTTGAGCTTCCATGAAGGTCATGTTTTTATTTCTAAATAAAGGGAGAACATATGATTAAATTTCATTTCTCCTTCATTTAATCAGTCTACTGGTGAAAAGTTGTTTCTATATTCGTGACAAATGGGACACAAGGTTTGGTTTTATAGCAAACACGTGGCAGGATTTGCGAGGCTAATGGCAAGGCTTCTGATTTTGCTGGTGTAATGATGCCCTGTCCAGCTCTACCAACGTAAATACTGAGTTGCATTTTAAGATAAGCTCCTTACTCTATATGCAGCTCTAGCTTAGAGATTTTCATCTAATCAAGTCTGTTCTGATTGTGTGAGTCAGAGCCAAACAGTTTTGCTGTCTGTAGAATCCAAATGCTGTGCATGAAAATAAAATAGGAAAAAAAAAAAAATACATTTCTTGACAACTTCAGATTAATTCAGAAAAGTACTGTTGTCAGGTACTGGTGAGCTGGAGCAGACTGAAAAACTGAACCTCTGATGGTTTGTTAGCTGCATCGTGACGTAAGTAGCTATGAATTCTGGAGATTATGATGATGAGCTGGAATTAAACATTTCAAAATGTTGACAAATGAAGAAAGATGAAGAGTCCCAATGTCTGGTACTTCTATCTGTATGTAGCAAGTTGAAAAAAAATCATCAGTGCATAGATTGATCCACCCGATGAAACCGCCTCTTAGCTTTAAACCTATACACTTACCCATAAATAGACTGAATTACATTATATATATATATATATATATATATATATATATATATATATATATATATATATATATATATATATATATAACATGTAGCTTTTTTTTAACCCTCGCATGTTAAATCAGGCTAAACTTTTTTCTAATTTAGGTCAATTAAGGATTAACTAAATTAACTCTATTTTCTAAATGCCAGAATTGAGAGGACTTTTTTTTTTTTTTTTTGCTTGTGCACTCTCTCAAAATTCAGAAGTTTTTGGAGTATTTGGCAGATATCCTTTTAATTTTTGTATAATAGCTTGGTGAATTTTTAACTCATTCCACCTGAAAGAAGACTTCAGGCAGTCTTGCTCGTAGACATGTTTTCAGCTCGGCTCAAAAGATAAAAAGGTTTCTTTACATTTGGGAAACTAAAATACAAAAGGACAATGTAACACAACACTGGTATGAAAGAAGTGATGCTCTGCCTCATTCTTGTAACACGCCAATCCATTAGTATTCTCGTACTCTAAGGCGCCAATTCTAAATGTCCCAGATAATTTCCAACTGAATCATTTGCATCAACTTAGGTTAAATAGACACACTACTATGAATGTGTGTTTGTACATGTTCGCTCCACCAAAGCCCTTGGTGCATTCCAAGTTTAGCGCTGTATTAACTTGTACAGTACTTTTTCTCTTTTACTTTTTTTCTGGACAATAAAAAAAAAAAAAAACTTTCAAAGTAAGAAAGTATGGCTACACCTGGGAGCCAAACTCTAAGTTTGTGGCGGGGTTTGGGTTATTTGAAGAAAAGGCTTTTGAGTGGTATCTTACACTGAGTCTTCCAGGTTGACAATGAATAGAAATGTCACAGACACACAGGAAACTCACATTGTTTTGTTCCTCTGTAGTGTGACAGCTCAGATAACAGAACCAATCTGAGATGGCTCGGTACCATTTTGTCTCTTTAACTTCAATGATAAACCCATGAGTAAACTATTTTAACCTATGGACTCAAACCATAACATTTCAGTACATTTTTTTTTCTTTGCAGTTAGAAGTTTTTCACGAATTATATAAATTAGCTATTATAACAAGCTAGAAATCTGTTATCCATTTTTTCCCCCCTAAAAACCTTGTACAAATAATTTGCACATATTTGTGTTCGGCCCTCTTGTTTTTGACTGACACTAATGAAGTTTTGGAACAGTGGTAAAACAAAAGTCATTCTGTTCAAGCTTCTACCGATGACTTTTATTTATTTGGGGCCTATGAGCAGAATATAGAAAGTTGTGTCAATATCAATGGTTTTCATAAAACATCCCTGTGGAGGATGCTAAGTGACAAACAGCTGGTACAAAACAGCCTGCAAAGAGGATTCAATTTCCAAAATTGCAGTGATGCAAAGATGGCTTGCCCCATTCGGAGACAGAGAAAGTCAAAAACTAAAATCATCCCTGCCACCTTACCTAAAGGTTTTCTGATTCACACGTTTGTACCAGAAAAGCCATGAAATATCACATTTGATAAAGTACTACACACACTTTGAAAAAGCAAACCTGAATCTTTAAAATGAAAATAAATTGTGTGTGGTAGTTGTGCATCACTCCACTCAACGCTGTTTACTGCTTCATTTCGTTGGAAGCGGCTCTGTTGCTGCAGGCAGAACCATTTTATACTATGATTGCTTATAATGCACTGGAAACTAATGCGTTTTAAGACTTAGAAGGATGCGTAAGATTAAAGGCCAGCTTCCCCCTAACTTTAATCCTAGAACCAGAAAAATGTCATGACTACCACTGTGAGCTTGCAGAAATGGAAAATATCCAGGAGCAGAATGAGAAAATCATATCTGCATCAGCAGCGTATTAGCTGCTGGATTTGTAAGAAAAATATCCAAAAGAAGCGAGGTTTTCTCTCCCATGCATTATCATATGATGCACATTTTCTTTATTTCCCTGTGTGGTGCTGCTAATCCTAAACATTTTATACTATATATGTGATCATGTGGGTGTAAGAAGGTTGGAAGCCTTGAAATAAAGAGTTAAATTGAACATCTAGAATGCTTTCCAAAGGGAGAAACCCGGTCATTGAACAGCAGCGTAAGTGATGCAGATCTAAATAAATGTCAATATTCCCATGATATCTGATAAGGCTAAATATTTGCAATTTTGGGAAATGTAGCAACAGACGCTGCTCGTGTAGGAGGCATGCTCACGGTTTGCCAAATAATCTTGCATTCCACTCCAGTTAGTGAGAAGAAAAAGCGGCAAAGTGGCTTTTGACAACAACTGCATTGGTTGTGTTTAACAAAATCTGGTGTATAATTCAATAATGTGGTCCTTAATATTTCAAAGTGTGTTGGCGTTTTAGGAAACAGCTGACGTTCAAGAATTTTGGCTGCATTTTCAGTGTCACACATATTTCCTGCCTGGGTTTCTGGACATCTAAAAAAAGCAATAAAAACTCTGTCAGGTCATTGATTTGCCGGATGAGTTTGAAATGCCTCTAATTTTCTGCCGAGGATTCACAGTTTTGGGTCAAACTGAGAAATAGATGGTGTTTCCCCCCCACTGCTGAAAAAAGGGATGAGACAATGAAACTGACCAAAGATAAAACTTGATAATGCATCTCTGACATGTTGTAACTCTGACCATGTTATTAGAAAGAAGACTATTTTGTTCCACTCATTCAGGATGTATATGGTCCATGGTAGAGTGTCGTGAGGTGTGTTTTAATAAAACTTAAGAGGAAAGTGTTCAGCATAAAATCTAATTAGAGCAGACAACGTATCTAAAACTCATGTCTTAAAAAATAGGAGATTTGAGCAAATCCTTGACAAAGGACCCAAGAGATGCTTCATCAGTCAGGTACCCTTCTTCTGTACAGCATATCTGTTTCATATTAAACTAAAGAAATGGGAGGTGGTGCTATCAGACTTAATTGCTACTTTTGACACTGCAGACTGTAGTGTCCAGTTATCACCCCAGGGACATTTGTTCCACAGTTCAATTTAACGAAAGAAGATACGTTCTTTCAACCCTTTTATATGCAAATGTCTGCATGGCTCTGTCCTAGGCCTGGTCCTTTTTGTCCCATTTGGTCTTTGTATTTTTTAAAAAAAATTTTATCAAATAAAGTGTTTGCCTCCCTCCTGATTTCCGTTTTTTTGTGTGTTTAATTGTGGTCCATCATACCTGAGTTCAGTGTCTCCAGCCACACCCAGGTCCTCTTACTGCCACACTTGTTCTCAATCAAGACATATCAATCAAACAAGAGCTGTCTGATGAAGTGTCACACATCAAAAGATCCTCAAAAGCTCATTTCTACTATTTAGCTACTATTTACATCTTGACTTTATGTTTGTGTAAAAATATTTCTAGAATAGTTTCATTAATTTGCTACATTGTTTATTCAAATTTATCTGTTTTAGTGCAACGCTAGCACTTTAATTACTCTTGACATTATTTTTATTGTGAGTTTCTTGTATTATTTTGTTTGCTAGTGTATATTGTGCAACTTTGCTTTTTGTTAAACTGATCTTGAAATGATCCATTATTAAATTAGTTTAATAATGGGTTGACTAAAAACAATGGTTCCTGCCTTGTGTTCGAGAGTCTTTTTTTAATGAGCGATTCAAGCCTGCAAAAACTTATCCGGCCTGCAGGACCATGTCAAAGGATTACCAGAATCTGATTGTTTTAGAGAACATATGAAAACAGAACAGAAAATACCCTGTAAGTGAGTGAATATATGGAACAAGAGTAAAATATCAGAAAACAATTCTTATAAGAATTATTTTTTTAACAAATGCACTGGAACTCCCACGCCATACAGGATACTTCTTAGCTACACTGAGATTCATCCAGCAGCTTTACCTCATTCTTAGAGACAATATTATTCATATTTAATTATTCATCCAGTATTGCTAAGATTATTCAGGTCACACCACTACTATCTGCGAAGAAATATTAAGGCTAGCAGAGCCAATATTGTCCTGTGCTCTTTTAATGCCAAAACCTTCTTCAAGTCTCTTCTTTTGCTTGAAAAAGATGTGGATGGCGAACCACTTGTTTAGGAAATAGAGACAGAAACAATGCCACAGTGAGTATGATAAGTCTGCTTATGCAATGAATGGATTTTCTTTTTATTGTGAGCAGAGAAAAAAAAAAAGAAAAACATTATCTTCACTAACTATTGTATCTGCCTTTTGTTCTGTGAAGAGAGCTAGTTTGTATTTAAATATTATTCTGTGACTTAACGTGCTTTGTGTTTGTTACATAAAAGAGGGGAGAATCAGTAAGAAACAAGTTGGGAGACCAAGGATTTTTAAATAAAGCAACTCATCTTATATGCATAATGCATACCAATTCAGAGGAAGCTCATTAATTTCAGATGAAAGAATCCTCTTTGGCTGCATTGGCCTGTTGTACTGAATCAGTGTGACAGTGTCATATGCTTACAGTTACGCCAGAATACACAATAGTATGTATGTAAGAAAAACAAATCATCTGTACATTTTTTTTTTCTTGCATGCAGTTCAGTTCCAGTGGTTCAGTGGTGACTCACATCAAACTTGCATGCGGGTGGTTAGCAGCATAGATCCATTATAGATTAAAGATGTTGTAAGTACAGAGTAAAGCACTATGTCTTCTTGCCCTCCAATATACCAATATGCCTCAGGCTGGGTGTTAGCATTTTAATGTTTGAAACTCAAACAGAGAGAAAAAAAAAAAAACACTGTGTGGGAACACCTTTTTTATTGGCTTTATTGAGCAGATTTTCTTTTTCTTAAACTTAAAATATTACTTCTAGAATAACTATCCAACAATTTGCAAAACCAGCTAATCAGCTATTACTGAAGCTCACCTTTTGGCTCAATGGTAGCAATGAATTCACATCCTGCAGCTCCAAAGCAATGATTACACCTACACTACTGTGCTTGAATGAGGATATGGTGTCTGTACTCGTATGCTACATTTGGATTTTCCATACCATCTCTGCTTTTGTCTGATCTGTCAAAAATACAATTTTCGAGAAGTCTTGTGGTTAACTTAGACGTAACTTTTGTACAACAAAATCATACTGTTTTTATTTTTTCTTTAGTAATTCTCTGTCATTACGTTTCAAACATGGTTACAGAAGCTAATAATGCAATGTCTGTACTTTGGGTTAACATTCTGGGATATTCACATGTGAGAAGACTGGCAGCTCTCCACTTTACACTTTTATTTCTCTACTTCTGTTTATTGGTGGACATCCACCAATAAGTTTTGGAAATGGACTAACAGTCCTCAGATTGTTAGGTGTTGACAATTGTATTTCTAAAGTCATTTCTTATATCTTACTTGCATGGCATTGCTAATAAATTTACTCCTGCCTGCTCCAGAGCAATTGAGTACCAGAACTCCTGCTTTTATGAAGTTGATCAGACTTGGCAACATTTTATTGCACATTATGTTTAGCTAGCAGTAAATCACATTACATCCTGGTAATGAAAAGTGTTTCTTTTTTTCTTTTTTTTTACTCTAGCTGGATTAATAATACATAGTATGTGTTTGTACCCAGCTCTGTGAGTGCTCCCCCAAGTAGCCAGATAATTATTTGTCAAATGAATTAGAAAGTATGTGGTTTTCTCAGTTTCACTTTTGGTTTCAAGCATTTACATGCTGAGGTGAGTGAATTGTAAACAGCAAAGAGAGTACATTTTTAGTGACATTATAAAAGAGTCACGGCTGCGATTTCTTTGTAGCAGCTGTAAAAGACAATGTCTCACAGCATGGCATGTGGGAGCCATGGAGCTTCTGCTCCAAAATATTGCAACCTGTTGAAATAAATTTTAGTAGCCTGGCTTAGCTCGAAGTGAAACTCTGAATGCTGCAGTTTTAAATGTGTGAGAAGGAGCAGTAATTACCAAAGGCAGCATGTCTTCCTATAACATTGAAACATAAGGCAGATACATCTATGTGACCAAGGAGTAACAACCACATTGCAGTTATGTGCTTGAACACATCAAAGTCCTTTAAGCCACCGGAAGGACAGTTGAACAAAAACACATCAACATCATCTGCAACCGCAACTGAAGCAACATTCAAAATCCACAAAAAGAAATATCAGATTGCAAAGGACTGACCTCGGCTCTGCTGCTTGAAATCCCACTGCTGCCATAAGAGGCTTTACTACAGACTAGAAGCGGGTGAATAGGGATAATTTAATGAAACATTAGACAAGAGCACTCCACAGTCCTTTTAACAAATTGGTTCTTTTCAATGCCAAGCTCGCCCCAGTCTGGTTGCCTGAAGGAAGAGCTGAGTTAAAACAGACGGAAAGAAAAATAAAGCACAGTTATTGACCTGTAGCGCTTAGGCTTTGGTAGAAACAGTGACCGTAGGCTGCAGAAATTTGTAATATGAGGCTGCTGTTGAAAAAGCCACTGGTGGATTTATAAAACCCTTCCACAGGATGGATTAACTGACACAACAAGCTGTTTACTTGAGACCAGCAAAAGCGGAGGCACACTTTTTTCACAGCTACCTACAGATGGCCTCCTGGTAATCGGACCTTTTCAGTGCCATTGCGGTGTCAAAGATAGCTGCCCTTTTAAAGATATTGGCAGGTCTCAGGGAAACATATTTGAAGCGTCACTAATTAGATTCACCCCTCATTGCCTTTCTACTCTTCTTAAGCTCAAGCTTTAAAGGAGGCCGGAATGAAGCTTTGAATTAGCTTAATGAGATTCCCAGGCACATGACTTGGATTTCACGTGGAGAGAGAGAGAGTCATCAACAGGCAAACTGTGCCAATATGACATTATGATGATTTTTGTTTGCGCCCCCATTCAAAGGCACAGTGAAAAATATGCATGTGTTCTAGTGTATTTGTGCTAAACATGTCCAATATTGAGGGTATAGAAAAAGGTTGAGATTAAAAGGATGATTTCATGGACATTCATTGGGGTGCACCACGATGTTCTTGAGTTCTTTTTCAACTTCTAAGATTGTAAATATCTTGCATTCGAGTTTTCAGGGAATATTTAGCAGTTCTAATCCAGGTTTCTTCTCTAACTAACCTAGTCTAAATGCACTCATGGGCTGCTTACCATTTAGCAAATTATTTTCCAAACTCTGGTCCTCCATGTTTTAGATGTGTCTTTGCTTCTACATAATTAAGAATAATAAATATCATTAACAGCTTGTTAATAAGTTCTGTAGAAACCTGCTAAGAGCTTATTAGTGTAAGACAGTAAGTAAGTAAGACAATAAGTAAGTAAACTTTATGTATATAGCACTTTTCACAGGTCAAAAACCAGAAAAGTGCTTTGCATTAAAACAATCATAAATACAATAGATAAAGATGTTAAAGGAAAATCAAACAGCATACTTATAATATCATGCAGTAGAAAACTAGTTAAAAGTCAGTCTGAATAAATAAATCTTCAGCTGCTCCTCAAAAGAATCAACAGAATCAAAGCATCACAAAGATGGAGGCGGCAGTTTGCACAATCTGGGGGCCACTGCTCTAAGAGATTTAACCTCTCTACCTCTTTTGGTAGAGAGGTAACCTCTTTTGTCTTTAAATTTGTATGCAGAACCAATAACAGCCTTTGAGTGAAAGATCTTAGATTGAAGTGTGGGTTTTAGAAAGTTAGAGATGTAGGCTGGGGCTTGACCACACAGGGCTCTAAAGGAAAAGACAAAAGAATCTCTAAAATATAGCAGTAACCAATGTGAAGAGAGTGAAACTAGAGAAATGTGCTGTCTCTTCTGTGTTGGCAAAAGCCTTGCAGCACCATTCTGAACTGACTGAAGACAGTCAAGAGCTTCCTTATTCCAACACAAAAAAGGCTGTTACAGTATTTAAGATAAGATTAAATAAAAGCATGAATAATCATCTCCACTTCAGCTTTTGACACCAGAGATCTTATCTTAGAAATATGTCTTAGCTGAATAAAAAAAAGCTAACAGGAGTAAATATAGATATTATTGAAAGATTGTTTCAGAAATTTATTTTAAAAAAGTGAAAGTTATCATATCGACTCATGACACACAGCGATATAATTTCGGTGGTTATTTTAGCTAACTTCAATGACAGCTTTATGGGGGAAAAAATCTAATATTTAATTTTTCAGAAATTAAAAGAAATTAAAATAATTTTTTTTTTTTATAGACAAGCTTTGTTGTTCTAATGTTTTTTTTTTCTATCAGTTGAATATGTTGGGCCATTTGGAGGTCAAATTCATACATAGCAAACATTATCACTGGAAGTTCTTGACCCTGTCATAACATATAAATAATAATGTAACTACTAGTTGAATCAGTTTTATGTTGAAACTAATGAAACTAGTAGTTACATTACTAGTTTCATCTATAGACCCTTTTCACATGACGTCACACAACCTCCGTTTTGGCTCGAAGCTGTGTATCCTTAGTTACTTACATAGTAAGTAACGATAAAGTTGTCTATTTCATATATATATATATATATATATATATATATATATATATATATATATATGTGTGTGTAAAATGGACACATATATATCTATATATATCTATATAGAGACATATATATAGAAAGAGAGATTTAGATATTTATATATATATATATATCTGACAGCATATGTTGATCAGACAGAACACCGGAGCATGGAGTTTACACAGTCTCTAAAACATTTGCCTAAAATAAGATTTGAAGATAGATCACGATTTGCAAACCAATTTTCTCTGACAACAAAATCTAAATTAGACAAAGGCTAGAAATTCTTCACCGAACAATACCTGTTTGACTATGAAGGTAGGTATTTTTGTTTTGCGTAACCGTTAGCTTAGCATTAGTGAATTTTGTTAGCTAGCTAACTACGTGACATAACTGTTCCTTAACCAGAACTTTTTACTGTTTTTGAACTATAACGTTTTAGGCTATAATCTTGATCAGATTCTTAAATTATAGACTGGAGTTGCCACTCATCCCATAAAATAGGGGTTTGTTTGTTATAAGCAGAGATGTCCGGTGCCGCCGCTGCTTTGTAATGCCTTCCTCTGATCGGACCACTTTTTCCGGTGACGAATAATCTAACAAGCTCGTATTTCAAATCCAGTAATCAGATTAAAGTTATTTTTATGTCTTTATTTTCCATTAATACAGAAAATGAACCTCTAAACGTTACATCACTGACAGGCGGCGGTGTATATGTTTCCTAACTGTGGCTAAAGCTGCTGCTAGCTGGTTTACTCATGATCGGAGGCTGGTTGGAGAATGGTAAATTGACAATGACTAATAACGGTTATCTAACACGTAAACACTGTTTTATAAAATACAGAAAGTGAACCTCTAAACGTTACAGCACTGACAGAGAGTATATTTTTTCCTAAATGTGGCTAAAGCTGCTGCTAGGTGGTTTACTCTCCGATCGGAGGCTGTTTATTTTATACACAGTTAGAGAATGGTGATTTTACAATAATTAATAACAGCTATCTAACACTTAAATGCTGTTATTATTAAACTTACCTTTTATTATATCCTTAAGATTATGAGAATGCGGGAATTTTTCAGCTTGGTTCCCAAGGCAAAATCACACCGGAAGTAAAGATAACCAGGTTTGAGTTATGGCGGCCATTGTCTAACGTCACTGTGAAAAGGGTCTATTGGGGGAAAACATCATTTAGAAACGTTTTCTTCTGCCTGAATTCGTTGAGTGAATTTAGTGTTTTCATAAGATGTAACCAGTGGTGGGAAGTAACGACGTTACTTAAGTACAATTTTCGTGTATCTGTACTTTACTTAAGTAGATTTAATAATGGGTACTTTCTAGTTTTACTCCACTACATTTTACAGTAAGTATCTGTACTTTCTACTTAACTACATTTCTACAAAACCATGGCGTGACTCGTTACATCCAAGTCGCGTTGCTCGTTTTGTCCGTTAAAATGTGAAGTTCAGGGTCTTAAGGTGGCGCCGTAAAATCCCAGCAATAACGTGACTTAGTGTCTGTTGTCACCCATCGCCTCCCCCTTTACTCGCACGCGGAGCTCCAGACATGCGCAGTGGTTTCCTCTGAGCGGGAGAAGATGTCTGTCTGATCGTCAGTAATATAATAGCGCTGCATAAATCATAAGACATGGCGACATGTAAAATCAACAGCACTTCGCTTTCACAGACGGTGGGGATTTAGTCCACCTTTTAGCGTCACTTGGATGGAAAGCTTAAAGAAAGGTAAGCTATGTGGACGTGATGCTAGCAAAGCTAGCTGTACAGAGACACACATGTTGCATCTGCGATGAAAAAAAGTTGTCATGCGCTGAATTATTGTGTGGAGGTGTTGACTGAGGTGTCGCAAATATGGGACAATGCTGTGACCAAAGTCTGCATTTATATGACATTCAGGAAGATCCGATTCTTCTGGACGGATCTTTACTGATTAAATCTATTTCAGCTCTAAGTATTTAATATCTAGGTGTTTTATGGGAATGTGAATCTTTCAGATCAATTTGATAAACAATTTTGATTGGTAAAACTTATTTTTTTGTGTCACGTAGCGCAGGGTGGTGGTCTTGACTTGGTCTCGGGTAGACCTGTGGTCTTTACAACTCTGCTACGCGGCTCCTCGGTTGCATGTCCTCCCTCACCCACCTTCTTTCCATCCCCTTTCTGTTGGATTTCTTTCAAAATAAAAGCCACCAGTGATAAAACAAGTGAAGTTCATGCTATGTTAGGACAAGAGTCAAGATGTTTCCATCCCTGAAATTATGATGCATATAATCACATATCTAAGTCTAAACTATGTTACAGAGAGTAAACATAATAAAAACATGCTTTATCTGTGGCATTGTTCATTAAAATGGCACATTTCTAATGTATTAAAATTAAATATGATCGGTTCACTTAATGATATTAGCGATTAGGTAATATATTCAGCAAGTACTTTTACTTTTAATACTTAAGTATTTTTAAAAGCCAGTACTTTTTTACTTTTTCTTAAGTACAAATGTTAATGTGGTAGTTTTACTTTTACTTGAGTACATTTTTGTCTGTGTATTTGTACTTTTACTTAAGTACATTCTTTGAGTACTTTCTCCATCACTGGATGTAATACAACATCATTAAAACTAACTGAAATACACTTCATGTGTAAGGAACCAACATATTTCCCCTTTTCAGTTGATAGTTTTACAAATAAATTCACTTTCGATCTAACCATGCTTTATTTTTTAGTTCTAAGATGGCCTTCCATAGCAACGCCATTGTTTCTCCTGGTGCTGTCAGTATGCCTGAATTTGGATCCCTTAATGTGTTATAATCCCAAGAAAGCTGTAAATAATGACTAAAACTGAAAAAGAAACTTTTGGCACAATTTTTCCTAAACTTTTCAGTCAAAACTTTAATCCAACATTTCCTGCTGTTGGGTGAGTTAAGGTTTTTCCTCCCTGTGGATTAAAGGATTTTAGGGTTGCAACACTTTTTCATCCGAATAAAGTCTCAGCTAATCCAGCTAAACTTGGATCATTCACAATGTAAACCATGGGTTGACCTCATGTTTCTGGATCCTACTGATCTGTTTCATGTGATGCGTCAATAATGTGTTGGTGAGATCCTGGCAGTGAGCAGGGGATTATTTTTATTCCTACATTTGTTTGGTGTATTTGCTAAACTTACTGGGGATGCTGCATGAGGGGATTTACCAGGTTTGCAACGCTTGCTTTTTTTGGAAGCAACTTTTTTTTTTTTGTCATGGTTGTGTGCTTTTTTAGGGTAAAGTGTAGCTGCACCTGTCCTGCCAAATACACAGCCAGCAGTCAGGGAGACAAATTAAAACAATTTCTGCAGATAGTCTGCTAACAATTCTCAAGACTCAGCGAGAAACAAAGTTAAGAAGCCGGAGAACTGCAGCAAAGTATGGGGTTAAAGGACTAAATTCAGCTTTGTGTGGACTTGGTTTAAAGACTGTGTAACCAAAGCAGTTTTAATACAGATCCATTGAGCATCCGCTATGTTAAGTTGGTACTTAACACAACAGTCATGCTGTTAAGGGCATGATTTAAGAAGGAAGACAATATGAGTTAATATAAGAAAATATTTTCTAATATTTCTTTAACAGCTACAGCATGGTTCAGGTTTGAACAGACTGCATTTCCAAATTTAGACATTCATTTTGTGGAAAGCTAGGATGGGCAACTCTAACGAGTGTTGATGTCCTGTAGATTTATGACGTGCTCCTGCCCCATAACCCCTAATTCAGATAGTTGAATTATCGACTCAGCTTTCAGTGAAGTTCTACAGAAACCTGCTAATCACACACTCAATTAAAATCAGTTGTGACCGAGGAAGATGCGAGACTCTAGCTCTTAAGGACTTACTGCAGTTTAAATGAATTAAATAATCCAACTGCAAGTTAAAGTAATAAAAAGCAGCATTAAAGTGATGTGTGCATTAGTGCATCGATAATCACCATCAATAATACAGGATGGGAATCGCATAATTCAACCTACATACAGTGAATTATAAGGTGCTTATTTATACAAGTACACCTACCGGGTCACTTTATTAGGTGCAATCTTTCCACAACAGAAACAGCAAATCATGCAATCTGACCAATGGTAACAACCTAATGCATTCTGGAATCTGTGTTTTAGTTCACTCGAGATGTCAAAATGGGTGAGAAAAGGCTTTTCAGTGACTTTGCTTCTTGTTGCAAGACAGATTGTTCTGAATACTTCAGAAACCAGTGATCTACTGGCATGTTCATTCACAACTCTCCTGGGCTGACAGAAAGTGGTATGACAAGAAGGACATTTCCAACTGATGATGGATGTGTGGACAGAAATGTTTTGGTGAAGTTGGAGTACAATAGGAAGAATGGTTCCACTAATTGTGCAAACAATGTTGGCCAATAAAGCCATTATGATCTTAATTACAACCAAAGTACGTAAGATATTGTCTCCAAATCCACCACATGATGAAACCTTGAAGTTTGCCTATACCAGGTGTAACCCCTGTCAGCTAAGAGTAAGTAGGTGAGAATGTAGCGTTATTAACATTTCAGGTTCCTGTTGGCAGTGTGACGGTGTGGGCGATGTTTTCTTGGCTTAGTCAGGGTCACTCTAGTACCAAGTGACGACTGCTTTACTTTTCTATCACTTTATGACCCCAGTGTACCCATCTTCTCATGGCTTGTTCCAGCAGGATAGTTCTCCATGTTGCAAAGCTGAAAATCATCTCAAATGGGTTTCCTGAACATAAAAATGAGGTAATGTTCTCCAATGGCCTAAGGAGTCACCAGAGCTAAATCAATTAGGGCCTCTTTGGGATGTGGTGGAACAGGAGAGTCTTCATTGATGTGGAGCCAACAAGTCTGCTGCAACTGTACAATATTGTCATGTCAATATTGATCAAAGTCTCTGAGGACATTTCTGATACGTTGTGGTATAAAAATGCCTCATAAAATTAGTGCTGTGTAGCAAGGCGTAAGCAATAAAAACACGCCAGAGAATATATATTTTTAAGTGTAACTGATTGTTAGCTAAATTAATCAACACGGGGCGTGTTTTTGTTTAGACCCAGCTGCTTGATTTAGGCATTTTATTTTGGTTGCTATGACAATTTTGCACAGTGTACATCAAGTTTGATCAGTTTGATACTCTGCTGTTTTAATCGAAATGGCTTTTGACAATATATTGAACCATGAAATGTTAAAAAATCTCCCACAGTGTTTGATCATTGCTTTAAAAAATGTTAAGACTAGTACTAACATAAATAATTTCTGCTATAACTAAAGTTGCATAACATAATAACTCTCAGCCAAGAAGATAATTCTTCTTGAACATGATCAGTGGTAAGCCCTTTTATTTTAGGAGCCATGTTCAATTATGCATACCAGCAATATTTGACCATATGGATGGGTTTTCACTGCGTCCAGGTTCACTCTTGGCATAGATTCTAGTGATCAACATGCAAAAGCTCACAGAATTGCAGGGATCTCGGAAAAATAAGGGTGGGAAAAATGTGGGTTAATCACGTTACACGTTTTCCTAAAAAAAAAAAAATCACGCAGCCCCAGTTATTATAACAAGACGAATGCATCATCCCAAGCTTGCTCTGAAATGTAAAATTCTGAGTAGTTTCATGTCTGAACTCTGAAATATCTTCCAAATGCGCCACTTATCTGCCAGTGTTCTATAACTGGAGGAAGAACAAGTGCTTCTTCTATAATGTCACCAGAAGATAACAAAAGCATTGATTGTAGCCCATGTGTCATTTTATTGTTGTTCATGTTGTTTTAACAGCACTTATTTAATCATAGAGCTGCATTATCACACCCTTGTATATTTATGTCTTGTTTACACTTACTGATTGCGTGGTATACAAAATGCTAATTGTGGGAAGTAGTCTTGTGTACCGTTTAATCACTGCTCTAGCTGATAATTAGGAGCAAAAAAAAAAAAAAAGAATAGAGCCAACTCAGACAAAATGCTGCCAATGACAGAGACTGCATGTTCTGGCTTTGTTTGTGCGCCTGCCCGTCTGTGCAGGGGAACCGATTCTTCGACCTCTGCATTTGATTTAACCAGAGGAGCTGTTTTGTCTTCATTACTCTCTCGCTGTTTTTCCGGTGTGACACTGGGAGGTTAAGAGTTGTCTACGGATGCTTATTTTGTGTCACTTTGTTGCAGGAGTTGATCAGATAAGAAGACGGTAAACAAGTTGCGTTCAACCGCTACAAAATGCTCATACTTTAGACTTACGCTTACCAGTGGGAGATCAATGTTTTGCAGTGTCAGAGGTTTGGTCCACACTCTGCTACTGCCATATAAATAACAAATTCTTATTCTAAATTCCCTATAGAAGCAGCCGTTCTCTGCTCTGATATGTGGAAATGCTTGCAGCTCTGAGATATGCTCTGTACTCGCCGACTCCATGTCTCTGTATGAGTCCACAGGCTTTTTTGTCAGGTAATGCTGATGAGCAGAACATGGAAATCACATTAAACCCTGCATGAATCATCATCCGTGTGCATGGGAGGCTTGGTAGGGGAGCATTAAAACCTCCTCATGGCAGCGTAACTTTGATCAAGAGCGTCCGGCAACGCAGTAAAGCCATAAGCTGCTGTATCTGCCATGCTCAGACGGGTCAGGGACAAGTTGTCTTGAGTTTTACCAAGCACTTCAAAAGCTCCAGCTATTCATAAATGTTTCATCCTGTGTTAAGTCAGTGTTTACAATCTGCTCAGAGGAGCATTTTGACGTCAGTAGATTGTGAGAAGTGAGGCTGAGATAAGCTGTTTTTTTTTGTTTTTTTTTACACCTGAGGGCTTTTGCGTCAGTATATCACAGTCACAGTGTGGCTCATTTGACTGGCTTGGATTTTTATTTTCACGAGAGTGAATGAACACAATGTCTTTTGAGACTCTAATATGAAATCTTTATTGCTTCATGTTTAATATTTTATGACTTTATAGTCTTCACCTAAAGTAGACGGCTGCTACAGCTCCCTATCTGGCGCAGAAATGTTTCCCCCGAGTGTCCCTTCTGTTGTAAATGAACTAAATTGTTGTAAATGTAAATTAATTTAATGTCCTCACATTTGTCAGGCTGAAAAGGGGGCTGACAGGTGCCATAAGAAGCTTAACAGCAAGGTAAATCTGCTCAGTGACAAAGCTTAGCTAGCCTGGGTGCTATTGTAAATGTTTAATCCACTCACCTACATGCTTACATATTTTGTATACAGAGAGTGTTAGACATGCTCGAACCACACAGTGCCAAAGTGATAATATGTCATGGAGAGGCTGTCGTCCCAAACTATTTGAAATGAAATTTCATTTAAAAACAAAGAATTGTATATTTTACTCAGAATTTTTTGTGAACGTTTACTCAAAGTACCCTTTAAACGAGTTGCTGCTGACATTTATTTTTCCTTTTCGGTCATACTTAAATATTTTAAATCGGCAAATGTCAATATCAGAATGAGTATTCTGAGTAAAAGCAAAAAGCAATTTTCAAATGATGTTTCCATCATAAAGCTGGTCAAACAATCCTGGCCCTATATGTAAAAAATAAATAAATAAAGAATTACCCTTCCTGTTAAATACTGCAATAACATATATTTTTTGGAGAGTTGAGTTCATTTTCACTTGTCACACCCAGGTCTCATTACTTCCTGACTTGCAGAAAGAAATAACCTGAACTGGGGGCTAAAAGACCTCAAAGGGAAACACATTATGCTCTAAATCTGCAGCGTCAGTCTGTTAAGTGGTTACACAGGCCTTGCAAAAGCTCTGGGACTCCTCCAAGTCACAGTGCGAACAATAATTCACAAATAGACGAAAGAAAAAGCAGCTCAGAATTTTTTAAGTGTGACCCACGTACAAACATTATTCCAAGAGTGCATCGACAACTCATCTAGCACAGCATCTTGAGCTCTGCAGGCCTCACCTTCCACAGTCAAGGTCAGAGTCCCCAAATCAGCAGGAAGGCAAAAAGGCATCCGTCAACGAGGCTCAAAACTGAAACCACTGCTGACCCAGAGCTACCCCAATATTTATATCATTAGGCTCTGGGGTTGCATTTTATTCAAGGTAGCTGATCTTCAAAATGGTTTGATAAGCTGAAATGTTTATGTATTACACATAAACAGAAAACAGAACAAACCTGCATGGGGGCAAATACGTTTTGTAGCTCAGCAGACTAATGCAGTTTTTGCATGATGCTGCACTAAAATTTAAATATGGCAGCTGTTAATGACATAGGTAGTCCTGTTATGGTTCTCCATCTGTGTGAATCTGGTCAAATCTGGTCTTTTGTGCGCATTTTTATGCATTTAATTTTTGTACGGTTAATCTAACTTTAAAGAGTTTTTTTTTCTCTGTAATAATATAACTAATAATCTTTTGGACCAGGCTCTAGGTAGTATTTCTCTGAGAGTTGTGGTGTCAACCTGCCAGAGTCTGAGCACAACTTTCTTTTGCTAATGGAGCTGAAGAACAATCTACTGAAGCAAACACGGAAAGGTGACTCAAATAAGGCAACAGCGAGACAGGCACTTGAGTAGAAAATATAAGACAGAGCAGGGGGTGGACTCAAGCTGATGTGTTTGTTTTCCATTGCAGGTTTCCAGTAGAAATGTAGGCAAACACATTTTAAGTCTCCAATGCAAAAGAACATACATGCTGTCACCTTGCATATAATTCTGAGCAGAAAAGGCACCCTGTCACATGTTGTCTCTTTATTTTTGCTGCATTTTTTATTTTTTTTATTAGATCTGAAAAGGCCGCAGGTCGGTATCTGAAGTAATAACTCAGGGCAGGTACGGAAACTGGTGAATCATGTGGAATAATGACGTCTTTACCCGTTTGACAAACAATATCATGGTCTCTATCCCTCTTTTGAAATTATTCCTGTAAACATCAAGTCGTTTTTGCAGGTGGAAGACTGAGGCAGCTGTCAAAGACAGAAGTAAGGCTGTTTTATTTAAAATTATCCACCACAAAGTGGACAGCTTAAAATGATCCAGCTTGCGGAGCTTTTTGGCATGATTCATTACAGGACAAATAGAAGCTGACTTGTGTTAATTGGTGATGCATTGGAACATATACCACCCCTCGTTAACCTTTCATCATGTGTGTTTGTGCAGTGAAAGCTCAAGGCAGCAGGAAAGCAAAGTGCGTCAAGGGCTTTCCTTTTTAATTAGCAACTATTTGATAGTGCTGGATTAAAATCATTTGGAGGGTATCATGTTAAGTGTAAATTTATGGGTCAAGAGTAGGCGAAAGGCTCAATTTAATACTTAGTTACATATAAAAAAAAAAGACTTAATTCGACAGCAAATTTGGGATTGAATCTACAACCAAAGGAGGCTTTTTCAGGTTAAGTAATTAGGTTTCTGTTTGAAAAATTAGACTCAAGGGAATCTTAAAAATGAAATATAACTCTTATTTTATCTGTAATATTTAACCGAATCGGTGAGGTTTTGTGGATGATTGTGTTAAAAACTAAATGAGAATAAAAGAAGAACAAGATTTGAGACGGATGACTTGTATTTACAAATGACATAAAGCAAATTAAGGATTTCTTATCAGCAAAGCTTATGACTCCAAAACAAGACTCACAAAACTCAGCTTTAAATGAAAAAAAAAAACCCCAAAAAAAAGCCACACCTTTGGAATCTATATAATTTGTGGATGTGCTCTGTTGGGGGGAAATGATGGATATACTCATCTGACATAATATTATGACCACTGACGCGTTAAGTGAAAAACACTGTTTACCCGACTTTGCAAATTGTTAGGTGGGACATTTTAGGCAGCAAATCTACATTTTATTGGTTTAGTGACGTTGACTTGACAAGTCAACATCCAAATAAACGTTGGGTTGTACCGAACAAACAAGTCCAATCCATAGAGCTCCCACCTTGGAACCAGTTGGACTTTAAGGATCTGCCACTAACATCTTCATCAGTGTCATGGATTCCTTGACTCAAAGCATATTAGGCATATTAGGCATAATGTTACACCTGATCAGTGTATATTAAACCTGATACTTTTAGAAAAAGCTTTACATATCTGCTTATTTTCCATACCAGCTTTCATTGTGTAATGTTTTTTTTTTATTTTTTTTTTTATTTTTTTATACTCAATTGGAAGAAATGAGATTTCAATGAAGAGGCGATCAAAACAAAATCACCCGTAAGACCTAACTTTAGCAAAGTGAAGCCAAGGAGATGGGTAGAAATCAATAAAGGGATGTGTCATAAATTATTAATATCCTTGAGAACACGTATGGATGGCAGTGTCATGCTGTAATTGGCACGGCACTTAGTTCAAACTGAGTCCGACTTCGTGTTGAGTGATGTAAGCTGTCGGCACCTGCCTAGAAAAATGCTAAAGCTATTTACAAGGGCAGAGTGATAAATGTGTGACTTCGGTTTAAGTTGACCCAAGTCTGGATGATGGGGCACCGCTGAGGGAAACGATCGGTTCACTGGTGGAAGAGGTTTTAATGCACATAAACCCAGTTAACCTTTAACTGGTGGTACAAGAACAAAACAGTAAAAGCACATGAGCTGCTATATAAGGCCCACTTTCAAGGCATTCAATTATGAAGTCAAATTTATTTTAAATTATGTTTGATACAGCATTCTTATAACTGAAGGTGACATAGTTACTTGCCTGTGCTGTAAAATGACTCGATGTGCCTGGAAAATACATGAAACTGCCCCTTTAATTAAACTCTATCAAAATTTTGGTTTTGTTGGTCTATCATGTCGCAAGAAAGAACTTTTTATTTTTTTCTTTCTTGACGCTGAAATATGAATTTGGATTATGTGAAGGTCATTTGAGCCCAAGTCTTTTTTTTAATTTTTATCAGATGCAAAACAAAGATTGATGTGTTTTCGACTTGGATAGACACCCGGTATCAATGGTTTATGATTTACATTTCCTGGAAGTTCAGGCCTTTGTGATTTGAGACAACTTGCAGAAACACGTTCAAAACAAGAAGCATTTATAGCAAAAAATAAATAAATAAATAAAAACCTGCAAATACTGCCTGAGGTAAACATATATGCACTATTTGAACTGCTGAGATTTGCGAGGCTAACAGAAGCCTTCCCATTCTTTCTTTCTAAATAAAAAGATAAGGCGTCACAAAAATGTCAGAGCAGTGCCGTTTCTCATCCCCTGTGTCTTCCGTTGTCTTCCTGCAGGTAAAAGATTGAACGGATGAGGCGGAGGACGTCTTCCCCGGCACAAACGCACACAAATATTGTAGCATTCATCTGCGGGGGGAGGAGGACCTGCGACTCACTGTTGCCCAAAGGACAAATTCAAGGTCAGTGAACAAAGTTTGTCTTTGTTTAAACAGACCAAGAAGGCTTCCCTCTTTCCGCTGGTTGTTTGTGTAAAGAATTGGGATGATAATATCTCAGTGGCAGCCCCCATCACGTACAAGAACAAATACAGGCGAATACGTTGCTTGCATTTACCTCTCAACTTTTATCTCTGCTCTTTTTCTCTATTTGTCCTTTGTTCATTTCTTCCTTATTTTCTTAATATTTTCTGATCTGTTTTATTCAATTTTGTCCGTCTTGCTACCACTCTTTTTTTTTCTAAACTTAGCTCAAGTAAAGACAAGAATAAAGCCTAAAATATGCATCATGTGAAACTTTGTGAACATTAGATATACAAATAAGACCAGATCAGAAGAACTTAGGTAAAGTTAAACGTTACCTAAGGCTATTTTGGGAACTCTGAATGCAGATTTAATTTGTTCAAAAAGGCAATTTGTATCTCGAAAATCTGCATATGAAAACATTTTCCCTATTAAAAATATGCAAAATTAAAATTTGTGCCAATATGCCAAGAAAGTCCAGTTAAAGGCTGGCTCATTAAAAAGGCTTATGACCATAAAAACAAACATTTTAATGACTCAGATTTGCAGTTTTAGCATCATAAAACCAAATTAATTACTGTTTTTCAGTTGATGAATTCAGATATTATGTACATTTTAGGTAACAGATTCAACATGCAGAACCTTGAAAATTTTAAATAAAATATGTCTTTTGAAAATAATATCAGGTCTATCAATTTGTCTAAATTAATTCTGACATAATTCATGTCCCCCCAAATTAAACTCTTCAATTCAATCCTTGGTTTTTCAGCATACATACATCTTAGACTGTGATATTAGTACATAATTTTATTGTTCCATTCATATCTACTTTTTCATATTCTTACTGTTTTTACTTAGTAAATATGACTAATTTGAGTTTCATCATAATTTTATCCTTTTCTACTTCTAGTTTACTGATTAAAGTCTTTAACTTTAAGGTTGATTTTTTTTCTCTTGATAAAAAAAAAAAAATATAGACTAGACAAATCTAGACTAGATTATACAACAGTGGTGAGATTTGTTGTTGTTTCATAGAAATATTGTTCAAATCTTACATTATTGTGCTAAACTCCATAGCATGTTGCATTCCTCTGGTGATCTAAATGCATCGCTACTAGTAAACTGGGGTTTACTAGTCGTACAGTTTGGTCGTACAGATGTCTGTAAAAGCTAACTTGTGTGTAAGTTATGCAGCACAAGACAAGTGCTGTGATGTCAGTTTCAGCTGCTGTCGAAGTTGAAAATAGCCAGCAGCAAGCTTGGAAAGCTTTCTTTTTACTTTTCTTATTGAAGCCTTCTGCTTCTGTTTTTCACTTTTTTTCTTATTTTTCCCAGTCCTATGTGCCCCCTTTGTCCTCCTCCTTTGTTTGAGTTTGTTTTCCTTTCTTTTTCAACCTCCCTGCATTTTCTCCTTCCTCCACTTCTCTTCTCCATTCTCACTTTCTTCCCCTGTCCTTCCTACTGTTCTCCATTTCCCTCCTTAGCATTGTCTTTGTCCAAAAAAATAGAAAATCACTTATCAACTCTCCAAAACAAACACTTTATTGTCAAAGGACTCGTTTCCCTGTGAAGTCCACACTCTGAGAAGAATTTGGATTTTAATTGCTTCCCTATAGATCTGTGTCTCGTTGAAAAACTGGGCTAATTGCATTAGTAGATTAAATGCTGCCAGCTTGTGTTACTGCAGCGAGCATGCTGGAGTGCTGCATGTGTTTTAGTGAATGGAAAAATAATAAAGGTGATAGCCAGGATGTCTGTCTGGTTTATGTGACATGCTTTTCAAAAAGCTTTTAACGTGTCATTCATGACAGGTTGTCTTCTTTCACACGTCAACGCTGCATGTGCATCACATTGGACAAAGTCGCTTTGACGTGGTTAATGAAAACACTTCCTACCAGGGGCAAAAATCCATTTCATTTTTTTTTTTTTGGGGGGGGCGGGGGGGCAGCAATAAATAGGAAAATTTCAGATTGTCCTATTTAAAAAAAAAATCCCCTTTCTTTCATGATGCATTTCATAGTTATAGCAATGTTCTCTATTTATTAGTCTATGTTCTTCCTGAAAACAGTTTCTTTTTTTTTTTCTGTTCAATCAGCAATGTCAGGAATGGTATTATACACCTTTATGGTCACATCTCAGAGTTTATTTTTCACCTGCTCTAATTTCCACTATAGTCCATCAAAGTATAGCTTCACAATAAATTGAAGATGAAAGTAAGTTCCAAAATTGTAAAGGAAATACGTTCAAGAGCAATCCAATATCAAACTACTCTAGACAATATAACATGTCTCCCTCCCATCTACTGTGTGTTATGTCTGTCTCTGAAAAAATAAAGTACAGTATATGTCAATCAAACTGAAACATTTCCACCTCATAGTGTCTTTATAATACACTCCAAAATAATATAATTATTTTTTTATAACACTGATGTTATAAAAAAAACACTTTTTTATAACACTCAATGCCTGTGTCTGATTCTCTATGTGCACAGTTGACCTGACTTTGCCAAAAGAGTGATATAGAGCATTTTCCTAAGCATTTCATTCCTTTTTTGTTGACATTATCAAAATGCCTTCATAAAACTGTGGACTTGCCCAAAGAAGCAGAGCAATGTTCACCTTCTTAAACAATCAAAGCTGAACAATTTTTGACATCAAAATCAGATATCTGTCAAATTTAATATCTAAGTCATGTGATGTCATCCTACAAGAAAATAATCAAAACTCTAACCTCAAACTCAAATTTTAAATATTTATATGCATTTCTAGAAACAAATCTCGAAATGTCAGTAAAATACGAATTAGGCTTTTATCTGACGCGACATCCTGACAGATGTTTTTGAAAAATCTGTCCTCTTTATTTTCCACCCCTCTTTTCTGTCATCTCTTTTTCCTCAGTCCGCAGTTGAACTCTCTTTTTCTGCTCCATCTTTCTCTTATTTCCCTACTCATCCTCCTCTTTCCACTTCTCTCTTCCTCGTTTTCCTCCCCCTGTCTTTTTGTGTCCTCCCCTGTCCTCTTTCTCTACTGCTATATCACACATTTGAGCTTGCTAAGCACAGTGGCGCAACTACACATTATTCAGGTGGATGCGAAAACATAAATCGGCTGTGCGCATGCGTAGTGTTGGAAGCGCCTAACGTTTGAGACTAGTGAGTCACCATGAGAAAATATAAGTTTTCACGACTTTGCCTGGATGACCAGGTGACAGACAATCACTTTGTAAAATATGAAGAAAAAACTATAAATATGACCTCGTGACTGCGACCAAACCGAGCGGAGCATCTACCGTTCATTCGCAGCAGATTCCTGCGCCGGGGAGCAGATGAAAAGTAGGAACTTTTTTACACTGAATATGGGAATAGAAAGGTGGTTAAACCCTTCTGGGTTAAAGCGGTGGACTTGCTGAGTAACTGGTTGGATGTAGCGGTTCCACTGACACTTGCCCTATGCCTGTTGGGAGATGGAACCCAAATGACAGAAATGGGTAAGGCAGTAAAGTGCCCTACCCGTTGGCCCAAAGCCAGTGGTTCCCTGGCCCCTCCTGTTCCGGCGAAGCTGCGCAGATCACTGCGCAGACTTGTGGGAATAATGCATTTAGTGCCCACAGGTTCTATTTTTTTCATAGCGCATGCTCACTGCGTGCTATTATTAGCCCTAGCAACAGTTGCCATGCTGCTGACAATGATGTCATCAGCATGACTTCAAATGATGTCTGTGTCATGAGGCCCTTCTAAGGATGACTTTGTGATGTCATAGAGTCCATGACATAACCAACTGATCAGTTAATTCTCTGATCAGTCGACACAAATCAGTTAACAAGTCAGTCAACACACAATTCATTTGGACGTTTTAGCTCAGCTCAGAAAAGATGACTGACGAAAGCCCGCAGAGAGAAATGGATGTGAGGCCTCAGGTCTCATTTTGGACAAAAGTCAAAAAAACATTGTCCAACAGAGTTCATCCTGGACAAAGAAGTCCAGATTACAAGAAGAAAAAAATTTCTCAGTGAACTTCTGTGGGCAGTGATCGAAAAGGCCGCAGATGATCCGATTCTGCATCTGGTACGACAGACATTTGAGGAACAGCACAGCAAGATTTTGACTCTGCTTTTGAGAAAAACTGGAGAAATAAACGTGGACGTACTCTCGGAGGTATCGGAAGAGCTAAGTGAACGGATTTTCCAGAGTACTGCGAGAGATGCATTCCACTTTGCCTCTGGACTGCATTTAATTGCACTGCTGGATTACCCAGAAGGACATGACGTAATTGTGGAAAAATTCAAGCGTCACCTGGAGAATCCTGTTCCTCCAAAGAAAAGGTTTAAGTCTACGAAAAGTAAGATCAGAAAGACGTTTTTTCCTAATGAGGACTTGTACTCGGATGACAACTGCCTGAGTGACGAGTTTACTAAGGCAGGGATGGATCCTGAAGAGTTTTTGAAGGAAGCGAACAAGATGGGTTTCAGACGTGGAACCCAAGATGAAAGGAGAGTCATGGTGGAAACGATTCTTTGGAGACTGATTTATAAGTCCAGTTTCAGATCTAGTTATGGAGGTTACCAAATGAAGCACACCGAACCGGTACATAAAAAGCTTGCTCTGAAAATCTGGGAGGAAGTAAAAGACATTGATTTCGTCTTTTTTGAGGATATGGAACGAAAACTCTGCCGAGACATCTTACAACTTCTCTGGGGCAATGAAGATGTGGTTCGAGAGTTGTTGTTCAAGATGATAAAAAGTGACAACCCGGTAGTTATGTACAAGGTGGTGGAGAGCTTCAGAAGGAACCTGGCACGGCCGCGAAAAGTCATTCTCCAAGATAGCTTCCTTCAGAAGACATGGAAGATCATCAAGAAGGCTGCCTGTTGTGGAGACGCTTCGGACACAGAGGAGAGGCAAGAACCCTTTGGGCATCTCAAGTTGGTTCACTCAGTGGTCAGATTTGTCTCCGAGTCAGGACCTGCCTCCGAGTCAGGACCTGCCTCCAAGACAGGACCTGCCTCCGAGTCAGGACCTGCCTCCGAGTCAGGACCTGCCTCCGAGTCAGGACCTGCCTCCGAGTCAGGACCTGCCTCCGAGTCAGGACCTGCTTTTGAGCCAGGACCTGCTTTCGAGCCAGGACCTGCTTCCGAGTCAGGACCTGCTTCCGAGTCAGGACCTGCCTCCGAGACAGGACCTGCCTCCAAGTCAGGACCTGCTTCCGAGACAGGACCTGCCTCTGAGACAGGACCTGCTTCCGAGTCAGGACCTGCCTCCGAGTCAGGACCTGCCTCCGAGTCAGGACCTGCTTCCGAGTCAGGACCTGCCTCCGAGTCAGGACCTGCCTCCGAGACAGGACCTGCCTCCGAGTCAGGACCTGATTCCGAGTCAGGACCTGCCAACGAGACAGGACCTGCCTCCGAGACAGTACCTGCTTCTGAGTCAGGACCTGCTTCCGAGTCAGGACCTGCTTCCGATTCAGGACCTGCCTATGAGACAGAACCTGCCTCCTCGTCAGGACCTGCCTCAGAGACGGGACCTGTCTCCGAGTCAGGACCTGCTTCCGAGTCAGGACCTGCTTCCGAGTCAGGACCTGCTTCCGAGTCAGGACCTGCTTCCGAGTCAGGACCTGCTTCCGAGTCAGGACCTGCCTCCGAGACAGGACCTGCCTCCGAGTCAGGACCTGCTTCCGAGACAAGACCTGCCTCTGAGAGAGGACCTGCTTCCGAGTCAGGACCTGCCTCCGAGACAGGACCTGCTTCCGAGTCAGGACCTGCCAACGAGTCAGGACCTGCCTCAGAGTCAGGACCTGTTTCCGAGTCAGGACCTGCCTCAGATTCAGGGCCTGCCTCAGATTCAGGACCTGCCTCTGAGACAGGACCTGCTTCCGAGTCAGGACCTGCCTCCGAGTCAGGACCTGCCTCCGAGTCCGGACCTGCCTCAGAGTCAGGATCTGCCGCCGAGTCAGAACCTGCCTCTGAATCAGGACCTGCCTCCGAATCAGGACCTGCCTCCCGGTCAGGACCTGTCTCCGGGTCAGGACCTGCCTCCGGGTCAGGACCTGCCTCCGGGTCAGGACCTGCCTACGAGTCAGGATCTGCCTCCGGGTCAGGACCTGCCTCCGCGCTAGGACCTGCCTACGAGACAGGACCTGCCTCCGGGTCAGGACCTGCCTCCGAGTCAGGACCTACCTCAGAGTCAGAACCTGCCTCCGGGTCAGGACAGACCTGTGAGACAGGACCTGCTTCTGAGTCAGGAACAGCCTCCATATCAGGACAGACCTCCGATACAGGACCAGCCTCCGAGTCCTCATGCCTAACGGTGTTTCCAGGATTTTTTGTCACCAACCAAGAGACTCATTGTCAGAAGTGTCAAGACTGGATGCGTTTCTTCAGGAGAACTTCACAACTCACGGGAGTGGATCATTATGGCCTTTAGAGTGCTTCCAAGTTTTGGGTCTGAGAATACCTGAAACGTTTAGCCGCTGTTACAGTCAGAGCGAGTTGGGTAGAGCCTACTGAAGAGTCAGGATGGGGGGCTCAGGGAATGGTGGCGGACTGGGGGGGCTAGAGTATAGTTAGAAGGGGTTCGACGAAGAAGGAGAGGAGGTGGTGGGGGCGGACTGTGGGGGGCGGATGTATTGTTAGGAGGGGCGGGGGAAACGTAGAAGGAGGGGGCGAAGGAGAGATGTTGAGGGTTGACTAGTGTACCATTAGAAGTGCGAGGGGACGAAAAGGGTGGGGGGGGTCTAATGTACCGTTGAGTGCTGGGGGGGACGGACGGACGGCAGCGTCAGGACCTACCTCAGAGTAAGGACCTGCCTACTGGACAGGACCTGCCTCCAAGACAGGACCTGCCTCCGAGACAGGACCTGCCTCCGAGACAGGACCTGCCTCTGAGACAGGACCTGCCTCCAAGACAGGACCTGCCTCCAAGACAGAACCTGCCTCCAAGACAGGACCTGCCTCCAGGTCAGGACCTACCTCCGGGTCAGGACCTGCCTCCAAGATAGGACCTGCCTCCAGGTCAGGACCTGCCTCCAAGACAGGACCTGCCTCCGGGTCAGGACCTTCCTCCGGGTCAGGACCTACCTCCGGGTCAGGACCTGCCTCAGAGTTAGGTCCTGCCTCCGAGTCAGGATCTGCCTCTGAGATAGGACCTGCCTCTGGGTCAGGACCTTTCTCCGAGTTAGGTCCTGCCTCCAAGTTAGGTCCTGCCTCCGAGTTAGGACCTGTGTCTGGGTCAGGACCAGCCTCCGAGTCCTCATGCCTCACGGTGTTTCCAGGATTTTTTGTCACCAACGAAGAGACTCATTGTCAGAAGTGTCAAGACTGGATGCGTTTCTTCAGGAGAACTTCACAACTCACGGGAGTGGATCATTATGGCCTTTAGAGTGCTTCCAAGTTTTGGGTCTGCGAATACCTGAAACGTTTAGTCATCCGCTGTTACAGTCAGAGCGAGGTGGGTAGAGCCTACCGAAGAGCGAGAATAGGGGGACGAGGGAACGGTGGTGGACTGGAGGGGCTAGAGTATAGTTAGAAGGGGTTCGAAGAAGGAGAGAAGGTGGGGATGCGGACTGTGGGGGGCGGATGTATCGTTAGAGAGGGTGTGGGGGTCGGGGGAAGCGAAGATGGAAGGGCGACGGAGAGACGTTGAGGGTTGACTAGCGTGCCATTGGAAGTGCGAAGGGGCGAAGAGGGTGGGGGGGTCTTGCGTACCGTTGAGTTCTGGGGGGACGGAAGTTAAATTGGGGTGGAAGTACGAACAAACAAACCTAATGTGTGTGTGTGTGTGTGTGTGTGTGTGTGTGTGTGTGTGTGTGTGTGTGTGTGTGTATATATATATACACACATATACACACATATATGTATATATACATATATATATATATATATATATATATATATATATATATATATATACACACACACACACACACACAGTGGAAACTACTGGGTTTAAAAATAACCCAATTCATATCCCAGCGCTGGGTCAAATATGAACCGACCAACTCTGGGTTGTTTTAACTCAACTGGGTTGGGTTGATGATTTGACCCAGCACATTGGGTTATGGCAACTAACCAAAGGTTGGGTTAAATTGACTTGTTTAATTTGGTTAAACTGACCCAAAATTGGGTTGAAACTCATAACTCAACTCAAGGATTATTATACCATAGTTGGGTAAAAAACAAAAAATGTATTCATATTAAATTTCACTAAATAAAAACAAGACTAAAAACAATCTAAATTTAAAGTTTCTTTTATTTCCATGTGATATATATATAGAGAGAGCCAGCAGATTTCATTTACAAAAGTTACAAAACATAAGTTAGTTGTTTCAAAAGCATATAGTGTAGCATCCCGGTTGAAAGGATGATCTCTCAAACTGATGGTTCACGTTTGTTTATTCAACAGCCTTTGTACATGAACACACCGTAAGAGCTACAAACATACAAATAAAATACCATTAGTAACTCTTTGTGGTTCTAACCTTTTACCTTAACCTATAAACCTTACTCTAAGTAATAACATTAAACTTACAATACATGTATTTAATTAATATTGCTATATTACAAATTAACCAAAACATATTCCAACTGTTCGACAGTTAATCAATTAACACTATTTCATGTCGAAACATAAACATTATGCTCAATTTATTCAGTACTCTCATCAAAACACTCACCTTGTTCCCTCATCAACCAAGCGCTAACTAATTAATTGTTTAGACCTTAATTGGACTATTCCTTAGTTATCTCCCTTTAACTGTGACTCGTACGCTCTCTTACTCTCTGCACTATGTCCAAAACAGTTAATTGTAAGTTATTGTCAGAAGTTTGTGTAGATCACTTAGCAACCTTGTCCCTTTAAAAATCCTTTCAAATTAAAAGCATCAGTTGAAAGGTAACAAATAATTTTTGGTTAAATGAGGAAACAACATAAAAAACAAAAAATAAATATATATATATGTATTAAAATGTTACTAAAAAGCATGAAAACATGTTAGCTATTCTTCTGAGCTTCAATGCCATGAGGGAGCAGACTCATGTTCTTGGCCATACAGAAGGTCTTCGTTGAGAACAAGGAGTTTGGGTTTCGGTCAATTCTCCTGAAGATCCTGGATGTAAAATTACAAAATCTATCAGAAAAGAGAAAATCACAAATAAGAATGACTGAATTCAATCTTATAGCTGTCTCCACTGCAAATAACTTGTAATTAGCCAGAAATTTCAAATGTTCAGAGTAATTTTATGTTCCTAAAAAATAAAAATAGCACTTAATAAAATAAAATGACACATATAATTTAATTTATAAGCAAAACTTAACTTAAACACTAACTTAGTGCTGAATAACTTTCAGCACCAACTTTAAATAAATGTTTTTGTAATTAATAGTAACAATAATAATAATAAAATTAGCAATCATTAACACTAGATATTGTCTTATTTTTGCTTTTAACTCCTTGCCGAAAACCAGCGGGAAACGGTGGTTCTCTCTGGGCTTAACGAGCCGCTCCACCCTGAGCGAGACGAGCCAGCGGCTGCAGGGGAGCGGATAAGTCCGAACACGTCCGAGCATGTTTCTATCTAAACTATATGTAGCGGCAGTGGCGCAACTACACATTATTCAGGTGGATACGAAAACATAAATCGTTTTAGAAGCAAGGAAAAGGGTAAAACCTCCAAGGGGGTGAATACTTTTCATAGGCACCACATGGAAACTTTAATTGGAGAGATTCTCTCTGGACTTTTTGCCTCTCTTCTTACTTCTCTACTTCTTATAAATGTTTTGTAATTTTTTTTTTCTTTTCATCCATTTTCCCTTCTTCCTTGTTTTTCTGTTCCTTATGTCATCCCTCCTGTTGCCCCTTAGTTCCACCTCCCTGCTCTCCCTGCAATGTTTCTTACTTTATAGGAAATTCAGGGAACTCTCATGGACATCATGGTATCTGAAGATGAGGTGAGGGTCCCTGCTGTTCGCTTTAGGCCCTGTGCATCGTAGAATATTCCACCAAACAGTGTTTGGAGTGGAAGGTAATACAAATAGCTTTGAAGGATGGATATTCCATTGTACAGAGTCAGCAAAAAACAGGCTGGATACAAATTGTACTTCTGGGACTTCGATCTATGCTACTTTATTTATGAGACTCACAAAGGATTTTATTGGTGTATTCATGTTTTTTTTGTTTTTTTTACCTAAAGAGTTTATGTTTAGTTAGTTTTGCTTTGTGAATTGCACTTGGATTACAGTAATTCTGGTCATCTCAGCATTTCTGAGTAAAATTTAAGATACACTTTCCCCAGCAGTGGTCATCCAATGGGCTAGAACACCGCTTGTCTTCAGAACTGCCTTTCTTCTTAGAGGTTTTGGTCCATTTAGACATCATCATGCAGTTACAACAGATTAGTCTGCTGCAAATCCAGGATGTGAATTTCCTGTTTCACCTTTCTCCATAGGTCCTCTTTTAGACTGAGATCTAGTGACTATGGATGCCTTTAGAGCAGTGGTCCCCAAAGTCGGTCCTCGAGGGCCGGCATCCTGCATGTTTTAGTTCTCTCCCTAGTTTAACGCACCTGGATCAAATGATGGCTCATTAGAAGGCCTAAGAAGAACATTGACATGCTGAAAAGGTTGTTACTACCACCAGGGAGAGAACTAAAACATGCAGGATGCCGGCCCTCGAGGACCGACTTTGGGGACCACTGCTTTAGAGCATCATCAAATTCAGAATACCAGCTTTAGATGATTTAGGGTTTGTGGCATGCTCCATATTTCTACCAGAGGTAACAGTCAGATTTTGGTGTCACTGTTGTCATAAATGGATCCAAGTGATCAGCAACAACTTGCCCAAAATTTTCTATGAAAATATCACCTGTACCAGTATACCACCAGCTCCACCACCAATTTGAAACCAAGATGGATCCATGGAGTTATGTAGTTTAAAGCAAATTATGATAATACCATCAAAATTCTGCCACCGGAATCAAAATGAATAGTTTTTTTTTTTTTTTTTATGTTGTAAAATGTTATTGTCCAGTTTTGGTTAACATTGAGCTGCTGTCCTCTTGTCTGATTTGCTATTTCTGTTAAGTGCTTTAATGGGCTACTATAAATAGGCATATGTAGTCTACTCACATACAGCTGTCTGGTTTTCTGAACATTCCTTCAATAAATTGACATTAGCACTACCTCTGGATTAATAGCTTTAACCTTAAACCAGGAAATGGATAGAAGGTTGAGTTAATTAGAAATAATGAGCCCCCATGTTTGTAACTGCTATAAATATAAATGTGTATGGTATGTTACTGTGTTCTCTTTTATGTAAACCGAGTTGTGTGTATTTGTATCGGAAGCTTACTTATGTGCATTATGTGATTAATAATCTTCCTGCATGCTTTAGTGCGATTTAATCTAAGCAACTTTCTTTTTCGTATCTGTACTTAAAAGACTGGCAATGACCTTTATAAGGTTGTTCTAAAATAAATGACCATTTTTTACAAACCTCACGTGAAAGACATGCAGTGAAAGGCTGACTTGGAAATAAAAAGCAGTGCAATTTGACATCTGAAATATAATATATTTTTAATGTTCCGGATTCAGCAGCAGCAAGATTTGCATTTCGGTAATTTTGTCCCCAGGGCAATTTCTATTCAGCTTTTCTTTGTCAAGAAACTGATATTCAGTCTGAGCTGCAAAATATTCGCTCTAAAATATTTAATTGATGAAGCTAATAAAGATCTTCATGAAAGACCACCACCCAAAGTTATATAGACAGATTTTAGTTATGATTTTAATTTTAATAAAAGCCAATAACATACGTTAGTAATCTCAATATGCTGTTCCCCAGCAGAGACAGTGAGTATAAAGTAACTCATTTGATGGTTTGTGTTTCATTAAAATGAGTTCAGGCTCTTTGATTACTTCACTTTGTCTTTATCCATTTTATTAACTGTCTTGTATCCATTTTATTTGCCATTTAATCATTTATTTTGGGTCTGGGAAAATATATTTTTCACCAGAACTGATTACATTATTGTGAGCAATGCCTGGTGGATTGTCATTATTGACATAGGTGACCATTTAAAAGACTTAACAAATTTCAATTAGAGTAAATCAGGCATTTTGTTGTTGTTGTTGTATGAAAGGTTTAAACAGATCTCTATATGCTTTAAGGTCCATATAAATACATAAGTGGTTGTGTAGCACAGATATCTGTGTGAGGGAAAATGTGACGTATTTCAAAAACTTGGTTTGTGTTTTCTTTTTTTTTTTCATCTAAAATGTGCTACAGATAATATACAGATAATCACCTGATTTGACCTGGATTTATGAAAAAATTGTCTGTTGACGTATGTTTTGGCAGGAAGCCTTTTACGCTGAAGCAGTCAGCGTAGCATGATATGTTTATGTGTCACCAAATAAATCAATTCCATGTCCTAAATCAAATAAAGTGCTGCTTAGTATAAAATGTAGCACAGTTTCCTAGGCAGCATTTTTAAACTCCTATGACTGAGCTTTTGATCAGAAAATTTCTAGACTGTGGCATCCTTGAATATCACAGCCTCCTACGGCAGCTGTTTATGATCTTGTCCTAAAACTGTCAATGTACTTGATGAACAGAGCCATGAGCCTCAGGGATGTAGCATTTTAAACGAGAGCCACGTAAACACCTTAGTCAAGGATCTCCGGTGCGGTATATTAGCTCCTTAACCCGCCCACCCTGGGGGGAAACAAATCTGACCGTCCTTATTCACCTGCTGCACGTCGCCTGCATTTTTCACTTGCATGAGGCAGGGATTTCGTACCCTTGCGTCACTGCATCTCAGACGACGACGTGTGGTTAGATAGTTCCTGGGGCTCTACCATATGTTCCCACCCAGAGATGCTTTCATTCAAAGTTTGTGTGAGATTGTTCGCAGGAAGGAGAGCACTGACGAAGCAGCTTCAAATGTTCACCATCTCTTTGGACTTTTAGCTAGTGATGCTGCTGTACCATGTCAAAAAGTAATGTAAATGTACAAACTTCTGCCTTTGATGTCCTTTTGTCAAAGTCTTCAGTCTGGAGAAAGGAGACTGATGATCCAAACATGAATCAGTATTTCTTCATCTCCTGTTCACAAGTCTTTTTTTTTTTTTGTAAGTCAGAATCAGTTTGAAGTCTATCAGATTAATGCTTTCGAATATGTCTAAAAATAAAATTGTCATAGATTACAAATTCAAATCATTATCCCTAAGCCCAATGACATTTAACGTGGTCTTTTTCAACACATTAAAAAAATATTAAATGCTTAGATTTATTTTCAAGACAATCCATGACGAGGGGCAGATCTGGCAGACTTCATCACCCAGCAAAAATGAGGCTCATTACTTAAAAAGGAAACCATGCGTTCCAATGGTATTTAGAAAAACATTACCCTCCAACATTCCACAGAGATTACGATAATATATCCATAGCCTTTCAACATGCTAACAAAATCTTGAAAAATGTCACATCTGGTTGGGTAAATTTTGGCACAGCATGTAATATCTTTACTCAATATATCTGTAATGTTGCTTTACAACCAGGAATACAAACCCGATTGTGTCTCCTGAATGTGAGGGTCAGCTTTTGGCTGGAACCTCATCTCATATTTAGCACTTAGCAGTTTCTCCAAGTTTGGATGAAAGTTTCGGTGCATCAAACTACTGTTGCATGAAGGTACTTTAAAAAATGGTTTTGGGTTTTGTGAAATTATAAGAAATGACAAGCAAAGACATAAATTATTCCAACCATTTTGAGGTGCACACAATTACTCTCTGCAATAACCAATAAGACTAAACAGAAAATTAGAAGTACTTGATAGTAGCCTAATGCTACTTGTTTGGGCTCTGTTTTTAATTCACTTGGGTTGTGCAGTTACTTTTTTAAGTTGTGCAGTTGAGACTCTTGTTGAAAAAAGGTTAATTGAATTGCTGGTGCTCAGTAATGAAAAGCTACGTAGTAGTTAAGAAAATCCAATTAAGAAAGCAAAATTTAGGATGCTCATTATAATGTAACACCAGAGCAGAGAGAAAAGATTAATTATACTTAAACCATTGATGTACATAAGTGTTCAATAACTGAGGCTCCTGAATAAATCAACTTTATTTTTATTGATTGCCAATATTTAAACAAAATGAGTTGATTTGATCGGTTTAGATCATGTTGTTAAAAAGGCTGAGTAACCCCACAAGATATAGAAGAAAGAGAAAAAAACTCAGAGCTTCTTGGTGTCTGAGAGTCCAAAGCATTGTTAATTAGCTTTATTATAGCCAAACAAGACACTTAAATTGAGACTGAATTAAATAATTGCTTAGTATGTGTTTCTTCATTAATAACAAAGGCAATTAACAAGTAAAACTATTAAGTGTCTTTTTAATTAACAGAGTCAGCTGCAAATGTTTTACTCCCGAGGTCTTTTAGTTGTTAGATTTCGAGTAATTTGGTCCAACTTTGTTGCTCCTTTGAGTCACACTTCAGTCAGGTTTATTTGTGCAGGTTTTCACACAACAGAAAACACAGAGTGACTTGGAGAGAGCTCAGAGAGCATTACAGCAGTGGATGAAGTTTGGTAGGGGTCACATTGTGAGTTTGGATGAGGCTGGGTGGTAATTTTTGTGCAGTTGCCCAGCAGTATGCGAGGTGTACAGATGACAATGAAGGTTCCAGCCACTGCAATGCAGTGATATTATGGCCCAAGTATTACAGAATCCCATGACACCTGCAGTTGCCATTTGGACTGAGGAGTTCAAATTGGTTCAACTTCCCCATAAGTAGACTGATAATAAAGGCTTTTTTTTAGTTTGATATTCAGAGGCGTTGTAACAGTCTCTATATTTGTCTGAACGGTGAGATATTACATTGTGTACCAATATCATTGCATCTTTTCACCTTAAAGGTCAAATAAAGTCAACAAAAAGCCCTTAAAAATGTGTATCTTGCATATTTTACATTTATACAATGTTTTAATCAAAATTATTCACAAATGTAATGAAGCAGTAAATGAAACTACAATTTTTCACCTGCTAAACAGAGCTGTGAAGCAGAACAGAAAATTAAGATTCTTGGTATTCACCCAAATCTCCCTTCGTCATGGATCTTTTGGAGAATCGGCTGGCAGCTGATCCGAAGGCATCTGTGCACCCAGAGCTACGCAATATTCTATTTGAAATCTCCAAAACTATGTGCAAATTTGTGAACAAAAGCCATAAGGTGATTCGTAGCAGAGCACTGAGGACTGTGTTATTTGGGCACGATGACGCCACGTCTAAATATGCAACTTTTTCCCCAACCAACATTTGAAAATGAAAACACCGGCAATTTCCAGACAATGGAAATACATATGTATACACATGTCCTTTATGGATCAATCACCGTGATTATTGGTCTTCATGTGTATTTCCAGAATTTAGATCCTGATTTTGACTCTGAGATGTTCTGAATCTAACATGACACCAGAGGCAAGTTAAAAACTCAAAACTATAAAACAGGGCAATGTTGCTGTAACACACTGATTTGTCCTGGTGTCTGTGGTAGTCGGCACTGGGTGAACTCCTCTGTGATCGTGACAAAACATCTCAGGTAAAAATAAAAATGGACATCTTTTTTCATACCTGGAAATGTTGAGTATGAAATTTTCAAATGAGCAGGAATATGAAAATACATAGGAGCACAATGACAATGGCATCTATCTATATCGGTCTGTCTATTCATAGCAGCCTGAATGTCTCTGTAGAAGACAGTGGATTTTGTTTTAAATTTATTTATTTTTTTGCACTTCTCACTTTTTTTAATACCTCCTGGATACTGAAACAGTGAATTTTAAGTCTTCGAGACGAAAGAGGTGACTGCCTGTTTCTCATTTTCCACCTGAATGCAATGTCTGTGCTATGGCACTTATTATGGTACGCCATAATAAACATCCAAGTGACTTTCCAGTTAAATGTCCTGTTTTATTTCACCATGGCCTGGAATCTGTGACCATAGTATTAGATTAAAACAGCATTTCTTTTTTTTTTTAATTAAACTATATTCTTAAACTTCTCAAAGAACAAATGATCACTTAAGAATGATTGGCAAACTCTTCCAAATTAACTATTGACCATCACTGTAATATCCTCATTTAAAAACATCCATTTTATTGTCACCATACTAAAAATATTCATAAACATTTCTTCTGCATCCTGATTAGAAGGGAATTGATTTGGCAAAAGATCTATTGGAGCAATATAATTACTACACATCAAACCTGTGAATGATTTTCATTAACTTCTGTGAGACAAATATGTGGACTGGTAAAGTGTTTGAAACTTTTGAGATGTCCACTACTCCTATTATGACTACTTCTTCAGTAAAGTTTAGATTTTCATAGCTGCTGTGCTTGGAGTGTCATTGGAGTGTCAGCTCTAAAATTATTCCAAAAGGAGCAAAATATTCAGTGTAAGCCAATGAAATAAATTCATGTCCGTTGCTGTTTCACATTAATACAGATTTTCTTGCAGTATTTCGAGCAAAACTGGTTGGATTTTTTTGTCTTTTAAACGTATTTCAGCCCCTAGCTCAACATTACTCTTCACCAAGAAAGAGAAAGACACATCTGAGTCCTTTCATGATTGTGAGGCAGAAGTTTCATAATCAAACCGAGGGAAGAAGATAGGAGAAAATGAGGTCTTGAGGTCTTAAAGTATTGATAAGGGATAGAAAACCAGCTTGGATGTTTCCTTTAATTCACTCAGATTGTATGGCGTTCACCTTTAGTTTGCTTCACTTAGAACAAGATGTTGTTTAAAACTGCCATTCTTCTCCTGCTTTGTGTAAAAACAATACATTGAGTAATATTTGTGATGTAAATCAGTGTGGATACAGTAGTGACATTGTGAAGCCAACAGAGCCACTTTGGTTGGGTTTTGAGTAACAGTACTTGATGTGAAGCTGACAGCTGATCGGACAGCCACTCTCAAAGAACTATGACTCAGTTTCACCTTCATTAACATTTGAGCTGTGCTAAAGTCTTATACAATTTTTTTATCTACTCATGTTTTTCTTTAAAGAAGTCAGACTTTCTTATAATCTTTGAAGTGGTCTAGTATCAGTTGTCCAGATTTTCTGAAGGCCTTTCAGGCCTTTGAATTTGGTTGCTCTTAATTTTCAGTGTTCACCAACCAGCACCCTGTCAGATTGCATTGTTCAGCAGAAAACAGGACCATGGTACTGACATTGCAATAGTAAATATGCCAGAATTAGCATATTTAGATGAAAACACTAATTCTAGCGTGAAGGAAAATAAAAAGTGGTTTAAAACTATTTTACAGTCCCGCGTTATCATTCAGAAATGAAAATGAAAGTTTCTATGCCAGCAAAAGGAAAATAGAAAAGCAAGGTGAGAATCACTCAATCAAATCTTCTTTGAGTCTGATGCAAACTGGAACAAAGGGGACATTTAAGTAACCAAACACTATAACTAGGTATGCAATTATTCAGGATTCCTAAAATAAAGACATGTCGACAGCAAGCTGAAAGTCAGACACTTTAGTGAGTCCTTCATTTAATTTAAGTGTGATTACTGTGAAATTGTCTTAAATTAAGCTTTTGTAGATAGAGAGCTTTCAGCGTGGAAATAGAACATTTTCGCTCTTAACATCAGACAATTACATCCTTAAGTTTGATAAACAACAAATTACCAATTGATAAGACTGACAGCAGTATGATAAAGACAGTAAATTACATAATCCATAAACATGTAGTTTTTTTTTTCTATGGAGATATTACAGTAGGGTAAAAGTATGAGTATTTACAGATGGTTAGACTGATTGCCAGAAAGTTCTATATAATAATGTGTGTGTTGTGATAGATTGTACACGTACAATCTGTCACATTATGCAAACTACAGAACACCAATCCACGGATTGGTGTTCTGTAAACTATGCAAACTACAGAACTACAGAACACCAATCCACGGATTGGTGTTCTGTAGTTTGCATAATATGTTACATTTCACACTGTGTGAAGTAAAAAAAGAAATTCACAGCAGCACTCTAAAGACCCCTGAGGAAAACATTCTGCTTTAGGGGCCCTTTTCAGCAGCAAAGTGTAAAAATAATGACTGTAGACAAACACAAAGAGGTGTTGGAAGACTACAAGCTTCCCAGAGATTACAGCCACTTGGCATAGGGGGCATCTTTCAGGAAATCTTTCGTGTGTGTGTGTGTGTGTGTGTGCGTGCGTGTGCGTGTGTGTGTGTGTGTGTGTGTGTGTGTGTGTGTGTTTGTGTGCGTGCGTGTGTGTGTGTGCGTGTGTGTGTGACTGAACTTTGGCCCACATTTTAACCCAGAAGATGGCTAAAAAAAGACTTCTCAAAGAGGCTTCCCATCTAATCTGAGGTGATATGAGAGGATCTGTGAGGAGGAATGGGATGAGCTCCTTAGAGACAGCTGTTGAAACTGAACTGATAGTGAAGCAAATGACTGGAACAGGTTTAGCAATGATTTAAAGATTATTGACTTTGCTTTTGGTGTTTGGGTGTCTCCAGGTGGTCGTGATAACTGCTCTGTCTTAAAGCAGAATGCACTTTTTTTTTGTCACCCTTGGTGTTTTGGATCCAATACACAGATAGTTGTTTTTGGATTCTTATTCTTTTTATTTATTTATTTTTTATTTTTAAAGTCCACTATCATAATGCTGATGACTGAGTAGAATCCTAAGAGCTAACGATTAGCATTTGTGCTATAACAGTAAGACTTAGATGGACAAGCCTATCTAAGGCAACACCAACAATGTATTTAAAACTTTTTTTGCCAAATTTTAAATGTATTTAAATACTGATAGGCATGTATTCCCTATTGTCTGAGGCTACTTTATTGCAGCTGTTATTTTGTAACTGCTACCCAGTAGCAAATCTACAACGGCAACACCATTGGGTCAAAATTCAAAGTGCATTATGTGATAGCATCTGCTAGGGCAACTTTGCATCTTTACAAAGTGTCAAATAAATTAAGAAAGTGTATATTTTTAGCTGTTCCAGCTCATAACTCTTTTGCTTGCAAAGAGTTGGTGCCGAGAAAGTAGCAGTTTTATAACTAGTGCCAAAGTAAATTGTGTTTTCACAACTCAGCACCAAGAGTAGAAAAACATCTGATTCATACCAAATAATGCTATTCAACCAAGGCACTCAAAGTTCATTAAAACAGCAATTTGGAGAGAATTACATTAAATATGAAAGAAAATCCATTTAATTATATTTTCCAAGTGACTTCTGACAAAATCCATCATGTTTTATTGATCAAAGAAGCGAGCGATGGAGGGATCTGCTCTCTCCCCATCTAATTAACTGACACATACATACATTGTACTGCCAGAAAACAAAAAAGTCGCGCGTCATGCAAATGTGGAGCAAACTTCATACTCCCTTCATCATCATCATCATCAGAGGATGCTTGCTGCGTGCTGTTTCCAAAGCTAAATTTAGAGGCGACCCTGATTCTTTATTCAAGTCTCTCTGGGGCGGTTCTGGTATTTTCGTGCTTCAGCATCTCTTTCTTTTTTTGTTATTGTTTATTTTTGCTGTCAGCAGCTGGATGGAACAGTGTTCAGGAGGCGGTAAAGCTGCAGTGTTACCAACAAACATCACTACTCTCATCAAAGGGAAGCAAAGCTATTCAGTCATATTCCTCTGACTGACAGCTTAGTGAATTTTTAATGGAATATTTTATGCAGGATCTCATGAAGTTAATTAGATGTAATGCAAAAAGAGCAGGAGCTCTTTGTGCAACATGAAGGTCGGTGTTAGCAATGCCTGCCGGGGGATTTATTCTCATTTTGACCAGCGAGGAAAAGGACTGAAAGCAGACCCAGAGCATTTGTTATAAGATTAATTAGGTGCTGTTTAAAACTCAATGTGTCCGTTGTCTAATTAAGTCAGTATTGATCTGTAACTTCCATATAAAATCAATGAAAGTAACCCATCTTTAAAGGCTCCAAAATAGTTCCCAGGGAGAGAGGTTAGATGATTATAGCAGGATTAAAGAAATTAATTCTTGTTCAGGCTAATGGTTTTTAAACCTTTTAAACCTCCCTTGGAAAATGTTTAGTTTTCCGGACTGTTGATTATCTTATTTCAAAGCAAAATACCAAAGGGATTCTTTGGAGGATTATGTTGGAATGAGGCTGATTTTCCCAAATTAAATGCAGATTTGTTAAAAAAATTATATCTTCTAATAATGTTGCTGCAATTGAGTAAATGTGAGGGAAGCCATTCAATTTTATCTAAAGTCATCCACCCATCCATCCGTTCACTGGTGGCATTTCTAGTTTATCCAGTGAGTTCTGGTTCTGCCAGAAACAAACAGATGCCTGATCTAATTAAGCCTATTCTTTTCGATGCAGCACCTTAAGTAGCCGACAGATAAAGGAGCATTTTGCCTTAATTTCTAAACCAGAACTGGGCCACAACACATTGGAATCTCATTTCATTTTGTATTCTGTATCACAGTATTTCTCCATTTTTGATGACCATAGGTGGGGTGTTAAAGTTGTTTTGTAAAAGTCGTGCTTCCTATTGCTATTAGGAACACATGCATGTTTCTCTTCATTCGGTTAAAAAGAAAAAAAAAAAAAAAAACTTCTAGTTGTATGCAAGTGAGGAGAAGCTAAAATTGAGCATTTAAAACATCTTAGCAATAGCGTGGTCATGACCTACCAGTTATCTGCCAGCAGGAAAGGAAAAAGGTGGTGGTGCCATGAGTAGAGGTTTAGAGGAGGAAGAGTTACCTTGCATTCACATTGTGTGAGCTGACCTTTAAAAATGCCAGCCTTTGTCGTCTGTGACTGACCTGCTGCAGAGGAGAGCAGCTTCACCTCTGTAACACCACCTACATTTAATACTGCCGCTCTGCTGCTCTTTATTTAATGAGAAATACACACACACGCACACACACAGATATTATTTCATACTAACAGAGTAAGTCCAAACAATTTTAACACACCTGTCTGTTGGCGGATAAAATGAGAATATGCTTGTTTTAAAAATCTGTTTTGGTTGTAATTCATGTTAAACTTACATCCTGCATATCAAATCTGCCTATGTAGTAATTTGACATCGAACATGGGTTTCTTTATAAAAAGCCTTTAAATATTCCTTTAAAATCATTTGTACAAGAGTAAACCGTTTAAGGAGTTTAACACACACACACGCACACGCACGCACACACTCAAACCTGCCCAAGCTCTTCATTCAAGGACATAACTTAGATGCTACCAAAAGGAGCTTCTTTGCATAACAATGAGTCTATAAATACACAATCTATATGCCACATCTGTTGTGGTGTCAAACACAGCTCTTTTGTTCCCTGTCAATGTCCCCAACTCACACTCACAAGGTAAACATCTTTTTTTCTGCCTTTAGCTGCTTCTCCACTAGAGCATTGTTTTCAGAACAGTTCATAAATGTGAACATATGTTGGAGAAATTATAACAGACACGTAACGTTTGGGAGCATGTACCCCGTCTAAGATGATCTGGAAGAAAGCAGACCTTAAAAATACACTCCTCTTATTACCATTATGCTGGAGTAACAGTTATAGGAACCAATCTTAATGCGAAAAGCTTAACGTAAAATTAGATGCACCTATTTTTACATTAAGAATTGGAGTTCATAGTTGATTTTTTGAAAACAAGGTGCACAACAAGCCAAGATCATCACCCAGTCACTGCTATGCTTAACAGTTGGAATGAGGTATTTGTGCCAATATGATGTATTTTGTCTTTCTCCCAACATTGTGCTGTTGATTATGGCCAAAAGTCTATATTTTGGTTGCATCTGTACAGCAGACATTGTCCCAGATATCTTGTGACTCAGTCAAGTGCAGCTTTGCAAACCTCAGCAATCATATTGTTTTTAGAGAAAAACAGGCTTTCTTCTGGAAGCCCTTCCCCTAACAAAACCATGTTGACATTAATGCTGAAATTTTCAATCTTAATGATGTTAACAGCATAATAAAAATGCATTGTTGCAATGACATTCTAAAGGCGGACTATTGGAAAGAGCAGGAGTTTCTTAAAGAGACAGAGGCCAATTTCAAGGCGTCATAATGCAAAGTCAAAATTCTCATAAGCTGTATTTAATATATGCTCCATTTTTATAACAACTGAAGATAACACAGTTACTTGATTGTCCAATAAAATAGCACCATGCACCTGCAATATACATAATACTGGCCCTTTAAGGTCCCGTGTATCGAGGCTCTTTGATTTGTTAACATCTACTGTTATTGTAGGACAAGAGTCTGGAGTCCTTTCTACAATATGCCACACCGTCTCTGCTAACTTTTTTAGATGATCCATTTTGGAAAACCAGCTTGGGTGGCAGTTTTTTTGCTGAGGAACTGCAAACATTTAGTTCTGTAAATTTAAAAAGCTTCGTCTGTGTTTGGCTTTATGTTTCAGCACAAATTTAGATCACAATATTCTGCTCATCTATGTGCCACCCCTTGGATAACAATCTTTTAATATGCTAAAGGTTAATCTTCTATTCCTTATTTAGTTCATGTAACATTTACTAATGGAACGTTGATGGCCATCCTACACACAAGCTGCTTTGCAGAGAAGTCCTCGACTCTTTAAACAACTCCACTTATGCAATGAGACTTGTGCATCATGATGATCGTCAAACAGCAGCTGTTTTCATCTGAGATAACGTTAATTCAATTCAACATGATTTTTTTTCTTTTTTGCTTTAACACGTGAATTATGGAGCAAAAGGCTCATTTAGTTGACTCACATGCCGTGAGCAGCAGAACTAAACATAGCAGCCTACGATGTTGTAAGAACACAGCAGGTTCAGTGCAGAGGAGGTTTGAAAAGCTGTGAGAGCAAGTTAACGGCTGCTCTGAAGTCAGACAGCGATAAATCATGTGCACATAAAATAAGTGCTGTGTATTTAAAAATGGATGGAGCAAGTTGTTTAGGTTGGGTGAGAAAGTGATAAAATGGGCGCATTGCTTGATCAAATCACAGAAGAAAGAAAAAAAAAACCTGCAGACCCGTTAAGTTTAGGTCTCACTCGGAACCATGTGTACATCTGAGGGAAACCAAATCTGAACGAATCAGCATTATTTTTTCCCTTCGAGCTATTGCTCAACTATATCTATATATGAACTTTTAAGAATGACTTTGGAGGATCATCACGACTGCTATAACACCTTCTTGTATGACATTGAATAGTCGGTAAAGTGATTTTTATGAACAGCTCCACCTTTCATTAGCATTCATGAAGCCGAGTCCTTTGCAGAGATCAAAACAACAGCAGGATGTACAGAGTGTTTAATCTGACCCCAAATCTTTCAGGCGCCTCGTTCGCAGCTCAGATGACACGTATGCAAATCCCTGCAGATAGAAGATGTCGCAGGATATCCAGCTACCTGTCATTTTACCGTGATGGGTATTTGCAGACAAATATTGGATGTGACTTACAGGCCATTTGTGCAGGTCTTTGAAGAACCAAATTTGGACAGGTATGGAGTAACAACGTGTAGCCTTCGTGAAGAAACTTTAAAGAGTTGACAAAGTCGCAAATCTTCAAGGATTCTGTGATGCCTTCTCTACTACCGGATTGTTGAAATTTATCTTCAGTGTTAAAAGGCCATCGAGGTCAGTGGCACACAGCTTGTTTCACACAAGTGAAAGACAAGCAGTAGCTTAGTTTAAGTGGGGTCCGCTATGTAAAGAGGCTCTGCAAAGACGTCTTGCTGTGGTTGTTTTAAAGCAATACTTAAATATTTCATGAAGTATTTGACAACCCATCCTTCAGCTGATCTAAAACGCTGCATCAAGCGTACTGATGAAAACAAAAGGGAGACGTCATATGTTCTCCTATATTAGCTTCCCTTCGCTGTCTCCCTGTTAAATCCAGAATAGAAACTAGATCTCTCCTGCTCACATGTAAATCCCTTAATAACCAAGCTCCATCACACATCAGAGATCTGATTGTTCCACATGTTCCTAGCTGAACCCTTTACTCTGCCAGGTTTGCTGGTGGTTCCTAGAATTTCTGAAAGCAGAATGGGAGGCAGATCTTTTTAGTTATTTTTGCTTCTCTCCTGTGCAGTCGGCTCCCGGTTTTAGTCTTTAATAGATGTTCTGGCTGAGGTTCAACCTTCTATGTGTATCAGAATATTAACACAGCACATCAGCATGAACAAACCATATTTAGGGCAATAAAGGGGGATGGCAGCATTATCACAAACAGAAGTAATCCATTGATTGTATTCTTCTTAATCGTATTTGATATGAAAGTATTTCACAAACATCACTTTAGAAGCAAAAACATCACTCCACACAACACTGGAGTATTTACACACCAAAAGGAATGAAGCACACTTGGAGCCCACAAAACCTTTTCATTTAGTGGTACTTATTGGTCAAAAACTTTAAAATGCTCTAAAGATGAACTGTTAAAACATTCATGCCCCCTGAGGAGCTCCTCCATCCAGTGATCCACAAGATATTTCACCAAAAGCCAACTACACTCTTAGTTTATTTCGCAGAATGTTTCTAACAAAATATAGTAAAAATTATATTTTTCTGTATTAATTTCTCTAATGATTGTCATACATGTCATAGACCGAACATTTGGATTATCAGCCTTTTAACATATGTGACCTTGCTTTTTATGTATTCACAGCCACCTTTATTTAAGCCCTACAGAAACCTGTAGGCTCCCTTTGGACTGCCGAGTCGTTCACAACATGCTGACATGACAAATAAATGCAGGAAGAATGATTTACAGCCTGCATGATGCATTCCTACTCCAGTGCCCACCAGGATTGATGACACAAACATATACTTATCGGTTCCGACTGTAGCTGTATAAGTAGCAGATTCAAAGCTGCCAGCCTGATGGGGTCCTTCTGTGTTGCGTGCATTTAAGAGGACATTTTATTATTTATAGCCCACTTTGCAAATACAATGTGAACCCAAACTGCTGAACAAAGCATGCCTGTGACATAAACTTAAAACAAGATAAATAAAGTAAGAGGTCAATTAAAATGACTAAAATAATATGAAAAGAATACTTTAAATCAAGCATCCATCCATTGTCCAGCTCACCCTTGAACAGTTACAGTACAGTCCAACAATGCACTTTGTTTTTAGTCATTTTTAACCCTAGTTCAGATTTATTTATTTGTTATGCATTTCAAGAACTGAAGTATTGTATTATCTGTTTCATGTGCTAAGATGAGAGAGGTAGTGAATTCCCTCCCAAATGACCAAACAATCTTGTACGTGCTGCAGTATGAATTTAAAATTCACCATTGGACAAAAACAGCTTGTTGAGATTTTTGAATTATGTTCTTTTAGCAACAGACTGTGATGACAGTGAACAAACTGTGCTATTAAACTCAACAGATTTCAGCAGAGTTCTCTTCTTAAAGGCCAGAACAATGAGTGGGCATCACAAGTTTCCCTCTATTTTGGTCCAACTTTCTGACAGTTTTGGTGTCACCTTCAATAATTGCATCTTTACCTCTTCTATTCTACGAGGCTCCATTCTTGCCATGTCTTCATACCTGCTGTGTCTCAGTGTTATTTTACACTCACCGATGAATGTTGTGCTAATTTAATTGTGAAAATAGACCCAAAAGATAGTGATTGAAAAGATAAATACTTTCCAAGTGCAAGTGGTATTCAAAGACGACGCCTACTGTATTTCAACATTTATTTATACTTTTAGTCTCTGTATATTGATTCATTATTCTGTGAATTTTTTTTGTTGTTTGTTTTATTTTGTTTAGTTTTACTCTCTGTCCTGCTTGTTCAATTGGTTTCACCTTCTTATCTGCTATTTTGTTTTTATGTGTTCTCTGGATTCTGTTTTATTGTTTTGCACTTGTTGTTTTCAAAGTCCTTAAAAAGTGGTCTGGTGTTAAAAATGGGGGGGGGGGGACCTCCCTGGTTTCAATGTATCAACTATAAATCAAACTGACAACTGCTTGTGACCTATGCGGCATATGAACCAACTACAGCATCTCAATTATACACAATGAAACCCGAACTGCCTCAATTCTGGTTGGATTTTCACAAACTTCATGCCTGTTTGCTCCTGAAAAGAAAAGAAAGCCCACAAGATATGGTGGGCGCTCGGGCTGCTGTAGGTGGGTATGTGGAAAAATGAAGAGCGCTACCTCCAGGCTTCAGAATCTCATTTTCCATATTGTGTTGCTTGAATGAAAGCAGAGGTGTTCCTGGCAACAAATAACCACTACAACCGAGGGAGTCAGGAAATCTCTGGAGCTTTGTAAAACCCCTTACTGCAGAGGGAGCTTGTCAATTGGATTTGTGGGAGGATATTCTGTAGCTGTCACTGCGAGAGTCAGAAATCACATGATACAAAGAAGTCTTTTTACATCTAATAATCTGATACTTTAGCCCTTGAGTGACGGTGTTTATTTATTCCCACAGGTAGGAGGGATTTCCTCAGAGTAGGAGCCTTTGTGTTGTCCTATATGATTAATGACACTTTTGTCTGAGATTACAACATGATTTTGGGAGCCATGGATTTCAATACTGTAAAGTAAAATGTGCATTTTTTTTTCTACTTACTCAACCTCCATATCTATCCGTACTTCTCAGTCACAGCAATATGCCTGTACATTATCATACAGAACTCTGACAGCTGAGGAGCGCAAGTTCCCACTCCCTTATATAAACTTGACACGATTAAGGGAAATTTGGAAAAACCTCCAGAAGTGCACTGGCATTCATGACAGTCAGTTCTACCAATGAGTCAAGTTGATTTTTTTTATAGTGCATTTTACAGGGTTTTACATGGCAAAAAAAACAAAACAAACATAATTCAGTAACCAATTATGAAAAAAGCAACATTTTGTCAAATGCCATTATTAAAATAATCAGGAATAATCATTATCAAATATACATAAGATATAATAACTGGTGCTCTGGTTAATTGTAATTTTTTAGACTTAATTTAAATGAAATCGGCGTTTCAGTATTTTTCCACTTGTATCATGTCTAGATGTCTGGCAGATGGAGGGTCTTAAGAGTAGTCTGGCTTTTAAAAATGTGTGTATTATTCAACAAAGATGGCACTAATTGCAAAGGGACAATGGGAACGCTTTTGTTTACTCACCTTGGACAGCTCAACCTGAAGCCAGAACATTCAGTCTTCTCCCAAATAAATATTGCTAAAACCCCGTCCTGTCTGTCTCAGTCTCGGCACGCTTTCATCTTCTCTCATTAGGATGAAAAGCGGGAGAGGGTTTCTGGGAGGACATGTGCTCTGACACGGTCACAGCATTTTAATGAGGGGATGTGTTAACGCTATGTCTTTTTTTGTTTGTTTTTTTTCCGGCACAAATCATGATTTCCTCCTTTTTATAAAGTGATCAGATGTTGTCGGGACGGACTCCTTTGATATAGAAGTGAATCATCCACTCTTTGACCTTTCTGTATTTTTCTTAAACAGACTTTTAAGTCTGGAGGCTTAAATCAAAGACTAGGAGGGATGCAGAAACCAATGTGAGCTGAAGAGCTGCTATTCTGTTTCATCTTGGACTCTAAAGTGCACTTTTAATATTTGATGTCCTAATTCTAATAATACCAGATGCCATATCTGATAACAAAAAAAGCAACAACAAAAAAATAAAGCACCTGTCTCTGTTTTAATACTTTGTAAGATAAATTACTGGAGCTTCAATCCTACTGTTGTGCTTCTCTCTTGTCTTTTTGTAGGCGGCTTGAAAAACCAAAACGAGACAAATACAGCCAAGAAGATGCAAAGTGGACTTGGACCCTATATTTCTCAAATGAATCAATATGTGTTTGGATACCTGACCTGATCAAACAGCAGAAGCCTGTGTTTGTGAGTATGAATGTGTTCATTGCTATGACTGAGATGTTTTGCACAGATGTTAGGTTTTAGATTATCATGCAGCCTTCATTTTGCACCCGGTGGGTGTGCGGGGATTCTGCAAGGCAACAAGGGGTGACAAGATCTTGTGGCACAACTGTAGAGACTTAAATTCATTCTTAAAATCTGTGGCAATAGTTTCCACTGAAGCTCTTAATCCAGTCTTATTGTGTTTGAGATATTTTTGCAAAGAAATACAGTAGAAATTGATGGTGGTAACATGGCAACCTGTATCAGTTTGGTAAGGTGATGTATATGAACCAAACATTTGGTCTTAAGAAGCTGTAGGATGTTTCAACTAATAGCGTTAAATCCCCAAGCATGTGTAAAACTAGATATCTCATTAAAATCTATAATTATTTATCTTTATTATGAAATGTAGCCCTTTAACTCATTTTATATTATTTTTGTGGGTGTGACTTTACTTGACTAATAAGATATTTTTCCATTTGAAAAGTACACTTACTTTCTACATAAATGGTAAACATGTTATACATCCAGAGGTTTTTCCTGAGATTTTATCATAGCAGATCCATCACACTGAACATTTTCTCACTTCTAAAGCATAAAATCTGTTAAAACCCGCATTCCTGCATGCTGTCCATTCATCACAGAGTCTCACTTAGCTGTCAGATTTTTTTTCCTCCACTTGGAATCATTTTCTCTGACAGAAAACATTTTTCAGACTGTTTTATTTCCTTTTTTTTAAGATCATCATCCATGACAGCTAAAACCGAAGGCTGTTTGACAGATTGTCTCTCCACTGCATTTCTGTGTTAAAGACATCTATAGATGCAATGTTTTGTGGATAGACATGCATCACAGTGAGAAACTCCCACTTTGCTAAGCAAACACTTTGATACAACATTAGGGACACAAAATGAGAACTGATTCACACCATATATCTAATGCTTTGGATCTGCTTTCAAAAACCAACGATATTTGTTACGTCCAAGAGCTTTCAAGCTAACTGTATTGTGTAAGTGCGGTAAACAAATATTGCGTTGCAGAACAACAGACAGCACTAGACTTCGTCTTTTTAATGTTCATACAATCTAAAGGTCTCTTTTTTTTTAACTGCGGTGGGACACAAACAACAATTCAAACATGTCAAATCCAATCATGTATATTGAGTTATAAATTTAAAGTGGAAGAAACGACCTTCTGACAAATTACATACAGTAGAAAACCTCAAATAAAACTCATACGTCATATTTAACCATAAAAAAAATAGCTTTTATCTGTTCTACAAGGAACATATGAATGGACAATATTTATTAGCAGAGCAATCATTCAGCAAATTCCAGAAAGAATAAATTAGAAAATATGACTTAATATTAATCAATGTGGCCTACCTCTGTCTCATTATGTTTTTCTCTCTTTCTTATTGAACGTTGGTGTCATTTAGCGCTATTCCTGCAGAAGTCATTCCTCCTGATTATCCCAGGGGCAAAACTCCCACGGCATTGAGTTAATGCATGATTGTCTCACCTTTGCTTTCTAAAGGGTGGAAACAGATAAGGACTTTTAGATAAGTGGTGCCAAAGAGACTCTTAGCACACTATGAAATAATCTGCAGCTAAGATGTAATCTGCTAGGCAACTTGGGTTTCATGTTCTCAAAATCGCTGAATTCTTTGGTATCCTTGTGGGGTTAATACAAGAATGTCGCACTGCGTTTTGTCCTAAAAACGGGAACAGATTTTTGGTCAGTGTGATGCATTAATATTGCTTGTTGTGGAAACAAAAAAAATAATAACTGCATTGATATATTACAATTAAATACCATTAACACTACCAGTGTTAATGCTGGACCCTCTAATTCAGTCTTTGTGAGTTGCATTCAAAGCAGTGGTGTACCATATAGGAAAGGATTGGGACGAGGAGCACGGCATTAACAAAGCCACTGCAGGAGCATGGCTGAACTAAACAAAGTATTTCCAAGCATTTATTACTTTTACTTTCACTAATTGCTAGGTTGCTTTTGTGGGCACTTTTAGCAGTGATCTGTATGAAGCTTTTCAGCTGAAGAACCTCATATGTGCAAGGTTTTATAAAGTATGAGCATATTCAGTTCATTTTATGGCTAGCTTGAACTGAGCACAAGTAAAAAATTGCAAAAAAAAAAAAAAAGCAGGATTTTCTGTGAACAGCTGCTGCAAACACAGACTCTAAGGATAAACTTTTGCGGTTTTGTAAAGATGACTGCTTGTGGTGTGACATTGCACAGAATTATCTTTTGTTTTTACCTTTTATGCTTCCATTTGGGTGTCTACTGCTTCTAGTGACAGCCCAAGCACTTAAAACAAAACAAAACAAAACAAAAAAAAAACATCCGGTTGTTTTCTGGCAACTGGAAGGGATGGGGGTGAAGACGCCAGAAACCACCACTGTTTGAACATAATGAGAAATTGTATTTTAAGAGTTAGAAATCTTCAATAGAAAACAGTGAAAACTACTTATAATATCACTATTAAGTTATTTTTAACCCATAAAGGAGACTTTATGCTATACCATGCCACAATAATTTCACATAATCTTACCAGTACACGGTACTTTTGTATCTCGCTCACACATTTATTTATTTTTTTTTAAGGTGAAGAGGCTGACAGCAGATCTGAGCTCAGCACTGACTGCTTGCAGCAAATTTCCTATAACAAAATTTCCCTTTGTTCTGGTGGATCTCTGTCAGGCGATGTCAGCTTGTTTTCTTTTGTTAGGAAATGAACTCTCTGGAGTTTGAGTCTCTTAATTCATCTTCCTTTGTTATCCTGTTTCTTTTTGGAATAAGGTGGCATACGGATTAGCTTTGGGCCACATTACATTTAATTGTTACTTCTATGATAATTATTAGGCTTTTACAATCTAGTGTTATTTAGCTGGCAACTTAAGTTGCAGAAGAGCAATAGGTGCAGTCTGATCACAGGACTTTAAACTGTTAGGTTCAGGCTTGGACCTACTTTCTTTGTCTTCCATCTCCACAGCCATTTTCTAGTTTAGAAATATCAACACACATCTATCTCACTTTAATGGCATGTTCTCTTATGTGCACCATTTTTAAGAGTTGCTAACAAAAATGGCCGTCTGTGTCATGTTATGTTCATACCCTAGGAAAATTAAGCATTGAATGCTAAAAGGATGCAAAATAAAATTAAAAAGAAAGCAGGAATTGCAAAAAATTATATTTGCAATTATCTTTCAGAAATTTTATGAACTCAAGATGCCAATAAGTTCAACACTAGTGAAGGAGCAAAAAGTGTTTCTTAGCATGGGAGTGTTTTTCCATGTTGAATAAATGTACTCCTTTTTTTAAAGATTCTGTTTTTCAGTCCTGGACAATGGCACTGCAGTGGCTATTTTGTAGCTTTTCCCAAAGCTTTCAAAGTTTTTAATGCTCGTCATAATAATTTCTTTAAAGCATATCATATTTTTAGCCTAAACTTGCTCACTGAGTGGTGATCACATCCAGCCAAGAAGTCAAAAATGTTTTTGGTAGGGGCCCTTGGCAACTTGGGCTTTCTCACGTTTCTTCTCAAATGTTGTCGTGAGACTTTACTAGTCAAATGCAAGCTGTCAAAAATGTCGTTTTTCACTTTGCAATAGCAGAATTTTCTTTAATAACCTGTCAGATGTGCAATGGTCAGCCACTTTCTTCTGAAAATATATGTAGCCCCGTGTCACAATAGGAACAGTAAAGTCGTAAAATAGGTTCTTCTCAAATTAAGTAATTCAGTGTAAATATGCCCCTGAGGGTAGAAAATATAACTGCAGAAAAAAAAAGACATTTCTGGACTTTAAATTGCCTTCTCGCTCCATCTTCTCTCAGCAGGTTATCAAGGAGATGATAACATGTTAGTGTAACCCCGTCATCCCTCGATTGCTCTTGTCGATTAAACAATCTGGCCTGAAATTTGACCTGCGCCTCCACTTCCATCCTATTTCAGTTTCCCAGTGGCCAAGCTGGGGCCGCCCGACACCAGCCCCATCACAGCTCCCTAATCCTCCTCATTAGGCAGAGCCCCAAGGCTCTCCTTACAGTTCATCTATTCCCACATGCCACGCACCCTACCCTGCTTTCATTTTTGGCAGTGTGTGGAAATGTCATGAATTTTCCATGTGCAGTGTGTCTCAGGACGCCGATCTTCTTCTCAGCTGCAGAACTAGAGAAAAATTAGGAGAAATCAGGTTGCAGTCATTCAATTCTCCAGGTTTTTGCCTCTTTTCAGGGAACATTATCCGTCTTCTTTTTTTTTTCTTGTTATTCATTTTCTTTTTTGTTTTAATGCTGCAAAACCAAACTCTCTCTGAAGTTTAAGTGCGGAAAAACAAATTAAAGCCGTAAAATTCCTCCCTTACTCTCATGTAAAGGTTGTGGCAGAGCGGCAAATGCTGAGAGGATCTAAATTAACCCCCTTTGAAGTTGAGCTCTCTGGATTTCTCTATTAAAAAACCTGTTATTGTGAGTCATAGAAACAACTGAGACGAATCTGGAGCTGCAGTTTCTCGGTGGTCGACCCGAATCCAAATACGCTGGCTATACGGCTGCATGACGCCCTCTGACAAACGAAGCTAAAACTCTGGTGACAGCAGCAGTAGAAGGCGAGGGGGGGAAAAAAATGAAAAATCTAAAAGTTTAGCAGCTTTAGCTCCTTATCCAAAAATATGTTCAGAGTGATACCATGTTCTATTTATAAATGGCTTGCAGAGGGGATTTTTTTTTTCTTTTTAATCCAAGGCAGGGAGGGGAATGGGCGTGAAATGCTGTACCACAGAGGAGTTTAATGTGTCTGACAAGGTATTAAAACTGAGGAACCACAGGCAGAGAAGGTGATAACAGCTGAGAATTATTCAATAGTTTCCTTTATGGGCTGCATGTGTCATGGAAGGTATGTTATATAAAAGATGTATCAATGTTTGTAAGAAAATCAGACATGGAAAGACGTGGAAAACCTACTTACCTCTTTGAAAATGCTTACTCCCTAATAAAGGAATAACCTGTAAATGTAAGACCGCTGTCAAAAATAAACATATCTTTTCACTTTTTACTTAGATAACAATATAATATTTTAATGATCCTTTGTGCAGCTTTTAGAGGAACATGCTATGAACTTTTCTGCTGAGCCAGTTTCTGTCAAAGATGTGCTGGTGGCTGGTCCTCCCACAACCAACACACTACCAAACAGTATTCACCGTCTTTCAAATACAAAATGAACAAGGATAGTGTGATACTTTTGTATCACTTTTGTATAGATTGTGAACGTTTGTAACAAATAGCGGAGACAGGAAGCGGAAATTAAGCTACAGTGTCCATTTTGTGGCTACAACGTCCATTTTGTCTTTCAGCTGGCATCACTTTTTCCTACATACATCATATCTACACAGCCTATGGTTTGTTTTGCACTCCGTAGTTCATCTTATAGGACATGTCTATGCCTGTCAGTGTCACTTTTCCCATCAGAGAATAATCAAATCCATAGAAGGAACCAAGACAATGTCAAGAAACTGATCCTGGCTGTCACCGGAGATGTGTTTCTGTAACCCAGCAACTGTGGTCCCTTGAGAGGAATGTCCTGAAAATAAGGCCCTCAGCTTTTCCATCAGAATGAGAGCTGCCATTGGCAGCACATTTCAGGCCTTTTCATAAGAGGAAAACACTTTTAGGTAAACAAACAAAGCTCAACCGTGAGAATGAATCATCACACACTTCACTGAAAAAAAAAAAAAGAATTACCTTCATTTTTTTAAAGTCGAACTTTAAATAAGGTCTTGTCTGTTTGAATTTTGGAGGATCAAACTTAACACCCTGGGCATCTTGGATAAAAGATATTGAAATTCACACACAATACTGAGCTCCTTGTCCCTCAGTAAGACATTAAAATGCAAAATAACCTCCAGTTGTTTAGAAAAAAACATCATACTTGGTTTTCTTGGTATTCAGCAAAGGACAAGACTTAGAAAGCAATTCCTGTACCAGATTCAGAATTGATGTGAGAATCAAAGCTGCTGTCTCAGCACTCTTTTTTTTCATGTTTAACACAAAAATATAAATAAAAATAGCCTGTATTTTTCCTTAGTGGGGAGAGTCGGGGGAGCCAGCAGCAAACTGACCAGCAAGTCAAGCACAGATGGTCACACTAATAAAGTAAAAATATAAAAACTTAAAAATGTATTAAGAAGATTTACAGCAAGGGTACATTTACAGTATAAAAACATAATGTGGAGTAATAGAAATGTACAACTGAAAGATATTCACTCATTTACCTGATTAAAGATTGATGTAAACTACAAACTGGTCTAACAATAGACTTTATTGCCTTTTAAGAAAGAGTGTAGCCATGTCAAATTGTGAACTGAGTTCATTCTTTACTGTCTATATTTTATAAAATAGAGTCAAAATACTTGATATCCACGTCAGTGAATCCAGGCCGAAACGAAAGACTGTGGTTGCTTTAGTCTAAAGGGGATGGAAATGAAACAGGCGTCCTTCCTATGATAAAGTAATGTAACATGAGCATTAACCTTGAAAAAATGATGTGTCTGTCTGTTTAATATTATAGGGTTATTTAGCCTTTTGAAAATTATTTATACTCTTTGTCTGATTTCTATTTATAATTTTATACTTTGCCTGTCAGTGACTGACTGGCAGCTACATTAAGTACCTGCCTTGTGTGACATATTTACACACCTAAGACAAAACATATCCGTTTGATTATTCTGAGCTTTTATTTCTCCAGCAACCTTGAAGAGGTGTGGCCGTTTTGCTTTCTTTTGGACAAATATGCCTCAATCCAAATACTTCATAAAAAAAGGAGCTTGTTAATGTACATAAGAAAGTATCACTTCACCTGACAGTCTCCTAATAAAACCAGTCTGTTCCTTCCTCAGATGACACGCCACTTCTGCACCAAAGTTTTTGAAATTTGTAATTTTGTCAAATAGAATGGGCAAACATTTCCACACCTTGATGGAAGACAAATTACATTAGTGGCATAGGATGTTTTTATTATTCTAACTCATTTATCTTTAGACACTGTGTACACACAGTGTACATGGGTAGTTTTGTCTGAGTTATAATTTCCCACAGAAAATAATTCAATGTCATGCTCCAGTGCCTACGTGCAACGTTCCACACCCATGTTTTCCACTGATTTAGATGGTTTTCAGGATAACAATTAAATATCTGACAGCCTTTAAAGGTGAAGAAATTCAGCCGTTGTTCACAACAGAGGAATAGAGAGCAAAGTGAGAAAGACCACAGCTTTTACTCCTACATATTGGCCTGCATGATAAAGCTACAGAAGTTATTTGTTTGTTTAAAGCCTCAAAGATCTGTCTCTCAGCACAGCGCGGTTATAGATTCATCCGACAAAAACACAAATACTGAAATTATTTAAAGTTCGACTTCGTGCTGCAGTTGTGGCTGAAAATAGACTTCAGTTCAGAAATAATAGTTTGGGTTTTTGTGAACAAAAGATCTTTGAAGAAAAAGCTAAACTGCACTGTTTGCTTTCAGTAAGCCTAAGAAACCTAAACTGATTAAATTCAGAGATCTGAAGAACAATTTACTCAGCTATGCTCACATTTCATAAGCAATCATGCTGCTATCCTGCGACAGGTTGTGATAAAACACAAGACTGACAAGAGCAGAAACAACAATCAATTCTTAAAAACAAATGTCAATGAAACATTGACATTTTTTCAATGGATTTGTATTTGATTTTCAAATACAAATCCAAAAGCTGTGGCATGCACTCCTTGATTTCCCAAAATAAGATCAGGCGCAAGATCATGTCACAACAGAGTCATCCTGTGTGCTAATTAATCTCACTATAAATGCAGTTCTTCTGCAAAGGCCTTAGAAGTTTCCTAGAGAGCACTGGAAAGGAATAAAACTCTTTAATTTACCTCAAAGAAGTATGGCATAAAACTACTAAAACATAGCTGATCAAAACTGAATGCAGAGCAAGAAAAGAACAGGTGCAGTGGCGCCCGTGGGGGAGATGCAGAGATCCGCAGCTCAAGTCGGAGAATTTTTCATCAACACAAATATTAGGATGTCCCATTTCTTACAAACTAGAGCACATATTATAAAAAGGAGCTGCTCTGGTCAGGAGACCATCATTAAACTTTTTGTTCTACATGCAAAATGTTGCGTGTGGCAGAGAGCGAACACTGAACAAAATCCTGAAAACACACACTGTTCACGTCGTAGTTGTGCACAAATTTATGTTGATATAAAATCCCATTGAGACATCTTGATCTGTGTGGTTGTAACGTATTATGGAAAATTTTGCAAAGCATAAGTGACGAGGTTTATCAGTTTGCTTTTACTGATTTTTTTTTAAATTTTATGTAATATAGTATGTAATGGCTTATGCTGCTTGAATTAAGATTAAGAACTGGGCAGATTTTATTTTATTTTATTTTATTTATTTTTTTATTCAAAGGCCTGGATCTAAACATGGAGAAGCCATGTGTTGGGTGTTGGCCAGGGCCATTTTCCCATTGTAACAAGGAATTCACAGTACAGAAAGAAAATGAAAAAAACAAAAAGAGGATCATATACAGTGTGTTGTTAAAGCATGGTGGAGGATCTGTCATAAATTGGCTGCATTTCGCTGAAGATCTAATCAGAATCTATGTATTGTTGTTGTTTATTTTTGTTGAATGTTTTCATTCAGGAAAGGATAGTTTGAGAAAAGTTTGATTTCTGAAGCAACTTTAGTCTTTCAGGTCATCCCAATGTCATTTTGTTTCTTTCCTGCCATTTTCATGGACCCTTCCTCCTGCCATGAGATCTCCATTTTTCACAGTAAGTGAAAGTGTGTCTTATACAAAACATAAACAGGAGTACTTTTATTCTTATTGACTTTGACTGGAGATCCTAATTTATTCCTGACCTTTGGCGATTCCCTGCTACACACTGCATTTGTACATTGTTTTGTTGGCAGCCTGCCCTTTAGATCAGAAACAGACCTATGTGTTCTTATGTTTGCATGAGCTGTGCGTGGGTGTAAAGCAACAGGTGCTGCTGAGACGAGTAAACGTGATCGGAGGAAGTCGCCTTTCAGGGCCCGTCCGTCACAGACGGCCCTCTGTGCTTGTTCAAGGGCCGGTTTTTACAACTGTGCGACATTGACACAGGGAGGAAAAATCACGGATTTTTATCCTTTCCCCTGATTCCTGCTTAGTAAATATTATCACAGTGCTACAAGCCTCGAGGTATTTCACTATGTGCTCCTGCAAACCTAATCACTGCACAGGAAGACTTATTCCAGACAACTTTTAAGTTTTTTTTTTTTTTTTGTTGACATAAAAGCAAAGTTGTGTTTGTTTAGCAAACTGCTGCTCTCAAAACAATATAACCTCAAAACTCTACAAAGTCCCCAAACTACTATTTGTAAGGACTTTAATGCTTTACGAATAGGATTTATTTACTTTAAAACACTCAGAACTAAAGTTTAGTCCTGTAGTTTACTTTTTCTATCTATAAGATGTGTATTGAATGTATTACTGGGCTCATTATTCTCTATTACATTATGCTGACACATTGCTAGCAAAATGTAAATGCCTTCATCATAAATCATCTGTTCGGAAGGACACAGTGTGCTACCTGACCGAATTTGCTTATAGTTTTTCTCTGGGTTGAAATCAGGCATGAAGGCTTCAGAAATTACAATTAAAATACTGTTAAAATACTCAGAAAGACTTTGAATCTTAGACATTAAAACTCAATGAAATCTTCAGTTTATTATCAGCATTGGAAAGATTGTGAAGGTTATCCTACTGAACAGTTTGGGTTGGAAACATTGTGTGTGAACAATAGAGTCTGCTATGAGGGGCCGTTTAGGACAAAATTTACGTTTTGTCTCTCACACACTACCAAAAAGTCTCGCATACTCCAAAAAAGTTGCCTCGCATACTCAAAAAAATTACGTTTCGTCTCTCACACACTACCAGAAACTCTCGCACACTCCAAAAATTACGTTTTGTCTCTCACACACTACCAGAAACTCTCGCACACTCAAAAAAAGTAGCCTCGCATACTCAAAAAAATTACGTTTTGTCTCTCACACACTACCAGAAACTCTCGCACACTCCAAAAAAGTAGCCTCGCATACTCCAAAAAATTACGTTTTGTCTCTCACACACTACCAGAAACTCTCGCACACTCCAAAAAAGTAGCCTCGCATACTCCAAAAAATTACGTTTTGTCTCTCACACACTACCAGAAACTCTCGCACACTCCAAAAAAGTAGCCTCGCATACTCCAAAAAATTACGTTTCGTCTCTCACACACTACCAGAAACTCTCGCACACTCCAAAAAAGTAGCCTCGCATACTCCAAAAAATTACGTTTCGTCTCTCACACACTACCAGAAACTCTCGCACACTCCAAAAAATTACGTTTCGTCTCTCACACACTACCAGAAACTCTCGCACACTCCAAAAAATTACGTTTCGTCTCTCACACACTACCAGAAACTCTCGCACACTCCAAAAAAATAGCCACGCACACTAAAAAAAATACTAAAATGTCACACACACACAAACGTTAACTTTCTCGCACACATACACTGCTACCAGCTCGCACATTCACAAACGTTAACTGTCTCGCACACATACACTAACAGCTCGCACATTCACAAACGTTAACTGTCTCGCACACATACACTAACAGCTCGCACATTCACAAACGTTAACTGTCTCGCACACATACACTAACAGCTCGCACATTCACAAACGTTAACTTTCTCGCACACATACACTACTAACAGCTCGCACATTCACAAACGTTAACTGTCTCGCACACATACACTACTAACAGCTCGCACATTCACAAACGTTAACTGTCTCGCTCACATACACTGCTACCAGCTCGCACACACACACACACAGACGTTTATCTCTCACATACACAAGACTAAAGTTGAACACACAGTACTAAGACTCGTTTTTTGAATGTGTGAGAGCGAGACTTTTTTTGAATGTGTGAGAGCGAAACTCTTTTTGAATGTGTGAGAGCGAGACTTTTTTTGAATGTGTGAGAGTTGTCACGGAAGAGGCGGGGCATAATTTTTGGATCAAACTGCGCATGCGTAGATCCTAAACTATAATTTTCCATTTTTGACTCACTGTATGTTGTATTACTTAGTATATTTGTGTTTTTAAATATATATAAATATATTGAAACTATCTTTCAATAGCTACCTTATATTAAACTATGTTAAGGACAAATGTCAAACATAGTGCAAATATTTTGAAAACAAAGTAAAAGATCTTGCAGGTATATTAATCTCCTTCCTCCTTCATCAGAAATGAAAAATTATAAATGCACACTATGTGTTGGGAACCTGTGTTTGTTGACTGACTTTTATTTGTCAGGCTTACGAGACAAAAGCTGAAAAAAGATCGATTTTCTTCGCTTTCAAAATAACACAAAACAGCGAAAAAAGACCTCCACACCGGACCTCGTTTATTTATGTATGTATTTTTATTTTGATAGCTGCCGATTAAACTGAAAGTTACACATTGACATGATCATATGAGTAGTTTTTACCGAGAAATCGATCAGAAGCGCCGTGAAAATGGTCAGATTCACCGGATCCACGTCTCTGGCTGCAATGCGCGCTCCCGTCACAGGGGGAACAGATTTTCACGGGGGAACAGAATTTCTCACAAGACCTCTTAATAATTCCTGTAATGCTGGCACCCAGTGGACAGATTGTACTACAGCAATTTTGCTATTTTTAATCAATCAATCAAATTCATTTATTTCTATAGCACATTTAATCTACAAGAAAGTTAAACGTTCTATATATATTTAAAATATATATAGCACAAATATACTAAGTAATAGAACATACAGTGAGTCAACAATCGAAACTTAAGGTTTAGGATCTACGCATGCGCAGTTTGATCCAAAAATTATGCCCCGCCTCTTCCGTGACAACTCTCACACATTCAAAAAAAGTCTCGCTCTCACACATTCAAAAAGAGTTTCGCTCTCACACATTCAAAAAACGAGTCTTAGTACTGTGTGTTCAACTTTAGTCTTGTGTATGTGAGAGATAAACGTCTGTGTGTGTGTGTGTGCGAGCTGGTAGCAGTGTATGTGAGCGAGACAGTTAACGTTTGTGAATGTGCGAGCTGGTAGCAGTGTATGTGTGCGAGACAGTTAACGTTTGTGAATGTGCGAGCTGGTAGCAGTGTATGTGTGCGAGACAGTTAACGTTTGTGTGTGTGTGACATTTTAGTATTTTTTTTAGTGTGCGTGGCTATTTTTTTGGAGTGTGCGAGAGTTTCTGGTAGTGTGTGAGAGACGAAACGTAATTTTTTGGAGTGTGCGAGAGTTTCTGGTAGTGTGTGAGAGACGAAACGTAATTTTTTGGAGTGTGCGAGAGTTTCTGGTAGTGTGTGAGAGACGAAACGTAATTTTTGGAGTGTGCGAGGCTACTTTTTTGGAGTGTGCGAGAGTTTCTGGTAGTGTGTGAGAGACAAAACGTAATTTTTTTGAGTATGCGAGGCTACTTTTTTTGAGTGTGCGAGAGTTTCTGGTAGTGTGTGAGAGACAAAACGTAATTTTTTGGAGTATGCGAGGCTACTTTTTTGGAGTATGCGAGACTTTTTGGTAGTGTGTGAGAGACGAAACGTAATTTTTTGGAGTGTGCGAGAGTTTCTGGTAGTGTGTGAGAGACAAAACGTAATTTTTTGGAGTATGCGAGGCTACTTTTTTGGAGTATGCGAGACTTTTTGGTAGTGTGTGAGAGACAAAACGTAATTTTTTTGAGTGTGCGAGAGTTTCTGGTAGTGTGTGAGAGACGAAACGTAATTTTTTTGAGTATGCGAGGCTACTTTTTTGGAGTATGCGAGACTTTTTGGTAGTGTGTGAGAGACGAAACGTAATTTTTTTGAGTATGCGAGGCAACTTTTTTGGAGTATGCGAGACTTTTTGGTAGTGTGTGAGAGACAAAACGTAATTTTTTTGAGTATGCGAGGCAACTTTTTTGGAGTATGCGAGACTTTTTGGTAGTGTGTGAGAGACAAAACGTAATTTTTTTGAGTATGCGAGGCAACTTTTTTGGAGTATGCGAGACTTTTTGGTAGTGTGTGAGAGACAAAACGTAAATTTTGTCCTAAACGGCCCCTCATACAGATGCAGTAGCTTGTGAGATAAAAAGCATGGCCAGTCATTGAGCACACACAGCAAAGTACATGGATTTAGTCTTGAACTGGCCAGCATGCTCTTTAATTTTAGTTTTTAAATTGCTCTGCTTCATTTTCAGCTATAATGTAGAACAAGAAAAATAATATATGGGCTTCACTTTTTGAATTAAATCTGCTGACCTTCTAATGTCTTAAAATCCATAAAATTGTTTCTGGTTAAGTTTTATTTATACAGTTATACAACTATTGTTCATCCTCTCCATAGATTTGTTCCTTAAGAAACTTGAGGCAAGAGGAAAGTTGTTGAAAGAAAGCATTCAAAAACTGTGGTAGGAAAACTAAAACTGCAAATTACACTAAAACTGCAAATTACACTGAACACATCATCTGCCCAGTGAAACATGGTGGTGGCAGCATGATGTTGTGGTGACGCTCGTCAGGACAGACAAAAAACACCTGTTGGAGGCTGCAACAGAATTAAACTTGGGGCATAGGTTGAAATTAGATTACAGCTTGCTACAAAAAAGTGTCAACTTAAAGCTTAGAGAACATAAAAGCATGCAAAATGTTCTTAAGTTAGTGGTTGGACACTTCAAACTGGATAACTTAAAGTATACTTTTGCAAAACACTGGTATTCATACTCAGATGTGGAACTCAAACTATGAGAGCCCCTTACTTGATCACTTTTCTGGAGATAAGTCTGTACTAACAGACCTGCACACTAACCTAAGCGAATAGCGATGAAATCATCAAAAAGCCTGTGGATGCCTACCATTTTTTAGTTTTATTTTTTTCCCCATCTGGATGTTAGAAGAGGTAGAGAAATAGTTTATGATCGGAGCATATTTCTTTTCAAAGTTATTAAACTTTCATAGTTCAAGAACACACTGCTGTAGTTTTGGAAATATAAGTTAAAACTTACTGTTGGTAGTTGGTTTAGTTTTCCCTTAAAGTCAGTTCTTGTGTTGCATATACAGAGTACCAACACTGTATGCTTGCATTCTTTGCCTTTTAATATTTTATTTCAGTTTGATACTTTCCGCATCTATTAGCCTGAATTATTTTACATGTAGAGCCTCCATTTGATGTTCAGCACCTAATAAGCTTTGATTTCTTTACACTGATTTTTGGCACTAACCTTCTGTTCAGGCCAGCCTTACTAACTACACTGACAAACAGCAGGACTGTGTTAATCTAATTAGATTGTTTTGCAGGACAATGGTTAGTGATCTTCTCTCATCTCCATCACTGTTTTATAAATTCACTTTATCTGGATCTGTATCACGGTACATTTGAGGTAGCAAATTATGAAGGTCGCCAGAGGCAGAGGAAAACAAAGTCCCTCGACTCATGACGATTTTCTGAGAAACTGCTGCACAGACGTCAGCTGCTGGCACAAAGGCCGCCGCTGCCTCGGGAAAGCTTTTCACCTTGAAAATTCTCAGCCATCGTTTTCAATTTTACACTACATTTCATTTCACATTTAGACATTTATATTGTATATTACCCTTAGCTCGCAGTGTCTGAGTGCTACCTGTGTAACATTACCCCCGGGGTAGAGAGCTGCTCTGTGCTCATGACAACCAGCCAAAATCCCCATGGGACATGTTTTAAACTTAGCTTGGCTCCGTTCTAGCCCACATGTCCACCAACCTCGCAGGGGAGAAAGGACTCCAGATGGCCCGCACGTCTGTGCCATCCAAGCTGAAGTTAACGCTCGTACTCGTCCAAGCCGAGGCGTCAGGAGTGACATAGTTTGTTCTGCCATTCAGGCAAGAGAAAAGCCTGTTTTGTTTTTTTTTATTGTTGTTTTTTTTTTTTACTTGGTTTTTCGGAGAGGGAGCTGCAGCGGAGGAACAATGACAGCTATGGGACAAACAGTAAACAAGTTATGTTGAGCTTGTTTCATTTTATGGCGCTTTTGAGGTCAGAAGGCTCAGTGCCTTTCAGAGGTACTTATACTTTTACACATTAAACCACAACATTCAATTTATTTTACTGGTAGTTTATGTGAGGACCAGTACAGCAAAGAAGTGGACAGATATTGTTCAAATTTTTGTATGTATATTTGAAATCAGTGCCCCCGAGTCGTACTATGCAGCTACCTCTTGACAGCTGTTAGTCTAGTCATGACTCTTCATGAGTCTCCTTCAGATTCGAACATCTAGAGACAGATATTTTTGCCCATTCCAGCTTCAAAATACTTCAAAAGCTCAGGCAGACTGGATGGAGAGTCCAAAAGTCTTAATGGGATTTTGGACTGGGATTAAACTGTACCACTCTTTAAAAAAAACAAAAAAAAAACAAACTTTTGCTTGCTGTGATTTAGTTAATCTCCAATATTAAATTTTATAATTTCTTCTCATTCTCTATCTGGCATCATTCAAAACTTGGTAAAACAGAGTAAAAAAAAGAAAGAAATCAAACTCTTTCTTGTCTTTTTAGGCAAAGATTAACTGTTCACAAAAAGAGCGATAAATGTAAGGGTGCATTTTACATTTTTTAACCTTACAACTTTACATGAATGTTCTAATCCAACAATTTTTTAAAAGGATGAGCTATGAATTTAGCAATCCCCGAAGCCTGCACATATATATTTTTAGTAGTCCTAGAATTGTAAAATCCATCAAAATTAGTTAATCCATGCAACTCTTGGTGATGTTGCTCAGAACTGCTTCGGAGGAAGAATTCTTACAAAATAAACTCAATTAGAAAAATATGTTAAATTCTTGTTTCAGCATTTGTATTAAATACTTTTCTGAATAGCATCTGACTACAATTCCAGAGTTGTCCCTCAGCTGCCTTGTAATTCCTCCCTGTGTATGTTATCTCAAGCTCTTTTCTATGTAATAACAAGTTCCCCAGCTTTGATGCTCTTTAAATGGCACTGGCTGGATGAGTGGTCACAGATATGGAGTGAAAACCACACGGACTGCGTAATGGCAACGTCTGAGGATTCGATAAAGCCTTTTCTCCCGGGCACTACAGCCACCCTTGTGGAAAATGTGATTACGCTTCTCCACAGGAGGCGCAGTTGGAAGATATTTTTGCGGCTGGGAAGAAACCTGGTTTTGTCATTTAAACCCATGTTTTGGTCTGCCTCAAACATTGACACTGTCTCCAAAAACAAAGAGTTTATAAATATTTCATTCCTGTTAAATCTAGCAAGTGTTAACCATACTTTTTTAATTTGTTGTTTTTTTTTTTTTTTTGCTTCACATTACGCCAAAGTCTTGAATAACAAAGAAAGCCACTAGATTTGTCATCAGTTGCTTTTTTGAAAATAGAAAATATGAAAAAGTCAAGATGGGTCTGAAGTTGGTAAGTTAACAACCATGCTTTGCTACAAACAATATTGCTTACCTTTTGTAACCCTACCATGTATATTTTAAGGACTTGGTCATACTGTAAGTGATGTATCTGTAGTCTTACAGTTAGCTTTCTAGGTGCTTTACAGAACTTTTATGTAAAGCACCTTACTTGCTATTTTCCTAGATTTTTACCAGTTCCTTTCTTTGAGCTTACACAAGACTTCGTACTTTTATCAAGTTGCTTTCCCAAAATTTACTGGACACTCAGGTGCTAGACTGTATATGATGTATGTTGTAATGGGTCCTAAAATGTTCCTGAAACTTTCATGTTATGTTCTGAAAAGTAAGAGGGTTCCCTCAGGCTACCCTCTAACTAATATATTTCATAATATATTAGAATATTATCCGGACGTTTACTTCCATCATTCAACTTAATCTGTGAAACCTATTTTAAACAGTGAATATGCACAAAACAAGCAGAACTCTTCTTGAGATTTAAACAAAATCCATCAAGCTTCATAGAAGTAATGCTTGGCATACATCATTGTCTGAAAAGAATCTGAGTAATACGTGACTTTCATGTTTTAAAATGAACTTAATGCTTCTGTAATTTATGAAGTTACATGTTGTTTATTGTTCTGGGACACAACCATTTCTAAAATATAGAAGTTGACACAAATATAAGAAATAATATTTTTCATTTCATTATAGGAACAGCTTGCCTCCTTTGCAACTCTAAAGTGGCTCAACCATCTTCCACAGGCTTTCACACAAAGCCTGTGTGAAAGTTTCTCTGTGCTAAGGATGAACTAAGGATACATTGTAGTGCATCCTTAGCCAATGACCATCATTCTCTTCTGGCTCCTCTGAACCTTTCAGGTTTACAAGCTGCAAATTGTAGCCTGGACAACAGGTTCATATCTGTAAATTAAACTCTGCGAAATCAAAACGTCGGTGCCCGACAGGAGCGAACAGATTTTAAATGCATTGCGAATGTGATTAATAGTCTTGTTGTGTTGTAATAAAACTGTGCTCTCCTGGCGTCTTTGAAAGTCTCAATTCCCACACTCATTTTGCAAGCCTGAATGTGCATCGCAGCAGGTTAATGCGCAAAGCAGCAGCTTTAAATGGAATCTCAATGAAGACAGGGAATGATAATGTGTTGTTTGCAATCTGTGACTGTTAATCTGTAGAGGATTATGACAGCTCCATAAAAAAAGGGGGGGATTTAAAATAATCAGCATTAAACACATCACCTTCCTCAATCATTACAGTTTATATATTTAAATTAGAATAACGTTTACACATATTTTTAAGGAAAGGTGTCATAATGTTGTAATTTGTTAAATACGTCAGTGTTGCTGATCCTATGACTGAACATATTGCTGATCTGCATCTTTGAGTCTGTTGTACACAAAGGCTAAAGTGGCAGATTTACATTTAGATAACTTTTTTACTACTGAGACCTGCAGTTATGGTATTTATATATTCTTATCCATTCTTGCGAGGTGCTAATGTTTCATCATAGATGTTTATGTCGAAATGACTGACTTGGATTTTCAAACTTAATTTTGTTCTACACAAGAGTAGATTGAGAGAAAGTTCAGGTTTGTTTTCCAGTCATGAAAGCGTTTCTGTAAGATGAGCTCAGCAGGACATTTAATCATAATAAGAAAACATTAATATTTAAACATTAAATATAAAAAGCTTCAACATAAAATTTGCTCTCAAAATATTGTTGATATATTACATTTTAAGTTTATAAATTCATTAAAAAATTTTCCAGAATTAAAGATTTGCTTTCATGCATGTACTGTTATATTATGTGAAATGAATATCTGTTTGCTTGTGTATTTTTCTATCCATCAGTCAATTCTGATTCACTATTATTTTATTCATCTATTCATTTTATCATTTTTCTAGTTGCTGTACTAACTAGCTCTTTGTTTTGTTATTCCATTTGGGGATTTTTAGGCTTTTTTTTTACCATTATGTTTCTGACTTAGCTATGAAATTATCTGTTTAACTTTAATTTATTTTTTTAAGTATTTATATATGCTTAGATTGTTTGTTCTTACATCTTTTAAATAGTTAGATTTTTACTTATTAATCCATTGTGTTTTTTGGTGTGTTTTTTTTTTTTTTTGTATACCTCAATTATGGATTGATTGATATAGCTTGGTCATTTTGGCCTTTTAGTTTGATTTGAAAACAAGTGGAAGGTGAAGTCCAGTCAGGGGTGCCTGAAACTAAAGTCACAAACTAAAGGAGGACTTCATTCAGTTGTCAAAGAACTGTATGGTGACGTTCTTCCACGGTTTTCACCCATCAGGCTGACATCCTGGTGCTGGACCATCAGGGCAAAATTGAGGGTGAACAACGAAGCGACGAACTGGAAAGCGACACAAGGGGCAGAATAATGTGAGCGTCTGGATGTCTATGAACGCGATTGGTTCAGGTGTCAGCATCGATAGAAATGGCTGGATCATGTGGTTCAGTGAAACCGGACCTCATGAGCCCCAAGAGGAAATAATCGTTGTTACAGCCAAAGAACAAAACCGAAGGAGCGCCTGTTTCCTCTGTTAGCTTCTGCAGATAAATGTATCATAAGTGCACGATCTTTGTGAGCCGAGTCATTAATGGTTCCTCACACATGAAGCGGGACTCAGATGTCCTCGCTGACATGCATGCGTCTGCACCCACATTCTGACTCCCACACACATCTCCCAATGCAAACACGTAATGCAGCGCCCCTGCTGCGTGTTTAGAAAGGAAAACAGCTTGTAGGGATGACTGGCCACAAAAAATCAGAGAACAAAGAGACAAATAACGCTCGTCAAGTCATCGCAGAGATTATAATGTCACTTGGGAGCCAAAGCCCAGCATAAACACCCCGCTGTGCAAAATTTCAATAATTTTTCCTTAAAGCAATATTATCCCCCTCTTTCTCTCCTTTCACCCTGCTTTTGTTTGAGAAGCACATAATTCACTCCAAATCATAGCTCTGCCGTCTGAATTTTTAAAGGGTTTTGTAGCTTAGCGGTGAGATTTGCCCTCGGCGGAGACGTATAATCACGCCTGTTTTGTTTAGGATGTGGAGGAGACGGCTCAGTTTTCTAACTGTGTCAGAAAGAAAGAATTATGAACAGTCACAAAGGTCAAATGTGTAAAACATCAAGTGATTTGTTAATGCATAAAGGCTGATTTAGTATTCACCTGCTAAGGAACGGCACTTGACCTTTTCATTTTCAACACCTTTCCCACAGACATGTTCATGCAAAAGCGAATGTGTGGGACGTGGACTTTGAGCGCCATTTTCTTTTACCTCCTTTCTGTAGGCCCGAGTGTTCCTCCCGCTCTCTGAGAGTGAATGTGTGGCCTGGAGGATTTTCTGAGGGACCATATGGCACAATACACCACAATATAGGTAAGGTTGGCTTTTGTCACAACGTGAAGCCTGACACCGCTTTTGTGTCAAAAGCTCAGAAACTTTAGGTCATAATGTGGGACTTTCTGATCTGGTTTATGGATTTATTTTGTTTTTTCTCAAGAGGCAGAAGTTAGCAAAATAAAAAAAAATGTCACACTGTTAATATTTATTAAAACAAAGATTAAGTCAAAATGGGGAAAAAAAGCCACCTGTAGCTGCAAAACCTCAATGTAATTGTTTTAAGTGTTAATTCATTGTGGATGAAACTTTTTTTACAATGTTATCCCAACGACATCATTTCCAGAGATGCTAACCCTAACCCAAGTCAAAAACAAGCTTTTGTAGTCTTAGAGAAAATGCAAGAACTTAATCTGAGATTTACATGACATTACTCATTATTCTAAATCTGGGAAGACTAGAAAAAAGTTTTCCACTTGGGAATAATCTATGTGTAAAGTGATCGACTTTAAATTCCCTGAACATGACCTTATGACGCTCGATTGGTGGGCAACAACTACTAATGTCTTTCCCCCTGTATACGGTTCTGAACAGCAAACTCAGAAAAGTCCTGGTTTTAGAGGAGCTTCTTGCAACCTATAGGAGTAGCAATTGGATTTATTTATTTATGTATTTATTTTTTTCCACATCTTTTCTGCTGCGTCTTGTAAAGTGATTTAAAATGATGATGTGTTTTCAATCTTGATCATGTCTGGACATTGAGTTTTTTTTTGTTTTGTTTTGTTTTGTTAAAGAGACGATACAAAAAGTTAAATTTAATTTAATCCTTCTCATTTCTGCATTACATTGATGCTGTGAACTCAAGGAGTTAGCCAGGCTATCAGCACCTTCTACACATGTGAATGCTTGCATATGATAAGCACAATTATTTTTAAACAAAGCATTCCTCTTTTTTTTTTTTTTTCTCATGAACCATTTGCAGAGTATTTTCCCCCAACTGATCACAGTAATGATGCATGTAAATGTTGTATCTCTGCTCTAGCTGATACTTTCTTTGTGGGCTGTAGCTAGAGGGGTTTTTGTTACCGCGCTAACTTCGCATGGAGACATCAGCCATTTTTTTTACCCCAACACAAGTCATTTTTTCATCATTATTTCTGTTCGGTTTCAGAAGAAAACATTTGGATAATATCTTCATGGGTTCTGCTGTGAGCTTAAAAAAAAAAAGATGTACTTTTCTCCCTCAAATGAATAATATGCTCAGCACAAACTGAATGTGTGCAAAGTTAATATATGTGTATTTATAGTGCAAGGTTGATAATGTCAATGGAAATAACATTTGTACGTATTACAGTATCCCAGTGAATGTATTACTCTGCTGGTGAAATCTTCAGAGTCTGAGATATTGGAAACAATCTCTTATTGGGTCTTGCCATGTTGAGATCCCTGCTTCTGCTGTTATGTTAATTGAAACGTTGTCATCTCAGGTGTGTTCCAACGTCCGAAGAAAATTAAACGCTGCATTATAGATCCCAAATTTACATGGCAAATCCATCTCTCCATTTTTTTTTCTTTTGTTGTTGAATTATAACACACAAACCGTTAGGTACATTTGACTATTTTCCTCAGCAAAAATCCATTCATCCATTTTCTTTACACCCTCATCCCTTAGTGGGGACAGAAAGACCGGGGCCAGGAATCAAACCCAGAACCTTCTTGCTGCAAGGCAACAGCTCTACCAACTGTGCCACTGTGCAGCCCTCAGCTAAAATCCAAAAGGAATTAATAAAGTTTCCTCATCTATCTATATGCTAAGCTAGTAGGCAATTTGTTTTATTTATTTATTTCATTTTTGGACTACAGTAATGCCTTGTTTTTTTTTAACTAGACAAAGCATCCCTGACACATTTTCAAGTCAAACATTAATCTAGGCATATTCAATATGTTCTTTTCACATTTTATCTTTGTGGAGATGATCTTTAACAATCTTAGCAGTATGGATTAAACACACTTGTGAAATCCCCATACAGAGTTCGGATGAAAGTTTGCTTTCACTCAGCTCACAGGAAGGAACGACCTCTGAAGTTGTTAAAAAAAAAAAAAAAAAAAAAAACTATAGATTTGCAAGTGTGTACTTTCTTGTGGTGCATTTTCAAAAGCAGACAGTATGTGGAGTTTCTAAACTCCTGATGCAGAGTTGGTCAATGTTGTACATTCTCTGCACAGTCTGAAAGAGTTTCTCTGCAGACAGTCTGAAAGAGTCGTTACAGAGATATTTTAAGATCAATCATATTCTGTAATGTAAGTGCTAAATGTTCCCACAATGCATTTATTTTTTTAACACTTTTGTGTTTTTGCAAATGTTGTGAGTGCCAGAAGGGAAGTATTGGTCTAATTGTGTGTGAAATGTCAAATAAAACTTTTGTGGTGCAACTTAAGGTTACTGCAAAAGTAAACAGCCAAATATATTGAAATACAAATTGAGCCCCATGTAAAAAATAAAAGCAATCTGTAGTATAAAGCTTGCATTTAAAACAAGGTTGACTATGTCAGTAATAACTGATGGAGCCATATACGTATTGATTTTAACATTGTTTAGGAATGGGAGCCGACAGTAAAGTTAGATCATAACATAACAAAGAAAGCCAATCAAAAGAGAAACTACCGTGTTTCCCCGAAAGTAAGACAGTGTCTTACTTTCTTTTTATCCCCAAAAGCCCCACTATGTCTTACTTTCGGGGTATGTCTTATATTGGAAAAACAGTGTCAAATTTTTTGTTTTAACCATAAAATTAACATTTATTAACAACCTGAACAGTATTGTATTCACCACAAAACAGTTTTATAAAAGGCAGACGCGGCGACGTATGGAGAGGGGGACGGCGCGGACGTGGGCAGGAGGCGGCGCGCAGCTAGATGAGAGGTGTTTCCCCGAAAAGTAAGACATATGTCTTACTTTCGGGGTACGGCTTATATTAGCCGACCCCCCTTAAACCCCCGATACGTCTTACAAACGGGGGTGTCTTACTATCGGGGAAACACGGTAGCAAAACTAATAGTTCTCCATAAATGATCATTGCTAACTGCTACTTCCATAGATAGTGGTAGGAATGTGATGCGATGCACATCAGTGACACAGAAGTTCAAAATAATACATTTTCAGCCATTGTTTACATCTGGATTTACCATGTTTGGCTTATGCCGGTGCAGAAATATGATCGTCTCATATAAATTTTGTAAAAGTCAGATAAAATGCAACATAATCGTTCTAACTAAAAATGCTTTCAAATATGTGTCCAATTTAGCAACACATGAAAGCGGCACAAATCATATTTTTTGTGTAGTGAACAGAGCAGAAATGGGCCGTTCAGACGGCCGTGAAAAAGTCACATATGGGTCACATATGGACAAAAAAGAAAAAAAAAAGGGGATTTGGGTCGCATTTGCCTACTGTGTGAATGTGGACTATGTCAAAGTCTGTGTTCACTGGGAACAGAGATGCTGTTCTTTCAGCAGCAGCTGCATGATGTGTTTGAGGCTTGGTTTCTGGGCTGTTCCTGAACATCTTAAACAGTTTTGTTTCAATGTGGATGAATTCTACCAATTCTGCCAAGAAGTTTGGCAAAATGTACAATCACAAGAAGCATTCAGCAAAGAAACATGTAGCCTGCTAAGAGACATTTGACCGAACATTAGCAGGGATGTGTGGATAAATGAGAACCTGTATATACAATGTTGTCCCTGTGTGGAGTAGAAAAAGAAAAAAAAAACAAAAAAACATTGCCAATCTTGGGAAAACATTTTATCCCTGAAAAATAGCAGATCAAATAAAACAAAATCCTAATCATAAGAAACGACCCCTTTCTGATTGTATACAAAAACATCTCGATGCAGCATCAAATGTTTCCAAATCAAGAAACATTTTTATTTTTTTTTTAAATGTCTCTGCCAACAGTCAGTCGGATGAGGTTACAATTTTGCAGTTAAAGCTAAATGGGAGCCAAGATTTATTGGATTGGACAGTTTCCTGGGAAATCTTGAGCTAACCAGCAGCTGCAGCAGATTGTGAAGAATGCGGGTAGAGTGTCATGTTGCTTCAGAACGAGGCTTCATCTGTTAATGATGATGTCTCTGTTGTAAAGCAAGTGTCAGTTCTGAGCCGCGGTGAAAGCTGTCCTACTTTCTTCATGCACACTTTGCATCATGATGGATTTAATGTGATCAAGAGTAAGCACACTCTTTTGATGCTTTGTGCCTGTTCTCTCCCGAGGAGAGAGGGGAGAACTCGTTAGACTTATAGAGGACGTGTAAAATAAACTTTTTTTCTTGTCTGTTTTCAGGTTTTTCATGAGCTTAGTAAATCCTGTACCAAAACAAAACAATGCCTAAATGGAGACTGCAAGGGGGGTTATAATGATTCAAGTGAGAGTGAAGAGCAATGGAAGGGAGTCTTGTTGTTTTGGGGTTTTACTGACACAAAAATATGACAAATACAAGGGTATAAAAAGTGAATTTAATGCTACGTTAGCATATAGATGTAACCGTTTGGCAAAAATATATATACATATATTTAAACCATGTGAATATTTCATACGGATGCTCTGCTATGAAGTGTGGTAGCCTATAAAGTTGTATTTTCCTATTGAATTTCCATTAAAGCCTCTTTTATGTGTGAAGTTGTTATTAATCTCCCCCTGACTAACAGGGGATTCAGATGCTTAGGGGAAAAAAACCCAAAAAAGATTTTTAGATAGCACACTGATTGAAAGCCTGATAAATCATTTTTGACTCATGGCGAGGAAATCCGACAAGCTTCCACTCAATAAAGGAATAACTCCTCTCTTTGCAACGTCTTGGGAAATCCATCATGTATTGTTTCAATTAGTTCCCCCTTTCAGTGTGTGATTCCACCAGTCTGACATCTTAATAAAAGTACTTTGTACACTTTGTGTAGATGGTTTCACATTGCTGGAGCAATGCTTCAGTCAGATAATTTGCACCTTTAATTTTTCACCTAGCTTTGTTGTCAAATGCTCTAGGTTTTTTTTTTTTTTTTTTTTTTTTGCATGACTGTGAAAGTTTGAGAAATCTGTCTGAGTAGCCTTCAGGGGAAGCTGAACCTTTTCTGGTTTGTACATCAGGATGAGTTTCAGTTTAACTTGTTTGCAGCCCACCCCAACGGGCCCAGGTAGTTTGTTATCCAGGTTAATTAATGTACACCAGTTGGTTTGTTATCCAAGTTGTAGGAACCACCTCGTGTTCAACTTCCCTCGTTTCCCCATCTTCCTTGATTTCTTCAAGGAACAAAGGAAGATTTTTTTTTTTCTGTAATTTCTTTCTTTCTCCCTTGTGAAAAAGAAGCTCTTAGAAATAAGTCGGAGTTTAAAATGGCAGAAGAATTCACCATTACGATGGTGGTAGAGCTCGTCGTTCACATGTTTAAAGTTCATTTTAAATAAAGAGCTAAAACTGAACTTACTGTTTGTATCAACTACAAACTTTCTAGACAACCTGGAATGAGAGAATAAAAAGTTATTCTCACATTCATCTCTGTGTAGTCGTTTCTGTATATCCTTAGTATCTTACAATTGTGATCTCAAGGAAAATTAGAAAAAATTTTTATATATAATGTGTTATTGTAGGTTTAATTTGTGCATGCAAATGTTTTGAAAATCACTCCTGTCTGTATAGATAAGGGTGATTCGGAGTAAAACTAAAAGATTTGGAGCCATTTGGTTTAGAGCTTGAAACCTGCTGTGACACACTTGGTGCGAACGCACCCTCTGTGTTTGTGTCTTGCAGTCGAGGCTTTCACATGCATGGGCCGGAAGAAGAGAGGCAGGTGTGAATTCAGGAGGGAAGGGCATTGGTGGTGGAGATGAGGAGGGGGAGGGGTGAAAGAGCTGATCAGGAAATGGTGTAGGGAAATCTAATTTATTTTTCATACGCTGCTGAGACGGAATGTCATATATCACACTAAGCTGCAATTTTGTGCCAGCGCCAGGCTCACAAAAGATGAAAGAATAGTGATCAAAGATACAGAGAAGGGAGCCGACTATTGGAGTTGCTATGGGAGCTACTTTCACAGAGAACAATATAAACTGTGTTGAATTAGTCATCCAGTATACTGTCACCGTTGGTTTTCAGTGAGCTACAACTCACTTCAAACGTCTAACAGTGTTAGACGTTTAAAGTGCTGTTGAGTGATTCACCATAGGATTGAGAATGAATGAGTATTGCTCAGAAACCATGGGCTGATATATTTACAGAAAAAGTACAAGGTAATGAACTGAGCAATTGATTTAATGATTGTGATTTATATTAAATACATAATATATATAAATATATCTAAAAAAAAAAATTCCCTTCTCACCCTCCGCGGGTGGTCTCTTTCATCCTCTGAGCTCGGGTCCTCTACCAGAGGCCTGGGAGCTTGAGGGTTCTGCGCAGTATCTTGGCTGTGCCTAGAACTGCACATTTCTGGACTGAGATGTCTGATGTTGTTCCTGGGATCTGTTTCAGCCACTGCTCCAGTTTGGGGGTGACTGCCCCGAGGGCCCCGATGACCACAGGCACCACTGTGGTCTTCACCTTCCAGGCCTTCTCCAGTTCCTCTCTGAGGCCCTGGTATTTCTCCAGTTTCTCGTGCTCCTTTTTCCTGATGTTGTGGTCACTTGGTATTGCTACATCCACCACAACGGCTTTCCTCTGTTCTTTATCCACCACCACAATGTCCGGTTGGTTCGCCATTACCATCTTGTCTGTCTGGATCTGGAAGTCCCACAGGATCTTAGCTCGGTCATTCTCCACCACCTTTGGGGGTGTTCCCCACTTCGATCTCGGGGCTTCCAGTCCATATTCTGCACAGATGTTCCTGTACACTATGCCCGCCACTTGGTTATGTCGTTCCATGTACGCTTTCCCTGCCAGCATCTTGCACCCTGCTGTTATGTGCAAGATGCAAGATATATATATATATAACCAAAAAATCATTACTGATATAAATTTGTTATAAAAGTATTACTGATTGCACTTTAAAAATCAGGTAACTTTATGTTATTAAAGGTAAAGTTTAAACAGTAATGATTTCTTGGTTAATGTCAAGTTGTCATAACAAAGACATTTTGAATAATGTCAACTTTGTATTAAAAGTGTCATAATTTACCGAATGACGCTTTATGACAACAGTCATAAATATTCATGAAGGCTTCTTCATGTTCATGACAGGTGTTATGTCATGTTTATGACAGTGTCATGTCAGTCTTATTCACCCCCTTCAAATAAAGTGTTACCAAAATATCTTAGCTTGTTTAGCCTATATGTTTGAGAGTAAGCTTACTTCAGCTGGTCCTCCACCTCTTTCTTTTCCAAGGATTTAGTTCATTTTTTAAAATTTACAGCATATTCCTTGATGTTAGTAAGTAGACAAGTTAAAGGAATCCCCTTATGTATTATTTCAGTTTTTCATTAGTTTCCAAACAAACTCGTAACAAAATTCTAAAATAAAAAAAAAATCACAAAACCTAATGGACAGCTGAAGACAGAATAAGTCTCCTTTTAAATCACAATTTTTTTAATGATTCCCTTTTATGTCTTGTTGGGTTTTTCCCCCCCTTTTCTTTTGATGTCTTCTTGCTCATTTAGGTCCTCTGGTATAAAACACACACAAAAAAGGTATCACAACACTTGCCTATTTTACACAAGCCAAACCAAATACTGGCTGCTGCTCAGCAACTCAATATTGAGTATTAAGATACATACAGACTCATTCTCTTAATTATGGTTTGATTTATTTCTTCATTCAATGAGCTTGTCATCCACTCAATACATGAGGCTTTTAAACCTTTTCATGCTTTTGCTTTGAGATTTCCCACTGTCGTCTTACATGCTGTAGAGATCAACTTATTAGGGTATCCATATCAGACTCGGAGGCTCGTTCTGCTTCAGTGGCGCCATGGAAAATGCTCCGATCTTTGCAGTGTTCCTTCTAACGATTTTCAACGGAGATGCTGAGCTCCGTTTTAAGGGATTCGGTCCAATCAGAGCAAAACGTGTTTTTTAAAAATGAGTTTTTGTACATTCAAATTGTACTGTTCACTGCCCTTTTCATTTATTTTTGTTTCCAAAAAGTTGTCTTAGTAGTTTTAAAAGTCACTGCAAGTCAAATAGCTTTAATTAAGCACATTAAATGGCATTTCACAGCCATTTACTTGGCACTTTTTAAAAATCAAAATCACTTTGCTCTTATTTTTACATATACTAACTAATTTACAAGCAGATTTGCAATAAAACAATTATTTTCAGTTAGCTTACATTAGTCCATTTCTTAAGAATATGACTATGAATTAAACCAAGACATTTCATTTAAAACTATTTTTTAAAGTCACCCAAAAGCCTTGATTCTTAACTTTCACAGAATAAGCAGTTCTCCCTGGTTTTCTTTTCACTTCTCATCCAGTCATCTGTTAGCCTTCGTCTTTGTCATCACTGGCTCCTGTGTTAACCTTGAGAGATTATTTCATTGTATTAAAATATGAAATCTTCTATTCGTCTGCCCATGTCCTGTTACAGCTCCAGTCCTTTGCCGCCACAAAAACATGACATGCACAGGGCTGCTAGAGACGTCTATCCTTGGAGCCAGTGATGGAGATTCTTGTTTTGATTTCATTTAACACGTCTTGCATTCCTCACACCTTTTTGACATTTTGTGGTTTAAAGTAATCCACCGTTGCAATCAAGCAGGCCTCTCTTTAAATCATTGTGGATTACAGAGTGCATGGTGCAGGTGTTTTGCAATCACTCCTACACAATGTTTTCTCATTACACATCACTTGATCAAAAGGTAATAATATACATTGTTTTTCTTCCTGTTCTGAATGAAGTAAATGGTTTTTGCTTTTTTTTTTTTTTTTTGGATAGAGAAATCACAAGCCCAGTTTTACTTGGAGGCATTAAATCCTTTTTAGCAGAATAACACAGATGAATACATAATCATGTCTATTTCTCTGATTTAATTGCTTATTAGCTTTTAGATTGCTTTGTGCTTTCATTATGTGATTTCACAGGATAATAATTAATCAATTTTGGTCCGGAGATGAAACTCCCCCTCCAGCAAAGCCCTTCAGATATGAAACATCCCCCCCCCAAAAAAAAACTAGGCCACCTCTGACGCTCTGCTGCACACACCCGATGCTCAATCTTTGAGGAAGAGGGGAATTGGTCTGCACTGAATCCAGACAACTTTTCATACAATTTGGTGTGACAAACCTGTGGAGCTGAACTAATGCTATTTAAGAAGCTGCAGAGGCTGCCATGTGCTTTTGTCTGATGTGTTTTTCTCGCTGTGCAAAGGAGGGAAAGTCTGAATGCAGAACTTGGTCTTGCTCAGAGAGAGAGCGGCTTTTGTGATGCCGTCTATGGAAATCTTACCTGCAGGAACACATCCATAATCCTGTTGTCTATCTGCTAAACTTTTTTTTCTTTTCCCTCTTCTGCACAGCATCATCCTTCACCTGTCTTCCTGACGTCCTCTATGCTCAGCTGTTTTGACTTTGTTTCAGTGTCATGCAAAGCAGATAGAAACCCGTAGGTTGAATTTGTTAACATTGCCCTCTGTTGCATCAGTAGCCTCTCCCAGAAAGATCCTTTTTTTCATCCTCTGAAACATTTTTTACAGCAAAAATAAGCACTTTAATAAGTACCCACCTGAAATGACAGACAAGAACATATCATCATCCAAAAAATGAGGTACGCCCCACAAGTCTACATCCTGTAGAACCGCCTTTATCTGCAATACCTTGCAACTGTCATTTGTTCTATGACTAAACCAGGCTCTCGTATTCTTTTTTACAACATTGCTACAGTTCGTAGAGGTGGCTCTCTTGAGGCAGTGTGTCCGTAAGGCATGTTTTATGTGTTTCCCTGCTTCAGCCCAGGTGTTTATAATCGACAGGTGTTTGCTGAACTGCAATCATCTGAATCAGGCGTAGCAAAGCAGGGAAGCATCAGAAACATGAAGTGCAGTGTGCCTTGTGGAACAGGGTTGGGAAACACTGTCTTACGTTACACAAAAGCATTTTTTATTGGATTGAAATCTACATTTTGATTGGGCCTTTGCATCACCTTGAATTGTTTCAGGGTATTCTGCAAAACATTTACTGTTTATGACCCAGTTTCATTTCAGTCTTTGGTATAAGAGTCATACGATTTATCCACCAACAATTGCTACCCAATTGTTGGTGGATAGCACCAATTGCTTATCCAATGGCTTTGTTTTAACACAAACTGTTTTGCTACAGAGCAACTGTCTCCTAGCAGTTATGCTCTGAAGAGCAGCAAGTGGTTTCTGCTTTCCCACTCGAATCCTCTTGAAGTTTGACTTGAGATCATTTTTCCATGCTTGTAATCAACTAGTGAAAACTTGCTTTTGATGTATTACTACTTTTTAACTTTGATGTCACTGAACACGCTTCAGAATTAGTCATTAATGGAAATGCAAGACCAAAGTCATATTCAGATTATGTTCCAAGCTGATGAGACGATGCAGAGAACAAGAAAGAAAGAAAGATTGGTGTGCTGCAGTTACAGTTTGTTTTAAGGTCTGCTTACAATACTGGATGTCTGATTTCAGTGCATGCAAGATGTTTATCCGAGTATCCTGCCTTGTCAAAAGGAGCAGGGAGCCGCCAACAACGCTCAATAAATTGATTTTTTTAAGGTTGTCTACTCACTCCTCCTCCCTGACACTCACTCTTTGGCTGCTATATTTAAATCAATAAGCTTTGCTTTAGCCATTCAGATGTGCCTATGTTCCCCCTAAAGCAACGAGGCTAAAGCTGAACCTTTTTCTGTGTAAACATTAACATCACAGACGAGTTGTGACTCAAATATTTTCTGGACCGTCTCCATTTTGCCTTCAAAGTCCCCAGGTGTAAACAACATGAAAAGAAATCAATGAAATTCAACATTTTATTAATGCATCTTGAAATAACTAAAAACTAGACATCGTTTTGTGTGTGTGTGTGTGTGTGTAAATCTAAGGAACGACAAAGATTATACCCGGGTTCAAAGCTACATTTTCCAACAGAGTGTTAGGTTCCGTGTTTCTGTGTGTTTATTTTTGAGTTTCTCTGTGTTCAGTCCTGTGTTCCTGTGAGTCTCTGTCCTGTCCTCCCCGTTGATTGCTCCCCAGGTGTGTCTCATTCCCTTTATTACCCCGTGTGTATTTATACCCACCTGTTGTCTGTGTTCCTCGTCGGGTCCTTGTCTATTGTACGTTGTCGGCACTCGCCAATAGAACTGATAAGTCCTGGTTAGTGCTAGCTCCCGTATGTTCCTGTTAGTCAGTTGCTACCGGCTATTAGCTGCGTGCTTGTTCCTGCCGTGCTGCCTGCCTTGGACTGTTTTTGAGCAACATCATTATTAAAACCATCATTATCATCTCTATACCTGGGTCTCTGCGTTCTCTCCTCACCACTACCAACCACACCATATGACACAGAGAGGATGCTGCAGATTTGTTGGCACTAAATAAATTACTGATAAAATTTTTGGTTTTGCTTTTGGTTCCATGGGAACATTAATGAATATCAATATTAGTGGTGGGACTTGATTAAACGTTCTTATCGAGTTAAGTGCAGGTTCTGCAATTAGTCGCATTTTAATCAAAAGCCATAAATCCACAAAATAAGCAACATTTTCAATTCAAAAATGTCTAACCACTAAATTATTGAATAAATAAACATATGAGTTAAAAAACAAGGGTATTTATTGTTTTTTAATCAGTTAGGCTATTCAACCATCAAGTTAGTGCAGAGTGCAATTATACACATTCAGTTTTCAAATAGCTCAAGAACCCCTGGCCATTCATGTAACTTTTTTGAAAAAAAAAAAAATATTTCTTTAATGATGTAGGCTGTGGACACTAACATTAGGGCCTTCATACTTCAAGCTAAGTGCCAAAATTGGTTCTGGTTCTCATTGACGTAGATGCATGTTCTGTTCATAGAGGCAATCACCTTTTCAACACAAATAACTTGGAGGAACATTTCTGTGAAGCGATGCGGAATTATGTACATGTCTGAGCAGAAAGACCCCAGGCTGGGAATCAAACCCAGGACCTTCTTGCTGCATGGCAACAGTGCTACCTACTGCGCCACTGTGCAGCCCCTGTCTGTGACCATTTCCTAAAAGTAAAACAGAACACATAGTGGGAACTTGCGTGGGTAGTGGCATATATTTAAGCTGTAGGGATGGTGCCCAAGTGGTCAGCCCCACTGTGCCAAAGGTGTGTGCAACGAACATGTCGAAACCACATGACTGCCCATCGACTGATGAGGTATGTCAGGGCCTTTAGTGTTCGTGATGTACTATGTGTTTGCAACAACATGTTTTGAGATTGTGTTGTATTGTATTTTAGACTAACATTTTAGCATAAGTGACCCCTAGTAGGCCACAAAAAGTAGAAGTGACCCTAATAGCTCTATCAATGACCTTAACAGTCCGGTTAGTGTGATTGTTCAACACTCTAACAGTTTGAAACCTCTAACCCATGATAACAACTGAAAAAGCATTTTGGGCAAATGAAGTTTAATGTCTAAAAGAAACAAAACAAGTCATATTGCCTTCTATACAAGCACTTAAAATATGTAAGATTACATTACCGTATCTTATGCCTTTTTTGAATTGTCAAGAGACTGTGAGATGCTTCTACATTATTTACAGACACTGAGTGGGAAACAAGTATAGTGCACACAGACTTTCTTTGCTTTCCTACTTTGTAAAGCAACCAGCTCTGAATAGCTGGTTGCTTAACTTAGGTGTTTAAAAGTCTTGCTGATTCTTCAAACTGGGTTGAGTTCAACTATTGTTCTAACTAGCTGTTGTTAACTAATGTACAGAGCTCTGCTTCCCATAACCAAAACTATGTCTTTATAGCTCAAGATTGTACTGTATTTATTTTTACAATAATATGCAAGTGTCTGTCAAAATAAACACGCATGTCTGATATGGTATGGGTCACAGTTGCTGTTAAGAAGTGAAACCTCTGAGCATGTTGTGCATTATTTGAAGATGCTTTATGGTATATTCTTTCAGTTTTGTCCGGCCTATTTAGGCCACTGTGGATCAGGCATGTTCAGTCCAAACTGCTGGTACTTAATTGGTTGGGGATCTGGGGAGTTTGGAGGCCAGGTCAGAACCTTGGACCTCCCGGTACATCCCTGGAGCTTTTACTGAGCAGCTTTTTCTGGTTGGTGGGGGCGAACTGACCCTGCTGGAAGGAGCAGTTTGTACACAACATCGAGAGAAAATGTTTCTCTCTCTACCTTCCAGTGGCTCCAGTTTTGTGCTTAACCTGCACAAGTTGGGATTTTTCCCAATTCAGGTGACAGATTAATTGTCTTACAATATAATGTTGATGAAGCTGTTGCCTGCAGTGATCGATTTCGGATATATTAGTGAGCTTAGATGGATCAGAGGCAATCAGAACACCACAGCTGAGCTTTAGTGTGCTACTTCAGTGGCCTCTGCATGCACAGAAGAGGTCCACTGAGCACTATAAATTACCAGCTGCCTTTGTTGTAAGCGCCTCTGCTGAATGGAGATCTTTCCCTAGTTGTTGGGACAGTTTTAGGACAAAGAGATGCAGCAGCATCTGCTCTGCGAAAAGGCTGTTTGTTGTGCCGAACATGCTGTAAAGAGCATCTCACATCAAAGGGAACATTTAGTATCTCCAAATCGCTGCCTGCTTTAATCATACAATTCTTTCTGTTCTTCCATTATCATTTATTATTTCTGAATCTAATTAAACAGCGAGCCTTATCAGCCTTTGAAAGTACATCACATATTGAGTGGGAAACAAAAGTTAATCCTGTTATTGTAGCTGGAATATTGGCTGACTCAATCACATGCGGATTATTTGTATTTGATATGAGGCTTTCTCTGCCGGCTCGCCTTCAGAACATATTACAAACATTGTGCATTCTGTCCACAAGCGATGTCGTACATAAGACCTATTTGTTTGACAAAAAAGCTGGCTCATTGGTTCTGGATATCTTAACCTTGTGTTTTGAGCATATCTCTCTCAAAAGACTCCTGCCTGTCAGCCATTTTCCAAACAGCCCAGCACTCCTCTCTATATGACAGACCTTATTTAAAATCTGCTTGTGTCTCATTCAGGGAGCTTAAGCTCTTTAACACCTGCAGTATAAATTATATAACAGTCCTCCATATGGACAGACTTCTGCATAAATAGACACGTTTTGCTTGCGCGAGCATTAGGACGACACAAATGGAGACTAATCAGCCGATATCATTTCTGTCTCCCTCAGTCTATGGAGCGAGCGGGGTTAAATTTATGCTTGCTTAAACTTGTCGCTGTTTGTTTTCTCCTTGCTGCAGTGGCAGATGGGTTGGGTTTTACTGCACTAGAGGTTTTTAATGCTGGGTAAAGTTTGAATTGCAGATGGCTGCATTAATTCTGCTTGCAAACATTCTCCTGCTGATTGTCTTGTCATCTCAGCTTTGCTTGCATCGTCTCAGGGCTTTGGCCAAATGAACCCAGTCCCCAGCCAGGTTAAATTAGATGCGATGGTAAACATATTCTGCTCATGTTTTGGTGGAATCATTGCAAAAAAGATCAGTTTTCTGCCTTCTGAAGATAATGTAAAAAGTATAATTTCTGGAGGGATTTTATAGCACAGTCAAGTAACTATGTTACCTTCAGATGTTGTGAAAATGCTGTATATGTATATAAAAATAAAAATTAAAAGAAATTGGACTTTGCAACATTGCCATATGTGATACCTAAAAAATTGGCTTCTGCCTCTTTAAGAGCCTCCTACTCCCTCGTCAGCACGTCACCATCACAATGCTTTTCCATGCCGTCCATTTATGCCATTTACAACTGTTCTTAGGAGCTAAGCAGGCTCACATTTCCACCATGTGTTTGCTAATTGATGCTGCCATTAGTCTGGTGCAACTGAGTGTGGAAGGGCTAGAGAGAGGTGCCAAGAGCCCTACTCAGGACTGAAGCTTAATGGCAGAGTTTTGGATAGTGCACTGTATGAGCAAATATTAAGGGAATGATATAAAACTCAGGTCTGTCTTGCATTACAACTCTCCCATCTCACCTTTAAATGTACATTTATAAAAACTTCAAATGCCAAAAAGTAATTTTTTTAAATGCATCACTTTCATTGAAAGACAACTATTGTAATTTTTATTTTATATCTTTTTATTTTGGTTCATGGATTTTATTTCAAAATTCCATGTTCAAGTTTATCCATGTTACAATTTTCCAGCGTTTATCCATACCATTTGTGTACTTAAGGGATGTACCAGAGCCTTGACAAAGTATTTTTAGGTTTCATTTTAAGCCACATAATAAGGTTGGTCATTCAGTTGTAATTTCAAATCAGAGTGGAAATCTTCCAATTGGGGTATTTTAGATTGTAAAACAAGTTAGAAACATTAAAATAATTCCATTATCAAAGTTTCATGCCGATGACACATATCCATGAGGCAACATCCAGAATAGCCAGTCAACTGCATTTGCGATATTACACTCTGGATGCTCCTGTTAAGTTGCTAGTTGTAGCCCAACTGGCAGATTTCCTCATGGATTCGCGTGAGCATTTCATCCAGTTGTTTTAAGAAGTAATTTGTGTCTTATTTTATTAACCCAGTAAAAGTCTGGAAAGGCTCCAATATAAAAAAAATACAGAGCTGTCGGATGTCTTTTCTGCCCAAAACCTCGTTAACACGTTTCCAACTATTAATTACATTTAACGGTTTCCATTTAGATCCAAGATAAACTACAAAAATTCTTCATCTCGCCTCTGGAAGCCTTCATTGCCTTCTGCCTCAGCATGTCTGACCTCTTTCACCCCATCATCCCATCCCAGAACCTCAGTTCCTCTGTTGTGTCACTACAAACCTAAATGATGTTTTCATACAGTGCTCAGGGACCTTTCTGACACCCTCTCCCATGTTCCCATCTCTCTATCTTTCTGTTTGACTAAAATGCGCTCCTTGCACACCCTGCTAACTCCCCACTGTTTGTTTGGAGGACGGCTGGCGCTGGTAATCAGCTTTCGCTGGCAGCCGAAAAAGAAGTTAAGGCAGTGGGCAGCTGCCAGCAGTCATGCGAGTACGGCAGTGCGTCCATCTGTGTGTGTGTGTGTACATCTGAACGTCGCCACATATCGTCGTCCTTAAGCAAAGCGCACAAGAAATGTGAAGTAAAATTGAATTTCGAGGCTGTCAACCGACGCACTTTCAGCAGCCTGTCAAAATCTAATCACAGATGGCTTCATCAGACAGTGTCTCTCACACTGGTGAAAAGGGTTTCTGCCTTCCACGTGTAAAATTTAGAAAGCTTCCTCCCACAGTAAAGACAGCCTGAAGGTTTTTTGCATACAGTATCTGCATGAGTGCTGCATGCCGAAGCTGTAACAAGGAAGATGGATGGAACTTGTTACTCACAAGTGATTTACATCTTTTTTTTTTTTTGCTTTTTTTTTTTGCTGTTGGCAAAGAGCTGCAGAGGGAACCTGCAGATATGACTTGTTTCTTACTTCCCTTTTCACGGTCACACATCAGACTGTCAGAAGACATCCAAAGTTGTCTTCCTTTGGTCTTTAGCCTCTCGTGCACAGCAGGGGGAAAGAAGAGATCGGTCCCTGACACCAGTTTTTCCCTGTGCTACTACACTCATCCCACCTACTTCTCCTGCTGAATGTTCCTAGGCTATTCATCTCTTTCTTCCTCTTCCTCCCCACCCCTTCCTCTCTACTGTATCTGCCTCCCCACTGCAACGGCTTCATGTTGTGGTGCACCTTCGGGCTGTGTGTGGGATGGTGTTGTGGGCTGGCATCTGGCAGCCTCTGATAAGAGAGCAAGGGAGCCGGTGCTATTCCTTCTGAGATGTGTTTTAAATTATTTTTTAAGAGTATTGGCCAAGGTTTTTCTCTGCGTCTGAAGGGCATTGTCTACTAAATACTTCAAGTGACCAAATAGGCGCTCCAATGAGAATTGTCTGTATTTCTGAGATTGTCTTCTACGCTGCGACAAAACTTAAGACATCCAAAAGCTGATTCTGCCTAAAGAAAATGGCACATAAGTCCACAGAGGAAGAGAAAATCCCCACTCAACTTATTGTCAGGAGTCGTTTTATATTATTTTATTTTATTTTATTTTTTGTTAACACTGACACTTGGAAGCCCCCCAAAACAAACAAGTCACATGTTTTTAATCCGGAAAATGTTCCATTTTATCTGCCAACTTCCAGCTCCACAAGCCATGCAGATGTCAGATAAATAGATGAGTGAAAGATCTGTTAATTATTAGATTCGGCTCCAAAGTAACTTTTTTTCCTTTGAATCCTGCCAGAGAACCAGATTGTTCCGTAATGTGCATACTTCCATTTGTTGGATGTCTAATATGCGTAAGGTTTTCTTTCTTGGTTGGTCACCCCATTGGCCAGTGCATGGACACGTAAAGCTAGAGTCAGTGTGAACAGTGACACGGGTGTTTCATGTTTCTGGGATGGTCTGTGAAATCCATATCAACTTTATTTCATATCAGGGTTGAAATCTAGTTCAACCAACAAATCTTGGAGATAACTGGATACTGTAACATGATATTGATCACAAACACACTTTAAATCTGACTTTAGAGTAGACAGAGTGGTAGATACTAAACCCCAAACTCATGTGTTTTGGGTTTTGACCAGAACATTATTGCAGGACTGTGTAACATGCATATATTTGGCAAACTTTCACAATAACTTTGTAGTGTGGCTCATGCATAATCAAGACATAACTTTAAGAACACCCAAACATAAAACCATAAATAAATCATAAATATTTGATCTACAAAGACTTCAAATAGGCTGCTCAAAATTTTATGAGCAAAAAAAAAAAAAGATTAAAGCTCCGCGGAGCCTCAAGCGGCCCTCGCAGCTAGCGCTGCTCCGGCCTATAGCCACCGCGGGGGTACCAGCACCGCCACCCGCCCGCCACCGCCGACGCTCGCGCGCCCTCATCCACGCTATCCGCTTTTACGGCTTCGGCAGAGCTCCCTGGCGATGAACCAAAAATCTGGAGCACATCGGGCCATGTAGAGAGGAGATACAGCTGTTTGATTAACATAGGGGGCGCAGTGGAGTCAAATTGCAATTAAACTCCACTGGGCTCCTTAGAGGTTCACAAGTGTCACTCATAAAAAGTCTGGTGTAAATCGGATGATGTGTCTGTGAATAAGAGATGATCGTATGCATATGGCGAGGGACAGCCATTTTGCGACGCCCCCACGCATCAGTAGGCATTGACAGAGTTCATCTTCATGTCATTTTATGTCAGTCTGCACAGGATGAATCCCATATGACTTAGAGTGTAAAAGTAAGACATACAGTAGAAAAAACAGGTGACTTCCTGTCGGAAGTGGGCGGGGCTAAGGTGATGTCATCAATCGACCACCTAACCGTGATGAGGACTGGTCTATAATGAGACATAGAAAGTCTGATGCAGCTGTGACCTTGTATGTGCATGTTATGTCACTTTGATGCTTAATGGTGAATAGTCAAAGTTTGGGACTTTGCCACGCCCACACGCTTTGACACACAAAAATTCCTGTGATAACTTCAGACCTTTATTGTCTCAACTCTCTGCTGACTGAGTTTGAAGTCTGTATCTCGAAAGCTGTAGGAGGAGATGGATCAGATGTGACGTCTATGAAAAACAGTAAATGGCGGATTTTGATCCAAAATGGCCGACTTCCTGTTGGGTTTGCACCATGGCTCCAAGAGACTTTTTTGTAGGTCCTGACATCATACACATGTGTACCAAGTTTCATAATTCTAGGTTAAAGCATGGCTTGGGGCTGATTATTTAAATAATTCTAGGGGGCGCTGTAGAGAAATTAGGCCACGCCCATGAACGACTGTTATGGATTCCTGTTCGGGGATAAATAAGGATGCATCCTAGTGAGTTTGGTGCAGCTGGGCTGAACGATGTGGAATCTAGAGCCAAACGTATGGCGGCGGCGTTCCCTCTGCTTCGCCGCGCTGCCACGGCCACGCCCTCTACTGAAGACTCTTGGCGCTTAAAAGCAAGTGAGACCAACATGTTATCTGTCATCCAACACAGAATCATCTTGATTAGGTTGAGAGAACCATAGATGGAGCTTTACAAGTCAAAAAAAGGCACTTCCTGTTCTGAGGGGGCGGGGCTTAGATGACGTCAGACTATGACGACATAGGATCGTAAGGCATCCCACCAGGATCACTCATGTGAAGTTTGGTGCAGCTGGGCTTAAAATTGTGGAATCTACAGCCAAAGGTATGGCGACGGCGTTACAGGTCAGTTCGCCACGCTGCCACGCCCACCTGCTCCATCAAATCGAAACAGGGTTGGAATCCATGACACACCAACATGTTTTCTGTCTGTGGACACAGTTTCATGTTGATTAGGTCAAAGGGGTCAGATAGCGACCATTCACAGTAAAAAATGACACTTCCTGTTCTAAGGGGGCGTGGCCTAAGTGATGTCATCATTTGACCATTGGGTATTCTAGGGGACCCGATGATGATCAATCACTGACAGTTTGGTGCTGCTGTGAGTTTTTTTGTAAAAGTTATAACCGTTTTATTTTTCATGGCGACTAGGTGAACTTTGACCCCAGGTAACCCCCCTTCAGGAAGGTCGAAAACGCAAACCTACGATAACTTTGGATCGGCCATGCCTTATGAACGATCTGACCGAGTTTGAAGCCGATCGATCGAAATCCCTAGGACAAGTTCGAAAAAATGCGAACCCTGTAAACGGCCAAAATCGGGTCAAAATCGGAACTTCAATCCAAAATGGCCGACATTCTGTGATACTTGCACTATGACATTAATTGTAAATTCTGAGTGTCTTGGGGAGCTCTACAAGTGTACCAAGTTTCAAGTCTCTACGATAAAGTAAGTGAATAGGAAAGGGTCCTTTGAAATTTGCCAGGTGGCGCCCTTGAGCCGTTTCTTGTGCGATTTTTCTGAGGACCTTAAAATACGTAAATTTTACACGGGCTCTATGCCCCCGCCACGTTTGGTGAGTTTTTGAATATGATAAAGCCCCCAAAAAGCCAATTCATTTGGCACAAGAACTATAATAATAATAATAATAATAATAATAAGAAACAGCGCGATTACAATAGGCCTTCGCAGCGCTTAGCTGCTCGGGCCTAAAAATTGTATGTGCAGTAAGAGAGCATGTTGCATGCCTTCTACAATGATCGTGCATACTGTGCTTTTTAAATGAGGATTTTGCGTTTGCTACTGTCCCTCAAGGGTGTTGGAGACTGGAGTGAGTTGATTATTTTCCATGTTCTTGCATGTAAACCACTATTAGTATTAAATGGGTGTTTACCTGTGAGTAAATGCTTCTTAAACTCCTGAGAGAAACAGCTTCCTAAGCTGCTTAGAGACTCGTCTGCCAACTGTGGTTCTGGTCAAACAGCCTGTTTTTCTGCGGAAGGTCAATATAAGAGTTAAATTATCCAGAAGAATCGCAGAGAGAGCTGTTGGAACTCTCTAAATGTCAAGAAAAAAGGTGTTTCATTGATTCCTTTATCTACTTGAACTTAAAATATACTGAAGTGCCATAAGAGGGAAAATAATAGTGTCCCAACATCACCTAATGGGACTCACCATAGATAAGTTTTAACCTTTCTTTAGAAGTCTTTGTTAGACGTGTTGGAAACACAAGACATTATTATAAAGAAAATATGTTACGAAGATTTTTTTTATTTTATTTTTTTTTCTAAATCTTTAGAGCGAGTAAAAAATGGATAAGAAAGTGGCTGGACCTGTAGATGGAATTTTCATGTTATGATAGAGGTCTTAAGGCACAGCCAGATATTTTACAAGGCAGAATTACATCTCATATTGGAATAAAAGACTAATGGCGGAAACTCGTGGTAGTTTACTCATTTTGTCATTAAAATCGAAAGCAAGAGGGCGCAAACTCATCAGAATCTTCTGACCCACACATTGTAACCTCACATCATATTGTAAATAGAACGTTAAAAAAAATAATCATCTAAGCACCTTATTTCCTCCTCTTTCCTGAACGTTTTTAACTTGCGACAACTGAATATTTCCTCAGTGTCCTGCTTTTTTAAAGACGCTCCCCCTGACACGAGAACCCAGTTCATTAAAATTCTGGTGGTGATAGATTTTATTCAATAATTTCTGTTCCAATTATGGAGTCAAAATCTTTTGTTATGCCAGAACTGGGGATGTAACCATAGTAATAATTTTGTATAACTGTGTGGACGTTGCACTCAGTAAAGTCCAAAAGTGTTTACACCACTGGTAGATTGAAATAATTTGAATCGAGCACATAGTTTGTTTTAAATAACAAATGAGACAAGTGTCTTTGAAAATAGGATTCCGACTTTAAAATAATTCAGCTGTTTTAATGTGTGTTTTTTTTTTAAAGAAAAATGGCTTGTCAAAAATAGCCTTCTCAATAATCAATGCAAAAATAATTTGTTTTCCAGCAACAAAAACCTTCTTCTAATTGGGTATGAATAATTTTGAGCTTAGTTGTATACGCTTGTATGTAACTGTCTGATTTATCTCCGCCGAACCTCACTCATAATGTTTGTTGCCTTAGTTTGACTGAAATCCTTCTGAATGTTGCACATCTACATGTTAGAATGAGCCTGTATGTTTCACGTATGACTTTTGAAACTAAGAGCACAGCATACAAGCCTAAGACTCCTAGTGTGAAATCTGTACATCTGCTGCCCTGTTGTTGCTTTGGAGAAAAACAAACATGTCTGTAAAACTTGTATTACTTTGGCAGTCCTGCTGAGTACAAGCAGAACCTGAAATCTGACAAGCTGATAGGTTAAGTAGACAAATCAGACCGCTCTGAGGATCACAAGCATCTCGCCAAAAGTTGAACGGTACTAAACATTGTGCAGCTAGTGGGGGCTGGAGGTGGAGGACTATTATGAATCATTTTCTTCTTTCTGTTTGGAAGAAATAAGTCTTAAAAACACTTCCTAATGCAATGAGTCCAGAGTATTTCAAATATTCCCGCTGTCTTTTTTAGAAAAGAAAAAACAATGTTTTCACAGATTTTTCTAATGTTTTCTAATATTTTTAATGAAAAAATCTTATTTTATGTGCCAGACTCGTATAGATTGAACTTTCTCATATTCGTGTGACTCAGTGAGTGCAACGTGCTCCAGGTCTGTGGCTGCACAACAAACCAAAACATCACCCCACCACAACCGTCCTTTACATAATGGATTTGTGGTCAAACATCACTACTTCAAGTGAAGGCTGTTGTTAAAGATTGTGGCTTATTTAAAAGCATCTAGCAAATCAAAGTCCTGCTCCTATAGCTGTCTAAAGAGTCAGGGTTTCTCCTGGCAGTGCTTCCAAACAGGCCATTTTTTTTCTGTCTTTTTCTCGCTGTCTTGTCCTGGACTTAAGCCTATACAGCATGTTAATTGGCAGTGGGGTGCATTTGCTAGGATTTCAATTTCTGTGAAGATTGTCTTAAATATTTCCTGCTTTATAATTGTACAATTATAAAATTCAAGTTGGCTGAAAATCAGGATTGATTGGCACCCATATCTTTCCGTCATGGCATGATGCTAAAGTACACTTGTACTTCCACCTACATTTCTATAAAAAGTAATCACACTTGCTAGCTTTTGACAACATTTATATTTCCACTTAAAATTCACATTTGTCAGCTTTATAAAACACACACACAATTTCTACCCAGATGTTGAATTTAAAAGCTGTTTCTTGTTCTTCATTCTTTGTAAACGAGGGTTCAAGCTAACATGAGTTGTTTAGAAGAACAAATGTGCAAAGACGATCATCCCTGACCCTGCATACCTCACCTTTTGCTGCATCTGGTCCTTGAAAGATTCAGAGGTTCTGGCCAGAAAAGTTCAGCAGGTCGGGCTGATGATGTGATGTGCATGGCAGGGGGCCAGCTAAATATTAAATGAACCAGATACACGGAGGGAGGGGAGGGGAGACTCTTTGGCTGGATGAAGAGAGTAAAAACACGAGGCGTGGGCAGTGCGGCTTGTCAGTTACCCATTTATGTCTGAGATAGTGCACAGCCTGCGCTTTGCCTCAGGAGGTGTGAGGAGTGTTGTGTGATGGATGCAGCAGCGAATCCACAACCGGAACGATGTACACGGCCCGGCTTCAAACGGAGCTGTGAGGGAGTCGTCCGACCATGCACAGAGAGCTCACTCAGTCTGGCTTGGTTCTTATATTTTTTTATTCTCAAACCACATCTCAAAAGGAGCAGAGATTGAGTTGAGTTATGAGGAGTCAGTCTGTCACCATAAGATAAAATGAATTGGAGTGGAAATTATGAAATCCTACATTTTTAACTGTAAAAAATAAACTTTAGGTTTGTTTATGAAAATGAATGCCAAGTCACAACAAAAAGAGAAAGTAAGCGGAAACAGCAAGTCAGTAGAATAGATGGATTTTGGAAAGAACTTTCCCTTTATCCTTTTTTGGACTTGTAGCTAATGCTAGTTATGTCCATAACCAACAATTAGGAAATATGTACAAAGTAATGGGGAAAAAAGCAAGCACGAGGAAAGCGAGAATGCAGCCTAGAGTTGCATTAAGCATGACTGTTAAGTTAAACTTTGGTGTCAATTCATCAATGGTAAATTGCTTGTGTGTTTTGTCTAGTCCAGAGGGCCCCAAAGCACATGGTACTCACTTCCTGTTTTTGAAAGAGAAGTGTTTACGGATCCTTTTGCTGCGAAAAATAACAGAAATTAAAACAAATGTCTAATTCCAGGAACATTTACGCCTTTTTGTTCCTTCTGCACACCTGATAAGCTGAAGCGTAAAAAAAGAAATGCATGGAAACCAAAATAACATTGAGAACCGAGCGGCAGCTTATGCATTTGTGGAGCAATATTCAATGAGTCGCAAAGTGACAAGCTCCAGGTGGCTTGAATGGCCCGCGTTGTTATGGTGGTGGTTAAGAAAATAAAACCGGTAATTCTCCATCTGTAGGAATCATTTGAAATCCCCCCTGGCTCATGTTTTCTGCAGTTTTGCTGACAATATAACACAACTTGCTCTGCTCAGCTGATTAAACTTTACCTCTAAATGCAGACATTAAGATTAAAATATTAAACGAGGCTAACTCAGGCTAAACGCCCAGTAGAACGCTCCAAATTGGCTGTTTTTATATTAATGTTGTTATAATGAAATTTGTGCACAAAGCAATGAAACATCTCAGAAAGAGGAAAAATTAAAAGGACATGGATGCAATCTAATTAGCTGAAGGTTAATTAGGTCACTTTTTAATTTTATTTCCTGGACTGGTTTTATTTTTATTGCTGTCAGAAACCATGTGGCTTATGTTAAATCCCCATCTGTGACGCTGCCGTTCATTTACTGACTATACAACAGGAGCTTTTATCTAATAAGAAGGATTTGTGATTTTCCTCTGATTCCTCAGTGTTTGCTTTTGAATGTCAGCTGCACAAAGTTGACATCCAAAGAGGAAAGAAAAAGGTGCATGGCCTTTAAGACTTTTGACCTGATCCCTGTATGATTTATGAGGATATAAAATCAAATAAAGATGGCCTTCCGGCAAAGTTCATCTCTTTCAAAATACTTGTTATTTTTCAGCAAACCTGGTGGGGTGAGAGGAATAACCTTTGATGCAAAATACAGTGCAACATCGGAAGGAAAGCTGCTAGAAGACTTAAGATTTACCTTCCAGCAGGAGAGTGAACATAAACATACAGACAGGGTTTCAATGAAATGTTCTGGAGCAAATTATATTCATTTGTTAGAATGGCCTCGTCAAAGTCCAGACCAAAGATAAATAGGCTTTAAAATTACTGTTCAGCTCAGTTGGCAAACTCCAACTGAGCTGAGCTGTTCGGAAAAGAAAAAGTGAGACAATTTAATTCTCTAGTAGGAGACGTGCAGCTAAGATAAATGTTCACAAATGCAAAGCACGCCTTTGTTACCATCCATCTTTCACCATGCAATTATATAATTTTTGTCTTGGTCTATCACAAAGAAAAATTAAAAATTTGCCCATTTACTAATTTCAAACTGTAAAAAAGTAGTAGTAGTAATTTTCAAGGTTCTGCATATGTTCTTGACAGATGCAACTCAGGCAGATTTTAATCACATAGAAGCCATTCATCTGCTGAAAAGTCACGGTCATTTGAGATTCCTGCTTTTAACATCCACGTAATTCATTCATGATTCATTCACAGCAATAATAAAAACCCAAAGCTGTTAATGAGAAATTATGTAAACTGTTAAAGGTGCAAGTTTCCCAAAATGTAAACAAATCAATGCTTTAAAAAAAGAAAGGCTTATGTTGTAGCCCACAGCTGAGTCACAGCCGCTGCATTTTTAAAGCCCCTGACGTAGACTGAGTACAGGATTAAATTCGGAGTGTGACCTCAAAAAACAGAAATGTTCGAATCTCCCGTTAAAACCTCTCCTCAAGCCCCACAAAGCAGTTCCCTTCATTTTTTGCCTTGTTTAAAAGTGCAAACCTTATCACAACTTGGAAAAACTGCAGACGCCATAAGACTCTTTCAGAGAAAACGTGTTTACCAGCTACAAACTCTCTGGCTTCTGTGAAGTTTGAGGAAAATAAACTCAGCACTGTGGGAGTCTTTTTTTTTTTTTTTTTTTTTTCTGACAAGGTTAAGCATGGTGAGAATTTTGGCTCCTTCAGCCGGATTACATCACGCACAGAATGTGGGAGCACATAAACCCAAACACTAAAGGATCAAAACATGCAAATAGAAACGGTGCCAAATAACCTGAAGTCTAAACAAGCCGTCCTTCAACCACTGACATTAATGCTCGTTGTCCTCAGCTTTCCTGGGATCTCAGAGCTGAAGTCCAGAAGCTCTTCTCTCCTAGTTGAAAATGTGCTTAACGCAATACTCAAATTATATAAGACTTCTTCAGTCTTCCTTCTTTGGCAAACTTCAATGTTTTGAGATCAAACAAATTTTTATATCAGAAAGAAATAACTTGAGGAGGGATGGGAGTGATGTTAAAGTGTGTGTTCTTATCTGAGATTAATATTGCTGTTATGACCGAAATAGTTCTCATGTTTACTACCTCACCACTTCGACGCCATAAAAAAAAAAAAAGACCACTTGGTAATGTTGTTCATTCCTAACTCTGGAGAAATGCAAAAAGTTTTTTCAGATTTTAGTAAGGGCAAAAAGGCTATTAAAACTAACTCCCTTTTAAGTTATGGATACATTTTTAGTCTAACTTCACCAGCCACACCTATACACAATTTTAATAAGTCATTGCCAGACCTAGATAATCAAAAATCCACTTAAAAAAACAACAATACATGTCTGACAACATGAAGGAGGCTAAAATCAACACATTACGCCTCAATCTAAAGACACTCAAGAACAGAACATTTGTCAGTCAAAAAAGAAAGAATACAAAGACATTTCTAAGGATGTTTTCACACCTGAGGTGTATTGAACGTTTGAAACCAACTGAGGTTGTTTTTCTCCTCAGTGTGATGCATTTGTGTAGGTGTGAATACATTGCGGTGTAGACTAAATCAACCGTACCAAGATCACTTCCTACAAACGGTAACTGTGTGTTAAAACACTCCAAAGCTTCTGGAGACCATAACCTAAAAGAGCACAAAGCCTGTATTGTCTTGGCCTAAAAACCAGCACAACAAAAGACCAACATGTCAAACATGGTGGTTGTCTTCAGAAAATTAATGACGTGGTGGAGCTATGAATTCTCCTCTGGACCAAAAAATCCTAAAGGAGAATCTCCACTTTTCACAGTGTGACCTTTCACTCATTCTCGCTTGGGTTACGCTGTAAGCCAATGATTCAAATCACGTCAGCAAGTCCACCTCTGAAAGGTTCCCAAAAAACATCCTGGCGTGATTCCAGTCACAATCGAGATGCGAGTCTTGTTGGCAGTTAATGCAAATGCTTGGTGGCATTTAATGCCACCGAGTCTCACGACCAATTATTGAGATTTAAGCGGCACTGACATTTGATTGACGTTTTTCTGATTTAAAGATGTGTCAGTCTATTCAGATTGGCTTTAAAAAGATCTCAGAATGCAATAATTCATGTTAGAGTAAAAATAAACAGAAAGACTACAAGTCCATCATTTATATTCTGTCTTGGGGCAACTTTATATGTGCACAGAGAAAGCTGTTGTCATCATTTTGAGTGTCAGCACCCACAAATGATGCAACGCGGCTTCAGGGGTTTGTGCACAGCACTTGCAGGTTTAGCTGTCATCCCGACTTGTTTTATCAAATTGCAGCGCAGAGAGAGGGAGGGAGAGATGTAATGCAACTGAGTCCACTTTTGTCTGTCCTTTGTCTGTCTTGGAGACTAGGTGGCTTTTTTTTTTTTTTTTGTCTGTAATCGAATGTACTTTTGTTGCATTACTGGAGTTAAAATGCAGAGAAATTGCTAAAAAAATATGTTTCTACAATGGGCACGTAGTGAAAATGCCTCCCTTTTTAAGTTACATTCTAATGGGAGGAAGTACATGTTAAAACCACAAACTTCCATGTGGTAACCTGAATGTATGTGACAAACCAACATAATGTCACAGACAATTGTGAAAAGCTCTCAAAATGCTAGGAAACGACACAAATACAGGCAAGGTGACCGACCTGAAATTCCAAGGGATACTTCTGGGATCAAGGGATAGGCAGAAAATAAACACATGAACCAGAAAACTAAATCCTAAGCAGAACACAACCAGATTCAAGAATAACTTAAAGAGTGAAACAAATAAAGTAAAGTTTTCAGAGAGAAATAAAGACTATCTTTTAGAACCTGAAAATTACTGCTATTTTTTTAAATACCCACAGTGTAACCTGGATATGTTTTTTTTTTTTTTTTTTTTAGCCTTCTTCAATTTGATACCACTAAATAAAATCAAGTGGAATCAACTTCTAATTAATTCTAATAATTAGAAGTTAATTCAGCTGATCCAAGTGATTATTAGTGAACAAACAACTCCATGAAGACCAAGGAAGACAGCAAACAGAGATGTGAGGAGATTTAAAGCAGGATTGGGTCATAAAACAATAACCCGACCTTTGTCCATTGTCTAAAACCTAGAGGGAAGGCGTTCACCTAAACTGACTGCACAAGAGCAGCACTAATCAGAGAAGCAGTCACAGTAACTCTGGATGAGCCTCAGTAGAGTTTTAGCATCTTTGTATGGAAAAGTATATCCTATTTACAGTTTTCTGACAGCCATGCAGATCAGTGGTTCCAAATCCTGGTCCTCAGAGACTATTGTCCTGTATGTTGTAGATGTAGATGTTTCGAAAGACATGTAGAAGATCGTTGGGTCAGATTAGACCAAAAGAAACCATTTTGGCTTGTGAAGCAGATGTGTAACTCTTCACATCACTCTGAACAAACCCTCACCATGCAGAACAAGAGGTAGTAGCATTATTCTCAAATACAGGGCAACTTTCGAGATCTTTAAAAAGTTAACATTTTAACAGGGTGTGTTTACGACATAAAATCTAAATAGAATAGCTTGAAGTTTGCGGTTCAGATGTGGCAAAATGTGAAAAAGTACAAAGGGTGTACAAAAAAACAGTTGTGCAAGGCACTGTAAAAAGAAAAATCAAATGTTATGAAAAGGATAAAAAGGTCAAAAATAACAAACCAAAGAGTCAAAAGAGAAACAATTCAACAGTGAAAGGAAAGCAGAGAAATGTTTCTTGAGCATAAATTGGGGTCTAAAGAGTTCATCAGACTGTAGAGTGACGTGTCCGCATTGAATTTCAACAATGGAGGGATTTGTTGCTGCAGAAAGAAAAGAAGAAGCCATCAGGATTACTGCCCTCTTTGTCAGGGACAGCACTACCTACAGAACAGTTGGATTTTTGTGTAACAGATGGCAAAACAGCTGCAGAGGCCATGTTCATATGAAGGTTACGCTTACATAAGAGACCTCTACTCACAACACACACCTTAAAAAAAAAAAATTAAAAGCTGATGCTGTCGCATTGCCAAAAAAGTAGAAATTCTGATTTGCGCTACCTTCTGTCACTCAAAGGGGTCCATCATGTAAAACAGCAGGTTTCAGTTTGAGGCAGTTTAGTTTCAACATCTTAAATCATCATATTAAAGTTATAAAAAGGCTGCATGAGAAATAACGCCTCCTACATGACGTTTGATGACCTAAGAAATTAGCTCAATTTAGCTGATTTATATGCTCAGTTGTTTTTGTTTTTTCTTATATGTTGTCTAATACTAAAAGCTCCTTTTTTGACGCTAAGCCCACCTTACATAGTTTAATATTATTATTATTATTATTATTATTATTATTATTATTATTAAAACTGACAGCTATCCTTATTAACAGAGTGGAGCAATATTTTTGCTCATTAACAGGGTTCAAATTGATAAAAACAAAATAAATAAAAAAATTAGTACATTTTCAAGCCGCTGTTGTGTTTGGATATTTATTTTCCTTTTTTTCCTAGTTATTTTTCCTATAGAGATGAGATGGATTTATGTTTGTTTTTTGTTTGTTTTTTTTTGCTCAGTTGTTCATGTGTTAATGTTCAATATGACCACCATAAGACTCTAGCGTGAAAACTGCTTTAGTGTCCATAAATTAGGGTGACCAACCATATTTTTCCCCGGACATGTCTGCTTGTCACTTTCTGTCCAGGGCATCCAGGGGCTTTCTTTGATTGATGAAAATGTCTAGGGTTTCATCGTTTTTCAGGGGACCAATGGGTATACTTATATCGCCCGGTGCGATGCATGGGATGAGGCAGCCTTCCTTTCATGTGACATTCTTCTCCGTCTTGAGCTGCTGCCAAGTGGGTGGTTTTGATCCGCTCATAGACAGAACAGACAACACAAGCTGTGTGGCAGCACTTCTGCTGATGTTTGCAAAATGCAAGAGTAGCTTTAAGGGGGAAAATACATTTCCTTCACACCATCCTGGTCACAACAAATGGGTAGCAGAGTGCACAAACCTGGCAGAGGAGAATGAAGACAAAGACTAAAGACTGAAATATTGAATGTAATTTAAGATTTTTGTATTTTTTTTGTCTAATTTGACTTAAATAAAATGTCTTCATCTTTTTACAGAATAATTCTCTAAGTTACAGAAGAGTGATTATAGGGGAGGCACAAATCTGACACTTTTTGCCAATATCACCACTGGCGTTATGCCAGTTTTTAACCGCTATTTAGCATTTGCTATATATATTTTCCCTATGTTTCCCTTTGACAGTGTGTAAAAGTGACCACACTGTTTTCATTGCTTCTCTGTTACTGTTAAAACATCCCATAATCCTGCGCTGCATCACTATCACAGGCACATAACAGAACAAATACATGGACAGGTCCCTTATCACACCCCCTTCCAAACACACACAAATGGCAACAAAATGGAAATAGCAAATATTGGTTGCTCATGTCGTGGTGGCTTATCTGACGGCAGCCAGTATGCTAGAACATGACCATCACCAGCTGACGGTGACGTTAATACCAATATATTGCGCACTTGTATCATAAAATCATTCTAAAGAAAATAATGAGGTTGATGGCATTCAGATTACAAAGTAAGCTAAAAGAACACCACAACACCAAATATAAAAGTTATTTTTACTAAGTTAAAGTAACCGGTAACCCAGGGATGGACACCATGTTTCATTTATCTCTCATTCAGCCTCGGTCGGTGGAGATTAACTCTGGAGATTGACTTTGACAGTCTGATTCTTTTTCCTTTGACTTCTCACTTGATTTGACAGTCACGGACAAGAAAAAGCCTGTCAGCTCCATGTATAAATAATGTTGTTCTCTTGAAATACCGACTTTTTGTCTTTCTGCAATCCCAAATGTTCCACTATCATTGCCTGGGAGTTGCAGCTGATTTTTTTTTTTTTTTTTTCCAAATGGTTGGCAGTTTTTCTCTAGGCAGATTTTCAGAAGAGACTATCAGAGCATGTGTGTTTTATTTTTCCAGAAAATTTTAATTTCGCTGAATAATTAGTACTCTGGGTTGACAGATGTCTCTTGATGAACTCCTTGAACTCAGCGAGTCTATCATGGCATCTTAAGTGTGCTGTCTAAGAACTGACAAAACACTTGGATGTCAGCTTATGACTTAATTTCGGTTTTGAAAGATGGATCCTCAGCTCATCCATAATAAGCAAGACAGTTTCTTTCTCACTCATTTCAAATTTTTGTTTTTCTTTTCTTCGGTGTCTTATTCTCTTTAAATTTGGATCTGTCCCTACTTGAAAACGAAGCCTAAATAATTCGATTTTTTTCCATTTGAAGCTTAATATAGTTTGGTCTCAAAGCCAACTAATTTGTCCCTCAATTGAGGGATCAACCAAAACCTTCAAACAATTTCTCAATCAAGCCAAACGTTTGGTTGTTGCTAGGTTACTTCATAAAGATTTATCTTCACTAACCAATTTAGATGTGCCTAATGCTGGAGGGCTTTCCTGCAACTTTTAAATGCGTCTCTTCTCCAACGCGGACTGAATGGCTTCAGTGCCATTGCCAAACCACAACCAACGACAGACTGAGATTCTAAAACAGCGCAGAAAATCGACATCATTCTCAACTCCTTCTGTTCCCTGATTGGGCTGGTTGAAATGTTGCCAGAGAAATCAAACTCAATGTGAAAAATCCTATACGGAGCACTGAAGGAGTATGAAAATCAAGGAGCCAGAGATATTTCAAGAGCAGTAGCAAAACAAAGGCTGTTGTTGTTCATCCCTAAAACACTCCCTTTAGCAAATAAAAATTAACACACGGTCAGTATGTCAACTACAAAGTAAGAAATGGCAAATAATTAAAACTTGATATAAACAGATAATAAACTTTTTGGCATTTTTATGTGCAACACTGTGATAACTTGTTCACCAATAGACGTTGCTCAATTTGAAGTGTGTAACTGATTAAATGACATAAAAACTATCAGAGGATAAACAGTTTATTGCTGTAGCTGCTTTATGTACAAGCTCTCCAGCCAAGTTGCATTTTTATTTCCAATTTTAAATCAGCAGGCGGGCCTACTAAACAGCATTCTCCTATTTCTGTCTTCTTCAAGAAATATGGACTTCATTGTGGTCATTTTAAATCAAATCTTATGTAGTTTCACCACAAAGTAAACAACTATTGTTATTATATTATTGATATTCATTGATGTTTATTTAGGAACTGACAGTCACACCTGAAACACAGAAACATGCGGTACATAAATCTGGCTTTTAGGTTAATATGTGCTCACAGGCACAATCTGATCAGATGCTAATCAGACATGTGTCTGCTTTGTTGCTCCTGGCAGGAAATTAGATCCATAAATTCATGTTCACTTTCTGGAAATGCACATAAATATATTGATCTCCATCAGCTACTGTTTCTTCAAGTGACAGCAAGTCAAATGTATGTGACAAGGACATGGAAGAAAAAAAAGTCAGAATAGAAATGCTCAAGTTTTCTTTAACAAAGTTATATTTTAGTTTTTGACATTTTAGTATTAGTTTATCAATCACAAGACTTGCACACATTTTTTACTTTTCAGCCATTTGTAAATTCCTTTATTTTGTTATTATTATTATTGAAATGTATTTCTGCATAGGTATATAAATAAATATGCATGGATGGATGTGGAGGCAAATAAATGAATTGTTTGTCAGATGGATTGAAGAATGGTTAAAGGACTGATAATGGCCAGATTGTAGGATGGTGGATGCAATGACAAATGGATACATGACGGATAGATGAATGTATGAACAGATAGACTGATTATTAACTAATGGGTGGACACTATTTTTACTGAGGAAATAAATCGACATAAATCCTGACAACGAAGATCTCACTTTCATGTTCTATTTCAATAAAACATAGTACATCATTTACCTTTCCATACTGTGCACAAAACTGTAAATAAGGAGTTCACCATTAACAAAGATGAAATGTAATATTTCTATAAATGTTTAAAAACCGTTTAAATGAATCCAGCCATTTAAATAAAATAGCATGAAGCTGTATAGCCTCGTGGTATTTCAGCAGCAGTTGTGTTTCGCTATAATTCAGAGCAGGCAGCAGGTAAATAGTTAAAGGCCTTAAATACTGCCCATGGCTCTCACCTCCTTACAGCTGAACCTTTTGCATCTCTGAAAGGTCAGTTTATCTTTGCATTTACCAACTTTCCATTGCTTGGCAACCAAAACAGCGCACGTTCCACAGGGTATATTTATTTTCTGATTTCATTATCATTAATATTACTACCGAGATTCAGCCGGCTCTACTTTTAGGTCTGCAGTTTCTACTGTTTTTCAAAATGGTTTCTTGCTTCACTTGTCCCCGTTCAGAGGAAAAAGGGAGATGTGAACTGGAATAAAGAAGCTATTTCAGGGGCTTTTTAGTCTGTGCTTCTAGATGCCATCCATTAAAACAGGTCCGTGAGAGAAACTGTCCGTCACTGCTGACAGTTCTCGCTGTGAAGCCTTGTGGGGATTAGCTTCAGAGTGCTGAGAAGATCAGAACCGTATGCATCAAGTCTGCAAAAATATGGATGAAATGAAACCATTCTACAGAGAATTTCATATAGCTTCAGCGGAGCTCTTAGAATTTTTATATGATGATTCAGTAACGTGTGGCAGCTTAGAGTGAAAAGGTCAGCTTATGATCTAGTGTAGCCTCACGGTAAACAACCTAAGTGTTTTTAAAGAAGCCAACTGGACTTGTTCAGCTCTGACCAACAGCTGGAAATATTTTGACTTTCACGCTTTTAAGAGCCATATGCAGTTTATTGTTACCCACCCTATGACTGTGGCGTTTACCTAGTGTTTGCAAAAACTTGTCGGAGATTACCGATGTGAATTAAAAATTGGCCTTCAAATAAAACTTAAAATCGTCAATTGTGGCACAGAGGTGGAATCGAGATTTTAAAATCCAGGGAGTTGTTAAAGAAGGCTAAGAGGAGGGCAGTGATGATGTTGGGGTGTCACACAAAAATAAAATACCCAGGCAGCGCTGTAATAAATGTGATTGATTCAAAACATAAAGGTCAAATATTGAGATAAATATATAATGCACATATAAGTCTGACTAATTGAAGCTATTTATCTTTTTAAAATATGGATTAAATAGATGCAATTCTTCAGCACATGAGTACATTGTCCTGCATGTTTAAAAAATGTCTGACCTCTCATGGCAGTTTGGCAGACTTGGATCAAAACTTTTTTTTTGAAAAGCGCTTTTACCTACTCAACCTGGTCCCGGGTCTTTTTTAGCTGCATTCAAAAACATGGTTAGCTTTAAAATTGCCTTGGGAGGATTGCTGGGAACCTAGGGCAACAGCTTTGGATTCACTTCTTTAAATTTAAATTTCTCGAGCCTACCTTATGAATATGTATGGAAAAGTATCCTTCTACTGTAATTTGCTAATTGTAAGTATGCCATTGAAAAGCTTTGCATATTTCAGATTTTATTCCTTATTCAAGGTTCTGAAATATAAAAGTAAAAAAATATATTAAAAAAGCTGAACTTTTTTTTTCAATAAAATCGGTGGACAAAGAGTTTTAATTGCACTTATGACATGCTGCATAGTGAAGACAAGCAAATAACAAAAACAATATAATTTGTGGAAACTATGCATTACAGACTTTACACAAGAATGTTAAAAATAATAAAACAATTTGTATTGCATGTTACATATCACAAATGATCTGCAGTTGAAATTGCAGTAAAAGAATATCTACCATGTTGACTAAGTACAACTGAATACAAAAGGATGCCACATTTTACAAATTTCCATAACTTTACAATTGTGTTACTTTGTGTCAGATACAGTCCCAATAACTTATATTGAAGTCTGTGATTGCAATGTGACAAAATGTGAAAAAGTTCAAGGGGTATGAATACTTTCACCTAAAAAAAACAGCGGGGATACAGATACCAATTTACAAAAGTTTTCTAGAGCTTTTGTCTCACAACAGTGCTTTTATGCTAATACCTCTACATTTACATCTGTAAATAAAAAGGGAATATATTCTATAAGTGGGAGAGACGGCAAATGACAGAGAAAAGAAATCACTCAATTTACCACCAACACAGATCCATAATTATAGACCTGACTAAAAGCGACATCAGAACCTTTGTTTTAAGCATTAAGCCGAGTTACACAGGGAATGTCTAGATTTTTTTGTACTCATCTTTGCAGCTTAGTTCCATGGCCTGAACTTCTTGAACACTCACCTGATGGTAATCTCAAAAACAGTTCACACATGAGTGTGTCTTGTAAATTAAACCAAGAAAAAAGAAAAAAAAACACCCCTGTGAAGCAACCAGTATCGGCTTCACTGATACACATTAGCACAAAAAAAAATAATAAATGCTGATTGTGCCCATGATTCCAGAGAAAAAACACCCAAAGAGGAGTATTTCATTTGTAGAAATTACTTGGGTAAAAACAAAGATGGATTTTTAAATTTTGAGCATATTAGAAATTAATGAAACAAACATCTTGGGGAATTAAAAGTTCACCAGATGAAGCCAAGGGTGACCATTCATTCGGAGGACTCAGCCAGGTGTGAGGGTTGATAATATGTTCATGGAAGCGTGCCGATTCCATCAAACACCTGCGCCTTCTCCAATCTTTTTCTAGCCAGAATTATTTTTTATTATTGCAAATGCTGTGGAAAAACGGTGAGGACTGAAAGTGAGTCAAACAAAAGGATAAAGGAAGAGACAAAGATAGGTAAACTGATTATGTAATGAGCAAAGACACTCTTGATGACATCAGTGTGTAAACTTCCTTAGGAAACTCGACCCTTTGTTATGTTGCAAGATATTAATCTGAATGATCCAACTACTACAAGTGATTTTGTGCACGTGAAAAATGCCAAAACTTTGACAGTTTCCTATTTTCTTCTTTTCCAGGTTCCTTTAAATGAGGTAACATGGACAAAGTGGTCATCTGCCTCCTGATTCTGGGAGCTGCTATGACAATGGTCCATGCATGTCCCAAATACTGCGTCTGTCAGAACCTCTCGGAGTCTCTGGGGACCTTGTGCCCCTCAAAAGGTCTGCTTTTTGTTCCACCGGACATAGACCGGAGAACTGTAGAGCTCCGGTTGGGAGGCAATTTCATTCTCAAGGTCACCACTCAGGACTTTGCCAACATGACAGGTCTGGTGGATCTCACTTTGTCTCGCAACACCATCAGCAGCATCCAGCCTTTTTCCTTTATCGATCTAGAGACATTGAGGTCACTGCACCTTGACAGCAACCGGTTGACTGAATTGGGAGCGGATGACCTACGAGGACTGATCAATCTGCAGCACCTGATCCTCAACAACAATCAACTAAATCAAATCTCAGATTCAGCTTTCGATGATTTACTGCTGACTTTGGAGGATTTGGATTTGTCTTACAACAACCTGCGCAGTGTGCCTTGGGAGGCCATCCGTAAGATGGTCAACCTGCATCAGATGAGTCTGGACCATAACCTCATCGCCTTCATTGCTGAGGGGACTTTTACAGACCTTGAAAAACTGGCTCGCCTGGATCTGACATCCAATCGCCTCCAGAAGCTTCCTCCGGACCCGATCTTTGCACGGTCCCAGAGCAGCATGGTGATGAGTACACCTTATGCACCTCCACTCTCTCTGAGCTTCGGTGGAAACCCACTGCACTGTAACTGTGAGGTACTGTGGCTGCGAAGGCTGGACCGTGAGGATGATATGGAAACATGTGCCTCTCCAGCCAGTCTAAAGGGGCGCTACTTTTGGTCTGTCCGTGAGGAGGAATTTGTCTGCGAGCCCCCACTCATCACTCAACATACACACAAATTGCTGGTGCTGGAGGGCCAAACAGCTAGTTTGCGTTGCAAAGCAGTCGGCGATCCAATGCCAACTGTGCATTGGGTTGCTCCAGATGATCGTTTGATTGGCAACTCCTCAAGAGCCACTGTATATGAAAATGGCACCCTTGACATAGCAGTCACCACATCCAAGGACTATGGCATTTTCACTTGCATTGCTGCCAACGCCGCAGGGGAGTCTACTGCCTCCATCGAGCTATCAATCATTCAACTGCCCCACATCACTAACAGTACTAATCGTACTACACTGCCAAAATCAGGACTTTCAGACATCACCAGCTCTACTAAGATAGGCAAAGGGGAGCCAAAGCCTCCTCCAGAAAAGGTGGTTTCTGTATCTGAAGTGACTGCCATCTCTGCTTTGGTCAAGTGGACCGTAAGCAAATCAACTCCAAAGGTCAAAATGTTCCAGCTTCAGTACAACTGTTCTGATGATGAAGTTCTCATTTACAGGTAAGAGAAGCTGCAGTCAGTTATTTCCAAATTAAAGCTGAAATCTCACTGGCCATACTGCCCAATTGGGATTGAGATATAATCTCTTTACCTCAAAATGCCATAATAAGTTCAGGTTTTAGAGTTAATTGCTAATTGTCTGAGCTCTTGAGACAACTATTTCTTGTGAAGCATTACTCTGAGATCAACATTCATCTTTCTTAATCCTTCTTTAGTTTTTTTTGTTTTGTTTGTTTTTTCACCATAAAGCAGACAATTTTGTGAGGATACAGCTTTCACATTCTGAGAAACCCAAAGAGAAATCCTTGCCCTGAACCATTAATTAGAAACCCAAGAAGAAAAAGGATTATAGAGCTCATTCTAATGTATCCCTCTTAAGCTGCTGAACTCCATACAAGTGTGGGCCTTGGTGACAGTGGCAGAAGATCTTTGGGGGCTCTGTGAAATCAATTTTCTGTTTTAGATGAGATGCTGAATGGAAAAAAAAAATCTGATGGATAATTGTCTGGAAATATAGAAAATAGCCTCAGTGTTCAGCTAAAAAATGGTGTGGTACATACAGAGAAGAAAAATAGCTTTTTCCAGATTCAGTATCCCCTAAAGTAACATTTATAGATCTTTCCAGAGAATGCCCACATAGTAAGGCACAAGCCATTGTGAAAATTAGATACCTTTCTAAACTTCAGCAGTTTTATGTGACACCTTCCAAGCTCCAGTAATTGACAGCAAATTTCTGCAAAACCTTATCAGATAATTTATTTTCTGCTATTACCTGCATAGGACTGGTGTTTAGCTGGGAATCTGAGATTATAGTCAAACGCAGCAGTGAAGGATGTTACTTTTCACAAGCGGAGTTGATGCATCTCACATCTGTGCAAATTCAATAATAAGCTTTTTATCTGATTTCCTTCCCTTTCATGCACATTCTGTGCCAGCTTTCCTCTTTTTCTGCCTGGTGACAATAGTGGATGAGTCATCTACATTTGCATTCATGAGGAACTCGACAAAGCTAAAGCAGTTCCCTGCATTTTCTTTCTTCTTTTAAATTACATTAAATTGCATCTCTTCGATTACTAGCAGTAACTGCAAAACAAATTGGGTTGCTGTGTATTTAAAAGCTCCATAATTAATTTGTTGACCAAAAAAAAATCTATTGTATTCATTATGTTTATAGGGTTATAGCATTCCCAGAAAGGACTGTTTTCATTAGATCAAAATGAATGCAGCGATGTGCAGCTATAATAGCTCAAAAGGGTCAAACAGTTCATTACTTATGTTGGATGTTGAAGCCCATGTTTACGTTCACCTGGTGGCTAGTGGTAGTACCTTAAAATAATGTTGTGTCCGTTTTTAAATTGTAAACGTACTATATGTGATGTTTGTTGACATGCTTTTATGATCATGTAAATTCATCTGACTGAACCCTTAAATGGCTTTGGACAGACTAAAATCAACTAAAAGATGCTTGATCGCTTTCAATATGTTTGGAGAAAACCAACCACAGCACATCAGCAAAAAAAATGATTAATACAACAATCAGGTAGAGCAGAAGAGGTGTAATAATTTGGATTTGTTCTGAAGCCACGCGACCTGGGAACTTGGAAGTCATCAAGTCATAAATTCTACTTTATATTAAACTTCTTCTCTGACATCTGAAGTTTGGATTAAACACTGTCTTCAACGGGACAATGATCTTAAGCATAGTATTGTATTTACAGCATAACAGCTGAAAAAACTAATCATTTTGTTGCAATGGCATAATCAAATTCCAGGCTCCCTTGATTGAAAGCCATAATGGAACCTTAAGAGAGCTGTGCAGAACCCCATGTTAGCCATAATGTTTAAAGCAACGCTTCAACAAGTATTTTGAAATTCATCAACAACAATAAAAGAGACTGATGAGGGTAAATTAAAAAATATTAGTGACAGTGTTTACTGTTTAATTCTTAATTTTCACCATGTTGTACCTACAATTACATATTTATGCACCAGGATGAGCAGGAACAAAAATAAATCTTCCTATGAAAACCAGTTTCTAAAATGATATGAAATAAAGTAATATAAGTGTATTGCTTGCAAATGTTCACCTTTGTCTGAGTTTTCCACCTAAGAATTCAGATAAATAAAATCATCATGAGGGGCAGCAGAGCAAATGTACGAGTTCACTTGCAGGTTGCATAACAAGACAGTTATGTTGAACAGCAAACAGTCCCATTGGTGCCTTCAGAGTTCAAACAAGTTGATGGGTGTGCCATCCAAAGCACATCATGCCATCAAGCAGATGAAAGAGACATTTCTAGCATCAACAAGAATAGTTATTTATAATTCCCACTTAAATGAATCCAGCAAAATTGCTTGTTTGCTCAGAATAAATCCATTTGGTATCTTATAATTATTGATGCCCATTTAATAAAACATCCTAAAACATTTGGTCTAATCTAGTTGACCATTTGCCTCCTTCAAATCAAATGTTACACAGTGGAAGAAAAGTAGTAATCTCTTTAAATTACTTTCTGCATGTAAAATTCTACATGACATGCTTGTTCTTTGGTATTTCTTTTATATTCTGTGTCTAAATAAAAAGTGCTATAAGCATATTTATTCTTATCAGTTTTGATCCCCTGCGGAAAGACTTTTGTCATGCTCTATCTTCCCATTTGTGCTTCCAGGATGATTCCCAGGACTCACCGGGCCTTCGTAGTCACCAATCTGGTGCCGGGAATGCAGTATGACCTGTGTGTCCTGGCCATCTGGGATGACACCGCAACCACTCTCACTGCCACCAACATTGTTGGATGCATCCAGTTTGTCACCACGGAAGATTACCCACAGTGCCAATCTCTGCACAGAGGATTTATGGGTGGCACCATGATTCTGGTCATTGGTGGCATTATTGTTGCGACTCTGCTGGTCTTTATCATCATCCTTATGGTGCGCTATAAGGTAACTAGTGGGATTCAAACCAGTAAATTACCCACTGTAAGTAACACATACTCCCAGACAAATGGGGGGGTGAACAGGTTCAATGGAGCCCCACCACAGGTCAAGTCCACAGTAGTGGTCATGCGTGAAGAAATGGTGGAGTTTAAGTGTGGATCCCTCCAGAGTAGCCTTTCTTCGTCATCATCGTCCTCTAACTCGTTGGACAGCCAAACAGGAAGAGGAGCAGGCTATAATGCGCAGAGCAGCGAATGCAGCAACCTGCCAAGTACCAAGTTTAGGAGGCATGTGCACGGCACTAAGGCTCGGCAAAACCTGGACCAACTTTTAGGGGCCTTTACATCACTAGAGCTACGGGGTGCAGCAAAGGACCACCAAGGAACTTCTGTCTCCTCGTCCTCTGCTGTTGCCAATCCCATGACAACAGTGGCTGTGGCACCACCATCTGACAAAGAACCCCTGCTTGGGAGGGCTGAGTCCACAACAATGCTGGGGCGTCTCCTTGGGTTTCAACATGAGGATAAACCAAAGAGGAGTCACTCATTCGACATGGGGCATGTCGGGGCAGTTCAGTGTCGCAGCAGTCAGCCACGTAGGATCAGCAACATCTGGACTAAACGCAGCCTGTCTGTTAACGGCATGCTTCTGCAGTACGACGACAGCGAGGATGAGAAACCCACTTTTGAGAGCTCTGAGTGGGTTATGGAGAGCACAGTCTGAGTCTATGACCAAACAATAGATCTATATTAAAAACTAAAGAAACATGAACACAGCAGGATGTTCTGTATGAACTTCAACCATGTGAATACTGTTTAAATGATTATGTGACAAAACTAAAGCTGACTGTCCAAGATTGAAACTCTTGATATTTGAAAAATGTTCCATTTTGAATCAACTGGAGAAATTACCTACATGGAAAACCTATCTACAGAACGATAAGATACTCATACTGGATTTACGTCTTTAAAGGAACTGAACTCTATGAGGACTTACTTCAACTGTGATAACCTATATCACACGTTTCAGACTCAAAGTGGAAATGTTCCAGCTGTAGAAAGAGGGGGACCACAGGAGCTAGTATAGTAGAAAATTAAAACAAAGTCATTTTTATTTTCATGTTCTTTTTTTTATCATTTTTACTATTTATTATTTCAGGTGATTCGCCAGAAGAAAGACTCACCTCAAAACATTAAAAACAGGTTTACACAGGATGTACCAACTCTCATGTTGCCATTTTATACCCCTATTTATCATCATCATCATCATCATCATTTTCTCAGGTTATGCATGAGGTGACCGTATGAGAAACAAAACAAATGCTAACTTAAAACACAGGCTGTGCTTGTACTCAAGTTTGTAAAAGTGGTTTTTTTTTTGTTTTGTTTTTTTTTTGAGCAATCAGTATCTTAAACGCAGCACACAGCAGGCAGTGATCTCATTTTGAGAAATCAGAGGAACTCAAATTGGAAAATTGAGCTAACAGCTAATCAGAGCAGGAACCACTCAAAACCAAAAGTATGGAGTCTAAAACAACTCAGTCAAATCATTCCCATTTATTTAAGCTTCAAGTACCTTGTCACTTTTGTATGAAATTGTCATGTGGACACCGTTTGGTTTTCTTAACCAAATTGTGTCTATATAAGTGTGTATGCCCTATAGATGGTGGGTAGAATAGCCAAGCTGTGAATCACTGCTTCTCTGTATTGATGGGTCCCAGTGGAAGTAGCTTTGGTAGCTTTTTGGATATGTCCCAAGACGGAAAAAGCCCCTTGCCAGGATTTGCTGTAAATGCTAAATCTTACAGCCGTCTTGAGGATTCCAAACAACCTTGGGGCTCTTGTTTACAAGTCAGGTTACAACTGAGGAATAGATTTACTTTGTGGATGAGATCAGCATCTGCTGAACGTGATGTGGACACTGCATCAGTGAATAGTGATGAAGAGAGAACTGAGCTGAAGGACAAAGCTTTCAATTTGCACGCCAATATATGTTCCATCATTCGGTTAAGGCCATTAGTTGTGGGTAATAAGCCATCTGTAAGTGCAATTGGATGGAATTAGCTTCCTTAGGAGGGCTGGATTCTCATAAGGAAAGGGTGTGAAGGATTGCTCTATAGAAGGTGCTCATATTAGAGTCCCAGTTTCTCAATATTGACAAGAGCCAACAAAGGTAATTTGGGTATTGCCATCTGGGCCAAACTGGAAGAGCCCCTTCCACAGATCTGCTGGAGAGATTACATTTTACAACTCTCTCTTGGACCCCTCAGAGAAATCACCAAATGAGCTGAAGGAAGTAGCTGAGGGGGACTTGGGTCTGGAGAGCTCAGTTTTATAAGCTACTGCTTCAAGTAAAGTAGTTTAACTATCCTGGTTGTTAAGATGTAGGGGTAAAACAGAGGAAAAGATCTGATTGTTGGACTGGAGGGACATCTACAATACAAACACCGAACCAGCCTGCATTGGCGACAAAAGAAACGAGGCAAGATTCTCAACCTACCCATCAGAGGACACGAAATCCCTTGGCTAGACTCGTGAGTGTGGGGATTGAGCAAATGAAATAAAGTGTGAATTAAAGTAGCTAAAATGACTTCTCTCAGCAGTGGGACTGGACTCCTATATAGAAAAAGGGGGAAAGATCCACTTTTGGAAGGCAGTCAGAGATGGGGCTGCTTTGCATTGGCAGGGAGTCAACTGAAGAGGTTTTGGTAAATGAAACCTGTTGATCTTCTGATCGAAAGAGGCTGGATAGATAATCCAGCCTCTTTCAGCTCCCATTTTATTTGGGAATGAATTAGTGCCCCCCAGTTGAGGTGAGGCAAGGGCCTTCTGGCAGAATTCGTTTTCTTTTGCATCCTTGCTGGTGAGTGGAGAGAAAATGTGTGATGAGTAAGAGCATTTTATGTATAAAAGTAGGTGACTCAACAGAGTGCTTAAATTGCAATTAAAGTTTTAAATTTAAGTTCAAGCTTCAGAGTGTGAAATTAGCTCTGAAAGGAGCTGTTAGCTTGATTTCACAATTATGTATTTCCCCCCCAATTCTCAATATTCAGATCACTCCAGCTTCAGGAAAGATACTGACAGCAAATACTTATCCTATCTGCCCACCCTCCCACCTAGTTGGTCTCCAAGGAGACAATTATAACGTTTGTCCAGCTCAGGTTGAAATCCTGCTTTGCAAGTAATTTGATTATCTGGTGCTGCTTTGCAGGAGTCCCTGCAGACCAACGGCTCATTGACGTGAACGTCGTTTCCCTAAGAGTGTGGTTTCAGCTACTATCAGCACAAATTACTGTAGCCAAATGCAAACAGTGTTTGAAATTCATCAAGCCCTTTTAATCATTTGCCCAAAGCAGCCAACAGCATGATGTATCACTGCATTCTGAAACTCTTCAGGCAACAGAAACAAGAAAGCATGATAATTACTCATTTAGCCAGGTTAAATGGAGGAATTTGTCATTTATTGGCTGCATAAAGGTCACTATGCTGCTCATGAGAGGATTTTATTTGGAAAAAATGGGAAGAGTGATGACTTTTAGGGAGCCAATAAGTCGCAAAGCCTGGGAATTTATTTCACCACATTGCATGATACAAAACCTATTTTGATTAATGTGTTTACTTGACTTGATTCACCTGAGGAACAATTCATCTGTTCTTCTCCTTCATACAGGGCTGTACATTGCAGTAAGATACTTAAAAATTTGTTACTTTTCAGATCACTGCCTAAAGTTAGCTGCATCATCCCTGTGTTTTAATGCCTTTATCAGTATTCTGTGGGACTCTGCTGCATTTCAAAAATGTTGGGTGATCATCATTTCCTTTTCCTCCTACAGTAGATGTACTGTTCTGTATATTGGTATATTTTTTTGTACAATACCTGGGTGAGAATGTAAGGGGGTCGGGTGGGGATTGTGCAGTAGTAATTTTATTTTCATGTGAAGCAAACAGTGAGAAGGTGCTTTACCGTGGTGTACCAATAAAAGGTGGTTGTTAGTTGGCTTACTGAATGGGATTTTACATGATGTTTCAACAGCGGAGGACTGGAAATTCTTAAGTGGTTGAATCAACATAAAGTGCATGTTTGCTCTTAATGTGTTACCTTTATGCTGTCAGTTTTGTGTTTGTTTCCCCACCACATTTATAAAGTCATATGATTGTTTTATTTATTTTTTTCCCCCTAGCTAAGCTTGACTTCCAATTTGTCATAATTATATTTCTGTAAAACTTTTTTTCTGACAGCTCACATAAAAGAAAATTGTGCATATCATTATTTTGAGATTTTTTTAATAATAAATAACTATAATATAGATAGTAAAAAAAAAAAAAAACATTGTACACAAGTTATGAATCACTAGAAGAGAAGTGACTGAGTATATCAGTACTTAAAAATTCCTTCTTTAGAATAACAAAACAATCTTAAAGACCAGATCATTTCAAAAACTGACATCTCAAGACGGAACCAGACTAAATGAAAACTGTGTGATGGTAAGATGAGAATGGTGCTCTGGTACTGAGCGACCAGTGGGAAGCAACCGTTGAGCCTCTGCGTGCAACATCATGTATCATCCCTCTCCACTCTGCTAACCAACACTATAACGTAAATGTGTACTTGACTCGACATAAGACATGATTCTCACCTGAACTTCTAAGCAGAAAAACATCTATTAAAAAAAATACTGTTTGTGTGAAAACATTTTGCTACAAAATGATATAAAATATTGATAAATTCCTATGGACCAAACTGGCTCCACTTTGTTTTCTTTTCTCTTGAAAAGTCAACTGTTGCACATGTTCGCAGCTGCGACGCTTGAGTCAGATCAACGCTAATTGTTTCTTTCTGCGTCTCCCCACGAAGCGCTGAAACACTGAGTGTCCTTCCTGTCATCCTGCAGGTGAGCAGAGGGGGCTTTTCCTCCAGAGGTCCAGCTGCTGTAATCAGGCCAGTCGCTGCTGACTCACCTCAACACTGTCCTTATTACAAATCACCTGTACATGCAGCTCCTGGGCAGAGCCCATAATAAGGCCTTAATTCATATAATCTGTTAGCGAAGGTGCTTACGGCAGCACAGAGTAAATATAATCTCTACAAGGGGAAGGCGTTGCATGACGAAGGTGCAGGATGAACACGACCGCTGGATGTCAAACGCAGCACGAGCGCTTATTAATAGACCTTCAGTTGTCAAATACTGGATTTGAAAATACAAATTAAAAAAGTTTTACAATGACAAGTAAAGGCATTGAGAATATCCCTTCATGAAAATTAAAGTGAAGCAAACTGAAATATAAAACTTTTAACAATCTGACAATTTCTTCCAGCGTTCAATTCACGTTTTGCCTCCCTGTGTCTCTTTCAAACTGTTTATTAAATCTGCTACAAGTTATCATCTACAATTAACTCATTCTTGAAAATTAAAGCTGAACAACAGTTCACGCTGCAAGTCGCCTGGATGCAGCTGTTAATTCAACAGGAAACAGGTTCTTGTTCTTTTAACACACTGGATTAAATTGAGTCCTTGTTTCTGTTGTAGATCTCAGCTTGCATGCAGGGAAAAGTAATTTACATTTAACGCATTCCTCCCACCCCCTTGAACCAGACAGCTCTTTTGGATTATACTAAACACTAAACATGCAATTTGAAGCCTATTCTGTCTTTTTTTACTCCTCCTTTTTATATCTATTTGAACTCTACAGTCTGAAAGTAGTGAGTGAATCTTTTCCACTTTAAACTGCACATGTTTTGAAATGATGATTATGTCAAGAGAATATCGCACCCAGCTTACATGCTTACAGGACAGCACAGCATTTTATCTTGTTCCAGAATTTCATTAAATTTCTTGCATTTCAATATGTTTCCATTTATTGAGTTTCTCAGAGTTAAAGATTATTTTATCAAGAACTTTTGTGGTTTTTACTATTGCAGGTTGAGTCTTGCCATATGCTTTTCCTTTTTGAAGTCTGGGTCTCTTAAATTGGGTCTTCAATAAAGGAAAAAAAACATGTAAAGTGATTAGAAAAAGCATAAAAAATATATTTTTAGAAACAGATTATGGTTAAAAAAAATAAAAGAAAGGCTACTTTGAACCCTTTACATATTGATCACTGGCCCAAATCAATTTATCTTCAATTTCAACTTATACTCCTGATACTTAATATGAACGTATTTAGATGCATAAAAATTCACAGTGAAAGAAAAACCCAAGATCCCAGGAGAAATCTGCTGCAACAGGAAACGGATGATTTTCTCCTTGATTGGCCATCGACTGATGAACACACCGTACCCAAGCTCTGATTGCTTTAACTGCAACGTTATACGGAGTGTTACTGAGTGAAACGCCACCCAAAGTTAGCCACTTTCAGTATCTGTGAGGTGTCTAAAGAGAAGCCAGATGAAACTATTTATTTCATGACATGTCGACTCGTGTGTAGATTTGAGTTATTTTGGGATGAGAACACTCCAATCTACAGGGCTTCTGATGTGAACCTGATTCACCATCATCAGCAGAGAAGAAAAAAAAATGCTATTTTATATTCCATCCATCCATCCATCCATCCATCCATCCATTTTCTTTACACCCTTGTCCCTCAGTGGGGTCGGGAGGGGTGCTGGTGTCCATCTCCAGCTAACGTTCCGGGCGAGAGGCGGGGTCACCCTGGACAGGTCGCCAGTCTGTCACAGGGCAACACAGAGACAAACAACCATGCATACACACACTCACACCTAGGGGCAATTTGGAGAGGCCAATTAACTCGATAGTCATGTTTTTGGACTGTGGGAGGAAACCGGAGAAAACCCACGCATGCACAGGGAGAACATGCCAACTGCTATTTTATATTCATTGAAATCAACTTTTCATCAGCACATGTTTAATCATTACATAATATGAGCAGCGTGGTTGTGTTTTTGTTTTTTTAACGGCGGTGCCTACTGGGAGCTCTCACACTAATAATTTTCTCCTCTTTCATCTCTGACCTTCAGTTACTTTTTCTCTTTCAAAAATCTATTACTACTGTTTTATTTTTCAGGGCATTCACCCCTTTTAGATTATCTGAAGTATTTCTTTTTTTTTTCCCCTCCCCACATGTTACTTTTTTTTTCTTTTCTTTAAAGCAGCTTTTGCACACCAGCAGCCTGCAGAGAATCTATTCATGATCTTTTACGCCTGAACACGACCCACCGCGGTTTAGCCAGAGTTTGTACAAAAGCTCAGCAGATTGCATTGGAGGTCATGACAAAAAGTTTGAAGAGGGTGTCGGAGTGGGGGTCTCATATTCCCATTAATAGTGGGTTTCCATTACAGAAAATGCTCTCTGAAAGCAGCCCTTATCTATCATCTGCAGCCTCGTCGCCACTTTCACAGGGATTCTTTATTTCCAGAACGCTGCATTAATGACCACCATATTAATAACACAGAAGAGACGCTAAGAGCAGGGGTTGTTTCTCTAGCAAGAAAGTTGTCGAGCCACAGTTAAGTTTGAAATGTGAGCCTGGCAGATGTTATTTTGTCTTGCTTCAGAAATGGCGTCTTCTCGCTTTTCAAGTAACAAGCAGTTAATGATACCTGCTGGATGGTTGTAACAATATTTGAGGTTGCGGTGGAAAAAAATGCTTCCCCAGCCAATAGAAAATCCAATCACATCCTTGTGTTATTACATTCACAGTTATTTCCTTTGGAAACAAATATGCAAATTAAAATTCTGATATATTTGCCAAATTAGGGAAGCAATCATCTTTAATTAATTTAGCCATTTGGTTTTTCATTCTTTTGTTTTACAATTTTTTTGTTTATTGTCTTATTCAGGGTGGAGCCTATCTTGATTGTCGCTACAGTTTAGCACCTCCTCAAAGTCCAGACTCTGATCTGAAGCAGGAACCAATCCACACTCATCTTAAGAAAACCTCAGTAGAGGCCGAGCGCCACGCAGATTGTTGATGTAACAAAGCTTTTTACTGTTTGCGTCATTACTAATGCTTTTCTTTAAGATTCTTTGGCTCTAGTGGTCTTTACTGAAAAGTAAATGAGCAGGGAATACGGTAGATAGAGAAGGAGAAGGCATGCTGCAAGGGACCAAAGATGGGAATCAAACCAAGGAGCATGGAGCACTACGGCCTCTGCACATGGTACATGCACTCTACCAACTATATGTGACTTTTATAAAAAAAAAATATTTTTTTCACATATTTGTTAAAACTCACTACGTTGTGACCGTATATGATTAGCATCACTAACAACACTGTAGTCAGATGTAAGAGTGGATTGCCAAGTCCAGATCTAAAAATAATCTCTTGCCTCGAAGAGTTATGTGAAACTGATGGGCTGATTGGAGCCTAATTGAGCCAGCCAGATTTCTTGGCTAACACGGCTTGATGGAATAAGGAGTTCAACTCTATTAAATTCATGCCATGAATTAAAAAAAAGACTATTTTAATGCTTTGGACATCTGGTCTGTTCGCCTTCTTAGGACAGAATTTGGGACAATTCCCATTTGGAGGAAGCCAAGATACAGACCCTGAATTTGGCAACACAGATGATTTTTAGGGTGTTGTGAATACTTTGTTTTTTTCTTTTTTACCAGAAGTAGTTTGTGGAATATTTTCCCAGATTTGCATCTTTCAAACCCATCCATTAATTGAAGTTTGTGCCCATCCAAGAAGAATCCTTACAAGGATTGTAAGGCTGACATGTGTGCCACAAGACACTTTATGCCAAAACATTTCTGACAGATCTGCAAAAAAAATAATGCTGTTTGAAACTTTGCGTGAGGAAAGTGGATTCGCACAGAAAAACCTAAAAGCCACCATGTAATTATATTGGGCATAAAATTCTGTTTATTTTGTCTGTCAGTGAAAAAGTTAGGTCTTAGTTGGACATTTTATTCAAATATTAAATTACCAGACTCAGCTCTGACAGATTAGCGGAAAGAAAAAGAAAAATAAGTTTAACACTGTCACACATCTAACTCAAAAAAATGATTGTGGTAAAAAAAACATTTTTGGGGTGAATTACTCTGAAAAGCTTTAAATTAGTAGAAACATTTTTGCAGAATAAAAGAAAGAAAGAAACTTCATCTAAACCACAAATTTAAAGTGATTTCAGTTTTGTAACCTAAAACAATGAACATCTTTTATATGTAAACTCGTCTTCTGCGAAGTATCAGTCAAGTCATTTTAAAACTGCCAAGCACAAGTGCCTTATAATTTCTATTAGTATGTAAGTCAAGCATTACTCACTTGATTTGACAGCTCATTACACTGAAATGCCAGTGGCGAAGGGTTTTCTGTAATTCCACTGAGCTTTATTAAGCTTAAATTTCTGTCCTGGTGCCAGGACAGAAATTTAAGTTTTTATGTAACTAAGATTATTTTATCATCCTCAAACTTTTATTTCACGTTAAATTATTTAAAGGTTTGACCTCGTAGAGGTGTAAAAAGTGCACCGCTCTACAGCCGAGCTAACGCTAACTTCTTCTTGTTTGGCTTCAAAGTTTCCAGCCACAACATTTCTTCATGCTTGTGCAACACCTCTCCACCTGAACTGACCACATCCAATCTCTCAGCTCAAGGACTCCTGCAGTATTTGTAGTTTGACCTCCGATGAGAGGAGGAGGACTCAGCTGTCAATAGCTCTGAACAGAGGGCATGTCAATACCTGCTGGTACAGATCAGGCAACACAGAACGGCTGAAGATGGACAGTTAATGTTTTGGTCACATTTTCAACCACAAATTTACGTTTCGCAGACTTAAAATCTACTCAAATGAGACAAAAAATCAAACAAAAAAACTTTTTTTTTTTTTTTTTTGTGGGAAAACTAACAGTGATGCTAGGGTTTCTCACTCGTAAATGTCCAAAATATGATTTATTGCATTACACATCACTGAATCTTTGTGTTTTGTCGGAATAAACAGTACATGACTCGAACAGGGATCACACTAATGAAGATCTACAGCACAGTGACACTGCAAGCTCACAAACTGACCTGCAAAAACTTCAAGCGGTCACATTAAAAAAAAAATTATATATATATATAATCCAAGGTTTTATTTAAATGAAAAAACTAATTTTATGTATTGATTCATGGCGCAGTGGCGTCTCAAACAGCGAGCACGGAATAATAAAGCTCAGTGTGACATCCGAGGCACAGCAGGATGCATCTCAGCAGCTTACCTCATCTCACCCCTCCTGTATAACATTGTGTAAATGTCACTCAGTAAATAGAGTGAAGAAATGTCGTAAGCACGAGCCATTCCTCACTCGACGCCATCCATGCGCTGGCATATCATCCAGCTGTTTCAGGTGACAAATGGAAGCAAACCACTGCATCCAACTGTAGCAGGTAAATATTGTAAACCTGTTTGCTGAGCTCATGCATAAATATTGCTACTGTTACTGAAGTGAGAGGCTTTCTTTCAACAAGGAATAGCATAAATAGTTTATGACATGCTGTCAGGTTATGAGTGCTCCTGGAAATTTTTGCTCACAAACAGAATTACCTGAATTTTCCCAGACCTACCTGTATGCGTTTTATCTTCTTTTACCCATGTGGAAATTGGATGGAGAATTGAGATGCTTTAGACTTATTCTGGTGTTCACACACACTTCACAAAAGTGAAATAGAGGGATTTAAGAATGATACTGACTTTTTATGTCCTCCTACATTTTTTTTTCTGGAACTGACCTCAGATTCTTGGGAGAGATTAAAATTAGGTCCAAAAATTAAATGTTCTGGTATTTAAGCCAATTATCATTTTTTTTACTTATGTTGAAGGAAGGACATTTTGATCCTGCTCTTCAATCAGAACAGGGTTTTTTTTATTGTATTTTTTTTTTGTTTGTTTGTTTTTTAAATCATCATGCTACAGGAATGCGGTCCTTCATCAGCCAGGCTTTAAGAGACTTGAAGCTTTTAGTTCAGGTTGACCTTTCAGCAGGGTCATGAGCCTGCACAAACATTAGAGCCACAACCGATGGTCCAGTCAAAGTCCAGACCGAATGTGGACCAAAACTTGAAAATTGCTATTTAAACGTTATCTACACCCAATTTAACCAAACTCTAGCTTTTTGCTAAGTGTTGTAGGTGTAACTGCAATAGATATGGATTGAACAAAGTACCCAGAGAAACACTTTCCAAATTTTGATCTGCAAAATGTTTTTTTCAACATTGCACGATTTTGATTCCACTACACAATTATCACCTAATTTGTGTTAGTCTAACACATAAAATACCAATATAATGCACTCAAGGTTGAAGCTATAATGAGACATGTGAAAAAGTAAAGGCGAGTGTTCATATACCTCCCATTCTACACTAAAAGGTTCTAGACAACACTTGACCTTTGATTTGGACTTGATTGGGAACAACGGTTTCTTGTTGTGAAATCATTGTGCTGCCAAATTATACAAACCAGCCAATAAAAATACAAAAAACCTGCATCCTAGCAACTATACGAAGGTCTATAAACCTACTTTGTTCCAAGTGACACTCTAGGAAGCCTTATTCACTAAAAGATGGCGTCCAACAAAATGTGAATGATCAATACAGAGAATTGGCTCGATCCTCTGGTGCAAATTAAAGCATTTGGGGGCTTCCTGCTATGATGTAGATTTGAGCAAACCATCTGCTGGAAGGTTGTGGGTGTTTGTTATTATGGTGGCAGCATATGTGGGGCCTGCCATTTCAAAAACAAAAATGCCAGCCTTCTGTGACCTTGAGCTGCAATTTTCTGCCATACAAGAATGAATAAACATGCGAGGGGGCTCTTTTTGTTGGTTAAACCCAGTAAGCTTTCCACATTGAGCCTCTGCCAGTCTTGATTCAGGTCCAAGTTGTGGCAGTTTCCTCCGTTTTATCTTTTGTATTTCTCAGCAGTTTTCTCAGAAGGTCCAGAGGGATCTCCTGTAAAACTGGAGAGCACGCTTTCAGGACGCACGAAGTGGACGCAGCCTTATTCTGAACCACTCCTGCACATGGTGTCCAAACCCTTGATCATGTCTTCAGGGACTGTCAAATGTGAAAGACTTTGGTGCGAGGACACACACTGGCTGTCCAGTTACAGTTTGTTCTTCTTATTTTGTGATTAAAAGCGATGCTGCCCTCTGATTAATTCTCAGAGGAGACATTTTTAGCTCAGAAACTTTATCCCCCAAGTGTTCTGGAAAAGCACAACATTTTGTTTGCTGAAGGCTCTCTTTTTGAAAGGATTATTTGTGTACACCATAGCAATGTTTTTTTGTTGTTTTTTTTTTCTTCCTTACTGAATACACTCAAATGCTGACTTTGTGAAACTGGGGAGATTTCTGCTTTGTGCAGTTCAGGCACAAATGAATACATGCAACCACACAGGGACAAGATGCAATTTGCAGGGTTTTTTTTTTTTGTTTGTATGTTTGTTTGTTTGTTTTTTTGCATCCACGTTCATTTTAGCTTACAACATTTTACACACAAATGATCATGTTAGTATGTTTTAATATATATTTGTATGTTTTATCTACATGGGGGGTTTTTTTAGCTCAAGATGCAACAAAAGCGTGTACTCTGCTCAAAAACTGGGCTACTTATGCCATCTTATCCATCTCCAAGTCCGACCTTAATATGGGAATGCCATCAAACCTAACGTTACCATGTTTCACTGCCACTTTTTTGAAACCAGTGGAATTTATTAATAAGCAGAGTACCCAAAAGCAGATTGAGCAACAAAGCAATGCTGATGGCTGAGAATGTTTTTTTTTTTGTTTTTGTTTTTTGTTTTTGTTTTTTGCATTGTTTGTTTATGATATAACACAGCAAACTGAAAAAAACAACAGGATCTGAATGTTAATCAAAAGTGTTCAAAAGGAAATTTGGCATTTACAAAAGAGGACCTTGAGATCTGTAACTATGGATGTTTTTTAGTGAAATGAATGAATTACCTCAACAGTAAGTTCCACAGAAGCCTCTTAACTACTTAGTTTAAACCAGGTGTAATGAAGCAGGGAAATGTCTACATTTTGCAAGCCAGGACTGAGAAGCCCAGATCCTTGCAACATTAACAGTAAAAAAATATATATATAAGAGTGAATAAGTGCACATGGGAGGGAGTAAAATCATATTCTTCTTGAACTTGACTTGAACTACAGACACAAGCTGGTCCCAGATTTCATCTCATTCAAATGTTTAATTATTAATTGACGATGCTAATGGTTCACATTATGGCGTGCATCACACTCCTGGTCTTATTCGTCTCTTCCACCGAAATGCTCTCAGACAACAGAGTATTAATGGTGCATGCTGGGAAGACTTACAGGCAGGGCTGAAACCACAGGGGGCTGTGGGACATCAAGGGCCTTTATAGCGAAGGATTGTTCCAGAATCCTCCTGCATACAGTACAACTTCTGCTGGCAGACGTACTTGTGCTGACATTTTTTTTTTTTTTCCTGTCGTAGCTGCTCCAAAACAACTTCCTACTCGTTCCTTCTGCCAGTTTGCAGTGATGCATAAAATAGTGGGTGAATTCGAATATATCCCCATCAACTTTTTAACATACTAAGAGCAGGTCATGTGGATTGGAAAGTGTTTGCCAAAGACTTACACCCAAGTGAAAGTTCAGCATTTTCTGACAGAACTGGGGCAAATAAGACTTGTAGCTAGCACACTGGGAGCTGAATGGTGCTACACAGAGGACTTATTCTTCACCAACAATTAAAAAAAGAAAATGCAAAGGCAAAGAAACTCAAACTGAATATCTCCAATCTACATTACTTATAAAAGGCAAATTCCAAAGCAAAAGATTTTGCATTTATCTTATAAGCACAAATTTATGAATAATTGTTAGAAGTAAGTTAGTTTTAACACATAAAAGGGCTTTCGGGTTGTTTTATGCCCAAAGAAAGAGCTGTGAATTTAGTACCAGAATAAAGTTAAGTTTGTTCAAAGTGAGAAGTTCAATTCAAACCTTAAGCCCACAGTGGCGGCACATGAACTTCATTCCCATACGTAATGATATGAGATCCTCAGTGTATGTTGATCCACAGGTGTTTGGACTTTTAGTTTCATTACCATTTCCAGTTAAGATCATTTCCATATTATTAGTCTTGGTTCATCCCTCAGATTCAGTTCTTAGCTTAATATTATCTATGTTCTTTAGGTTTTGGTTTTAAGAGTTTTGGTTTATGTTCTGTTTGGTTATTTCCTTGCTTAGATTTGACCTTGGTCTGATCCTGTGTTTTCTTATTGGTGTGGTACTTTTGGGGCATTTTCTGAAATGAATGTTTCTTTCTGAACATGTTTATATTAGTTTTAGGGTTTTGCAACTTCCTCTCACTTTGCTGATGTCACTCCTTTCCTCAGCCTGAGAACTTCAAATATGCTAGTGTATTCATGAGTAATGACAAGATGGAGTAATGAATAGACAGATTGGGGACTTAACTATAGGACTGTGCAGGGGCAACTCCAATCATTTGTAATGAGGACAGAGCTGAGCCAAAAAAACAAGATTTGCTGCATCGATTACTGTTCCCACTTTCACAGTTTGGATATTCTCAGCCTTAAAGATCTGGTAAGGAGCTGTGTCACCTGCTTCCTTAAAGAGTTGGTTGAGATTTTGGGTCATTTGATCATGATCCTTCCAAGGCTCCTCTTTTTGGATTTTTATTTTGTGGGGGCGGGGGACATATTCCAACGGGGGCCCAGAACTCACTGGAGGAACGTTATGTCCAATCTGAAGAGTAACTGGACAGGCGGATGTTCTGGTTTTCCTTCTTGACCCCCTGGCTCCCAAAATTCCTGATTTCTAAAAGAATATCTGTGTGTCCTTAACATGTTAATTCTGGAACATTTGGATCCAAAATATATGTGTAGGGTGACCAGCTCATTAGCAGTCTCTCGTTTCACATCCCCATCAGTATGCAAATAACACAAAACGCATAGACACTCATTCATTCTTCTGGCAAAATAAGTCAATGATATTACAACGCACTGGGAGCAATGTCTGTTCCGCATAACAACTTTTGCTGAAATGATCAACTCACCCTCTTTGTTCCTAATAGAGAATTTTGTAACAGTGTTGCTGCTCTCTGAATATTCCCTCCGCCACCTCGCCGGCATAGCCTCATCACTTCAACTGGTGCAAAGTGGTTTTCTAAAATTAGTCCGTCTGTTGTGCTGCGTCTCCCCCTGGGGACTCATCTTCCTCCAGCTCGCAGAAACTACAGTATCACGGTTTGTAATTTTATTCACGTTCGGTAATTGTGTTCCTGCTGACAGAAATTTAGATGTGCACTGTTGTTTTGGTGTCATTTGTTGAACCGGCAGGAGCCATTAAACTGCACGAAACATAAGGTCCTTTTAATCTCGATGCCTATCTGGAAGGAAGCATTTGTAGTATTATAACTTACGTTTGTTTTTAAGATAATATATATATTTTAATCTGTCTGGTTCTGCAAAATTGTAGCTATAATTTCTATGTAACAAAAACAATTTGCTCAAACTCTAGTTGTTTTCTATCCAATTCAGTCTTATAAAATGCTGTGGAGGAATTTGCAGCTATTAGCCTCCCTTCTTTGTCTTCGTGTAGATTTGTACAAACTAGATATCAAAGTAGAGCCTTAATTTGCTTGTTAAAATATTTACAAATATCTTGAGGTTAATTACAGAAGTACTTTATTTAAGCTCAAGCTGCATTGTGAGTCTGTAGGAACAATGCAAAGCTCTTGTATTTAATATCTTCTAGAAAAAAAACAAAGAAAAATAAATGGTGCACATGAGCGCAGACATATTGAGGTTGGGTGTTTATATAAATGCGCACTGGTACTCGCAATTAAAGCAGAAGCAAGGAAATGCAACAATCCAACCGCTGGAAAACCTTCCCCACGAGCGTCTAGGCTTTTCTGTTTGCGATCCCTGCAGCGCTGAGCTCCCAGATCAAGCTGCGCTGAATGTTTTTCATCCTTCGAGGCTCTTCTTCATGACGGAAGAATAAATTGAACTGAAGGCAAAAGCTCTTTCTAAGCCAGCCCTGCTAATCGTGGAGTTGGGTTAAAAAATAAATAAGTGCAAAATACAGCTTTTTCCATATACAATAAATCCCTGGTGTACTTCATGACTTGACTTAAAGGTCAAGTCATGCAGAAGCAAAGACGCAAGGACAGCACAGAATAAAGGTTTTCAGTGAATGCCAGAGGAAATGCACACCACTGCGAACCTACAAACAAAACCTATGGGACCATTTTACCTTAAGCATTAAGCAACAAAATATAAACTCCACAAATGTCCTGACAGGACAAATTATTTATATGCATTGACCAAAAACAATAGATTATTTACATCTTAGAGTAATTTACAAACTTGAGTGGAACACAAACTAATTCTTTTAATTGTATTGTTATACTGTCCCTGAAAAAGCTTTTCCTAATAGTGCAAGTTAAAAATCATTGTGAATGAGGAGGTGCAGAATAAGCAGAATAATTAAACCTAAATTAGCATTTCTTTATGTATCGAGAAATTGTAAAATAAGTTCCTGAAAAATGTCCGACATCGTGGTGAAGCTGCAGAAAGTTTGAACCTAGATCTACTAAACTAGATGGTTTCTGAAGACCACAGAATTATGACACAATATTGTTAATCCTCAACCCATTTTACTCCACCTCTAATTGACACCGCACACAAATCAGCATTTTCAGTTCATTTCTCATCAGATGTTTAAAAAATGTTTTAAAAAATTTTATTTTAGTCATTTTAATGCCTAATATTCAATTACTTCCACGCATCCTTTATTAAAAGGTGCACCATCAAGAAGGCCATTGGTGGTGCATCACCTCCAACCTCATTTTTTTATGTAAACACCACCCAATGTAAATGTGTTAGTGGTTGTAATGTACATAAAACAATCCCATGATATTTTTAGGTCTTAAGTCAAAAATCTACTTTGAAACAGATCTAATTACTAGTCATTGCCTTTGATTTCTAATCCTAATCTGGATTAATCCTAAATAAAGACTCCAAGAGAGTTATCCAACACTGGCAAGATATCAACTACTTAGAACCTTTTAAGAGAACCTCACTTCAAAAATCCTTAGCTATCTGTTTAAGTGGGGTTTTTTTTCTAAGTAATAGAAGAATGAAGAAAGAGATGAATAGACAGATCAGAGCTCACTAAGAGGAGTTGGGACCAACAGAACAGGATCCAACTGACTGACACGAGCATCCTCCACAGGATGCTAATGCTGTGGAAGATGCTAGCCTAATCACAAAACATAGATGGCAAGGGGGGGCGGGAACCAAAAAAAAAAAAAAAAAACGGTTCAGGCCACCCTCTCACAACGCCATTTCCCTTTTCCCTTTCATTGTCTCTGTCCACATCAGCTCACCTTCTGCTCCGACTTTAATTTCACACCCTTATGGGCTGCTTTTTTTTTTTTTTTTTCCACAAATCTTAGGAGGAGATGAAGTGTGCTTTTTAATCAGAGGCTTCTAAGACTCGTGGTGGATTGAAGCCACGTCTGGGCTTGCACATCATCTCCAATCTTATGATTTTTCTGAGAAATGCGATATTGCAGCTTGACCTCTCAGGCACACTGTGAGACTCTGTGACAATCCAGAGACAAAGGGTTCGGCAGGTCATGTGGAATTAGTTGGAGAGCAAGTGTAAACAAGCGTTTGTTTACGACCTGCCTTAGACAGTCACCGATTTCTCTACAGTGCTCTTTTTTCATTCCTTTTTCCCCACCTCGCATTTCCGGTTTGTATCATGTGGCTGAGGATTTAATTTCTCACTCACTGTCACATTTCTCCTCGCCATTGTCAGCTGATTAAGAGAAAATAACACTGTGGTTGTGGTAAAAATTAAAAAAAAATGTGCCGCTGCATTGGCATGAGAACATCTTTAAATGTGTGAAACAAGCAAAAATGCAATATGTTTGCAGTCACTGCTTTCCCACTGAAAATATTCATGTTTCCCTTTGAAAATGGACATCGGTGGAGCAAGATTCCTGTTTTTATAATGTCAAAATTCAGTGATGGGGGAATTGAATGTTTGATGATTCAATGGATGGATGGACGGACGCTGAGCAAAAGTGATGGATGGAGACAATACGGGTTGAAAAACTGAAAATACTAACACTTTTTGATATTGCCTTACATTTGGATAGCTTAAATCAGATTTGTGTGTTTCCACTCTATACAAGAACCCTTCTGGACCCAACAGTTCCTCAGCAAAACAATCAATGCTGTTCTGAGCATAATCGAAGAGTAGAAACTGCACGTATAGCAAAACAGGAACAGTTTACAACACTGAGCTACAGGTGTGTAAACACAGCAGAACCCTCTCCTGAATGGGGAGGAAAAAAAACTCTTTAGTGTTTGAAATGAGTTAAAAGCCCACAGAGATTGAGCATTCATGTTGCTTTGTGTTCCAGGTTTGACTTTCACAGAGAGCAGCGTGCTGGAGAGCTTTTTAGGGCTGACCGCCGCTGTGCTGAACCCTCACCGCTGTGATGTCTCTGTGCTGCTCTTCATGAGATCATCTGTCTGTCAAACAGTGTGACATCAGTGCAGAAAACAGGTCTTGTTTACTAGTTCAGAAGCTTTTCTGTCGTTTACTGTAGAAAATCCTTGCTTCACAAACAATATCTGGTAGTCTTAGAAGTCACGAGACAAGTGAGACTGGCTGCTAATCGTGCACTAAAAACAGAAGTGATACTACACTGTTTACTAATTGTACTAGGGCTGTAACGATTCATGGAATGATTTGAGTATGTTCGATTGTTAAAATTCCTCGAGAAAAATGTATCTAAATTGTCTGGCGCGATGCTTGGAGTACGACAGCTTTTCTGGAGTCGGAACCGCGTCGGCACCATTTCAGAAGAGAGAGAGAACAAGAGATCCTATTACTCGATTAATCGTCAAAAATAATCTACTCAATTACTAAAATATTTTTCTACAACAGCCCTAAATTGTATGCTAAAGCCAAGTCGATAAAATATAGATTTTACAAAACTGATGTTTTTTTTAAGTGTTTTTTTTTTCAGAATAACATCACACAAGGTGGCTTGAGTGGACAGTGCACAACTAGACATTTAAGATTAGACGACAGAAGTGTTAAAATTGCTTGAGGTTGAACCTCACATTGCTGAGCCATTCCTACATATTTAAGATTCCAACAATCCCCAGTGAGAGAAATTATCAACAAATGGAGAAAACAACAGCAGTGACCCTTACCAGGAGAGGCTAACCTACCAAAAGCACATCAACAACTTAGCCAGAAGGTCACCAAAGACTTCAAAACATCTTCAGCCGTTGCTCAGATAAGATTAGTCTATAGGTTTCAACAACAACAAAAAAGGAAAAATATGGGGGTAAAATTACATTTATAGTAAATTTCCATTTCTTAAAAATAATGTAGATTGTATTAAGGCTGATTAGCGGTGACAAAAACCTGGGTATATGAGGACAAGGCAGTCCTGGGACAAAACCCATTAGAGGCGGTGAAAGTCTTGTTGCAGAGGTTATACTTTCAGCAGGACAATAATCCTAAATATGTTGCCAGAGCTACATTGAAATTGTTTAAATATGCAAAAATATGCCGCCAGCAGAACCAGACACTTGGTCTGATCATTGATTCAGCATACAGTTGTCATTAAACTTGCATCTTGTTTATTCTAACCACGCTGAATCGCGAGAGGTTTGTTAAGGTCCAAGGCTAACATTAGCATTCTTACTGTCTGTGTTGGCATATTTAGATGCAATTCCAGCTGTCATGTGCAGAAAGGAACCTAAAGTAAAACCTGCTCATCACCCTCAAAAACTCAACACTTTGTTGCGAATGTCAGAAAACTTTATGACAAGCATTTTAGCAGCTCTGTGCATGTCTCCCCTACATCAAGAGTTATCTGAGGATATAAGAGCACAACTGGCATATCTGGTCACATGACAGGAAGTAGCTGCAGCCTGACTCCCTCTCTCTCATTAGACATCATCAGAACAGGTGCTTCTTAGATTCTAAGCAGAAAACCCAGATCAGATCAACTGAATAATTTAATACACCGGGTCAGATCAAGACATCCCTGCCTCCTACATTTAATAACTGTAAGGCACTATCTTTCAGAAATGGCAAGACGTAGTTGTGATACATTTCATTTTTAGAAATCAAAGCTTTGCACTTTTTGCTCAGTGCTGCGGTGTTCTAGCGGTCTGCTTTTATTCTTGAAAACGGCAGCAAACCTCCCCCTCCAGCACCTACATCTCCCTGATGTCTGCAAATTCCAGAAGCATCAAAACATCCTCGCTCTCCCACCCCTTGCAGTTTCATACTCCTTCCTCATATCCCTCATATCACCTATCCCATGGTCTCGCTCGGCTTTCTCCTCATCCTCGATGTATCACCAATCTCACCTCATACTCTGAGACAGGTAATCGATATCTGCGGCTTTGCGCTCCAAGTCTTATTGACTTTGTTTTTCAGGAAGACTCCATAAAGAGTCACTGGGGAGATTCTGTCACTGCCTGTTTCATCCCCTGGCATTAAAACCTCCTCTGTTGCCACCTAAGACAAAAAGTTAAGAACAAACTCTATCTGCCTGCGTGATCACTGGAATACCAAACAACAGCGAGTGAAGTCGGCAAGGCCACTCTCCACCTGTGAGAGAGACAAGGTTGAACAATGTGTGAGGAGAATAAAAACAGCATGCTGGGTCCTACAAAGATCCAGTGAACACTGATGTAGCTTTAGATGTGAGGCAGCAGGATGTGTAGATGATTTCCAGAGATAAGCTACAGGGTTGCTCTTGCATTAACGGAGCAGAGAGATGTTTTATTTTTTTCCCCTCCTCTCGCTTTGCTGTAGCAAAATGTACTGAGCCATCTGCAAAATCTGAAGAGGTTGCTGAGTAATATTCGAATGCAAGACTACTCAGCTAAATTGCTCAGGGGAGCATATTTACTGACTCAGGTATCCTGCAATAAAGTATGATGTTGTTTCACTTATCATTTATTGTACCGGGTTAAATCATAAATGAAGTAAACAGAACACAAACGTCTAATTCAAAGTAATTGTATTTCAAAAATGTTATTGCTTGCAATATAAAGTAGACATTTTGTCATAATGTGAAACAATATCAAGAACAAAATGACGCATAAATCCTCCCAAAAATATCTTGATGTCTCTGACTTGCCAAATCCTTTTCAGATATTTTATTTCTACTGTATTTGTTTTAATGGTACTGGGGAGAAAAGCTGTCGTGTTTTGCCACAGTTTATTCAAAATTGATAAACGTGAGCTTGAAAAGCGACTGGACCAAACACCTTTCTAAATAGTAGGGCCTAGTAATGAGGGAAAATGCACTAGTTCGACTGGAGAATGGCAGAAAACTTGGGTTCCAAAGATGTAAGAGCAATGGGCAAGCACTGATGCAGGAGCTCATTTAAGGTCAACCGGTCTGAGAATAAGTTCTTATGGCATTCGTGTGGGAGAAGCAGGACTCACATGTGTACATTGACCCAAAACATCACATTTTGTCAGTGTGTAGGTCAAATCAGAAGTGAAAAGGCCTTTTCTTTCCCAAACAGTATGAAAAACAACTTTATTTACCCTTAAAAGTCCCATATTAAGTTAATTCAGACGATGGAACATGTCCCTTTAAACCCGCATTTCTGATATGAACACGTCAGCCAGCATTTTTATGTGTTCACATCAAATGACAATAAAACCACCACAAAAATGTGGTGGCTTTGTTGTGTTTGGTCTCAGGTAAAAACCTAACTGTTTTCTCCCCAAGATCAAGGGTTTTCCTTACTTCACCAGTGGACGTTATGTAAAGTATGTTGGAGGCTGGGTGTTGATTGGATAAAGTTAGTAAGAGAAATAACAGGTATTTAAATTGTGTTTTTAACTCTTAATGTTCTGTCTCACTGATTTCTGTTTCAAATGAACTTGTCAATACCGGACTGAGGCCATCTGCTGGCCAGAGGTGGTATGGAGTCGCCAGTTGAATAGCCTACTGGGAAGCAACTTCAAGATGATGACTTAGCTCTGGAACCATTGTCCTTCGTGAGTTTTTTATTTCTTTTACATAGGAAATATATCTTTGTTTTCCTGATAAGTTAGGGCTCTAATAAAACTTATTCACATTCAGTGGCATAACAAAGTCAACCTCTCAAAAGAAACTATCCACAAGGTTTCTACACAGCTGGAAAATTCGAGAATTTGACTCAAGTTTGTCCATGTTTCAAAAGTATGAAAAAAGAATTTCCATTTCCAGCTCTGCTTGTCAGAGCACAATCACCGACAGATTCTGCTACACATAAAGATGATTGTTGGGGAAAATATGAGACCATCTGTTAAAATTACAGCTAAGCAGAGCTAGTCTCTGCTACATGACAATGACTCAAATGGTTCCCTTAAATTCACTGGCTGAGTATTATAAAATGAAAAGTCCCGAGCTAACCCGAAACCCAGATCTTGATTTCAGTGAGATGCCAATAAGCCAATTAGTGCACTTTTGTTTCCAAGAAATTACAGGTAATCAATATATGAACATGTCAAAATAAAGATCTAGTATTTAAAAAGGTACATCCCAAACTCTTCACACTACAAAAAACTAATATTAAAATGCTTTAATGGGGAGAAAATACATACACACCAAGATACCATGATATCAGGAAATGTCTTTTGAAGTAATGTAGCTGCTTAGTCCTGGAACCAGACCATTAGTCCACTGCAGCTCCTCCCTGTAAACTTAAACTGTTGACATTTTACAAAAACTACCTGCAATTTACCTGCATGCTGTATGGATAATATTCATATTGTTGTCTAAGACTCGCACATTCCTTCCTGCCTTAGCAACACCATCAGCTGCGGCATTGCACCTGTCAGCAATAATTGGCTGTTAGGTTGATCTCTTTTACCGAAAAATATGGCCTGTGCAGCGATGACGCACACAGATGTGGACACGACGATGTGCACGTACAAAACCATTTTTCAGATGCGCACAGATCCCCTCTGGCAAACGTGGGATAATCCCATTAAGAGAAGGTCCACAGCTCGTTGCTGTCACACTGAAGGGGAAAAGAACCAGGTGACAAAGCTTTGAGGGATAAGAGGGATCATGTTAAGTTCCTTCTGCGTAAGATGTAAGAGATATGCAAAGTGGAAGGCTTTGCAGGATAGCCACCTAAAACACGGAACATGCTTCGTTAGCAAGCGGGGTAGGCATGCAGGAGAGGGGCTACAGAGGGCCTGGATGTAAGATAAATGCTAACGAAGGCCCATGCTGTCATTCAAACAGCTGCTGAAGCTCTTCATGGGGATCTGCACCCCAGGAGATCAGTTTGAGTACATCTATTAATCATCAATCAAACTTCATGTTGCTCCGCTGCAATCTCTTAATTTCACCCTGAGAACTCATGCATGATATTTATGCAGACACAGCAGATTTCTCCGGTGACCACCCAAGCCATAGTGCCCAGAAAGTCCACATCTGCTGCACAGTGCTATATTGGTGTCTGAAGAGTGCCTTGCATTTGGCAAATTAAATCCTTGCAGTCTAAATTTAATAAACTGATAAAGCTACCTAAGTGTGTGTGTGTGTTTCAAGATGACCTTTTCTCTGCTCATCTTCCCCAATAAAATCAATATTCACCTTGCAGACTTCTAAACATCTGAATCCTGTTAAAATTAGCTTATTGCATCTGAAAATATATTACTCTATATTGCCTGAAGCCTTAGAGGATTAGAGGAGATGTGGGTTTTCATATCAGCCCTGATGGCATTAAGGGTTTTACCTTTTTGTAAACAAAGAGGAAACAGAGCAAATCTTCCAGCTGCAAGCTTAAAAGCCCTAAAGTAGGCTGCATAATGTTTTATTTGCTGCCTACTGCACAAACACTACATGATGTATAAGGAGTCATTTGTTGTTTATCTTTGAGGTACCCAGCATCAGAAAAGGCAGAAAATCCATCCAATTCCTTTTCTTATTAGTGCCTCAGAGCTCAATTATTTAATTATTCCAGCAATCAGAAATTTCAGAAATGTTTTATCTCCGTCAAACAGAAACTGATCTGTTTAATCAACAGCCCCCTTGCAGGACTAAATTAGTAATTAATTATTTAGTCTCTGGAGATAAAGACATGAAACAGTCTGATATTATCCAGCTGAGTCAACTTTGTGCAAGTTTTCCTCTTCACAAGAACAAGTTTAGGTCAAACAGATTAAAACTGAAACTAAGAACAGATTAAAAAAAAAAAAAAACACATTTTGATCTTATTCAGCTCTTTACATCTGTTTGGTTCTTTGCGCTCGCTGAAATCGTACTTTATTACATCAGGACTCCCCATAAAATAGATGTGTTTTTGTTATGTTCTGCTTTGTAAAGGAAATGCACTGTATGTCGAAACATGCATTCATTTTCGCATAGAACAGAAAGTTTTCTCTTGACTGTTTACCTCAATTGTTTACCTTTAGCTGTTCATCAACATCAGCATATTCAAACACTCTGGGTGAACTAGGCGTGGAGCAATTATTTCTGATGGTCAGATCACTGTCTTTCAGTTTTAATAGGAATTGTTAAAGTAAAGTTTGGATTTCACAAAGCGGACTTCTGAGGAATTGTAATCAGCATCAGCATCACCCCCACACTGGACAGCAATCAGAGACATCTTAGCTGGGATAAATCGATGATAAAGGTCAGATTTGTTGTCTTTCTAACAGATTCTCCCAGCTGAGCAGTGAACCTCTGCATCTCCTCTAGAGTTACCAACAGCCTCTCTGCTGTTTCTCTAACCTTACTGTGCTGCGAGACTCAAACGCTCCTTCAAACTGCTCTATAACTTTCTCACTCATGATGTACTTTGTTCACTAATGCTCTCTAACAAACCTTTTCAGAATAGAATTGGTTGTACTGAGATTTGCACAGACAGAAGATTTTTACCAACTGTGTGACTTCTGAAGTTTATTAGTTTGATGGGAAATGCTTTCCATGTTGTTCAGATTTTTATTCACAGATAAAGATTTAAAAACCCATCTGTTATTTAAATTCTGATTCACAGTCATGCCCAACGTACGCAAAAAATCTTAACAACATAATTTAAATTTGGTGTGAAAATAGAGACACAACGACTTATTTAAAGCCATCCCTTCAAATTATCAAAGCGTGCCTCTTTTTTCAGACCATATAGCTAATTTTGACTTTTATTTATCGTAAAGCAAAGCTACATATGTTTCTAATAAAAAAAAGACACTACTAAGGAACCTCAAAGGCAGTTTTTTCCCCACTACGCCACACAGGTCAACCAAATACTGCAGAGTCAGCGATGTGACACCAACAACCTTCCAGTCTGATCATGCCCGCCTTCCAACATGGTCATCCACCATCCCTGAGGCTCCATTATTTTACCCTTCTGATATAATGGACCAAGAACCTCCTGTAGAGGAAACAGATGGTGAGAGGTAAGCGTAACACAAGGTCCTTCTACCCGTAGCTACTCTTCTTCTTGTTCATAATTATGCCCTAAGGACAATCACCCAAAGAGGCTTCCCAGCTCTTAGCTTTAGACTTTGGCCTCCACCTCAATTCCAAACTGGAAGACGGTTCAGTGTTGGAGCCAGAAGTTTAGCTGATTTGACAAGATTAAAACTTGCCGATGTAAATCAAAAACTATTTCACCATGCGATTTGTCATGTTCTTTTCTTCATTTCATCATAAATATAATCACACAAAAAGACAAAACCCCTACAGGATTAGAGCTACAATGTGTCATTTTAGGCTTTTAATGCCGACTTCCAGTCAGATTGTCTGTCTGAATATAAATACCTCAGACACGGCTTCTCAGGTAAAATTCCAGCTGGGTAAGCCAACCAACCAGAACGCGCTAGTTGTGATTCTTCAGAAGAAACAAGAAAATGCAATAAGTGACCTCGAGCACATGAAGACCCTGCAGGGAGCTCAGCTTGAGGAAGGTTGGACTTGGAGACAAAAAAAAAAATGCAATTTGTCCAGGGTCAAACCTCCCGCTGGGTGACGGCTCCCATAAAGTGGAGGTGTGTCCTGTATGCGCGTCGGAGACCTCGGACGTGTCCAGAAACCTCCGAGTTTGAAATCAGATTTATTTTCAGGCTTCTCCGTGATATCATCATGGGAATATGGGGATGTTATTAGCTTGTTTTCATTTGCTGACCACTCTCGCTGTCTGCGGGTCATTAACCATCCATTCTCATCCCTCACAGCTCCTCAGAGTTGTTTACTTAATTTCCCCCAACAATGGAGTACAGGATAATAAAGAGGCCCTTACATTTCAAATTACGCTCCTCTTTTTTTCCCCCATTTTTAATACCCCTGTTGTACAGAATGAGCACTGGAAATAATATTGCAAAATGGGCAGCGACACATACGGTGATGCACTGGGAGAATTCAGGCTTTAATCAAATGTGCCTGAAGCTGATTATACAGCCACAATGTGATAATGCAAACCAGAATGAGTATCAGATTTATTACTGCTTCTATTTTTACACTTATTCTGTTGCGCTTATGTCGCTATACCTCATAAAAGACTCCCGTTGTAAGTTATGAGGACATTATTGCACCTCAAATACAATCACAGATTTAGAAATTATCTTTTAATTTAAACGGTATGTTATTCACCATTCTTGATGCTGGAATTGAAACATCAAGAATGGTGTTTCAATTCCTATATGAAATAGGAACCATACCATGTTGGTGTGGTTCCTATTCCGTTTGAAATAGGAACCACACCAACATTATAAACAACAGGAGACAAGGCTGTCTTGTCTTATCTGAGAATATGGGTTGAAACAATTATAATAGTACTGAGTTTGTTATCAGCGACTCTGACACAGAAAACTGGATTATCTAACTGAGCAGATATGCAATGATCAGAGATTTTAACTTATTTCCAATTAAAGACTTTTGTGAAGCTCTGAACTGCTGATACAGACTTTAACCTGTTTTAAATTCTCTTTAATAATAAAAAGTACAAAAACAGAGTACAATAAGGTTGTATTGGCTCATGAGTCTGACAAGGGATTTAAAGAAATGACATGGCAAATTTAAAATCTGCCATTCGGCTGAACTGAAAATAGTGTTCAAATGCAGGACATTAAAAAAAAAAAAAAACTACCAGCATGCTTTGGTCTGACCATTCAAGTAAGCTCACTGACAAATCAGACGTTAAAATAAGTCTCTAAAACCCACAACACTGTAACTACAGGACCTACAGCAGGCATTTTCTACTGAGTGGGTTCCTTAGGTTAATGTCCTAGATTGGCCACAAGAAGCACTGATGTTACTTTAGCCAAAAGAGGGATAGCTAGCTATTAGGAGGAATGGTGAACATATGTATTTGTTATATTTTGTTTAGACAAGGTACGTTTTTAAAGACTGCCTGTAAATAAACTACTGTATCTGGATTTGGAAGAACTGAATATATTTTTTGCTTTCCTCAATTTTTTTTTGACTCAAGTAAAAAAAATAAATAAATAAATAAAAAAGCAAGCTGTTTTATTACACCTTTTTTCTCCCAAGAAATGATTTAATCACACCAATAGAACAAACCTTTAAGCCCAAAATCGGTTCCTTGTCAGATCCAGATAAGGACCAACTCCTGAGACAAATAATGACAAGTCGACCAGGTCTGTCATTTGACGTCTTGACATTGCTGGAGGCCGACCTTGAGCCTGACCTGCCACACAAAGACAAATTGCTCTAGTGTACGTTGAGCAACTGCTAGTGGAGGGAAACTTTTGTGCTAAAAGAGCACTGAAGGTACCGCACATAAAAACAGAATAAGAGGCTCTGTAGTTGGGAAATCTTTAAAATAACAGCTTTACTTCCTCTTTTCATGACAGTGTGGATGTAATTCAAAATGAGAAAAAGCAAAACCTATCACAGCCTCTTTTTTTTTATTATGGCTTTCTCTTAATCTAGATCTGTAAGAAACATCCTAACCTTAACAATCATAGCTTCCAGTCAAACCCAGCATGGGATATTACAGAATGACATCAGGTTTTCTCATCTTCAAAGGAAGTCTGTCATTATTTTCCTAACAGCATAATTTCTTTCTCTTGTGACACATTAAGGGTACCGGCATTGGATGATACTCGGATTAAACTCCAATTGGCTTTCACAATAAAGGAAACAGCAGCTGTTGTGGGAAACATACATCATCATAATGTACCTTTTATCTCTCATAGAAAGATAAGTAGTTTGTAGGCAACTATAAAGCAGTCAAGATAGAAAAAGGTAGAATGCCTCCTCCCGTTTGAGGTAGAGTGTCTGCTTTAAACAGATGAGTTCAAGAATTTGTTGATGGCAGATGATCAGCTTTGGCCCTTGACATAGTCTCCTACTCAAAGGAAGAGGCTAAACTTCTTGATTTAATGATAAACCTTGGTTCAAGTCTCCCAAAGAATGTCAATAAATGCAAAAGTGTGGATGCAAATGTCTAAACTGAGGTGGCCACGATGAGTTCAAGAGTGTTGTTGGGGAGACGTATCTCTGGAGTTTCCTCCCTAAACTCCAGACATTTGAACATGTTTTTAATGTTTTCACAGTTAGAAAATGTTCAGAAAAATATATTACACAGCTGAAAATTGTATTTCACAAGATATATAAATGTCTGGCATTAAATACTCCATCTGCAAAGCCTTCAATTTATTTCTTATTATATAAATTATATATAATTTATTTCAATTACAGCCACAAATGATCATCGATAGAGCTGCGCAGTAAACTCGATGCAATCAGCTACCGACTTTCAGCATATGCTGCTTGTATTGAACAGAATTGGTATTTCTGCATACAATTTGGATCCGCTAGTCTTTGAGAGTGCAAGCACTAAATGGGTTGCTGTCAATCAAATCTTTGTCATCAGACCAAGAAAGAAAATATACATATGCACTCAAAAGGACCCATTAAAATTAGTGTCACTGGAAGTCAGACACAGCCTTCCACATCTCACTGACCATAAGAAAGGGATTTTCTTCCTTTTCCAATGCAAATCATTAATTTAGATGGTTGTGTGGATTTAAAACAGAATGGATATAAAAGTGAATCTGCCAATTTAAAGGACAAAAATGGGAATTAAAGTGACTAAGACAGTACAATACGAATTAATGCGAAGCTTAGTGTTTAGGGGAAAAAAATGTGTACAGAGATTTACAGACAATCATTAAATTAGACTACTTACCGTGCAGCAGTTTGTAAGGAAAATCACACCTCTGGCATGTGCTTTTGTGTTCTTCTCATATTTATTGCAGATTCCTGTCAAAACAGGTAGGTATTTTTTTTTTTTTTTTTTTTTTTTCATACGGAGACAGCCACTATAGTGGCCGTCTCTGGGGATCTAAGTGGAGAGAGTCATGTACGAGAACCTCCAAAATAACAAGTGACAGGAAATCACAACTCGTCTCCCCCCTCTCCCAGATAGTTAAAACGGCAAATACACAAGTGTGAATTTCACCGGGAGCTCTCAGGCCTCCAAATGGCAGAGACCCAATTAATCTGCCCCATAATAGACTGTATGCTTGTGGATTCTTTCCACTGATTGGAAGGCTTAGAAGGCAGCAGTTAATTAGCTTTAAAGAGTTCGACTGACATTCACATCTTTCTTAATTCCCTAATTTAATTTTTGCTCCTAATATAATTATCACATGGACCCAGTTATTGATTGACTGCAGGTGTGCTGATATTCAGCAGCGGGACTGCTGTGCCAGTCTCATTTTTCTGCTGAAGACAGGCAAAAACACCAGCTGCTCCTGCCTCAGTCTGTCTGCACTCTATTAAAAAAAATAAGAATGAAGACAGGATCCTTATTGTATCAGTGTAGAGGCAAACAGCACAGTGATGAGAAGTAACTAGAGGCGACAGCTGGCTGATACGCTGACATGTATTGCTCAGAATAATCCACTACTGTCCGGACTGATGTTTAAAACAGGAACAAAATCAATTTGAGTTAGTTTCTTTTATACGCACAGACACTTTTAGGTGGAAAATAGACGGCTTTGTCACTTGTCTTCAAATAAGAATCCGTGTCCTCTATCTTTTTCCAAAAAATCCTTCCTTTATCTAATGAAATAGTATCTTGATGTCTAATGAAATATCTTGATGTAGAGGCAGAACTTGTTGTCAACACAACAATGACTTGCAAACATGAATTATGGCTCTACAGGGTAGTTGGATTTCTTTTTAGGATAAGATGATGTGGAGTGGTCAATCAATCAATCAAAATATCAATCAATCAATCAATCAATCAATCAAGTTCATGTTAATAGCACATTTCAGCAACAAGGCAGATCAAATGGCTTTACATCATAAAAACACAAAAATAAAAACAACATACACTCAACTATTGAGAAGCAAGTAGCAAACATTTGATGAGTGAATCAAAATTATCAATATGCGTTGAATATATTAGTCAATGTTCCATTTATTATGGTTCAAAATCAACTCTAAACAGGTGGATTTTTAGCCTAGATTTAAAGGAACTCAGTGTTTCAGCTGTTTTGCAGTTCCCTGGAAATTTGTTCCAGATTTGTGGCCCATGCTGAATGCTGCTTCTCCATGTTTGTCATAAACAATTGGTATTTTACCAATTGTTTATGACAATTGGTAAAATATCAATTGTCATATTGGTATTTTACCTGTATTTTACCACAGGTAGACTTTTGTCTACTTGTTGTAGACAAAAGTCAAATGGGATCCCAGTTTGATGAATTAGGAAAAAATTACAATAGAGGAGTGCAGCTAATAGTTAAATCAGGAGGGCCTTTATGGTACTTGGAAATCACATTTTCTGAGTTGCAAGATTGAAAGACAAACAAGATTGTTCCCTGAAGTTGTAATTCCAACTGAGAATGTTTGGTGTTGTCAAGCAACACCAAGTTTAGTATCCAATGTGGTTGTTGTGCGTACATATAAAGCTTAAAGTATAAACAATTTATTGATTTTTGTGACAGGCTATGGAGAAAATGGGAACAAGTCGCCAGGCCACAAACAGAGAAAAAGAAGAAAATAGTTATTTTGTTTTTCATGGAGGAACCATCCCATCCATGCCTTAAATAGGTTTTTAAATCATAAACTTTGTGTTTGAATTCAGCTTGCTTACAGAAAAAACTTAAACCTTTTCAGGGTGCGGGAAAAGGTTTTAGCTGTCGGCTTTGAATGGCTAGTCACACCACTATTGTTGTTGGTTTGGTCAATGAAATGGACGTTTTGAAAGAATGCATGGCTTCATCATCAACACATCAACCTACCAAAAGTCAGCAATGGTTGTTGGAAAGTCTTTTCATTGGTCTGGGCCAAACGCACACCTATATCTGACACTGATATAGGGTAAGATAACTTTTTTCTGCCAAGGTAAGTAAATAAAACAACACCAGGACTACTTGTACAATTAGAGGCATTCATGTCTGCAGTAAAACTTTTCAGTTTCTTGGGTTGAGTTTTACAACTTTTACTTTTTTATATACTAAACCTCAAATAGGGAAAAGACCGTTGTAAAGTAGAATGATTGCATAACCCCAGTTTGGAATCGTACGCTAGGGTCTCCATAAATCTGGTGGGATAATGCACTATGATCTAATTAAACCAAACTTTAACTTCTGGACTACTATTTTAAAGGACAAGTCTGACCAAAACGGCACTAAATTTTACCACAAACAAAAACAAATTGACAACCAGATAAATGAGCAAGTTTGCAATAATGCTCTTGAAATATAAATTTAATTTAAGCAGCCAGTTAAAGGAAACAGCAGAACTTGCTGAACAAAGAACTTAAGGTGCTTCTGTGGCTATTTAATTCAGAGCAGCTGGTAGGGCCAGATGGAAATCATGATATTCTTTTAATAGCATTAAGCAATGTTCAGAAAAACACAGAAAAGACTGATTAATTAGGCGAGCATCGTAAGACGACCACATCTATCTATTGATTTTTTTTTTTTTTTTTTTTGTTTACATGCCATCTGTAACCTGTCAGCAGCAAGACTGAGATTAATGGATTATTTATGTCCTAAAAACAACATTTTACAGCTCATAACGCTAAAGTGACATCTTTTGACTGGGAATCACCGCAGATGTTTCCTAACAGCTGATATACTCTTTAAACAAGACCTCTTGATGCATGTATGTTTGTATTTTGTAAAATCTTCTGTGCTGTTACAAAACATTTGAAAGAATTTAATTTTATGACCTAAGAGTTATCGGTATCTCCATAAGTACCGTAATACTCTCATTCCAGAACAGAAGATTAGATTTGGGGAACTCTAAATAACCTCTCATTCATTCATTACCTTCAGTATACTCTTTGTATTCTAGCAAGACAACCACTTTTAAAAAGAAAGAAGTAAATGCTAATCTGATTTCAAGGAAAACACATTTTTACTTTAAAAGTCCCATTTGTGCACATGGCAATCTGAGGTGTTTCGCAGGACATGAAAGGAAAAACAGAAATAAACTTTTTTTTTGCAAGTAAATAACTTTAAACCTTATGAATGATATCACAGAAAAGTGATGATAAACTACACATCATTTGCTTATGTCTATGAAAAGCTGTAAATTGTGAATCTCTCTTGAACTGGAAACAGCTAGACAGATAAAATCAGTGCTATTGATTGTTATCGTCTCTTACACGGAGTGTAACTGTGGCAGCTTTTTGAGGAGGCCCTATGTGCATTGTGATGTTTGTGGTTTGGAAATTACTTGTTTGCTGAAATCCGGTAATAAAAGATGGTTCAGAAGATTCTTCTGGGTCGCATTCATCAAAGCTGCTAACAGGCACAAGTTTTCCCATTTCTTTGGTTTTTTTATTTATTTATTTTTTATTATTATTATTATAGAAGCAGGGGGAAATAAAAAGAAAGCATTTAAATGTATGAGATGTGCCACCCATGGTAGACATTTAGAAAAAGCCGCCTATTAGAGATTATTTTACATCTTAGCTTTAAATAAAAATGCACAATATGTTGTAAAAAATCTCCTCCAGGGAAACAGATTCCAGTTTCCTCTAAATATATCCATTCTTGAAACTGATGGTACGCTGAGCTTAACAAGGCTGTTCCGAGGAAAAGGTGCAAAAAGCAGGTCATAAAAATTGTGCATGAGGAAGATATTGCTGTGAGTGAAATAATTAACACGACAGGGTTGAGCAGCACTCGCTCGTCCCTAGTGTTCATTAGCACTTTCTAGGCCACAGGCTCTTTGTACCATTTGGCGGAAGACAGAAACTCCATCAATCACCTTCACACGGTTGGTGTTCAGCTGAACAGTGACAATTATTCTTCATACTGCTGGTCTTAATTGTTGGACTTGCTTTGTTAAATGGAAAGCCTTTCAACGAAGCAGATTAAAATTTGTCCACCCAAAAAGTACCAAAAATAGGCACTGTGACAGCACAATTAATGTCACAGTTCACTCAGCTTAAAAAAAAAACAGTATGTTTGAGAAATTCAGCTGAGAAGAAGAACATGTAACCCATGTGATGTTGGTGAAAACCTAAACTAACCTGTGTCTCGGGCTTTGTCTGTCAAGTTCAACCAGTAAAGGCTCAGGCAGTTACCTTATCTGCCATTGGCTCATTTAACAAAGAATGGCCTCAGGGGAGCTCATTAAAAAGCAATCAGGTGAAGTCCTATGATTTCTAACAGCCTCCCAATAGTCCAAGAGTTAACGACCAACAATGAGAGGAAAGTTTATATAATGTACTTTGAACAGCGAGGTTCAAAAGTCTCGCTGTAGCGAAACTTCAAGTCTGACTTTAAAACTAAAGGTATACATTTTACTTACATTTTCCATTCAAAAATGGTATCATGTGAGCTGTACTTCACAGTGAAGCATGGTGACGGTAGGATCATGTTATGGGGAGGTTTCGCAGGAGCAGGAACTGGCAGACTTATCAGAATAGATGGAGACACGAATGCAGCAATGTGCAGAGGCACCCTGGATGAAAACCTCCAGAGTGTTCTTGACCTTAGACTGACCCCCAAAGCACATTGGCGGGATTTCAAAGGAGTAGTTAGCCAGAGTCCAAACTTGGATCAAACATATCTGGACAGATGTGAAAATGGCTGCACAGATGTCTCCCATCCAAGGGATGGACCAATAGATAGGTGAGCTAAGGTTGTGGTATCATATTCAAAAAATGCTTCAGTCTGTATTTGCTTCCAAAGATGGATAAATAAAATATTAAGTGAAAGCTCTGAATAAATCCATAAAAGCTATTTCTTGATTTTGTGCTTTCAGAAAATAAAAAAAAAAACACTCAAAACTGTTTTCCATATTGTCACAAAGTGCTATATGTGTCTCAAATGTAAAGGAAAGACATTAATTTAATAGTTAACAATTACTAAATTGATAAACAATTAGAATTAAGTGTGCAACACAAAATGTAGAAATACTGAAATGCATCCCAAACACTACTTTTGGGATGGACTACACTGTATATAAAGAGAGAGTTGTTTATCTCTTAAAAGAAAATAAAGTTTTGAGTATTTGACTGTATTGAAAGTTTTTCTTTACTTTATCGGCTTCAATTATGTTTTCAGCTTAAACCCTCTTGCGCTCTTGGACAAAATGGCTTCTGGCTGACAAGATGAACAAAAACGGCAAGAAGGCAGAGATTTAGCAAAGAAATAAACAGAAACTCCTTTTGTAATATATTTCAATGAGAAAAAAGAGGCTGCCGAAACGTGATGGTTTATGAATTTAGTCATCATGCCTTTGTTGCTTTGCATGCACAAAACAGACAAGTGTAATTTGAAGAAAGCGCTCCGCTCTAAAAAAAAAGGAGTGTATTTACCGGAGAATATCATCAGGAGAACATTCATTACGAGGCGCTCTCCACAAATCTGGGCTCAGGGTATTGAGTGGTTGTTTTCGCAGTGCCTCTCAGGCATCAACTTCTTCCTTAAATCCACCTGATCTCAGGGGCCCGCTGCCTCAGTCAGTGATGGGAACTCATTAGTTTTCCTCTACCAGGGGATAATGTTCATTCTGGACCCAAAGCTGATGCCGAGAGCCCGATCTGTCACGTGTCCTTTTCTTTTTCATGTGAGCATTTAAATGTTTACATTTGCATGATTCATTTTAACAGTATTAAGGGATAGGTTCGCTCTGATGCTATACTGCTCCCATTGTAAGAAAACTATTGTTACATTTTCATGTATTAGATTTTCTATTTTAACATTTTTTACTTGAAAGTTCCTACCAAGAGAGAGCAGTAGCCCCCTCCCCCAGCGATGCCATCAGAAAGGTTACTACAGCCCCCCATCACCAAAGCCCACCCATCATCCACACCAGTTACCCAGCAAGAAACAGAGGCTTCCCCACAACCTCCATGGGGGGACCAGATCGGCATCCAGTGGCCTGCACCAACCCAAACTCATGAGCCAGCCCACCATGACCCGACCACACACACTTTATACACAAATATGACATGACGCTGAATAGGGCCAAAGGTCGCCTGACTACACGGCTGTTCACCACCTGTCTGTGTTTTCCATCCTGCAACGAAATCTTTTGAATAGCAACCAAGCAAACCTGTCACATGTTTTATGTAGTAACTGCAGAAATTGTTCATTCAGTTGATCCAAAATGTTTGACTTCTGATTGGGAGAAAAAGGTTTGCTCACAACATATACGTCAGCTGAGAAGGCACAATAATTTAATCCATGGAGACAATTCAAAACTAGATAAGATGCAAACATGCATTACATTTAAATTACATAAGCTTTACAGGGTATCAGAGGTTTTATATCTCATTTGTTTCCTCTTTTTGTTGCAAGTAGAGAACAGAAAATAAAGTACATATGTGTGTGTGTTTGTTTCTAAGTACTTAAAAGAGCTTCAATAAATGAACTGAACATCTTCGTGGAGGGATACAGAGAAATGTGATTTGAGTAATAAAACTGTTTGCACTTCTTCCATATGAAAAAACTAAGATTTTTTGTTCCCCCTCCCCACACCCCTCCCCAACAAACTGAATTCACAAACTAAACATTTCCACTCATGGTTTCTCACCTGGTTTTTCAAAACTTTCTCACTGCTCACATTTCACTGAATCACACTGCATGATTCATCAATGTTTCCACCACCCCAAATGTGACACTTTAACCATAAATTCACTTTAAAAGTATTTATGGAACTGCCTGCGCACTGCTTAAAGTTGATTTCCAAAGTTGAAGTTCAGTATTATTTTGTCCTTAACATAATCTAACTTACCTCATACGTTAGAGACAGAAACAAAACACTTTGAGGATCCACTGTAAATCAGTTGTGAATGTTACACCAGTGCCAGACTGTGATGGTTGTGTCAACCAGCCAAAACAGCCTATATCCTTTTTCAGAGCTGAAAAACAAAAGAAAACAAAACAAAATGGGGAGGGGAAAAAAATGTGCTTGCCACACATGATTTCCCACAAGAGAGACAAGGTAATACTATAGCAGGTCAAGATGCATCCTGCATTTCCCCGTGAGGTTTACGATACAGCGGGGATACTTCCCAACGGACCGGCCGCGGGGCACCAGTCAAAACAAAGGATTCATGTGAGAAGTGTCTGATTCGGGAGCTGCAGACACAGCTGAGACGTGTCACACCCTGACAGGTCGTTTCCAGATATATCATCATATATAGGATTGTTTTTGCTTAATTCGGTGAAGTGATAAATCAGAGCAATTATGCAGACATCTGTTTCACATGTTGTAGTTCGTAACCATGTGTTTGTTATGGATTTGCCTTGAGGCATTTGAATGATTCATCGACATATCTGAGTCAAGACCTGCCCTGACAGCGCCCCGACAGGGCCTGCGTGTCCTGAATGATAAACTTAGCTCAAGTTGCATTAGGTGGTTTATTTATCTTTGACTAATATTCATTTGATAAAATAATTACACTTACTTTAAAGAATTATTTGAGAGATAAAATGACAAGAAAGCTTCAGAAATGCTAAAGCTACAGCCAAGAGTTGAGGGTTTCATGAAGTGACCATTCAGATTATTTATCCATAATGAATAAAGTCTACCTTTTTGATAAGTCGGGATCCTAAAGAGGGACAACTTGCAACCCATTTATTTAATTTAGTTGCAATGTTTAATGTTATTTTTTTAAGAATGGTTGGAGAAAAACAAAAACAAAAAAAAGAGGAGCTGTCCTATCAGCTTCCAAGACTGAAAACGTCTTTCAGAGAAATAATCAATCCTTTCTGTTGTGTGGAATTGCTGTCTTACTCTGAGAAACCATTTGATCTGCTGTTCATGCAGCTCCCACACTCCTGTTTCTCAACTCAGCTGGCAGGAAAATATCGGCACAACAGCAGCGGTCCCGAATGAAAGGGGACCGCTGCTGGAAGGCTGCTGGTTGTAGTTCTTCAAGCGTGGATGCTTTGGTGGTTCCAAAGTTTGGATTGAGTGATGCATAAATCCCCAAAAAAAACATCTTTCCAAGAACTGTTAAGTGTAGAACAATACTAAGAGAAAACAAAAACACTCATTGCAACCAAATCTGAGTGATTTTGCTTGGTTTCTGTATGAAGCTTCCTCTTCCTCTGCTGAGGAAGGAATCATCACAAAGTCGTGACCCGTGATCAGTCAACTAAGTAACTTGCGAATCAGGATTATGCCTATAAGAAAATGTGATGCCATTATTATTCCTACTACATTATTCAGACAAAAGAGAACAATAATATCAATAATCTACCCTTTCAGAATCCATTCCCTACCTTAAGCTGTTTCTGCCTGGAAGGTTTCATCCATTCAACAAAATGATTAAATGCTTAAAGGTTTCATTATCATGTTCACATTCACAATTTTACAAAAAAAATATTACAATTTAAAGTTCTGGCTTATGAATTATCTTAAAATGGTTGAGCATCTAAATTAAACCTTTTTTTTTCCGCCTGAGTGATGATCACACTTCTTGGCAGGCATTTAGAAAGACATTTTTCTTTACCAGAACACTCAGACATCATAAAAACATTGATATGGGGTTTAAGGTTTGTGACTAATGTAAAATATTCTTTACGAGTATTTCAAAGGGACTTGAAAAGCCTTATAGTGTCAGTACATCAAAGTGATAAAAAGGATAAAGCTCCAACCAAAGCAACAGTTTGAATGCAAGTTTGACAAAAAATATTCTTACAAGTAGGGACTGAGCTGAAAATTGTGGACTTAATGCATTGGGTCAATTGACTTTATACAAGGTCTAATTCCTATTCTGCATTTGTAACAATCAGAAAATCTTCACCAGATATTCTTGGTTCTGGTCCTCCAAGATGCCTCTACATTTAAGCTTGTGTTTGTATTTTCAAACTGATTCTGTTCAAGCGTGATTTATGTCATGACTATATTTTGCAGCAGACTTTTATGTTAATGTGTAAGGTTTTCTTTAAATCCACTGGATGTTTTTAATCCTGATGTCTTCCACCCTAAGCACATTCAAAATCAGAAACCACAATGTTATTTTATTAACAACACTTTTTCTTTTACTTAAATAAAACAAACAAACAAACAAAAAAAGAGTTTCTCTTTTTGTCATTTTATGTTCAGAATGTCTTTACATACAGAACAATCCTTGCAGCATCTCCAACAACTTCAAGCATAAAGTACTGGGGAGCTCCAAGTGTAGAGTTATGGGTAATATGTCCAAACCTAACAGGCATGAATGTGAAACTATTACAGTTACCACAGGCCACTGACTATTAACCTGTCTCCTCTGATTAAATACGGCTACGAGAGTAAGACACAGACATCAAGAAAAGAAATTGGAGGATAAATGGCCAGAGCGTGACGAGCATTAAAGTAATAGTCCGCTAAAAATATTGGGGAATTTAAACCAATCACTTGTACTGTGATTATTCTGTTTCAGCTCCTGCTAATTTACAAAATTAGATTTTAATTCCTCCTTTGTGTAGCTGTTAACATGGCAGACCTATAATTCATGGTTTTATATCTGGTTAAATCAAAGGTACCCACTCAAATGGGTAATCAGAGGTCTGTGTTACATTTCAGTGAACAACATCTCCACCTCAGAGCGAATGAATCAGGGGAATAAGATTTGCATTGTATGTCTCTGCTCAGCTCCAGTCAGACGTTTACATACCATCGCCATCAGCAGAGCTTTTAACGGTCTATTTGACGTGTCTCTCTTTAGATATGTGTGAAAGCATCCATCTAGTTTCACTTCAGATTTAACCGATTTGTCCAGGTCAGTGAAACTCTGACAGTCGGGTTGTTCCAGCAGCACAATGGCCCCAAAAACATGTGAAAACTTGTTTAGAAGAAATCCAGCATTAAGATTTTGAAAATGACTTTGAGTTAAATTCAACAGAAAATGTTTGAACTCCAACCAGCTTCAACGGATGCAACAAATTACGCCAAAAGTGGTCAAATAACCCGCCAGAACGATGACAACAAAAAGTGAGGGTTCTCTACTTAGATTATTAAAAGAACTATTCATATTAGATTTTGTGTTTTAGAATATCCAGCCTCCATGAACTACACCAGATAGTTTTGTCTAAACCTGGATCTTCTTCAATGTTTTATGCTCTAGCAAAAAGATAAATGCCAAAATTCAAATACTCACAAATGCAAAGCCTCTTTCCAGCAGTCCACTAAGGAACTATCACACTCTCACACATACCTGAGAGCAATTTGGCGTCGATAAATATCTTGTATCTAGCTTGTACGTGTTGGTGTAAGAAAGAACACACAAACTCCACACAGTTCTTTAAGGATATGAACTCAAGGAGTTTTTGCTGTAAGAAGCAAGTGCCAACAACTACACCTGTGCAGCCCAGAGGGCAGACAGTCATTGGACTGAATTGGAGCACATGAAGGGGAAAAAAAAAAAAAGTAGTTTCAAAAAGTAAAGATACTTTACAAATTGATAAGATGAGGTGGAAACTAGCTCGGGAGGCTGTCAAGATGCTGAGAGCAACACTGAAGAAGCTGCAGGAAATTCTGACAAGGTCTGTTGTTTTTCATCTGACAACCTTTTCCTACACATTCCATGTCTGAAAGATGGAAATCATTTTCTCTAGAATAAATCAAAATCTCTAGGCCTTTCTAAAATCTCACGGCACTCAACCAAAACAACATCATACTTGCAGACCAACATGGAGGTGGCAGCATCATGTTATGGGCTTAGAAGGAATTGTGTTTTTTTTTTTGTTTTTTTTGTCAAAGGCGGATGACAAATAAGTTGCTCCAATCAGCTGTGGCACAAGTATTTTGTGTTTTTTACAGAAAGGAAGATGAATTATTATTTTTTTAATTATATGGCCCAAATTCAGAAGTACATCTGATAGAAACGTGTGGTCATTTGAAATAGTCCGTAGAGTAGATATGTTTGTTTAATCTGATAAATGTAGAAAGCTTTGGAAGGAGGAATGAACAAAATAGTCCCAAGACAAGGTGTCTCCTCCTACCAAAGAAAACTGAATGCTAAAATTAAATGAAAAAAAACTTCAACAACATTTACCCGGAAGGTAATTTGTTCTTTTGTATTTTCCCCTATGACATCTGTTTTTCAGTTAAATATCTTTTACAAAAAGTTTCAGCAAGCTCTTTAGCCTGACTTCTTTATACCACAAATATCCGGCAGATCCACTTTACAATAGTCTACTATTAAATGTGAAATAAAGCAAGCCCTTGTTCAGGAAACTAGCAATTTTTGAAGCAAGGCACAAAACACTCCTGTTGTCGCAACAGCATTGCAGTTTGCAAAAATATCAAAGAAACTTAAATCCCACTGCTTAACACAAAGGAATCTAGTAGGAATTCACGAATTCCTGTAGGGCGGCTTTATTAAATTATACATGGATTTAAGAAATGGCTTCAATAAACCAATCAGACAGCTGCTGTGAAACAGCACCAAGACTCCAGCAGAGCTGCAGAAAGTTAATGTGGCTCAAATTATGTCACAGAATAGATCACAGATATAACTTGAATTTTCAGAAAATGAACCCCCTCCTTGACCAATTCTTCTTTGTGTCCCTTTTGTAGTCCTTTTATTTAATCTGACAGGAGTAAAAGTGGTCTGTGCTGAGAAAGATTCTTCAGTTCAAGGGTAACTTCAAAGTGATGTCTCTCACATTAATAAGGTTCGACTCTGTTGCATTTTCTTTGCTGCGTGGAATTTATTCTGGACTTCAGCTAGTTTTTCACTGACATTAAATTGGGCGCTCAAGAGTTTTCGTTTCTGTTCAGGAGGACGCAGATTTACGCCTTTGCATAAGTATTTTGTTTTAAAAAAAAAGTTTCCAGTGTTTTGTTTTGTCTATATGTCTACGTCCGATGGAAAGAGTAGGGATTAATTCAAGAAATATATTTTGTGAATTGTAGAGGTGATTTTCAAAACTGATTCTTGCAAAAACATTGGGCAACAGATGAAAGATAAAAGCAATACAGCCGTAACACAGACCATTTGTTGCATCAGTTTAGTCTCTGTTAAGAAGCAATTATCTGGCTGCTGACCAGCTCTAAATGGGATGTCCTTTAAATCTTTCAATGCGAAGGTCATTTATGACCCAAATGACAGTAAATTATTGATGTAAAGATGCAGCCCTCATTCTTTTGTTGGTCCGTGGAGCTAAAATAAACGTACATCTTGCTTACTCTGTCTACATCATGGATATTTTTGTCCTGATTTAAAAAGAGGGGATGGAAAGCTTTCATGTTCCCTAACTTGAAAGAGCTCAGAGCAGTGACTGCATAAATATTGGAGGCCTTGACATAATGAAAAATAAATACACTCGCTGTTCATGAAAAGCATCTTTGCAGTACAGAGCCACCTAGAAGTAAGTGCTGCTGTAATTGTTTTCTCTATTTGCTTTTTTTTTTTTTGTAAAGGGAAGGCCGAGAAGGACAACATTAGTTACTACACGATAGGCAATCGTGTTCATACGTAAACTCTGGACTATGATGTCTCCCCAGAGAATGAACCATGGTGAACAGCGACAATGAAAGCTCTGGAAATGGGAAAGCATCAAATAGTTTTGATTCTGTTACCCTCTAAGTTTAGATCTCAAAGGAGTGGAGTAGATCAATAATCACATATATATTTTTTTTTATTATATCAGAGAGTTTAAGCTGCTTTGGCCCTCAGCAAAACTGATAAAGTTTCAGTGCTGAAGTGCTTCTGCAGTTTAAATTGTTTTATTTTTTATGGAGACACAGCAAATATTATATCGAAGCATTTTACAAGGCAAGCAGGTCCAGTTTCTTTCAAATTCAGTTGAAATCAATTCAATTCATTCCAGTACAAACCCTTCTTTATGTACAATTTCAATCCAATTTATATTATGGAAAGCAATGATTTTTTTTTTAAACAGGAGCCATCTGCCTCGACTGGCATAAAGTTAAAAGACTAGAAAAAAAATTAGCTCAAGGTACATTGCATAAGAGGAGAAATTTGCCAATACTTTTTCAAGAAAGGAGACACAGTTAAATCTGGATGCATTGAGCCAGGGTTACTTTCTACGGAACGATAAAAAACAGAGTACCCATTATCAATGGAAGCAATAAATCAGTCAATGCCGCCATCTGGGAGAGAAATTCAGGCAAAGACAGAAGCAAAGCCAAATGTACTTTCAAAGATAAGGAGAAACAAAGCACACAAAGAGATGGCACAAATTAGTGTTGCAGTCCAGATCTCCTAACCCCATGTCTGAAATGAGAGCAGGACCAACAACACTAAAAGTCCTAAGTAAAAAAATTCATTGAAAAAATAAAAAAAACAAAGCAAAGAGGTAAAAGTAGCAATAACTAAAATAATGGTTCTGTTCAGGAACAATAGAATGCACTAAATGGAAGCACCAAATCAGGAGTGTTTTCTCTGACAGAAACATTGTTCACATTGTTGATTCTCACACGGCTTCTTCCAGGATATTGTCAAACAACAAATGTGAATTTGGCCGACCTTCTCAATTAGGCTTCATAAAAGTGAACATTTTTAAGGCTACCGCAGCTTTAAGTCAAACTAGGCAACATTCAGTTCAGGTAAAAATCTATGTCCTAGTGTCAGTCTTACACAATTACCCAGGAAGGTCATAGGTTTAGCAGCAGAATCTAACTGTGGCGCCTAAACCCAGATCAACATACTCACCTGTTGAGCTTGAAATGTCTTCTGGGTTGACATCTTAAACAAAGCTAAATATTGACATCCACTATTTTTTATTCAAGAATAATGATAGAAATTGTAATTCTGTGTTTTCGATCAAACCAACTGATGGTTCTCATTAATACAGCAATGTCCAACACAGATTGATTAACACACACATGCTGAGGTATGACAACATTATTTCACCTTAACTTACAGCAACTCATTTGTGTTATGAAGTGCTCTGATTACACTGCTTTTCTCCTGCTCTCTAATGGTTTCTGAAAGCAGTGTGTCATTGCACCATAGGTCTTTAAAGATCACAAATAGCAGGTTGAATTTAAGGGGTTTCACTACACTACGGTAAATAAAACCCAACGAATGGGACGGCCTTTTCAGCACCATGAAGCTCCACCTTAATGTGGCCGGATTCTTATAAAAATCCCCTCTTATGAAATTGGCAGGAAGTGATAGCCTGGTCGATGCCGCTTCTTGATTAGAGGTTCAGTGCAGAGATTTTAGTCAATACACAGGAACGCTAAGGCCAAGCCCAATTAAGTGCCTGGGCCTATTACATCAGATCTGATTGCATCTGCTGCACAGTCGACAAAGGCCGCAGTGATCAATAGAGAGCCTCTCAAAATGGACTGGCTCAAGACTGTAGATGTTTCTGTTTTTTTATTTTTTTTATTTTTGTTTTTTGTTTTTTTGAGGCAGGGAATGGAAAGGAAATCTTTTAATTAGCTTCGAGTTCTTCTCCCTAGTTTGAGTCGGGGGATTTATTTATTAGATTTACAGAACGGTCTTTAAAAAAAAATAAGCCATGTTCACGGACATGCAAGACTAAATTTATTTTCTATAACTATAAAGATGTGCTAGCAGTAATGTAACACTTACAGAAGCAGACGAACGTTCTGCCAAACCAGGTGTCAACACTAATGTTTCATTTACTGCCTGGTAAAATAGAGCATAGTTACTTTAAACCTGTCTTCTCCCCAGTAGACATTTTTATATGAACTCATGCAATTTCACGCGCTGCTTGATATGTCCTTGGTTATGACCCTTTTGTCCACTGTTCCATGCTGATGGATATTTCTCTCTGCACTGTTTTGAGCTGCTTTCGACAAGATATCTGTGCAAACGGGTGCCACGCTTTATTTGTGACACTGCGGGTAGCAGCATATTGGTGGGGCTGCTTATTAATCTCCACGATGCGGAAGCAAATATAGCCTCATTATGATGCTTGCTTGTGCATGTAATGTATAGGCAATATGGAGTTTGCAATTAATTACATACCTTCAATAAAGTGTTTTCCAATCCGGCCTCCCTAATTGCGTTTGAGTCAATGAGAAGCAGACCTTTCTTTCAAAGTGTTGTTTGTTATTTATAGGTGTAGCGTGAGTACTAGAGCCTACGCTGTGATCAGCTAAAGTTGGGAAGTTCATTCTAACACATTTTGTTGTGAGTTAAATACTGTTCGTTGATCTTTGTATGAGCTTATTTCATTAGTTAGACTTTGGAAGTAAAACAAGGAAATTGTGCTATTCCAGATTTATTCAGTATTTCCTACTGACTTTTCCAGTTTAGTCACAGCAGCTTCGGCAAGAGGAGACCTGCTTCCAACGTCAAAGGTTTGGTACAGCAAAAAAAAAAAAAAAAGGTCAGCAATGTTAAGAAGCTTGGTTGCTGTATTGCCTAAAAAAATGTTTTTAAAGGTTTGTCGAGAGCATTTGACATGCGATTTTCTATGAAAAAGTAAAACCAAATGCCTACTTTTTCCTTTCCTTTTACGTTTACATTGTTTTATTATCTTTTGAAGCACAATGGTGGACTTTCCAACCAAAAATAAATGTTTTAGTCAGACGCAAATAATGAAATCTGTCAGCAGTTTTTATAATTATAGATGTATTTTGATTGTATCAACATGTTTCTTCCTAAGAGGTTGTACACTAAAATGTGAACCTGTCTTTTCATCCAATCAAATGAAAATGATTATCCACACTGATAGTTCAACATGTTTTGTCTGTGATCAAAAGAATATATTTTATAAAACAAATAATAAAGCATAGAAAAATGAACATTGGTTGTGTAACATTAGAAGTCTGACACATAATATAAACTAAGCCTGTGATTGGCTCATCAGTACCTCATCCTGCCTCTTCTCCTAGAATGTCACACTGCTCAGAGACAAGCTGGAAACTAAATACAGAACTGGAAAATTGAAAGATCAGGGTTAACACTTTCTTAAAGTTCAGCAAGTTTAAAAGCAGAAAAATCTGTAACATTTATTTCAAGGTCCTTTAATAGAGCAAATCAAAGTTCACCAAAAAAATGTCAGAAATAAAACTTTGATTGCATACAGAGTCATTTTTCAGTCTATTAGAAATCAGCTTTCCTGTGGAACCTGCAGTAACATGAGAAGAGTAATTATAAGGAACTATATGAGATTTATTCAGCATCCTGTTCTGAATCTCAATCACTGACTTAAAGTCTGGGAGAAGTCTGTCATACTGAGTCTTGCATTATTGAGCTCTGTTGTTCCACTTAATCTAAGGGTGGAAATCTCCTCCTGGTGAGATTTACCTGAATATCAAGCTGGACAGAAACCGACACTCCTTCATCCCAAAGCAAGCAAGCATCTTTCCTCCGGGCCTTGTCTCGCCTTCCCTCATCAACTCTTCCTCCATTTGCCCCTTTATCAATACAACCAAGAGCATTTTTGTCTCTCTGACCTTCATCTATCCGCTGATCATCTGCACAGACCAGAAAATAACTTAGAATGCTGCTTCAGTGTTCAGTGACTTCCTGCTGAATCAGAAATGGATTCTGTTTGGGCAAACTTAAGATTCTTGTTGACCGGGTTCATCCACACCTTCTCACCCCCTATTGGCCACTAAACATCCATCATGCACGTTTTTCCTACATATAAAGACTTACATATAATATAATTCCTCCCAGGTATAGGAGAGCTAGTTGAAGTGTGTTTGAATATTTTCCTGCATAGATTCTGCCATCTGCTGGTATTTCTGATTCTATTAGAAGTAAGTTTGCTGTTTTATCTTTCTGAATAAATGTTTTTCCTCTTCGCATGAGGAAAAAACAATCAGCAAAAGTAATAAAAAACATGCCTGTAGTAATCATGGCAGGTCAGTAGGTGTCATTAACACTGTCAGCCATCTGTTGATACATTGTCTGCTCTCATCTCTTCAAAATGAAAGACCAAGTTATGATTCTTTAGTAGCACATGCAGGTTCAGGCTTTTGGGACAACTGGCCTACATGTGTCGAATGTTAACATTCCTCCTGCTAAAACATGCAATACATCGCCTTTCAAGGAGCACCACAGTTCTTAAACATGAAATGTGCTTAATTAAAAAAAAATACTCATGATAAATAACCTTTTAGTACACAGCTAAACTTTAAAAAAATCAGTAGAGTGAAGAAATATCTAGCTAACTATAAATAAAAATTTGATATCTAAAACTTAGATTCAATTGCCAATTCTGACTTGTAAACTGCATGCTGGACATCTTCACAAGTCTTTGAGGGAGAAGTCCAAGTCAGGTCTCAATTTAAAAAACTTTGACATCTGATGCACACCATGAGGTCTGCTTAAGAAATCAAATTTCCATTGACTCTGGTTGCCAATTGTCTTTAAGCCTAATCTAAAATATGTTTAATGCCTTTTCAGAACACTCTTATAACTAGTGGTTTTTAAAATTAAGGTAAAATATTTTATCCCAACATGCATTACCCATGTATCCTTGTAACATCGAGGGAGATTTAATATTTAACCATATCTCAAACATTTATTGCAAAGAAAACTAGCAAAAAATATGTTAATACTCATCCATATTAAATTCCTCAAAAATGAGGAATTTGTTTTACTTTGAAGTTATTCTACTACAACTTTATCAATAATGAAATAATAAAATGCTTTATTTTAAAAATGACTCCTAGTCGTTTAACACAGAGCTCGACTTGAAAGACGTCCATGGGGTCGCAGTTATGATGCTACAAACATCAACAGTTCATTAGAAACCATTAACAGCCCAAGTTATGCTGAGGTCCCCGGTTAATAAATCAAATGAACTTTTAACAGCAGCATATACTCACTTCTGCCAGAGCTGTGGCCTGTGTCTGACCTCCTGCAAATGTGTGCTTTAGATAGCATTTAAAAAAGGAACTTGGATGCTGCTGTTAAATTGACTTACAGGTTCTTACTCTCTGGGAAATATTACGGAGAACCCCGTGCATCCTCTGCGCAATGTTACAAAGACAACCAATCGTTTGTATACATTATAGCATCTCAGAGGGGAACATTAACATTTACTGAAGCACCGGCTGACTTGTTAATCAGACCCAAGACACAAACCTAAAGTTAAAGTTGAATCTAAAGTCTTTAGAGTAGGAGTCCAAGTCAAGTTGGAAGTCTGTTTTTTCCGACTTAACTACAACTTGAGTTTTAATTTGCAGACTCCAGTTCCCATCTCTAATGCGTAGGCTCATTGCAGCAGTGCTGTTATGCAAGGAGAGCTCTGCTTTGTGCAGTTTGCATTACATTTACTGAGATAACATGGAGTTACACTCAACCTGTGGTTCGGTATGAAGATGCCACAAATCACTGCATTAATTATGCAGTCAACTTTATTGATTATTTCAATAGCTTATTGTAACCTTAGCAAAGTGAGCAGAGAGATGCGCTTGACTTTGAGTATTTATTGTTATATACATACAACAGGTTCCCTTTCTTGAAATTCTGATCAGTTTGTAACAAAAAAAAAGGCTTAAAGGAGGCAAAGCCTTTGGAAGTAGAAGGAATTATAGATTCCTGCCCAGTCAGAAAGGGTTGTGAATCCATTTTTATGACAGTCACACAGAGATGTTTTTATCAGATGCTCTTGTTGTTAGAAACCTGACAGAGCAAAGAGAGGGGAGTAAGTGAGCTTCACAGTTGGATTCCTGCTGATAAAAACCCCCATGTGGAAGTTAATCATGAAGTCACACAGAAGCATTTGTTAATACTTAATCTTCATTTCTGTAGTGGTGTCACCTTTATCTCTTGTAGTGCATGAATAGCTCTAAATGAAACTGGATAACACCACAAAATAAAGTTAGATTTCACTACATCGCAAGTCTTTTGTTCCAGAGACGACGCTTTACAGATAATGGAAGCAGTCAGCCAGCTGGCGTGATGGTTCTTTGCATCCAAGAGAAAGTAGGCTGTTGTTTCCTCTGAGAGTCTCTACAGAGACCTTTAGTGGAAAAGATGGGCTGTTTTGGTATCTGGATTCTCCAATTCATCACTGTTGTGTCTCCCACCTTTTGTCTCACCCACTTGGAATTGCCCTTTCTGCTGTCTGGGTCAGTGTTTAATTTCTTCCTGCTCATCCTTTTAACACCACCTGTTTTTTTTTGTGTTTTTTTTTTTTCTCTTGCTTTGCTCCTACACAGTTTTCTTTTCCTGCTGTGTTTGCCCACACAACATATCAAATAAAACCTTCTTTTAGGTTCATGAAGCATTAGTTTTGAAATTGTGGCCTTTTATATGTGTGGGTGTCTTATGCAAACAACTTCTATGTTGCTGTGACACACATCCTTAAATGTTTGTCTGTTTATACAATTGCAAAAGTACAGACCGTGATTAATTTATGCGTTTTGAAAGATTACATTGAAAACGCTGTTAAATCTTGCCGTGCCATTTTGAAATATCTTTTGGATCTAGGTCAAAATGTCAAGAATTAAAGTGCATATTGTAACTACATCAAGTTCTTTCACATCTATGATGAACAATGTGTTTTTGCATGTAATGTGGCCACATTTTCTGTTTCGTGTGCATTGGAATGTTGTCTGCTGAACTCAGTGTTTCACTGCCACACTGCCCAGTTTGCTACCTTTGCAGTGACGTTGCCTTATTCTTAGGACTTACAAAGGGTAAAGTGAGCTATGCAGGATTTGAGTACCCCCAAGTTGTTAAACAATATTCTATATAACTTGAAAAGTAGGTCAGACTGCTAATTGGTATTGCTCCAAACATTTGTCATGTTAAGATGAGTAACTTATTTTTGGTGTCTGCATAGCATCATATTAAAGGGGCCAGGGTGGGTCATAATGCAAAATTGATTTTTTTGGTATTTTATGACATTTTACTTCCTCATCAAAAATGCCTGGAGTGTTGCTTTGAGTCTTTCATGGCAGACATTTTCAGTCCCTAAACTTTTGCTCATACAAAGCCGATTTATGTTTTCGCATCCACCTGAATAATGTGTAGTTGCGCCACTGCCGCTACATATAGTTTAGATAGAAACATGCTCGGACGTGTTCGGACTTATCCGCTCCCCTGCAGCCGCTGGCTCGTCTCGCCCGCTCTGTCAGGGTGGAGCGGCTCGTTAAGCCGAGAGAGAACCACCGTTTCCCGCTGGTTTTCGGCAAGGAGTTAAAAGCAAAAATAAGACAATATCTAGTGTTAATGATTGCTAATTTTATTATTATTGTTGTTACTATTAATTACAAAAACATTTATTTAAAGTTGGTGATGAAAGTTATTCAGCACTAAGTTAGTGTTTAAGTTAAGTTTTGCTTATAAATTAAATTATATGTCATTTTATTTTATTAAGTGCTATATTTATTTTTTAGGAACATAAAATTACTCTGAACATTTGAAATATCTGGCTAATTACAAGTTATTTGCAGTGGAGACAGCTATAAGATTGAATTCAGTCATTCTTATTTGTGATTTTCTCTTTTCTGATAGATTTTGTAATTTTACATCCAGGATCTTCAGGAGAATTGACCGAAACCCAAACTCCTTGTTCTCAACGAAGACCTTCTGTATGGCCAAGAACATGAGTCTGCTCCCTCATGGCATTGAAGCTCAGAAGAATAGCTAACATGTTTTCATGCTTTTTAGTAACAACATTTTAATACATATATTTATTGTTTGTTTTTTATGTTGTTTCCTCATTTAACCAAAAATTATTTGTTACCTTTCAACTGATGCTTTTAATTTGAAAGGATTTTTAAAGGGACAAGGTTGCTAAGTGATCTACACAAACTTCTGACAATAACTTACAATTAACTGTTTTGGACATAGTGCAGAGAGTAAGAGAGCGTACGAGTCACAGTTAAAGGGAGATAACTAAGGAATAGTCCAATTAAGGTCTAAACAATTAATTAGTTAGCGCTTGGTTGATGAGGGAACAAGGTGAGTGTTTTGATGAGAGTACTGTATAAATTGAGCATAATGTTTATGTTTCGACATGAAATAGTGTTAATTGATTAACTGTCGAACAGTTGGAATATGTTTTGGTTAATTTGTAATATAGCAATATTAATTAAATACATGTATTGTAAGTTTAATGTTATTACTTAAAGTAAGGTTTATAGGTTAAGGTAAAAGGTTAGAACCACAAAGAGTTACTAATGGTATTTTATTTGTATGTTTGTAGCTCTTACGGTGTGTTCATGTACAAAGGCTGTTGAATAAACAAACGTGAACCATCAGTTTGAGAGATCATCCTTTCAACCGGGATGCTACACTATATGCTTTTGAAACAACTAACTTATGTTTTGTAACTTTTGTAAATGAAATCTGCTGGCTCTCTCTATATATATATCACATGGAAATAAAAGAAACTTTAAATTTAGATTGTTTTTAGTCTTGTTTTTATTTAGTGAAATTTAATATGAATACATTTTTTGTTTTTTACCCAACTATAGTGGTATAATAATCCTTGTGTTGAGTTATGAGTTTCAACCCAATTTTGGGTCTATTTCACCAAATTAAACAAGTCAATTTAACCCAACCTTTGGTTAGTTGCCATAACCCAATGTGCTGGGTCAAATCATCAACCCAACCCAGTTGAGTTAAAACAACCCAGAGTTGGTCGGTTCATATTTGACCCAGCGCTGGGATACGAATTGGGTTATTTTTAAACCCAGTAGTGTCTACTGTGTGTGTGTGTGTGTATATATATATATATATATATATATATATGTACATAGATATATATATATATATACATATATATATATATATATATATATATATATATATATATATATATATATATATATATATATATATATCCCTCCCCTCCCACACACACATTAGGTTTGTTTGTTCGTACTTCCACCCCAATTTAACTTCCGTCCCCCCAGAACTCAACGTACGCAAGACCCCCCCACCCTCTTCACCCCTTCGCACTTCCAATGGCACGCTAGTCAACCCTCAACGTCTCTCCGTCGCCCTTCCATCTTCGCTTCCCCCGACCCCCCCACCCCCTCTAACGATACATCCGCCCCCCACAGTCCGCATCCCCACCTTCTCTCCTTCTTCGAACCCCTAGCCCCTCCAGTCCACCACCGTTCCCTCGTCCCCCTATTCTCGCTCTTCGGTAGGCTCTACCCACCTCGCTCTGACTGTAACAGCGGATGACTAAACGTTTCAGGTATTCTCAGACCCAAAACTTGGAAGCATTCTAAAGGCCATAATGATCCACTCCCGTGAGTTGTGAAGTTCTCCTGAAGAAACGCATCCAGTCTTGACACTTCTGACAATGAGTCTCTTCGTTGGTGACAAAAAATCCTGGAAATACCATTAGGCATGAGGACTCGGAGGCTGGTCCTGTATCGGAGGTCTGTCCTGATATGGAGGCTGTTCCTGACTCAGAAGCAGGTCCTGTCTCACAGGTCTGTCCTGACCCGGAGGCAGGTTCTGACTCTGAGGTAGGTCCTGACTCGGAGGCAGGTCCTGACCCGGAGGCAGATCCTGACTCGTAGGCAGGTCCTTACTCAGAGGTAGGTCCTGACCCGGAGGCAGGTCCTGACCCGGAGGTAGGTCCTGACCCGGAGGCAGGTCCTGACCCGGAGGCAGGTCCTGACCCGGAGGCAGGTCCTGACCCGGAGGCAGGTCCTGACCCGGAGGCAGGTCCTATCTTGGAGGCAGGTCCTGACCCAGAGGTAGTTCCTGACCTGGAGGCAGGTCCTGTCTCGGAGGCAGGTCCTGTCTTGGAGGCAGGTCCTAGCCAGGAGGCAGGTCATGACCTGGAGACAGGTCCTGACCAGGAGGCAGGTCCTGTCTTGGAGGCAGGTCCTGTCTTGGAGGCAGGTCCTAACCAGGAGGCAGGTCCTAACCAGGAGGCAGGTCCTTTCTCGGAGGCAAGTCCTGTCTTGGAGGCAGGTCCTAACCAGGAGGCAGGTCCTGTCTCGGAGGCAAGTCCTGTCTTGGAGGCAGGTCCTAACCAGGAGGCAGGTCCTGTCTCAGAGGCAGGTCCTGTCTCAGAGGCAGGTCCTGTCTTGGAGGCAGGTCCTGTCCAGTAGGCAGGTCCTTACTCTGAGGTAGGTCCTGACGCTGCCGTCCGTCTGTCCCCCCAGCACTCAACGGTACGCAAGACCCCCCCACCCTCTTCGCCCCCTCGCACTTCTAATGGTACACTAGTCAACCCTCAACATCTCTCCTTCGCCCCCTCCTTCTACGTTTCCCCCGCCCCTCCTAACAATACATCCGCCACCCAGAGTCCGCCCCCACCACCTTCTCTCCTTCTTCGTCGAACCCCTTCTAACTATACTCTAGCCCCCCCAGTCCGCCACCGTTCCCTGAGCCCCCCATCCTGACTCTTCAGTAAGCTCTACCCTCCTCACTCTGACTGTAACAGCGGATGACTAAACGTTTCAGGTATTCTCAGACCCAAAACTTGGAAGCACTCTAAAGGCCATAATGATCCACTCCCGTGAGTTGTGAAGTTCTCCTGAAGAAACGCATCCAGTCTTGACACTTCTGACAATGAGTCTCTTCGTTGGTGACAAAAAATCCTGGAAACACCGTTAGGCATGAGGACTCGGAGGCTGGTCCTGTATCGGAGGTCTGTCCTGATATGGAGGCTGTTCCTGACTCAGAAGCAGGTCCTGTCTCACAGGTCTGTCCTGACCCGGAGGCAGGTCCTGACTCGGAGGCAGGTCCTGACTCTGAGGCAGGTCCTGACCCGGAGGCAGATCCTGACTCGTAGGCAGGTCCTTACTCAGAGGTAGGTCCTGACCCGGAGGCAGGTCCTGACCCGGAGGTAGGTCCTGACCCGGAGGCAGGTCCTGACCCGGAGGCAGGTCCTGTCTTGGAGGCAGGTCCTGACCTGGAGGCAGGTCCTATCTTGGAGGCAGGTTCTGACTCTGAGGTAGGTCCTGACTCGGAGGCAGGTCCTGACCCGAAGGCAGGTCCTGTCTCGTAGGCAGGTCCTAGCGCGGAGGCAGGTCCTGACCCGGAGGCAGATCCTGACTCGTAGGCAGGTCCTTACTCAGAGGTAGGTCCTGACCCGGAGGCAGGTCCTGACCCGGAGACAGGTCCTGACCGGGAGGCAGGTCCTGATTCGGAGGCAGGTCCTGATTCAGAGGCAGGTTCTGACTCGGCGGCAGGTCCTGACTCTGAGGCAGGTCCGGACTCGGAGGCAGGTCCTGACTCGGAGGCAGGTCCTGTCTCGGAGGCAAGTCCTGACCCGGAGGCAGGCCCTGAATCTGAGGCAGGTCCTGACTCGGAGGCAGGTCCTGACTCGGAAGCAGGTCCTGAATCTGAGGCAGGTCCTGACTCGTTGGCAGGTCCTGACTCGGAGGCAGGTCCTGACTCGGAATCAGGTCTTGACTCTGAGGCAGGTCCTGTCTCGGAGGCAGGTCCTGACTCGGAAGCAGGTCCTCTCTCAGAGGCAGGTCCTGTCTCGGAAGCAGGTCCTGACTCGGAGGCAGGTCCTGTCTCGGAGGCAGGTCCTGACTCAGAAGCAGGTCCTGACTCGGAAGCAGGTCCTGACTCGGAGACAGGTCCCGTCTCTGAGGCAGGTCCTGACGAGGAGGCAGGTTCTGTCTCATAGGCAGGTCCTGAATCGGAAACAGGACCTGACTCGGAAGCAGGTACTGACTCAGAAGCAGGTACTGCCTCGGAGGCAGGTCCTGTCTCGTTGGCAGGTCCTGACTTGGAATCAGGTCCTGACTCGGTGGCAGGTCCTGTCTCGGAGGCAGGTCCTGACTCGGAGGCAGGTCCTGACTCGGAAGCAGGTCCTGACTCGGAGGCAGGTCCTGACTCTGAGGCAGGTCCTGACTCGGAATCTGGTCCTGTCTCAAAGGCAGGTCCTGACTCGGAAACAGGTCCTGACTCGGAAACAGGTCCTGACTCGGAAGCAGGTACTGTCTCGGAGGCAGGTCCTGACTCGTAAGCAGGTCCTGGCTCGAAAGCAGGTCCTGACTCTGAGGCAGGTCCTGTCTCGGAGGCAGGTCCTGACTCGGAATCAGGTCCTGACTCTGAGGCAGGTCCTGTCTCGGAGGCAGGTCCTGACTCGGAATCAGGTCCTGACTCGGAGGCAGGTCCTGTCTCGGAGGCAGGTCCTGACTCGGAGGCAGGTCCTGACTCTGAGGCAGGTCCTGACTCGGAGGCAGGTCCTGACTCGGAGGCAGGTCCTGACTCGGAATCAGGTCCTGACTCGGAGGCAGGTCCTGACTCGGAGGCAGGTCCTGTCTCGGAGGCAGGTCCTGACTCGGAGGCAGGTCCTGACTCGGAGGCAGGTCCTGACTCGGAGGCAGGTCCTGCCTTGGAGGCAGGTCCTGACTCGGAGGCAGGTCCTGACTCTGAGGCAGGTCCTGACTCGGAGGCAGGTCCTGACTCGGAGGCAGGTCCTGACTCTGAGGCAGGTCCTGACTCGGAAGCAAGTCCTGACTCGGAGGCAGGTCCTGAGTCGGAGACAAATCTGACCACTGAGTGAACCAACTTGAGATGCCCAAAGGGTTCTTGCCTCTCCTCTGTGTCCGAAGCGTCTCCACAACAGGCAGCCTTCTTGATGATCTTCCATGTCTTCTGAAGGAAGCTATCTTGGAGAATGACTTTTCGCGGCCGTGCCAGGTTCCTTCTGAAGCTCTCCACCACCTTGTACATAACTACCGGGTTGTCACTTTTTATCATCTTGAACAACAACTCTCGAACCACATCTTCATTGCCCCAGAGAAGTTGTAAGATGTCTCGGCAGAGTTTTCGTTCCATATCCTCAAAAAAGACGAAATCAATGTCTTTTACTTCCTCCCAGATTTTCGGAGCAAGCTTTCTATGTACCGGTTCGGTGTGCTTCATTTGGTAACCTCCATAACTAGATCTGAAACTGGACTTATAAATCAGTCTCCAAAGAATCGTTTCCACCATGACTCTCCTTTCATCTTGGGTTCCACGTCTGAAACCCATCTTGTTCGCTTCCTTCAAAAACTCTTCAGGATCCATCCCTGCCTTAGTAAACTCGTCACTCAGGCAGTTGTCATCCGAGTACAAGTCCTCATTAGGAAAAAACGTCTTTCTGATCTTACTTTTCGTAGACTTAAACCTTTTCTTTGGAGGAACAGGATTCTCCAGGTGACGCTTGAATTTTTCCACAATTACGTCATGTCCTTCTGGGTAATCCAGCAGTGCAATTAAATGCAGTCCGGAGGCAAAGTGGAATGCATCTCTCGCAGTACTCTGGAAAATCCGTTCACTTAGCTCTTCCGATACCTCCGAGAGTACGTCCACGTTTATTTCTCCAGTTTTTCTCAAAAGCAGAGTCAAAATCTTGCTGTGCTGTTCCTCAAATGTCTGTCGTACCAGATGCAGAATCGGATCATCTGCGGCCTTTTCGATCACTGCCCACAGAAGTTCACTGAGAAATTTTTTCTTCTTGTAATCTGGACTTCTTTGTCCAGGATGAACTCTGTTGGACAATGTTTTTTTGACTTTTGTCCAAAATGAGACCTGAGGCCTCACATCCATTTCTCTCTGCGGGCTTTCGTCAGTCATCTTTTCTGAGCTGAGCTAAAACGTCCAAATGAATTGTGTGTTGACTGACTTGTTAACTGATTTAACTGATCAGAGAATTAACTGATCAGTTGGTTATGTCATGGACTCTATGACATCACAAAGTCATCCTTAGAAGGGCCTCATGACACAGACATCATTTGAAGTCATGCTGATGACATCATTGTCAGCAGCATGGCAACTGTTGCTAGGGCTAATAATAGCACGCAGTGAGCATGTGCTATGAAAAAAATAGAACCTGTGGGCACTAAATGCATTATTCCCACAAGTCTGCGCAGTGATCTGCGCAGCTTCGCCGGAACAGGAGGGGCCAGGGAACCACTGGCTTTGGGCCAACGGGTAGGGCACTTTACTGCCTTACCCATTTCTGTCATTTGGGTTCCATCTCCCAACAGGCATAGGGCAAGTGTCAGTGGAACCGCTACATCCAACCAGTTACTCAGCAAGTCCACCGCTTTAACCCAGAAGGGTTTAACCACCTTTCTATTCCCATATTCAGTGTAAAAAAGTTCCTACGTTTCATCTGCTCCCCGGCGCAGGAATCTGCTGCGAATGAACGGTAGATGCTCCGCTCGGTTTGGTCGCAGTCACGAGGTCATATTTATAGTTTTTTCTTCATATTTTACAAAGCGATTGTCTGTCACCTGGTCATCCAGGCAAAGTCGTGAAAACTTATATTTTCTCATGGTTACTCACTAGTCTCAAACGTTAGGCGCTTCCAACACTACGCATGCGCACAGCAGATCAGACAGCGAAACCAATCGAGTCTGTTAACATCAGCTCAGGTCCTGGGAGTAGATATAATTTTTAATGCAGATCTTACAGTTAAAGCAACTTAAAACAAAAAGTCAGCATCAATGTAAAATTCTAAATATATTGAAGCGGTCATGAAATGTTTATTGAAAAATTAACTACCAAGTCAAATTCTATTTGTTACCTTTTACTACCTTTTACTGGCCTTAATTTGAGCTAATTTAATTTACTACCTTTTATTCCCGCATGGAAACCCTGTTACATGAGGCAAGAAGCTTCTGGCCCACTGTAACAATTTATAAACCATTAACTAACTAAAGTTTTACCACAGATGTAACTTCAAAACAGGTCAGTTTTTGCCTTCTCCAACATTCATTGCGATTAAGATGAAGTTTTTTTTATCAAAGACCTGTGTGTTCACCAGTTGGACTCACATCTAGCGCAGCATCACAGTAGTGTGATGACAAATGTGACACAGTACTGTCTTATGTTTTGTAGTAGCAGAGTCGCAAAAAGTGGGTATGCAGCGTATGCAACGCATAGGGGCGCAGCACCAGAGGGGGCGCCAAAACCCCGTCTGGAGGGGGCGACGCGCCGATTATGTTTTCCCATACACTTCAGCGCGCATCACGCATCACCTCTCGCACATAACGAGGTAAATGTAGCTATTTTTACACTTCACGTATCATCGCCTCGGGGGGGTGTTGGTCAGCGTCGCTCCTTCACCCTGACGTTCCTTCCCTGGGGGGCGATTTATGTTTTTGCATCCACCTGAATAATGTGTAGTTGCGCCACTGCCAACACTTCACCAAGTCTGGTCTTATTTATATTTTACCTGTGGGAGGTAACACTGCTCAACACTGCACTTTACCTCTGCCTCTGTTCTTGCCCTTTTTTTACAGAACCTATTTGTCCAAAATTCAGATTTCTTGATATATATATATATATATATATATATATATATATATATATATATATATATATATATATATATATATATTTATATATATATATATGTATATACATATATATATATAGTGAGCCACAGGGCACCAGTGTGTTTCAACTTAGAGAAAGAAAGGCTGAAGAGTAAATACTGAGTCAGCATCGCTGCTGTTACCACGGTGAAATGAGGTGTTGCCATTACCATTATGATTTTCAGCACAAAGCAGAATCGATTTTGTTGAAAACAATTTGTTCATAACTGGCTGCAATCAGCTGCAAAGAAGAGAGTGTTTGTCAGTTTCCTTTTTTTTCCCCCTCCTGGCCTCTGACAATGACTTTCATTTTAATTTTGCAGACAGTAAAAAGAAAGTCTGACCTTGGTCTTTCAGATGCATATTTACTTTCAGATACACGAGGAACTGTTGTCTAGTTCTACCCAGAGAGAAAAAGACACATTCTCAATATGGAGTGTACTTGTTTGCTTTATTAACTATTGGGTATTTCAAGCAGTTTAGTTCTTTTATAAAGAACTGGCTTGGGAACAAAACCATGAAAAGAAGTTAGAATTCACGATTTTCTGAAAAACTATACAAACAGGTTGAAATGTGAACATACCAAAATGTCCCTTTACAAGTTGAACCTTCCTGTAGAGACCAACAGGTTTCTGACATCACCGACTGGGTATTGGATCTCACTTCATGGCAGATGTGAATCCCCTTAATCCGGCTCATTTGCTGGTTCCTCTGCAGCAGCTACTTTTTGGTACTGTCCACGACTTTTCAACACAGTTAAGATCAGATCTGTATAAAGGCTGAATGTTTTGTATTCATTACCCTGCTAGAACATCTAACTCTTGTTGTTGATTTGAGATGAAGTTGGAGACTTTTCTGTGCTCTATTCATTTTGTGCAATGAGTGAGACGGATCCTCAGCATGATATAATCTTCAGCAAGCAATGCAACCTTTTCCCGTCTGATCATAAAGCAATTCTCTCCAGAAGGTGCTTCATTTGATCATATCAGCAGCTAAAAAAATCCATCTGACTCTGCAGCAGGTGTCTCTTTGAGGCGATGCAAAACTATCTTATCTGTGGTTAGCAGCACTGATGTCCCTCCATTCATTGTTTAAAATATGAATTTAGCCAAGGAGTATTGCTAAACAGTGTTTTTATTCTGTCAGAGAAACTGGATAGCAGCTGCAGTCAACTGTGATCAATAACCAGGAACTAATAACAATAGTCTTGCCAGTTCAAGATGACTTCAGTAGCACATTTTCAAAAATTTTGAGTCCATGTTAAATTTTGACTGTATGTATGAGAGATGATCCAAAATAAGTTTGAAACTCACATGCAGGTTTAGGATTTTGAAATTAACTTCAGTTGTGTGTTGTACAATTATGCTAAAAAAAAAAAGTCATTAAAATGAATTCTAAAAAATCAAGTCAGCAATTTGTCAAAAGACTTTGCTAAACATATCAAGTTTTATCTCAGGTTTTTTCTTCAGGAGTCTCATGGGTGTGCTAAATTAACTCAGTAGGATGAGATTCCAGGTTTTATAAGTATGTATTTCATAAAATATGCAGAACATTTATGACAGCAAACATGTAATTCTGGGACCAAATCAGGTTACTGTTAGCTGAAATACTGAAATACACAGTTGGTTCGGTCTGTAAATGCACAAGCTACGTTCAAGATGACCAAGATAGAACTGGCTGGCTGAACCGACATGGAATGACTTGTGTTTCTGTGAATCTTCTATATAACCAGCTATTTTTGCTGATGTGTCCCTGGTTAAATCCTGAAAAATGATTCTGGTTTAAATCCCCACGTCTCCCTGCATTTTTCTCCTTTAGAGAGGCATTTATATGACTCATGGGTGTCATCTGTGAGCTTTCTGTTACACTGCTGTTAAAATAGAGGACTATATACGTGTGTGTGTGTGTGCGCACATTTTTCTTTAAGACAAAACGGGGGCGACTGAGAATGGGAGCACCCTTCCACCTCATCTCTCTCTCGCTCTCCCACACATCCATCGTCTCTCCTCCCACGCCATCCGTTCCATTACAATGATAATGGGATTTGGAAGGCTGCATTATTGCTGCTGTCTGAGCGAGGCAGGCCTTGTGATACCCCTGTCCGTATTGCTCCCCCTGAGTCTCCTGTCGGTCTCCTGATTCCATTCAGAGGCCTCTGTTAAAGACTGAGGGGACTTGTCTGGTTCATGGCAGTTACTGCCCTCCGCTATATGGACTGCTGAGTTTTATTTTGGCAGACGGACTGCGTGAAAAGCTAATCTGAGCTTCTGGGGATTTCGTTTTAATAGCCGCTCCACTGTGGCCCCCAGCGAAGCTTATTTGTACAGATGGAGGTTATGTTTATGGCCATTCATGAGAGTGATTCTGAGACGCTAATTTCCAGGGCTGCTCGCTGCCTTCAGGGGTTTGGTCTCGTTTTTAAACAGCTGAAAAGTGGAGCGGAATTGCCAAGGTCACAGCTGAAGCCAATTCCTAGCTGAGATCCCTATAGGGTATGGTAACCAGTGATAACATGAGAGCAGCACGGAGCGGGCGTCCAACTGAACAACAAGTTTTACTTGTTAAACTGTTGCAATTGCCCTGCAGTTGCAACAGCTTTGCTTTTTATTATTTACAAGAATAAAAAGCAAAGCTGGTTTCAGATTGAGAATTTATAATCTTGTAAATTTTAACATAAATTATTTGAAATATTGATTCTGTTTACTCTGTTACTCTTGATTCTTTGTTGCTGAGTGATGAGGGAGAATGGAGGCTCTGGATTAATCCTTTTGACACTGGCATGGCTGTGTGTGCTGACATTTTTGGGGAAAAGCGCCACTTTGTTTTGTCATTTCTCTAAGACCCTCTCGTCCACTGGACAGTAAGCGATGCACAGAGCACACCCTGGACAGGCTATCAGAGGACGTTTCAAATAACTTAGAATAAACACTATTAAGCTTTTGAAAATCTGATTGTTCTGATGGAGAGAAGAAGAAAAGGTTGCGCTTGATCTCATTTACTTCCCTTTTTAATCATTCAGTGGCATTTCTTGTTACACTGATGTTTACATTTTTACTGCTTTTAACCATCAGTGTATTATTTATTCTCTTTTATGTAATCTTTTAAAATTGTTTTGTGGCATGTTTAATCACGTTCATGATGATGCAGAGGGTTGCTTTAATCAATAGTTCTCTCACCTGACTCCCCTGGAAATTCGAGATTTAGTTTTTGAAATCCATCTTCACCTCTTCTAAACAGCCTTTTGCTTTTCAGGTTGTGCACGGCAGGCTGGAGCCAATTTAGATCTCAGTGATATCAATCTCCGCTTGTCTTATTATGCGACACTGGATCTCCGGCTCATCTGTTTGAGAAATAGGCTTGTTTCTGTTGATTTGAGGTGCTGTATGTTTGTTATTCTGCAAAAAAAAAAGAAAGAAAGAAACACACCAATGCAAAACCCCACCACACCTTAGAGGAGAGATCTGTCAAAAAGATTCTCACAAGAAGGGCAGTGAGCGACTTCTTGAGATGTTGACTCACACAAAACTAGATTGTTGATACAGTTTCACATTTACATCCTAGAAAGTCGAGACATTCGCTCTGGCTGGTGCCAATCGCCGTTCAGCTGGAATGTCTCACAGCGTTGCTGCGCTGAAAAGCGGCAGATAGCAAAACTCATCCGACATGGGTCCGATTAAAATGTAGCAGGTGCATCTCCGAGTTCGAGAGTTGCATAGTGCGACCCGTCTTATCAAATTTATAGCAACAAATCCTTACAAGACTGAGAATATAGATTATATCTGGACGCTATTGATCATGTGTGAGCAAAACAGGAGTTTTCCATCTCAACAGCATGGCGCGGCTTGCCGTAAGGAAGTCAAAGGTCACAGACCCCAACATGTTACAAAGGCAACGTATTTTCCTTCCTCTCTCACTGAATCCAAGAGAGAAAGAAGAGGGCAATGGGTACATTTTAGGCCAGAATTATTATTCAAGGTGCAGAAAAGCTTCTTTTGGAAATTTTCTAAAGCAGGACATGCTTTAGCAAATTGCCTTGAGAGCAACCTTGTTTATAAATGGTGCCTTGCAAGTAAGCTTGCATTGCCTCATTAATCTCTCCCATTCTGTGCAAATTTGTTAGACCTCTCTTCAGTATTGTACATCATTGCTTCAGTTCTTGAATTATCCAATTATGGCCGAACCTGAGCTGTGGAACAGATGACTACATATTTGGCTCCACAATAGCTGGACCATCTGAAATTGAAGAGGATTTTTGCTGGGATTTCTACTCCTTCCAATGGGGTGCCTTCAAAACCTTTCCCAGATTAATGGGTGGCAACAGCTGCTTCTTTAGGGTCATTGCTGATGTCTTTCCACGTTGACATGTTAATGCACATGCTTGCTTCACACCAGCAAAAATCAAGTTTAGCTTTCATAGAGACATTCACACGAATGGTGATCAGTCCATCAAGTGTGTAACTGAATGGCCGTGGCTAACAATACCTAGTGTTTTTGTTTGGTTCAGTCGTGATTCATTGTTTAGATTCATCGATACCATGTGGGCTGATTCTCTGAGTACTGATCGAAGCTCTAACTCTAGTTGTTAAGCGTCTGATCCAAGTTCGGCTCTTGCTTTCACAGCAATTTATCTTATGTTGTTTTTTTTGTGGGAGGAAGCAAATGCAATTGATCGACCATTAATGAGACCATTTCAGGTCTCCAATCCCTGATCTTTACTTGAATCAGGTAAATAGGATAGAAGTCAGAGCACTGAGATTGTTCCCCCTCAGTTTTTACTTGTATATGCTAAAAAGAGCCAAAATGTTTTCTGTTTGTTGCTTAATCCTATTAATGAGTGAGTGACCACCATGAACCTCATTCATTTAAAGTTGGGCACTTGTGCTCTGTTTCTCTTAATTGATTAACTTTTTTAAGTGCTTATAACCAACTCTTCTCTACAGAGAATTTACTTCTAAAATATCCATTTTAATATTTTTGTCTTAAAAAACAATATTGCGTTTTGCATGTAAATAACGTTGAATAGTTTTACCACATGTGATAAACCTTTCCACAATGACCTTTACTTGGTTTACTTCTAATCTTACATCTTATCCATAGTCCTGGGATACTCTTGCCACTTTAATATGCTTTAATTCAGTCTACATAATTAGAATTTAGGTAATGAATTAGCCAAAAGAAATTCAAAACTGTGAGCTGAAAGGAAAATTATTTTGATTTGTTTCAATACTGGAAATGGAAATTGAAAAAAATGTGGCATTCGTTATGCATTAGTCCCACTGAGTTTAGACTGAAGAACCACAGTTTGCTGCAGTTAAAGCTGCAAGTCTTCATGGGGTAGCAGCTTTCATGCAAATAAACATATGGCTATTGTTTCTAAAATAAGCTCAGGCAGATAAAATGGAGAGTAATCCAAGGTTCAAACAAGCCTTTCAATAAATGCTCTTTCTGTTCTTCTATAGGTTAAACTTTATGGCATTCACAACTAATAAACACATTAAGCGTCAGATTTTTAGACGTCTTCAAAGCCATCCATCCATCCAGCTTTTCCTTTCCTTTCACAATTATGCCCTACTTATATTGGTTGGTCACATTAAATCCTAATAAAATACATGATGCATGGTAAATTTGTTTAAACAAGTTAAAAAAAAAAACTTTTATCCTCATAGCTTTCTCCCAGTGTTGCCAAACTGGACTTTCTTTGTGTTGTTTTCAAGCAAAGTGTCCCATTTTTCCAGCAAAGTGTCAAGTCTACTCAGCACTGCAGCTGCTCATGAGAAATTTGTTGCATAGAAAATCTTGCCCCAAGTCATGCATCTTTGTGCAGTCTAGTCACCCATTAGCCCGCTAAAAAAAAAAAGAAAAGAAAAAGGGGGGAACAGCAGATGTTCTTCTTCAGTGGAACCTCTGGGTCATTAAGCTGCTGTTGTTGATGGGGTGGAAGAGTCCACTTGAGCTTCTTCCTCAGTCTGATTGGCCAAATCTGTCTTGCATGGAATAATTGTAATTACCAACCTTTTCATTATTTCCAGACTCAAACCGGAACCTGAAAAAGTAAGAACAATCTTAATGGCTTTCGAACTTTTATTGAGCTGCTCCTCTTTAATCTGGTCTCCAAAAGCTGTTTTTCAGCCTAATTGAGGATTTATTTGCAGTAAAGGACATATGTAGAAAAAATAGCACGAACATATGCTCTTCTTGGCAATACCATAGACTGCATCCAACAATTTACTGCATAAAATAGCTGAAACTTATTTGCAAAGATATTTGCATAAACTATTTTATGCAGAACTAATGTTTTGTTAATTAACTATATGTTATGCTATTAATGTTAACTTCTTCTTTGCCTTCAAAATATTATTTAAGCTGTGTTTTAGAGAAACTGTGGACATGTGATGTGCTGTCACCTCTGTGCTGAATATGAACGACTTTTAACAATAAGATAAAATATTTAACAAAATTCCCAGTGGAGGACAGCTTAAAAAGTTTCACAACATTTGTTTGAACACCAAATAACATAAAAAAGTAAATGTAGAGGAAATGCTGAGTTTTATACATTAGTTGTAGTCAGCACACGCATACAGCCATTTGAAACAAATTCCTCATTGGCCTAAAGTTCATATTTTGTGGGGGTTTTTTTTAAATAGTCATATGAAGAAATTTGAGTACCTGGATAAAAATGCAATAATGCATCGACTGGGAGAGTTTGCAAACTTAACACAGGAAGCTATCCCACAGCCTTGTGGGGATTTCTACTAAAAACCTTCTTGCATGTGGCAATCATATTTATCACTACACTGGGAATCAGATAACAGGTTTACAGGTTTGTTTTTTTTTTTTTTGTTTTTGTTTTTTTGCACTGTCTGATATGAACATATTGAATTTTTGTGAGATGACAGACAACAGAAATGCTTTCAGGGCATCCTATGCTTCTGCTTTAATGTTTTATTAGGCCATCTAATGGAAGCAGTGATGGTTGTGGAGACTGTTATTTTTCTAGTGTTAATGTGACATTGCCAGAATATATTTTCAAACTTCTTAGTCATGGTCACATTTGTCTTATTTATTTATTTATTTATTTATTTATTTATTTATTTATTTATTTATTTATTTATTTATGCTAAATTAGATTGTGCTTCCTCTTGATTTCTTATCAAAGACCAGATGCTGCTTTAGATGCTGTTTCACTTGTTTGCGGAGCAGCAGAGGTCAATGCTAATGCATCCATTGTTGAGTAAGATAACAGGTTACGGGGCTGCAGGTATTTATTTAGAAAGAAAAAAAATGCTGTTGCTGAGGAATGATAAGAGAAACGGCATAATTTAAAAAATTACAGTGACTGAATGATGAGGAGGATTTTCAAATAAAAGATCTGCCTCCCAATACCCATGGATGATGTGAAATGATGTCTACATGACAGAATCTTGGAATAGTGAAAACAGTCAAATGCTTCAAAAGCAAGGAGAAAAGCACAACACCATTAAACAAACAAAAAAGTGAGAACTACTCATTTGCTGTCCTATTATTTCCAAAATGCAAATGAAACACAGATGAAAATTTGTGACGTTCTTTGAAGAGGTACTATGACAAACTAGCATAAGGTGATAATATTTCCGGACCAGAACAATTAGCCATGAGTTCTGTTTTCTGCTCAGTTCACCAAACTGATCTTTCTGTAGGTTTGGGGCCTGGAGACAGAAAATATACATTGATATCCGTTGATGTCTTGTCGAGTGATTTTTGTGGATTGTAGGTTATTCGGCTCATTATCCATCATCTTATTGAGAGGCTTAGTGATAATCCATTCTTTTAAGTTTCTCATAGAATAGAAATTTAAAAATTCAAACTATCAATACTTTCACAGTTTTGTAAAATGTTGCGTGGTCTAAAAAAAAGTCAGCTCAGGAGTGAGTGATTGTTGATTTTGTATCATACAGACCATGTTCTGACAGACCACACACAAAGGTTTAAAAGAAAACATTTTTCTACCTGATGAACTTTCCAACACCAGCCGTGTTTGCCTCATTGTCTCGCCGTTTACACCCTGCTTGGCTTATCTGATGTAGTCCTCGGCCTCCTGATGGGTTCTTTCCCTTAAATCCAATTCATTTTCCAAGAACAGAAAGCGAGGAGCAACCCATTGCTTCAAATGTGTGTTTCCACGTACCTCAGCTGTGTTTCCTTCATAACAAACTCTGTAGCAAAAGTGCTTATTTCATCTTTTTTTTTTCATTTTACAATCTGTGGCCACACATCCATCTGTTCCTTTTTGAATAGAAAGTAGCCTTTGTCCTGCATACATCTGTTGTACATTAGATAGTGAGGATTCAGATTCCATAAGGGGGAAGAAGAAGAAGAAGAAGGCAGCTATCAAGCTGACTGGGTTTATTTTTGGCAGGCCAAAGAAAACAGAGGTAGAGCAAACTTCTTTCCACTTTCAATGTATTAGCCACCCTGGAAGCAGCTTCTCTTCTATTTTCTTCCAACATCTTGATGCAGTCGTCCCCCAGTCCGAGGTTTTCAGTGTAGTTTTATGAGAAAGGTTGGTGTTCCTCAAAGTTACATGTCGTGGTTTGGTTGAAGTGCATTTCTTCTTCTGTCCTCTCCATGGACTCTCCTCAAGTCTCTGTCTGGGTTTGCAACTCATCAGCCTAACCAATCCATTGTGCTCCTTTCAAATGGTGCATTTGCTGCTTCAGGACATTTCAGAAACACCACCCAAATCATGATCTGGTGATTACTTGCTCAACTGTAACCTTGCTTATTAAACAACTGAAAATGCAGTTAATGATTTTTATTTATTTATTTTATCATTTTTGAGTTTTAGCTGCTCAAAAATGTAAAATTTTATCTTTAATTTTGATGTTGCACCTATTAGTCAGTTAATTTTATTGTCAGGAATTATGTTATTCAGTATGAGCAACACATTTTTGTTTTCAAAATATATCTGGAGTGATGTGTTTGAGGTCTCAGTTTGGACCAAGTCTTGGATCAAGAGCTTGAACAGCAAAATCCTTTGGAGTTTGAAATTTTTCCCAACAGGTATAGTTTAATTAGTTTCTTCTTCCCTGGTTTCATGTATTCCTAGGGTTGGTTTATGAAAATATAGATAGATGCAGCTTTATTTCATGTTCATGTTATTTTCAAAACCAAATTACATTTAGAGAGAAGATTAGAACTCCAAAGTTTAATATCAAGAACTGTTCATTTTGTTTCACCGTCCTGCACAGAGTCTTATTTTATTTTTTTACCATTTTGTACATGTTTTCTCTTAAATTAAATCAGCTTAAATTTTAAAAGTAAAATAAACCAGAAAATAAAAGTTGTTTAATTTTACACGTTCTCTTTTTACCATACTTTGTCAGTTTCTTTCTCTATGGTCTCTGTGGATTTACTCAGATTTTTCAGTCAATGACAGAAGGTGGGGTAAAAAAAAATGAAATAAATAAAATCAGCCTGTTCCCACTTGAGCTAACAGATGTCTGTCTGGCACCTGCGCCTGCATCGGTTTCTGCAGCCTCCAGTGACTCCCAACCACCTGCAACAGACACGCCACAAAACAGTTCACCAACCCTCCGGTATTTTATTTTCCTCTTGTCACCTGGCTAACACAGATTTGTGGAGATTTGTCCATGCTCGAGTTTGCACAAGAGAGTGGAGGGGGAATGAGCTGGAACAAACGAGGGGAATGGGAACAGGAGAGTTAATTTTGGCTTTCCTCGAGAGCATCCCCGTTCGTTTACTTCACGCAGCATGTGCCAGCTGTGGAAACGTAGCAGAGGAAAGTGAGGAATGGGCTCACGGTTTCTTTGGATAGCGAAACCCGGGGCAGAGGAGGTTTTATTCAGTCTTAGTTTGTGTTTGGACGGGGAAGCGTCGGAGCTGTTCAGGGGCGAGGAAGGCAGCATGGGAGCACAGCTGTGTTGTGTTGAGACCATCTGTGTGTTTACATGTGGTGTGTGGTTGGTGGAAATGCACACAGGGGTGTCAGAAATCCCCCATAAACACTCCGACACACACACACTTCCACCGACACCGGCTCCCAACAAGGCCGAGGGCAACATCACGATGTACACTTCCTGCTCTTTAACCCAGCAGGTTGGAAAGAAGGTCAAACACCTTGTCATCCCCTCACTCATCATCTCATATCACCCACGAGCCCCCGCCTCCTCAACTGTCTCTCTGCTAAGTAGTTGACATTGGTCCATTTGCTGTAGCTCATGACTCACTGGTTTCTGTAAACCGAAAACATTTCCTCCAGCTGTCCTGCCACCTGAGGGGTTTTGCCGCATCCTGTTTCAGTCTGCCGCGGATGCTCAGCATTGACAAGAAGCATTTAAGATAAGATTGGGTACATGATTATTAGCCCTTCAGAGAGAAAAGACAATCTAATCAATGTGCTGATACAGTTTTTGAAGCCATCAGAGAACCTCTGCTGTTATTTGCTCCTTGTACAAAACTGAATAAGCAGATGCTATGTCACAGATAATTTATGTTCAAAACTTCAAATCCTATAGAGTTGTTTTGGGGGGTTTTCTATGTGTAGTGTTTAAAAAATGGCACAGAACCCTTTTTACACTGTCTCACATCAAATCAGACTGAAATGTTCTCGTTTTAGGTCAGTTAGGCTCACCAAACATATTTCTTTTTTGTTAAATGCATAAAAAAAATGAGACAAATAAATTGCTATCACATACACTAAGATAACACTAAGATGTATTTTAAGACAACAACTTTAAGACTTCTTTAAAATACAAAATAAATCAGTCAAGATGTCAGGAAAAGAATTGTGGACCTCTACATGTCTCGTTCACCCATAGGTATAATTTTCAGATGCTTGAAGGTCCCATCTGATGAAACGATATGCAACTAATAACACCATGGAAATTTCTAGTCAACATGCTGTTCATTTGCCAGCTAATAACCTGCTGTTTATTAGCTAGGACAACAAAGTCAGTATTTTGGAGCAGCCATCAAACTGTCACGTAAAATTTGCGATCAGACCTGAAAAGGTGGCTAAGAAACCCTGATATGGTTACATCACTTATGTTAGGAAGTTACAAAAAATGTTGAGAAAATGTATATAAAAGTTGTGAATTTCAATCCATCCATTGTATGTAACCACCTGTTATTTCAGGACCTTTACTGCTGATGACCAGCAATCGCTGCATACAAGATTTTTGATTTCAAGGGGAAAGTCAGTTGAATTTTAATAACTATGATAAAAATGTTAAATAGTTGGAGTTCAGATTCATGCAAAACAAGGCAAATAGCACCTTATTTATCAAACACATAGCATTAAGTTGAATTAACTTTTTAACTGTTAAAATCAAAGTTCTCTTGTTATTCTCTTGTGGCAAATTCAACCAAATCAGTCATTTCTTCTAAATATTTACCCAGATCAGTGACATATTTAATGATTATGTATTTATTTTTAAACATTTTTTTTATTATAGCACGCACTCTAAAATTCACAACATCCAAAGAAAACGGAGGGAGAAAATTGTTCCAGCAAATTGCTTAGATTGCTTGTGCAAATGAAGCAATTCCCTGAACAATTACAAGGCAACCCACTAAAGAGATGCGATTTTTCATTTCAAGGGGGAAAGCCATCTGAAGCAAATAATGACTACATTACATCGTTTCTGAGCAAATCTAATTTATGTTATGTCTGAGTGAAAACAAAGCTATTACAAATCACCCAACAAAAAAATAAAAAAGAAAAAAAGAAAAAAATCTAGTGAGTGTTCTCAGCACTGAAGGGGGAACTGATGGAGCAGGTCGGAGTGTGAAAGTGTGTTTTCTGCTGTGACAGTTTAAATTAGTGCTGCAACTTTTTTGGTCGTCTTTACAGCTGTTAACCTGCAAAGGTCTCTGCTCACGGTCAGCCTTTCTGCCTCCGGACCGTCATTAATAACCCCTTTTCACTGTCTGCTTTCATGTCATCACCGCGGTGCATAACATTTGGTCTCTGTCTTTGCACCTCTCATCCCTCGGTTCATCAATGCCTTTCCATCTGTCGCCACACCTGCCCAGAGAGTCTGGAGCGCACAGCTGAGGACGTCTTGAAGAAAGTGACACTCTCTGGTATACCCGCCGCCGCTTTGTATTTATGAATAGGTCTTTTATTCGGAAAGAAACAAGAAAAATGTGGCATCAACGCCTTTTTTTAAAAATTATGTCCAGCAGTTTCTGGAATGGCTGACAAGGCTCCATCTCAGGGTGCCGAGGTGAAAAGGGGCGGCTCACTCAGATTGATCTATGGTTTTCACTACCAACATGTTTGGCATGTCTATTCAGTAAAAGAGGAGCAGAAAAAATGGCTTTACCCAAGATTAGTAATGGATTTATGTTTCTGAATCAGTGATGACTTTGGTGTGCAACTGAGTGGCATATACTTTATAATGAAGATTTGTATTTTTGAGCATAGAGATGTGATAAACGACTATATAGTGAGACAAGCGTGAAAGCTCGAGACAGATGGAGAGGAGGCTGTGTGTAAATTTTTGAGTGTTAACTATGGGGGAATAAGGCTATGTGTCTTTTTTATGTAACATATAAAAATATGTGGCTTTAACTAGCTTAAGGTCCATATGTGGATCTTAATTAAAACCCCGAAGTGTAAGTTAGTCCTGAGAACCAGCTGTGCAAAAAACAAAACAAAACAAAACAAATTATTATAATGAAATTGCATCCCAACTTCTCTTAAATCCAATACACTGACAATTTTCATTTGCATATTGTTATATTTTTTTATAGCCAAAAAAATTATGTGTTCACAAATCCCAAAAGTAATGAGCACCAAAGAACTGAGAGCAGCAAAACATTGCTATCGGATTTCACCAAATGTATTGCCTTTTTTTATTATTTTTTTGAGGATCAAATCTCTCTTAGTGGCAAAGCTTTAATTTCTGGTGTAGAAATTAAAGAGAATGGTGCAAGAACTGACGTCCTTTTCCTGGAATAGCTCTCAATCAGCCTTCAGCTCAGACTCAGCATCCGGTCTTTAAGTCAGGACTCAAGCTACTGGCAAACAGAAGTGAGATGAGTCTATAAGCTTGTCTCTCTCTAAAAATATTCCAAAAATAATGAAGCACCTGTAGGTGTTGGGAGATGTGCCTGTCCTTTTTATTTCTTCCCCTTAGATATTACAAAGTCAGACTCTTCTGAAAGTTTCTGGTGAACGTCGGTTTTTATTCGAATTCTTCAGCCTGGGGGTTTGACTTTAGCTGTAGTTAGCTGCTGCCACGACTTGTCTAATAGTGTACAATGGGTATCCGAGAAAGGCTGCCAAGATTTTTAAGGATTTTACAGGGCTGAAAGAATTTTTTTTTTCCCAAAGTTTTTACTGAAAGCTTTTTTTATATCTTTTTTATGGTGTGACATATAGCAAGTGTTTAAGACCAAAAGTTACTAATCACTTGTGCAAATTATTTACAACTAAATATTCCTTTTTATACCAACTAAAAATAGTTGGTATGACTCTCATTCAATAGTCATAGCAAACCTTAGTTTTACTGCTCTTGATGCTGCTGGACAATTAGAAACTCTATTGACTTCTCTTGACATTCTTTTTTTATTATTATTTATGCTTTTATTCAGTGTGTACGTTCAAAGGAGAAATGAAACATGACAGAGAAACAACATGGGCTGAAGCAGGTGGCAAGGTGGGAGCAGACAAGCCACCATCAAGTGAAAAAGTTTATGCTATTCTCCAATAACTTTTCAGCACTCTGCCATTTAATTGTTTTGGTGAACTGAAACATAATTACAAAGAGTAACACCAAAAAAAAAAACAACAAAAAAAAAGCTTCATTTTTATACAGTGCATGTAAGTAACTAGTCCCAGATGTATTTATTCAACTGCTTGTGATTAATTTAGCCAGGAATAGAGGAGTAGAGATGGCCTTCAATTGAACTCAGTAGTAAATGTATGTTGTCTTTGCACATTAATCAACCTTTCTGACACCTTCAAGTAAAGTAATCTACACTTGTGACCTCCTATGTCAGATGGACCAAAAGAGAAATCAAGTGGCCGGCTATGATTCATTTTCTTCAGAACATTTCATTTGATTAATTGGAATGGAGCTGGAGGCTTAATGTGACTCTGTACTTCGTAGAAAGAATCAGAGCTGATACCTGATAATTTAGCACAGCCAATTACTCATCTCACTACTCTGACTAATCCTTTGACACTGCGCTGGTGTTAATCCCAAATGTGTCTGATAATCCTTCCAGTTTGTAAATTGCAAATCCTGACGGGGTTTGGTTTTAATACGACTCGAGTTTCGTTTAGTGACCATTTGTCGGAAGGTGCTCCGGTAATTTATTGCAACAATTTTCACTTAAATCAACGCTCATGCAATGTCCTCTATAAAACACTTAAGTGTTTTTTTAATACACAGTCATATATCTGATGATTTGGGTTACTCTCAAACTCTCACCAGACATTACTGTCGCTGCATTTAGGAAACAATTAATTAAACCTGGTACTTGAAAATGAAAAAAGATGATTTACAGACGAAGAACTAGAGGTTCAAGGTGTTAAGAGATATTTAAACTGACTGGAGGGAGAGATTGTAAGCAGTGGTTTTGTGAAGTTTTTACAGAAGAACTGTAGAGTTTACATCCACTTATTAGGGATATGAGTGAAATAATTTTTTAATCTTCCCTTTATAAAAAAAATCTATAATTTTAAGACTGCAAGAATTTTTAGAAACACAAATTTGGTTTAATGTGGATTTTGTGAAATCTGCACAAGGTTGACATTTTAAACAAAGGCTGAAATTCCACCAGATTCACTTAAATCTCATAAGAAGTCAACAGGTCACTTTTGAAATCCAGACTGTGTTTCACAAAAGATGGTTTCTCAAAGAAAGGCATTTTTTTCTTTTGTTTAGATATCTTAAAAGGTTTTAGCAGAAATCACATATAACACAGTCTAAATGCATGAAAGTTTCAAACTAACTAGAGAAAACTAGTTGTTTGGCTATTGGTGGTATAAATCACAAAAAACTAAATTTAGATCGTGTTTATATTTATTTATTTTGAACATACTAGCAGTATAAAATAACAGACATGAACAAGGAATGCAAATGACATATTTTTGGAATCCTATTAATCTTAATATGCTCGAAAAGAAGTTCATAAGTTTCATAAGTAAGAAACTTATGAACTCCTACCTCACAAACTCTTACCATGTTTTCAGATGGACCCTCATTATTAATAATAAAAAAGTATAAAAACATAGGTTCATCAATTTTTCATTTTGCATGTTTTTTTGTTTTTTTTTGTCATGGACTCACCAAACACACATATGTCTACATCAATATATCCATACCCACACACACTCATATGCATTGGCCTCAGTTTACACATTAGCACTATCTCTCACCCATCTTATGAAAATGGCTTGTTGTATTAAATTTTGACTTTGTTTTAACTTCTCATTTAACTTGTTCCATAATTTTACACCATGAATTGAAATACAAAAGCTCTTTCTTGTTGTGCTTTTTAAAAGAGTGTTGATCGACAGATCCAGTACTTGAACGTGGCTGTGCCCAGCAACGGTTGTGCTGAAGAGGAATTTTCAACTTGTGTATCACTTTTTTCTCACCCTGTAAGATATATGCAGCTTTGCAGAAAACAATGTGCAACTGTGTTGTAAGAAAAATATAGCAATTTCCTTATCAAGCTGTGCAGAAAAATAAACTCCATTTTGTTTCTCTGATTTCCTGCTGCTTCTTATGCAGGAACTCATATTCCTGTGTCAAAAATGTAAATTGATTATTTTCCGCAATACTTTCTTTGTCATTTCCACTTTTCAGCAATTATGCCACCACATCCAGGAAGGATGAAAAGAGGGATCTTTATGATGCGAAATAAATTGCATTCTAAGTGGATCTATCAAATATTAAAGACATGCAAAGTTTGTTTTGAATCGGATATCTTTTTTTCAGACCAGCACAAAACTTTTCTCAATTTACTTTGCTTTGACTTTTGAATGGGGCCCTACATGAATATTGAATTTAGCTCAAATTCAATATTGAAGTTGGGAAAAATATTTGCACCACTTTTCAGGCCGGCTAGTTTAACTGTCTTAGATCAGATGAGAAGTTGAGAAAGCCAGAAAAGCAGAATATCTGCTGCTTCACACTGACACAAGACTTGCTTGAGGCACTTTCAGGGCAAATGCCTCCAACAGGTTCCCCAAAGGTAAGAGGGACCGAGAAGTTCAAATTTACAAAATGCTGAAGTGCTCTCAATCCTCGCTGCAGATAGTACCGAGATGATGTAATGACCAAGCTGCAGCAAAAGCAAAAATCAGATCAGATTTAAGCTTTGAAGGGTATGAGTCATGTTGTGATGTTTGTAGGACGGCGCAAACACAGAGACTGACGGACAGAGATATATTACTCATGATAAAACAGGAGAAACTTACAGATATCATGGGGCAGAACATGATATCTGTAAGCATACTGAGGATGATAGCTGAGGGAATGAGACTAATTAACACCCAGAGAGCAGAACCAAAACACACCGCTTACAAGATCAAAACCAACGTAGGGGATTAACCCCCAGGATTTCCTTCTATGAAGATGCACAAAGATTCACAAAGGTAAACTAATGAGAATTAATTCTAGAGATCAGTTACCATAAAAGGGATGATTAGAAGAGTCACACCTGGCTGACACAGAGATATTACAGACAGATACAATCATGGACAATTTTTGTCACGCAGCATTCGCCCTTAATATGACCCCAATAAAACAGCAGGGTCATGCACATTTAGGAGTGGTCAAACATTTGCAAAAATGTAACACGAGAAGCAGTAAATGACAAATATCTCCTCTTGTTTCTCAGAAGGAAATTAGAATTATTATGGTTGATATATGAACTGACACCTGAGCAGGTTGAAGTTTGTAACAGTGTTAAAGTCCATGATGTGAAGGTCAAACAGAGTTCCAGAGGTTCAGACCAGGAGTTTCCAAAGTTGAAGCTGGGATGAATGAGAAGACCAAAGGTAGTGTGGCACATATATGGAGGCTATTTGGGTTTTGTTCTTGACCGATTTCATTCAGTTTATGAAGAGGAATGTGATGAAGATGAGACAAACCGAGACTTTCAGATGCAACCAGTTGAAGTTGGTCTGCTTCTGCCAACTTCTGTTGCTTTCCAATCTGAGAAGGATGAATCAATGGTAAAGCCAACAATAAAAGTGAGGTGGGAAAGGATTGTCTTTCGAACTTCAATTGGCTCTGACAGATGCTCACTGCTTGTAAATCATAGATTCTGCTTGTAACTTATGTGACAGGCTTGGCAGTGCATGCAGCTTTTTCTTCCTGCTGGTGTTGACTGGTGTGATGACAGAGTGACATGGGTTGTTCACCATGTGAGGGCATGGTGGAGATAACCGGTAGGCATGGTAGTGATGAGGATGTCTTCCTTGCTGTCATTCTTGCTGGTAGTGATAGGATGATGCAGCAACCCTTTGGGATAGATTGTTGGGACTTGAAAGTCACCTTTCAGTTCCAACATTGTCACAAAACAAGTATTAAATGGCTTTTAATGCTACTTCACAGTGAGAACTCCCTCAGTTCAGTCTGATTGTGCAGCGGTGACATCTATTGTATTGGCTTTCATGCATTTTCTAGGAAGCTTTACATCTGCATGTTCTTTTTCTTGCTATTGTTGGTTGTCTTTAAGCCCAACCTGCCAGTAGGACTAGAGATGGAAATTAGTCACTCAGCTATAATCTCATTGATTTACATGCTTATGTTTGTCAGACTTTTTTTAAGATAAGCTGAACTCAACCTTTTATTTGGAAAAAAAAAGTGCCCAGAACGAGCTTTGAACCATGTAGGAATCCATATCCGTATGAAGGTCAGCACTGTGGAGCTTTCCTGTAGTTATATTTAGCTTTTATTTAAACCCAAACACTTCTGCCTTGGACCTCTGTCACTGTGACAGGAGCTCCAAGACTTTTATAATGCTGCTGCACAGTTGTCACCACTTGTCAATCTGCTAAGGAGAATTTTTGTGCTCCTGTCCTCCTTGCTGTTCATTAGTCTGCTGCTGGCCATGCAGTGTGGGCAGGTACTTTGGATGACAGCTTTGACAGCTGTGGCAGTGCAGAGGGGGGGAAAGTGGCTGGAGCTCAGTATCTGCATCCTCATCATGCACTTTACTTGGCATAAAAGTGACCAAAGTTTCTAGTCCTAATGATAGATTGCTTCCTCAGATACACTTGGGATTCCCACCTCGGTCCCTGTGGAAAATACACCCAGAAATCATTTCATGTAACACACATTTTTTTTAATTTAGTCTTATGTCTTTTCACATATGGCTGCAGAGATGAGCCCGAGGCAACTAACTCCGAGGTACAGTATATCGGGCTGGCTTTTTAGTAAGATTTAACGTTTCATTTAAAAACTGAAGTGTTTCAGAACCTTACCACTTATTGTTGGGTATTTTACTTTTAACAACAGGTAAATATCTGCAGAAAACCACGAGAATCGACACAAAGGATCATAAAGTGTTGACCTTTTGGAACACAACACATCATTTCAAAAACTAAATAAATGCTAACGTTTAACACGGCTCCAGAGGATTTTAATTTATTTTGTTGTTGTTGTCTGATGTCTTCATGTTTCCTCTTTCTGAGGAAGCTGTTGTCCGTCTCACATGGTGAGGTCACACGGGGAGACATTTTGGCAGCATCGGCCACAACAGCTTGCCAGTGCTTCTCTCTCGGCCATTGCTGCTCAATGCCAAACCGAGGGATGAAGCATGTTATCTGTAACTAATGCAGTCCATCTCTGCTCTGAGATTATCTGACATCTCATACCAAACTCTCCATCGCGCTCTGTCCCACAGTCAGGGAGGAATGAACGACGAGCGCCGTGCCAGGGCGGCCAGAAAACCCCTTTGATATTTTAATCAGCATGTTGGGTCATTGCTTTGCAAAACATTAAAATTCGTCCAACGGACAAAGAGGTGCTACAGCCAGCAGATTTACCTTTGTGTATAAGCTTCAATTTGATCACGAGCACCACATGGTTTTGAAGCATGAATTTACAAAGTTGAATGAATCTGAAGTGGACTTCTTTTTACGATAATAAAAGTGCAGGTAGGTTTATGAAGCATGGATTTCTACTACAGGAAACTTAATCCAAGACTGATTCTGAAGTATTTCTAATTAGTCTGTTGAAATTTATTTATAGTGTTTGAGGGGTTTTTTTTTTTTTTTTTTTCTTATTTTCTTACACGTTCAATATTTGTAAATCCAGTATTCTGCTAAGCTAATTATAGGAAATGCCACTACCTTGGCAGCTCTCAAAGACACACACCATTGGCATAATTATTAGGCATGGAATCAAGATGACATTATCATTTTCAAAGCATATTTTACCATTTCTACCTTTTACAACCTGGTAAATAGACTGGCATCTTTTAGAGTGCATGGAGAACTCCTCAGGACTTTTGTTGACTTTTGTGAAATCAGACATTTTCTATGGTGTTTTTTGTTTTTGTTTTTGTTTTGTTTTTTGAAGGAGGAGATAATTCAGACATGTGGTTTTCTACTTCCATGCTCAATATTAATGGAGTTGATTAAAAAGACAAAATGGATGAGCTCAAAAGAGATGCCTTTTGTGGCAAAACAGCTGGAATATGGTTTTAATTGTTAAATGTTGCTATGTTTAAATTATAAATTGTAACCCAATAGGGGTTTATAGTTTATAGTGGCAAACTACATATAAGGTTAGATTAATCATACTATGGGTTCACCCACTGCATGATAGCAGCTCTATGCGGTATATCATAGAAAACAAACATATTTGAGCCACACAGCAAGAAAAAAAAAAAACCCTTGCAGATTCTTGTGTGTCGATTTATTTAACAAATCCTCCGAGCTCAAGCTTAGAGAAAAACAGAGCTTTCAAACAGTTATTCAGCACAGAGTGCTGCCCTGGGGATAGTTAATGTCATATTTCTTTTATTCCTGCAGAAAAGCTGCTGGGGAAGAAACAACAATCTGTTTTAAATTAACATTTTCCTCAATAGTTTGGTCCTGATTTCTTTGCAACTTGTGAAAATGAAGACATTGTTTAACATGCACCATTTCTAAGCAACCTTTTACATTGTCAACTATAAAGACAATGGTGCTATAGTGGTTGTGTTTATCATTTACTGTCACTTACGCTGTTTAGAGACATGTGAGAAATGTTCAGATCCCTTTTGGTTAATGCAGATTTTCTGCCACTTTCGAAAACTCTGTGTGCTACCTTTTAATTATATACAAAGTGACACTGCAAGGTTTCAAGCGCGCCTGTTGTTGAAATCCTAATGAGTCGACTCATGCAGACAGACAAACTGTGTACCAGCTTTAGCTGCAAGCTTTAAATGATTGTACTGCAGATATTGCAATAAAACATAAATATAAACAGACTCCTGGGTCCATACCTGTTTTAACAAGTAACAAACTGTGGATGCATCATTATTTTTTAACAGGCTGCATATTTACTGTTTCTCTATGGCAAAGTTTCTTTGTTTGTTGTTGTTGTTTTTTTGGTTTTTTTAATTTGGGGCAGAGGGTGTTAATTCGATTGCCTAAGATACACTGTTGTGTCATTAAGTTTATTTTTAAATCTACACTCTTATTAATGTTTTTAATTTTAAAAAAAAGTTCTAATGCATGAGAGGAGATGAGGTGGAGGTGAAATGGCGATATGTATATACATATATGTTGTTTTTTGTTTTTTTAACAATGTCTCTATGTTAGTGTGAACGAGCCCCAAACAGGATTTAGATTATACCCCAGTACAGTGCGCTCGTTTTGGCAGACAAAGCCTTGAATCGTCACTCCTTGACAAGGAAACCAAAATATTAATTTACTTACCCACCTAACCTAGGGGATCCATTGTGCTAAATTCATAAAAAAAAATTTTTAAAAATCCCAATTAAATGTATTTCTAACTCCTTTGCTACCCTATCATTATTCCCAGTTTTTGTAAGTAATAAACTAAACCTTGGCCATGTCCTTCATCAATAGAGAATCTCACCTCACCCTAAAATGAATAAAGCTTTGAAGCACAGACATTTCTTGACACAGAGAAGACAGAAGTTTTACACAGGATTCCGATCTTTACAGAACAAGAGGAACAGGGATGAGCTGGATTTTAATCTTGGCTCCTTTAATAGGCTGGGGGCACCAAATGTTTAAAAGACGTCTTTAAAGAGCTTTGTCCGGGGCGCAGAATAGGTAGGTAGTTGCTCGTAGTGGCACGTACTAATTTGCTGGGGGGCTCTAAAGATGGTATCGTGGGAGATTTCCTCAACCTGAGTAATTATAAGTGGATTGCAGGAAACGGGAAGTGCATGCTAAACAGCTTCCAAACCATGTTTCACAACAAATTAAACCGTTGTTCTCGTGAACTGATTAGTTTCCTTCAAGAAAATAAATCATGTGACGATACGCATAAAAATGTGCTCATGTTCAATATTTTTTTAATAAATATCAGTGCTGTTCATTATTATGACTAAATCCAAATGGATATATTTGTTGTTCATTTTTCTTCTCACTCAATAATATTTGATGTGTAATTCAATAAATACCACACACTGGTCCACGGGGAGAAGCTTAGCAAGCAAACAAGCGTATCACAGAAATGCCTCGTATTTTTACAAGCCCATCTTGATGTTTGCTTTCATGCTGCCTTTCCTCCTCCCTCTCTTCTTTATAGATCCCCACAGATCTGCAGTCTCCACAAAATGAGGTGGGCTTTCCCTTCTGTTTCCCACCTGCACGTATAGATCCAAGGCATGGCCGTGATTCCGAGCATGCACCATGCCCGGTGGGAAATGGCGACGTTGCCAAAATGATGGATGGAAAAATAAAGGAAGATGAAAAACAATTCCATAGAGAGTGGTTAAGGTGCCGTGTGGAAGTGCCGGAGTTACAAGGAACGGTGCAGGAAGTCAATTTTAATTAAAAGTTTCTGTCAAGTCAGGGGACTTGATTGTAACGTGGAGAGGGCAGATCAGTGGCCATCAAAGAATAGCGAAATATTCAGGTACATAAAACAATAGGGCGCATGTGACAATTTTCTCTCATAGACTGATTTGGAATTTGGATAATAATTGTCTTTAAACTGATTATCAAAATCCAACATTACCTCATGCTAACTTGATTATAAAGCAAACATCATATACTGTTTTACTATACTATTTTTTGTACATTTATCAAAGTTTCTCAATGCAGATAATTACTTTTAGATCAATTTTTTTATTGTTTTTAGTCGTGCCTCTCAAACAGGAAGTAAGAACCATATATGGAAGAAGCTGTGCTAACAATCTACAAATGAAGTTAAGATGGTACCTTAGATTTGGGAGCTGGGCCACGCCTCAGCCACACCTCTGATTACCCAGCAGTCCACTTACACCCAATTCACCCATCCTTCACTGTCATTTCCTTCCAACCCCACCCTCACTTACTCTTTCACTTCAATCTCTGTCACCCCTTCACCCTCATTCCTTTAAACTTGCCAGCTTCAGTCTTCATCTTTTTCCATTCCTCTTCATTCCAGGTTTTGTCTGGGAGTCCTAAGTTGACTCAGGAACAGTCCACTTCCTGAAGACTGCATCCCCATGCCGAGTCTCCTCCTCCCAAGCCTTCATCAGCATTACTTATCCGTTGATCAAACTGTCCTGTGCATCTGCTTTAACTGGATTGGAAGGCAGTACTGAAACACTAATTTCCTTTGGCATTGTCTTCCTATGCTTTTAAAACAGGCAACTAGACAGTAGTGTGAATAGCATTATGAAGTCCAAAAATAGCTGAATAACGCAATAATCTTGTTTTAAATGTGTTTTAAGTTGATTAAAAATGTGAATATTCCTTGTCTTCCGAGAGTTCTTGAGAAAATCTTTGCAAGTCTTCAGGCGCGTGTTATAAAAATGTAGAGCATTGGAGTTCCCTGTGGGTTTTCAACATGCACAACACTTCATTAGGGAGGTTATGGTCATTATTTATGTCAGGAGCTGCATGTTGGACCCAATTTTGTATCATGTTTTAATGTGGCAGCAGAGGATTCTTGAAGAAGGGCAGTGGGGCTAGACTGGTAAGAATTTTAAGTAAAACAGCAACCCCATTATAGCAGTGGCATTACATTAGCAAGATGTAATCATTAGGTACATTTCTGCATCTTGACATGGTCTGATAAGTTTTTGCCATGGTGTGGCAGAGGAAACTTTGCGGCTCAATGGTAAAATTAGTCCGCAGAAGAGACGTGTGATGTGGCAAATAGAAAAACCAGAGATTTAAGGACCACAAAAATCAAAGAAGCAACCTGATTGCCCGAAACATTGAACGAGGATTTCTAAATTGGGCCATGTAATGTGAAGACACCCCAAGAACTGTCAGGCAACCTGATCTGCAATAGATTTCCTGTAAATTTTTTGTACTACTGCCAAACACGAGGCCATCTTGTTCTTTGTGGCACATTTCAAACAGTTAATTAGCTCCTCAGCAAGAGCTTTCGTGTATATCCAAGCGTAAACTTTGGTGCACATAGCTGATGCTGTGTAATGTGTCAAGTCCTCACATTTAAATCCATCACTGTCATGAGAAAACCTGTCCAGAGGCTAGAAAGCGGCTTTGAGCAGCAGGTACAGGAAATTTCAGTCAAAGAATTTGATTCCTATTTACCTAAAGACAGTCTGCTGTGAAATTTAGGCTTATCTTCCCCCAACCCTCACTGACTGATCGTTTCTGTTGGAAAAGTCCTCTACCAGCACTGGTGTTATGCCACCAGATAAGGTCCTCCATCAGTCACATCAACCCCCGAGACATTGTGACATTTGCTGGGATGAACAGTGTCGCAGCTGCTTACCTGACCTTTCACAAAGGCTCCTTCAACACTGCGTCAGATTGAATGCAGAGTTACCCTAGACTGCATTTCTGCCTTGACCGCAATTTAAAGCTCAATCCAGACTCCCCGAATGAAGGGTGTGATGATGCTGTAGGTCTAAAAAAGAAAAGAAATGTGTCTCAGAAGGCACTATGCACACACCTGTCACCCCAAAGAGGATTGACTGAAAGTGTTACAAAGGATTGGACATTTTGTATTACCTCTGGAGCATGTTAATCTTTATATCATGTCAGATTGAAATTTTCTCGTTAAAGAAGAAGAAGGAGAAAATGATCGAATATGGACTCCGGGAGATAATCACAAACCTTTAAAACGTGTAATGACCCCAAGGTAAGAATGCCTTTGCCAACACTGCCACCCAGTGCGCAGAAGAGTAGGTGCACTTACTCTTTCTGCCATCCAACTTCTCAGTGGCAGACCTAAAGACTAAAAATATTGCTTCTTCCCCAACAATTACCTATGTGAGTATAATGGCAGACATGTAAAGGTAGAAGAAACAATCTGTGTTTACATTAAATGTATGGAATCAATCCATCTTTACGTGCCCCACTACTTTCCATTCCACAGTTGACAAACCTTGAATGCTGATGTCATTATTAGGATGCAGTGCACACCAACACCATGCAGGGACCCCAGCCTTCAAGCAGCTAGAAAACTCCACACTTACACACTCACACTCTGAGCTAATTGCTTGGTCTGCATTTCAGACGACACACCATTCGTTTTGAAGGATCCGTCTTCTTGTCGTTCTTAAAGATACATTGTTCATATGTTGCTTCTTTGTTCTCCCCCCCTCTGAATACCAATGGCCATGACCTCCTTGTCCTTTCAAGTTTTTCCTTTTTATATTCACTGATGCTCGTTATCGCGCAAGCCAGCTGATTGAAACCGTTGCCGTTAATCATCAGATTTCATCCAATCATCACTTTGACGCTCAAGTAATCTGAAAATTCAGGCTGTCATGTCATTGCACATCTCTGATTGTGCTATCTATATGCAAATGATGTGTGAAATGGGATGGCGACTCAGTGCTACATCAGGCTTTTGTTGGAGAATCTGTGCGTAAAAAAACAAATCCATGTAACAAGGCTTCTTATGTAAAAATGCATTTTGATATATATTTTTTTATTTCCAGCCTCCTTAAACAAATAACTAAGACATGAGGTGTCATGTGAACAACGTGGCTTTAAACAAAGGAGAAATTACTTTCAGATTTCCAAGGCTAAGGCAAACAAAACAAAATGAGTAAATGTAATGTCTGTTTCAAGTCACTTAATTCCTTTTAATTTATTTAAATACTACAATGTCACAACAAATCGTCTTCTTAGGAAGTAGTATTAAAACAGCTCCAGTTCTAATCTAATGTCATTAAATCAGATTTTGAGACTGTCAGATGGTTTTATGTCAGCCAAGATAATACAATTCCTTATCAGTCCATTTAAATTAAATTAAATTATATTAAAATTAGTAACAAACAATGTAAATAAATCAATAAAAAGTGAATAGTTTTATTTAGATGGTTCAGTCTCCATTTTTGAGACAGTGAGAGGCGTCAGTAGAAAGGAACAACTTATTAGAAGGAAGAAACTTCCAGTTGCATTAGACTTAAGATGAGTCTCCATCTGTCTCTCAACCCGCTATCTGAGCCGACTGTGCATGCAGAATAATAATCCTCTTATTCAAGTGGATATTTTCGGTCATAGTAGAGTTGCTAACAGCTACAACAGATTTCAGAGATTTGAAAATAACATCATTGGAGTATCGACCACAGACTACAGACTTTATTTCATCCTTATTCTCAAGTACTTCCATTCATCCATCCAAGCATCCACATTTTTAATGGTATGGTTGCGGGATATACTATTAAAGTATGATCACTGTAGAACCAACTGACAGATCTATAGTAAGGTTGTGTAAGCTTTAAAAAAACTCTAAGAATGACTCAGAGAATTTGATTAAGTAAAAAAAAATGTTATTTTGACTTTAAAATATGTAGGCAACTTGTGTCAGATATCTCAGACTTTTGCCTCTTAAGCTCTAAAGCCCTTGAAATTTATGAACAAAAATGAATAAAACTCTATGTTCTGCCATAAATCAACAAATTCAACAGTCAGGACTTTGTAAAAGTATTGAGTTTGCTCATTGTACAACTCCAAGGAGTCAGAGAATATGCTGCAAATGTATATGTTTTAACTTTTATTAAGCTTAAGTTTTAAAAGAAAAAAAAACAGTTTAATACCCTATAAAGCTGTGCTGTAAAAGAAAAACCTGCCCGTAGTGGATGTCAGGCAGAATGCCAAAAATCCCATCAGACTCTGGTGATGCTCATGCTTCCTCTTTTTAGTTGTGTTTTCTAAATCTCTACATCTGTGTTAGTCCCGTCCGGCCGGAGCTCACCTTTAGGTTACGCCTATTTGACACAAATAGCTATCAGATAGCAATATCAGGAAACAACCATGTCCAGACCAACATTGGGAACTCGGTGGGTATGATAAGAGGCATCTGTGGCAGCCAGCAGGTCATGTTTTTCCCTCTTCCCCACTGAACCGGAGCATTCAGCTCCTCTGAGCCAGCGGAGGAGTCCAGTTGTGTAAAGATGGAACTCTGTGGGTTTATTGAGTTTACGTTGGTCTTAGATGTTGTGTGATGAACAGAGTTTGAGACTAGGTCTGCAAGATGGGAGAAGCTTTTTGAAAGAGTTAGTTCAGCTCACTTTTACAACAATAGCTATTTCTTAGGGACTCTCTATTGACTGTGCATGCTGGTTTTACACAGCTCTACTGTATTGTACATAAATTTAAAGTCAATCAAAGTTTATTGACATTTCGCATCCAGAAATAGATTTTTTTTCCATGCATTTCTTTCTAGTAGTTGAAGTGATAAACGATTTTAATGTAACCTTTAAAATACATTTTCTGCATCAGTTTTCTTCTGAGTGGACCCATGTGGTTGAGTCCAGTGAGAGTGGCTCAGTACTATGTTACAAGAGAAATGTATTATTTTTCCAAATTAACATTCTTGTTCATCTGCAGTTTCATAAAGAGTATCTCTTTGGTTGAAATTCCACTAAAATGCATTGAGAATGGAATAAAAAGATAACTAATTACGGTTGTAGCAATACACACAGTCTATGATATTGTGCTTTGCTGGTAAAAAAAAAAAAAAATTCAAATTAGACAAAAAAGAGTGGCAAAATGAATACCCTGGTACTCATCTACAGGCCTGTTTGATCTGTTAAAACGTGGCTCAGCTGTGGCAAACTGAGAAACGCTCTTTCAGCGTGAACCCAACCTGCAATTATGTTAGCATAATATTGCTACCGCCACTGAATATTATGCCAAGAATGGAATTTCTTCTGCCATTTTTTGCATCCCTGAGATGCTTTCAACATATACTCAGCCTTGGGTTTATTTCTCCCTGAAAAGCACAATAAAAGATGTCCTCTGATTGTTCAGTTTATTGTGGAAACTGTTTCCATTTCAAGGTACAGAGAACATGATCAATATGATATCCACGAGGGGACAGAACTGGAGTTCTCCAATTATATGGTTTTCACAGCAAGTTTCTTCCGCTTCCCTTTGGGAAAACAATCACACTTTGCACTTGGCAGAAATTAAATCACACGTCTATTTTGTGCCACTTTAGGAAGACAGAGGATATCCTCAGGGAAAGATTGCACTTTTATATTTGAATGTGTTTTCTGCAGGACAAAAAGGTTATCTTCAAACGCCCTCAAATGCAAATGTCCATCTATGTGAAATTGATCAGGATCTAACTACTGTAACTACTCTAGAAAAATAAGTCTGAAAGGCTGGAAAATTCAACTGTTTAAAAGGTCAGTCCTCAATGTACAAATAGCCATTATTTAAGACACACAGATATTACTTGTTTATCTGCATTTTACCCGCTGAAGTCTTTCCTTGCAACTCCACCTGATAGGAAAATGGCTTCAGTGCAGAACAGAATACGTGATAGGAGCAATTTGAAAGTTGGCAAACTACTAGGAGAGACCTGCTGCTGGACAGCAGTTAAGTATAGCTTTATTGGATTAAGCACTATTGGTCATGGAAACAACGGCGCATGTAATGGCTTTGTTTTTTTTTGTTTTTTTTATTAATAATAATTATAAAGACATAGTAAAAATGACAGACTGAAAAAATTATGAATGCTTTTTAAAGAAAATTAAATAAATTTTGCATCACTTTACAGAAAATTACAGCATGGACAACAAAAAAAACTAAAAACAAATCACAAAAACAAAATATCAAAAAGTAACGACTATGATTTTTTTAAGTTGTCCCTCTTCATAAAAAATGATGTACTTCAATTTAATTGATGATGTAAATGTTTAGCAATTAGTTTTCTACCACCAGTTTTGACCACACTTGTCTCAAATTGAATGAGCAGAATTTGTTTTCTTTAATTTGTTAAATGTTATCTATAAAAAAACTGTTCATAATCCTGATCAGACTTGTCCAGCAGATGCTTTATCATAATCTTCCATAACTAACAAACGAGTCATAAATTTTGTAAACATAAAAACCAAAAACAGCACAAAGCAGTTAACAGTAACACACCTTAATGAGAAATAAGCCAAGTACAGAGTATCTGGAGGTGTGTTACATGCCATAGTGGATGGAATTAGCTCCTCTTCTCTTCCAAGTGAAATAAACAAGACAATTTTAAATCCACGGTAATGCTTGCTAATCTATAATCCCACAGCCTTGGTGTTGGCTCTGTTTAGCTCCTGTGTAAGGCCTGTCCGACAACACACAGATCCGGGTGTGATGAAGAGCGTGGTGTTGTCCTGAGGTCTGACTGGCTACCCCATAATTCACGGTGCCTGGCTGGATTGTCATCTAGCCTGTTAAAATGAAAGTAAAATTTACTTTAGGGGTAAGCGTAGCATGCCTGGAGGGCTCAAGAGGGCTGTTAACAGAAATCATCCTTTAAATTAAACAAATGCTGTCAGGTCACATTGTGCAGAAGGAAAACAACCCTTATCTAATCAGAAACTGTTTCTGAGCCTGGTGGTCTTGCTCTGGATCCTCCTCTGCCTACTTCCAACGGACAACATGTTGTGTTCACCAACATAAAACTTGGTGAAGGATCAATTTCCATTTGGATCATAAGGATAATTTTGTACCATTTCTGCCAGTGAGTTGATTAAAAATAACAGAGAATTGGACTTCATCTCTAATAAAGTAATTCAAAAAGGTTACTCAAAAGTCAAAGTGATTTTTAGGTCTTGTGTTTGGTCTTTGATGTCCAATAGGCTTCAAATACTGTTGATGTGCTCCACAGGCTTTGAGACCTAACACATTCATTTGTTCTGCAATTATCCCTTTTCCTTTTGTTTCTTCAAGTCTCAACATCCAGTCCATGAGGGCCAGTGTCCGACAACGGTTAGCCATCTCTTTGCTTCATCACACCTGGCTTCAGTAACTCATTAGCCGAGCTCTGTAGAGCTTGACTGCATAATAATGAGACAGTCTTGCCATTGAATTAAGGTGTGTAGGGGAAGACTTAAAGTGTGTAGGGGAAAAGACACATCTAAAAGTTGCAGGAGTCTGGCCCTCTAGCACTGTAGTTTGAGACCACTGTTTTAATTCAAAGGCAACATTTTGAAAGACCTTCGGAAAGCATGACTATTTTGTTGAAGGATTTAGAAAAATAAATAAATCTTACCCCTTTGTACATATTGCTGGCTCACTTCCACAAGTTTCAGCCACTGAGGTCCCTTGGAATCGGGAAGTCATGCTTAGACTTGGCCTTCTGTCTGACTGGCTACGTCGAACAAAGGGTCGTGGTCCTTGTACAGACACAGGGAACCTTCCGCGACTCCCCCAACAACTGGAAAGAACTGAAACTCTGTTCGAAGTCCATGCTTGAGGTGGTTGGACAACTGAACAAGGCTGGGCCTCAAACATGGATGGAGAGACTGGGCAGAAGACCGAACGAGCATTACTGAACATCTGTGCACTTGATTCTTCAGTGCTGTTCTTCCTTGACCATTTCTGTACCTTTGGTGAGGCTGGTGGAGATGGTGCTTTGAAAGGGTAGGAAGTGCTAGAGTTCTGGTTTGCAACAGGTGGGCTGGGAAATCTCCGTTGAAGTGCTGGTGGTGTAGGAGGTGTCTTGTTAACAGGGGAGCTATTTGTTGAGGGTATTGTAACTTCCTTTTTTGAACCAAGGGGGCTGGGAAGTCTTCTATGCAAACTACTTGGGGTAGAGGGAGTGGAAGGTAACATCCGGCCTTTAGAGACAGGCGGCGTGCCAACTGGTTGGCTACTGGCAGTTGAAGAAGGAGGCACGATAGTTGCACTGGTATTAGATTGAGGCACTGAAATTTTGCCATTATGCTGTACATTAGGTGATTCTCCTTGGGGTTCTGAGGTTGCTTCCCTACTAATCGAGGAGCTCTCCGAGTTCGAGTCGGAAGATCGTCGTGTGTGTAAGGTCTTTCTAGTTTGATGGTTTGAAGATTCTGTCTCCATTCCAACGTGCTGACTGACTTTTGAAAAAGCAGGTGTACCTTGAAAAACAATCTTCGTTGACTGTGGTATGCCTCCTTTGCTTGGTAACACTGTGACAGTCTGAACTGAAGCTCTAAGTCGTTGGGATACAGCAGGCCTTTTTAGCACAGGTGACTTTCCCACTTTTGTAGACCCATCTCCTGCTGCAGTCGATCCACTTGGAGCACTTTCAAAAGAAGTGTCCATTAGTACTTCCAGAGGAGGTGGAGGAAGATTGTCGAGATCAAAATAATCATTTTTTTCAGATGTTGTGGTCTCAGGTCTACAGCTGGTCACTCCCGTACTAAGAACTGCTTCCACATTTCCTAAACCAGGTAGGATGGGAACACCACACTTCTGTACCCCTTTCAAAGGCCCAAGAACTGTAGGAGTTTCTCTTACCTCTATACCCTGGCTGAAGGTGTCAATCAGCTTTTTGACTGAATTCCTGCCCCTGTGAAAGCCAGATGACAGTTGTGGTGATAAAGGAGGGCTAGGTGGAGGAGTGGCTTTTATATGACACTTGGATTCTGTTTTTTCTTCCTTTTTATCTTCGTCAACATCAGAGATGATTTCTTTTTTGTTGCTGTACTTTAAGAGACGTGTTTTGTCTTTAGGTGATTGGCTATTATTGTTTTTACCTTGTGGAGGCTGTTTTCGATTTATTGCTGGAGACTGAGCTGGTGAATTTCCTTGAGTTTGTTTAAATGTAACTGACTTTGAGTTTCCTCCCACTTTGGTTTTACTCATCCTTTGTAATCTCTGGTTTAAAGCATTCTGAGTCCTTTCTAATTCAAACAGAGTTGGATCTTCACCTTTACTCCGCAATGATTCTGCTGACCTGGAACGTTGACCCCTGGCAACTGGGTTCTTTTTTATTTCTGTTCTCCGAACAGCTGTTGCTGTTTGAGGCCTCCTTGGAGATTGCACCTCCTCATCTGTCCAATCTTGTCTGGTGGTCTTTGGAGTGCCTGCTACTTTTGCTTTGGCACCAGTGTTCTGCTTTTGTACAAACTGTATTCTATCACTTACAGCATTTTTCATTTTGAGAGTCATTTCTACATTTTGAGGATTTTCTATGCGTTTTCTCGGTATGCGGAGTGGAGGCGTTGCTGAACTCATGGGTGAAGAATTAGATCGTCTCGGGAATGACACTTTTCCTTCCTTAACACCTCTATCTCCTTCCTCTTCATCATTGTTGTCATCTTCACCATCATCTAAGGAGGCCGAGCCTAACAGTGAATCTCTTTGGTCATTAGGCACCATGGTACAGGTAGAATCAAGTGAATTGAGTGAAGTGAGAGAAAAACTTGGACTCATTTGAGTCCCATATTTTTCTATCGATGCTCCAGTGATGTTTGTAGCGGTGTACTCCGTAGGACTGGGTGGAGTTCTGTTTGTCCCACTGGACCCACAACTCTCTCGTCTATGATGCTTTTCACATCCATTAATGGATTCATTCTCAGCCCCGATACCACTGTCCTCACTAAACAGAGCTGAATCCTCTCCTCCAGGCTTGCGCAGGGAGGCCATTTCTATTTGGGTTAGGAGTCGCATCATCCTGGCCTCCAAAGTGCGTTTGATTTTCAGTTTCTCTTCTAAAAGTTCTGACACTGAGGCAAAGTAATCCACTGCTTCTTCCAAAGCAGAGTCTCCAATCCCACAAACAGTCCGGCTCACATTCCTCATCCTCTGAGTGGTGTACTGAAGAAGCTGCTGCAACAAATCTGGTGGCGAGTCTGAGCTAGTCGGACCAGACGTCCGCTGCGAAGAAGATGAGAGATTTTTCTTTTGGCTTGGCCAAGCTAGATGTTCTCCATTTGCTTTCAAAACCTGTTCCCCCTCCTCTGTCATTTCTTCCAGTCCCTGAATTATTTCCTCATAGCGCAAAGCCATGAAGGCTATCATTGTCTGCACAGCAATATGAGTTTGGGTGGCTTCTTCCATGAGCTCAAGTACAGAATCATATTTGTTTATACTGGGATTCAAAAAGGCATATGCAGCTTGATGAGCCTTTACCAAAGGTTCTGGAAAGTCTACTTTTTGATCTGTAGATATCTTTTCCTGGTCTTTCCTTCTGGGACCTTTAGTACCTTTGGCTGATTTCTTTGGTTTCTTGTTAGACTTTTTATCAGCCAACTCCTCCTTGTCAATGTTTTTATCCTTTCTTAGCGGCAGTGTGACTTTTTCTGTTGCTGTACTCTCACCTCTATCAATGTTCTTTACCTCCGTGTTCACTTCTTCAGTGGCATATCTCTTTTTTTGTGGTGTAATTTGTGCTTCTTTCTGAAGTACCTGGACATGTGGAGATTCCTTGTTCCCCTTTGCTTCTCCTTTTGCTGTTCCTGTTGCATTGTTCTTCCGTCCATCTTCATCTATCTTGTTTTCTTGAGGCACTGCAGGTAACATTCTCTCCCTCCTCATGGCACCCAAACTGCCCAAATTGGTACCTTTAGAGGGTGAGCAGCCCATTTTTTGTCTTGAAAATACAAGGTGACTTCTATGTTTTCCCACAGAGCAATTGCAAGAGAAATGAAAATCCAACCAAGATTCTTATCCACCAGCTGTATCAGTCATTTTCAGATGGCCGAGGCTGTACAGAATAACACAATCCCTTTCAACAAGGCGTTTGTTGAAACAAAAAGCAGATGAATCCATTTCAAAAATTTCTTCTACCCGTTACAAATACAGAAAATAAATCCACAGACTTGTGGTCATATTAAAATTTGTCTGTAGCCTGCTGTGAAATGCGTCCCTCTGAACCTTCTGGAGGACAAGCAGCTGAAAGGATTAGTAGGGCTTTCAGTGAACTCCTCTGCATTAACATATGGCACGTTAAACCAAATAAAACTCACCTACTTGTAAGAACATAAGCTCATTTGTGTAATAGGGGCTGGCCCATGATGGCTTTTTATAGCCTGCAAAACAATATTGTAGTTTTTGCTCCTCACTGAAAAGGAAAAGCGATTCATTTTCAGCAGGCATTCAAAAACATCTTTAGTTGTATTCTCAGTTATACATTTACATGTAAAGCTTCAATTTTACTAGAATTTTTTTTTTTTATGGAGCATTCAGCTTGGAGAGTGAAGAATTTATACAAGGCATATATATGCCTTGTATAAATTCTCATTTTGTCTTTCCAGTGATTCTTGAGAATAGGGACAAAACAGGTCCTATGGATAAAGCATGAAATTTGAATAAAATATACACAAAATATATTTTTTTCAAATATCTAACTAAACTAACCTGGGTCATGTGAGCACAACAATGTATATTTTTCTTTTTTTTGCTGAATATTTTTTTATTTTAAACATTGTAGTCGGTGGATGATGCCTGTAAAAGCCCTTGTCCAGGAGCAGAACTCAACACATTCTTATAGTTTAAAACAATTAAAGAAATACTAAAATTATATATTATGACAATTAAATATAAGTAGTCATATAAATAATTATAGAAGTATCGATAAATTGAATTAAAAATAATTTTTAGATATTTTCCAACTCCGTTGAAATTTGTCCTTAGTTTTTGTCAACACCGTCAGAAATGAAAAGAATGTAAAAAAAATCAGGCATTATTGGGGGGCACCAGAACTTCTGAGGACCCCATGACGTTGTCTTTTCTCTTCCTTTGCTAGGAGGGCTAGTTAGCTCCGGTTAGCTTAAGTTATTCTTTAGTTTTTTCTTCTGTTTTATTCCTAAGCTGCTCGTCACAACCATGATGTGTCAACTCCATAACTGACAATTTACAAAACTTTGATGAAATTTTGCGAAATAAAAGCTTAATTTTGGTATAATGTAAAGATTTCATGGACCTGACGAGCTACAATATGGCCTGCTTCAGAATAACATCATATAAATTGAGGTAGTTTGGCATTTCGTCAACTCCGTCAGATGTCAACTCCGTCAGAGTTTTTCTGACTCATTGAAATTGTTCTCAAATCTCACTTAATTGTGCAACTAATTCATTTTAATGTATTTTACATGAATTGCATTACTTCACATGTACCAAGTTTTTCATTTTACTCACTAGTTTGTCACCACCTTCAGTTCTGTGTCAACTCCGTCATGCACTGTCAACTCCATCAGATGGACTTTTTCTTGTTTTAAATATTTATTTTATTTCTTGAGAAGCATTTGTCTGTAAATTGAGTAAAAATATCACTAATGGGGTATTTTAAAAATCATTTTAGATTTATTTTTGTCAGATGGTGATGACAAAGTTCTAGGTCAGGTCGATTAAAAATGTAATTTTTTAAAAAAAAATTGCAACTGGGAGCCTGTACCTTAGCATCTTCATATTTTCTAAACATTATTTGTCATATTTGCATACATAAGGTTGAGAAATAATTTTTAAAAAATATGGGAAAATTAAAACCCATTTTGTCCCTATTCTCAAGAATCACTGTTTCACATTTCCCCAACCCACAAATTATACAGCATTTTAAGTAGTTTTCATTGTGGGCTCCTTCCTCTTTTACAACCATACAAAAATCATATTAGTCCAGTCAAGTGCTGACTAAGGCAAAGAAAAGTGTAATTGACTCAGACCTAAAAACAGTTAAAGTAATCTCTGTAAAATTTCAATAGAAATCTTTATTTTAACCCATTGAATGGCTTAGCAAGCATTCCAGATCACTACAGCCCAGTCAGAACCAAACATGAAGCACCATTCAGTGCACCAATCTCAGTTCAGAAAATGAACCCATCAGGTCTTCAAAAAATAAAAAAATTCAAACACCCACTACCTATTGGTTCAGCAGTAGCCCTTCAAGGGTCAGTTTGACAAATCCTGTACTCTGGTCTTTCCTGAGAGCCAGTGAAGTGTCTGAAGCAGTCTGTTCCATCATAGATTAAAGAGTCAACACAAACCAGCTGAGTCAGTTTCATCATGAAGTCCCTTTTTTGTCTTACAGATGCTACAATATGTTAAATGATAAAGATAGGAGTCGAGCCAGTTTTAAGTTTCCCAGCAGTTTTATTCAGCTCTTTGTCCACATCTAAAGAGTTCCAGATAGCCAGATGAAAAGTCCACCCTGAAAGACAAGACGGGATAATGGGTACAGATGGCAACTTGTGTTCCAGCAGTAAACACTCAATCTTTCCTTACCAAAAAGACAATCTGCCTTCTAAAAGTCAGTTTCTGGAACATCTTGTTGCTGCATTGTGTCAGTTTCAGGCTCTGAAAAATAGTCATTGCTGGAGTACTGATTGTCAGAAAGGAGGTCTCTTGCTCTGTGATGGCCTCTGTTTGACTGCATGAGGCGAGATGGCGGGTACACAGAAGGCTTCATGCCCACTGGCACCTCACTAGTCATCCAGGCCTGTGCAAGGGGCATTTCACGAACTTTCATTAAATTATTTCCAATGAGAAACAGTTCAGGATCCAATATTGAAGGCTGCCACGGCAAGTAGCCATAAGCAGGTGGAGGGCCCATCCCATAGGGAGCAGACACAGACAGCCGGCGGTCATATGCTTGGAGAGGTGAACCACTCATGCCATAAGCATAACTGTAATGAGGGGATCCAGCAGTACCATAACTGTAGCCATAAGGAAGAGATGCTGCATGGATGCCACCATAATTATAATAAGGAAATCCCCTAAAGCTAGCACCATAAGTATATGGATGAGTTTCAGGGCTGGGATATACAGCTTCATGGAATGGTCCAAACCAGGGATTGGACAATGGATACAAGCCTCCAGGACTTGAGACAGTCAGTGGTTGCATTGAGAAGGCAGGTGACTCCTCTGCACGCGATGGAGGGCCAACATAAAAGGCTCTTGGTGGTAAAGTATCTGGGGCACTAGTACTGCTGGAGTCAGTGGTCTCAACAGGAGCTTCAATACTGGAGTTTGACTCAGTTCCAACAGATGAGGATGCAAACTTAGAGTCTGGAATTGCTGAAGATTCAGAACTCAAGGAAGTTGCTTTATTGCCATGATCTGGTGAGAGAGAGAAAGTTACACAAAAGTGGTCAGTTGTGTCAAGTCTCACACATTGCGTGCAGTTATTAGGCACCATGTTGTCTGTATGGAGCCAATAAAGGTTCAATTTAGATTGTTCTTGTCACCAGCACTGTGAAGAGTCAGTTCATATTTCTCAAAACATCTTTTACATAACTAGCAGTTTTTATTTTTGTCTTTACACCTTGCCTATTGCAACTAAAACCCAAAAGAACACTGGCAGTTTGAATTGAAAAAAATTAAGTTTGATGCCAAGTCCAATAGTGTCCATACTTTCAAGGTTTAAGATTTTGACTCACCAGTAGGAAAACAATTTCCAAGGCAAAAAAGCAGGCTGATCCATGACACCCTGCAAAACCGTCACATTAGAACCAACACTGAGACTCATTTTACTTTAATAAGTTTGTCATCACACCAATCCACTTTAGTAACAAACCTTAAATGGCCTCCCAGGAACATAGTTGCCCCCTAAAGAATAGTTCAGCTACAGAGAGTGACCCTCAGAGAAAAGAGAACGCTCTTAAACAGAAGGCTTTGCAGTCATTGTGCTTATTGGAGACACCTGTAGCACACTGAGCAGGTGCAGTGGTTCTTTTATTGGCCTAAGGGAATTTATGCAAGTGAAAGACAATCAGGTTTTCATTTAGTAAATGACAATGTTTGTGGTATTTACTAATGAATGAATAAAATGTCTTCTATGTAGTCAGCAAAAATCTACTCATAGTAGAAGTCAAAAAGGATATTTCAACATATGAATATGAATATACTAAGGATACACATAAGACACATTTGAACAACAGCACTGTTGATTATGGTATAAATTAAAATTAGTTAATGTATGTTTTCTGGTTGTCAAAAAAATAGATAAAACAACTTTTAGCTTGATTTTATTTAAAGACTGAGTCACTGAGGCATGTAGTTAATACGGGGCATATTTAAGACTAATTTTGAACTTTGGCACCAGATTATCTTAAAAACTGGACATGACATACTCCTGTGACATTTGGAAACAAAAGGCTACATTTAAATAATAACAAAAAAAATGGTAGATAAATAAAATAAAGCAGCCATTTCTGTGCAAAATATACATTAGTGGGTTGTTCATAATTCTTCCAGCTTCATGCAACAAAGACAGAATTAGTAAGAATTTAGGGTAAAAAAAAATAGAGAGATAAGTGCTGTCTATACTTGTATGCTATTTTTTTCATCTAAATATGTATACATTAGCTAAAGATGGATCTGAAATGTTTATTATGGTGTGCAAATTAAGATCAAAGTCAAGAAATAATTATTGAAAAGGTTTGTGATCAACTGTTTGACAAGCTTAAGGTTTGATTTGAGATTCTTCTCAATATTTTGTTAGGTTATCTTCTACATTGCTCATTGAAAGATGTGTTCTTTCCTCCCTACTTTTCCAACATGGTTTTAAAATGTCTTGAGATGTATTATTTTGTTTATGAGCCTACACCAAGTCAGCGCCATAGGTAGAAAATATAGGAATATAGCTTTATTAGTTGTGCTTCTTTAATTTCTACTCATACTGCTGATGTTGGTATTGTTCGAACGACTTGATTTTTAATATTGCGCAGCTTTTTGAATGATGAAATGGATATCAAATAGGCCATGATTGACCCTTATCTTGCCTTACCAATATGGCGGGCGCGTCGACGTACGAGCGTACTGAAGTTCAACGCCACGTCAAAGAAGAAGAAGAAGAAACACTGCGAGTGGTCAGCGCGTCTCGCGCTAGGGAGGAATGCTTGCTGCGGATCCTCGAGCTCTGTGAGTTGCTATCTACTCGGGTTAATGTCTGTCCTTTTGTCTTATCTTTTATGGAGCTCACCAACCAATAATAGCTTTAACTTTTATTTAACGCTGATACTTTTAGTTTTTACCGATGAGAAAAGATTTTCTGTAGAAAAACCGAAAATGTGTGATTTCGGTGGGCTTTTAAGCTAGCTACGCCATTCTTAACCTAGCAGAAAAGCTGTAGACTTGACGACTAATTTTGTAAAATGTCAATTTAGATCAAAAGTTTAAGTAACATCCTAGTCACAAAAATAAAAATAGTGACCTAGATTTATAATGGAGGGTAACAGTAATGTTCAGATTAATTACCGCAGACACCTGCAAGTATGTGGGTAAGCCTTTTCCACTCCAAGTAAAAACTGATTAAAATGTATATTAAATTTACATAAAAATCCAATTTCCTTGCATATCACTTAATTGTTACGGACAGCTGGAAACATATTTTTGTCAAAAAAGTGTACTAAACTAATGCAATACGCTAACATTACTAGAGGTTTTTCAGTATATCGAAAACAGTTCCGAATCAGTCATTTTTTTTGAATCCAATTGTACTTTCAGTTTTCTGTTATTTGAAGTCTTGCTCCAGTAAGCCTCTGTAGGAATAAGTTCTCTTTTTGGAAGACTCTGCTTTCTCTAATTTTGTCTTTATTTACATAAGCGAGACTGAAAATTGTACATTTTAAGTTGCTTTCCCTCAGCTTTAACTTTGACACTGAAGATAGTTTTTGACAGATTCAGGCTTGATTTTTGTTGTTGTATCCAGCCGGCCTATTGGATACGTTCAATTATAAAATTCGTCTATTTCACCTGCATTTTTTTTTTTTTAAATAATGGATTAGTTTTAGTTTTACTGCATTAGTTTTATTTTAACTGATTAAATTAAACTCTGTTTGAAAAAGTAGGACATTTTGTATTTTCATACATAATTTATTATGCAAATTTTATTTTTACATTAATATATATCAAATTATAGGATTCTCTCCATTAAATTATGTCTTTAATATTACGAAAAAGGTCTGTGCATTTAATGAACTGGAAAAGATTAGCTTTTAGTCAACATGAGATGTTTTCAGTATTTTTTTTTTTTTTATGTCGGGTTGAAATGTTTCTTAGTGTTTATATTTCTTTAGTTATATTTGTCACAATGAACTTTCTAAAGAAGTGGACTAACTTAAAGATCTTTGACTTTTCCTCTCTCTCCACTCACCAGACAGCAGTAGCCTCCTGAACATATGACACAAGCTTTGGCATGATGAAAACTCCTCCCTCTGCATCCCTGCGGGTCAAGCGCAAGAATGTCCGTCAGATGAGAAAGCATTTCTGCCTAAGCAGAGCGAATGGTCAGGACTCTGAAAGTTCCCTGTGGAAGATCCAGTCCGGTCAACGTGACCCGTGTTTTACCAAAATGCCTGCAACGGTCATCCAGCGGCAGGAAATGGCTTCATACTTGCGTCTTTTTGGTAAATCGGCATGTGGACGTGTGCATGAATGACTGGATGTAGTATGAAGTGTGTTGGGGTCCTCTGGGCCTGATGAAACGCTATACAAATACATTTACCATTTAAATTAAAAACATCTGGTGAGAGAAGCTTAAGGACTAACATAATAGTTTCGGTTTCAGATGATGGCCTGATCCAAGACTTTCTCCGGATGGACTGTTGTTATAAAATGACTGACAAGGTAAAACCCTTTATACTTTATAACGAACCTTCATTTTGCTTAATTACTGTGGTGCCTACTTCAAGTTTTGCCCTATTTTGTCAGTACCTTTTAGCCATGACCTTTGTGTACTTCAAACGGGCCCACTTCTCTATTGCTGAATACACCAGAAAGAATTTTTTCATGGCTCTGTAAGTCCACAGAACTCAGAAGAAGCTTTACATTTTTGGTTGGAAGCACAACATTCCTGACATCAGCATTTGTTCTGTGTCTGTAGCTATCTTGCCAACACCATGGAAGAGGACGAGGAGGAAAGCAAGTATGAAATTTTTCCGTGGGCTCTGGGAAAGAACTGGAGGAGACAGTTTCCACGTTTCCTTAAGCAGCGAGATGAGTTATGGGCTCGCATCTGTTACCGAGCTGCCGTCAGTAAGAGCTGCTGTGAGGAGGTGCGAGCATTTGTCTTCGAAATGAGGCTGATAAACTCAGCGCCATCCAGAAATTTCTGTCCTCTCAGCATGGGCATTATGATTAATTTTGGGGCTTTTATCCATACATTTGAAGTGTTTTCTTTTTATGGTTGAAGGGTGTTATAACAAACAATTTGATGGGGGTACTGTGCACCTCGGTTGGTGGAGGAGGCGCCCCACATGCAGAAGTCATAGTCCTTGACGCGGTTTCCCTGGATTCGATTCCTGGTCTCGGGCCATTTGCTGCATGTCTTCCTCTTTTCTCTCCAGCTTCTTTCCTGTCAAATGACTCTTCAGTAAAAGCCATTAGTGCCAAAAATAGTCTTTTAAAGAAACACTTTGACAGGCGAACTTCAGTGAGTACTGTAGTTGATTTTCTCAAATCCAAAAAGGGTGAAAGTTATAGATACAGCTCTGACACACACACACACACACACACACACACACAGATGTACTTTGAATGAGAAGAAAAGTTAGGCAACCTCCTTATAGCCAGTGTTGAAGCTTGTTGTATAATCACTCCACCCTAAAAACAGAATGGGTTAAATTGAGTATTGAAAGCCCTAAAATAATGACATTCATACTGATCAGTGTATGTGCATTTCTGACTCGTACCCTGGCTTCTTTCAACTTTAACAAGCTTGGATTAGTTTGTTGACTTCTGTCTCCCTGCCTCTGTCCCCAGGTAATGGCCATTGTGCCTTCTCACTTTGTGTGGCAGCGGCAGCGTTCTGATCACCACAGTGGCGCCCTGAGACAGTACAATTCACAAGGCCCTACTCGTTTTCCGCGCGGCCCGTCCGCCTCCCCCGTTTCCTGTGCCCTCTGCAATTGCGGCAGCAGGTTGCATCGCATCTCCTCCAGCCACCCATCTGCACAGACCACAAGCTACCTGAACCCGTTCGCTCCTGCCTTTACATTCGAGCTGACGCCACCCAAAGCCTCCAGCAGGACGGCAGAGGAGGATAAAGACGAGGCACCGAAATTGTGCTGCTTCTGTCCTGAAGAGCTTCCAAGTAAGGGCTAGAGGTTATTCAAAAGCCAGAATGCTGAGCGCTTTGCTATAGATGAAACAAGGTGATGAATTTCTTTGTTTTGCTTTTAGGCTTTTTACTGATTGTCTATTGTCATCCTGAGCACTGATTCTCCAGATTTTATAGAGCTTTTCTTTATACTATTGGATATCCACTAGCTTTCAGCAAAAAAAAAAAAAAAAAAAAAAACTTTGTATAACATAGCATAATGGGCGATGTGTATTTAAATAATTTAAGCAAATGCATATGATTTTTTTTACAACTCTCTTCATAAGACAGTTTAAAAAGTGATGTATTTGGGAAACCAGAAACAATCCAGGAAAGAAACCAGAGATGCATCATCCTTGAACACATTAAGTGAAATCATTTTTAAATTAGGCAGAAATAAAGTAGACCCTTGTTTCCCGCCTTTTTGAAACGATTACTTGCCAACTAATATAAGGAATAAATTGACATCTCCTAATCTAACTTGTTTGTCCTTTCTCTTTGATAGGGGAGACCTCTTCCTGCGACTCCTCCTGTGACCCCTTCATAGACTGGATCAGCGAGATGTAAAACCCAAAGCTAAACTCGGCTGTTCCACCTTCGTTCCTCTTTGTACCAACTGAACCGTTCTGTGCAATAATCCTTTATCTAAAACTTTGAAGGTCAGAGTCTTCCAGTTAGTGGTAACCTGAAACGAGCAGAATAAACTACACTTATTCAATGCACATAAATATGAAATAAGTTGTACACAAGCTAAGATTGTTCCAGCTACAGATTTCTCTACATATTTATTTACAGTATTTATTTAACTTATTTGTAAATGAGAGATATTTTATTTTTTTGCAATATTTCAACCCTGGTACACATGTTGGATTGAGATGGGGAATCTTGTGGGTATCTTTTTTTTCCCCAGTTGTGACTTTTTGATGAGCAAATGCCTGCGAGTTTAATACAAAGGCTGAACTTAAATTTGTCTCATTGTTGTCTTTTACTAGGATCAGGTGCCGATATAACGGCTGTTTTTATAATTAGCTAAAACATCTTTGTTACTGGGATACCGACACACAGACCAGAAAATGTTGGAATCTGAGTTTAGTATGTTGACGATCTGGATAGGATTGGAAAAAGAACATCGATTCAGGTCTTGTTCATGAGTGTATTATCAACATGATTTATAACAGAAATTCTAAAAGTATTTCTATCACCTGTGAGTTTTCATGCTGGCTTTTGAACCAAATATGCACATAGAAGTTGCATCTATCCTCAATCAGTCCTTCCATCCATCTCATTCTGGCCGTATACCAATACGCCCATTCAACCATGCATCTGTCAATATATCGATTGATCAATTTGTTCTGCCATTTTCTCCCATCAGTCATCCATCAGTTTCACCATTCACCCAGTTGTCCACTCTTGCATTTGTTTGTACATCCATCATTTTGTGGATCCTCCATCTGTTTTTCCATCCATTTGTTTGGCTCTCCATCCAAGCCGTCCATCATTTATGCTCCCAGCTGTCCAACCATTGTTACAATCCAACTGTACATTTACAAAAGTCATCCATTTACTGATTCATCAGTTTATTAATTTAAACCACCCTTCCACAAGTCCATTCATCCACCTGTACATTATTTCTTACAATCAGTACATTTTTCAGGTTTCATGTTTGGACTTATCTTGGCATTTTTTACTTAAGCTAATAAAAACTTTTCTATCCCTGTTTTACCATATAAATGTATACATTTTTAGATTAAAAAAAAAAAGATCCATATTTCCATCAGTTTCTTTCACTTTTCAGGTTCTGTGAGGTAACATTCAGCTCTTAAATTATGTTTTGTGTCATCAGTGACCGTGGCTACCTCACAAACTTCCTCAGCTTCACCAGGAATGCTGAAAAATGAAAGGACATGATCAGAATGTACTACAAACATGAAACAAAACCAGAGATTTGACCTCATTCTCACCTGTGTGACTCATCTGTTCTGGATGGGGTCTGGCTATGTAGGGAACATTACCAAATCCTGGCTCAAAAGGGGCTTCTGAAAAGACAACCAACATTTACAGGGAGAAAAATTCAACCAATAGGATTCCAAGAAATCAGTCGTTTTCATTTGCATTTACCTCCATCGGCCGATGATTCTTCTTCGCTGCTCGTATCTTCACCGAGGTTCGGAGCTTTCCTGGTGCAGTATTGTCCGTCTTTCTGCAGGGCAGGGGCCACCAACCATTGCCTGACGGGAACCTCAATGATGCGTTCACACAAAACAGGAAGTGCAGAACACCGGAGACCCTCCAGCAGATCAATAACCTGCGTTATACTGTGAAAAGAAAACAGTGAAACACAGAATTCAGTTCCTGCTCATACATACAACAATTTAAAACTTAAAATATTTAAGCAGAACACCTCTGAAGGTTGTTGCCCGTTTGGTCATAAGTATTAATTTTTACATAGATCTGTCAAACTAAAACCAATACTTGAAAACTGCCTTTATTTAAAATGAAAAGAAACCTATTTAGGAAGTTCAAAATTCAGAAACTTGTAGAACAATCAGCATTTAAGTCCACTCTTCTTTCACCTCATTAAGGCTTGCAGGCAGGTTGCTACACAGCTATCCCAAGGTCACACTACAGCATGTCAATCATGTTGAGGTTTGGATTTTTACTGCACCGTTGTGACATGATTGTCCCGCTGATCCAGTCAGGACCAAGTTTCAGCTGTCAGATGGACTCGCATCTCACTCTAGTAGTAAGAGGAGTTCATGGTTGATTGAACCCTAAATAACTGCAAGGTGTTCATGGCCCATGGCTGAAAAACAAGCCTAAATTGTCATTCCTCCACCATTGCCCTGCATTTGGTTTATTTCTTAAAAGGTGCCGTCTATATGTATCTCTATATTAGTCTTGTCTATTAAAAGGCCATTATTTAAGAAGTCCTTCAGTTTATTCATACAGAATTAAGAGCATGGACTGTGCTGCAGTGTTTGTAAAGAAAAAAAGACTGCTTCAACCCTTAGAAGCAAGCCATGCTTGTTATGCCTGAATTGACCTGTCTCGAAAGCTACCATGCTATTTAAGGCATGCAGCTTGAGATTCAGTACATTTTTTTGTTAGTGACAGCCTTTTCATTTCTGATATCGCCACTTACTGGACTTGCGTTGATACTTCAAGGTTTTCAGAAACACAAGAAAATGTTTAATTTCATAAAAGCTTTATGTGTTTTGAAGTGGCTGCTCACTTTGCGAGGTAGATGGCGCACACAGCTCCAGGATGCAAGTGTGGCAGCACGGTAGGTAAAACCAGGTGAGGGTCTATCAGGTCGAGCGCAACCTGCAACAGAAAGCAACTCTGACGAATGAGCAGATCTATTCATGTCAAACGTGTTAAGAAAACATCATGACACTGACCGAGTGAAATCCTCGACCAGCGAGGAGTGACGAGGCTGTGCTGAGGTCAGCATTCAGGAACTCCACGTTGTTAGGCCACTCCTGTCCTCGTCGCAGAGCCCAGGATGTCCTCCAACGCTCGTAGTTCTTCACGGTTCTTCTGTGGTGATCCGTCCTCACCTCTATGCTCAGCACGCTCCCTCTGGAACCAACTGGAGGAAATATCTGGACCCTATTGTTTCTGAATGTTGAATGAGGTCTCATTTTCATCATAATCTTGATTCACATTATTCATCTATAACATAAATTAATAGAAACTAGTCTTAAACCTTAATGTATTACTTGATATCTTCCTTTCTAAGAGACTAGACTTGGATACCTTTTGATATGAGCTTAAATATGCAAGTGAGATGCTCCTAACTGGATCTGTCAGATTTAGTACAGCCCTGCATGGTTATTCATATTCATGCACTTAATTGTTGATCTGCAATGTGTTCAGTTCACACCCTGTCAACTACTCCACATGCTGTTGCTTCACAATCACAAATATTAGTGTATTTTATTAGGATTTAAAATGATCAACCGACTTAAAGCAGTGCATTAATGTGAAATTGAGGAAGAGGATAAATGGCAACAAATCAAGACCATTTGCATTCAGCCCCCTGAACCAATTTTTTAATGTTTCACATTTGACTGAAGTTACAGTTGTCTGCTTTGCATGTACAGAGGCTGAAGTCATGCCCATTCTTCTTCGCAATGTAGCTAGAGCTATAGGAAAGAGTCCTTCTCTGGACATCAATCTTCATGTCTTCATTGTGCAGCGGGGAGGTGAACCTCCACAGCAGGGGTCCCCAAACTTTTTCCTGCGAGGGCCACATAGCTGTTCCTTTCTGTGGTCGGGGGCCGGTCTTAGTTTTTGCAGAAAAAAAACCTTAGAAAATTCTTGTCGACCGGGGGTGGGGGTGGGGGGGTGTTCTGCATTTGAAACTGTCGAGCGGGGGGGGGTGTGATGACACATTCGCGCTTTTAGATAGATTTTTACCCAGAATGCAAATGGAAAAAACCGTGAGTGAAACGGTGACTGGGACTGACGAGTATATATTCCATTGAGGGAAAGTTAGTTTCACATCTGCTCAAAAGCCCCCTGGTGGCTGAAGAAAAATCCACATATAAACCAGAAAATACAATATATGGAAAAAAAAAAAAACTGAATGCTCTCTGGTATGAGCAGGCGGGCCAGATCCGGCATTGTTCAGGGGGCCGGACCAAATGACGTGGCGGGCCGGATTCGGCCCGCGGGCCGTAGCTTGGGGACCCCTGCTCCACAGCTACAGCTTTTCTTCATTAATCGCCTTGTGGTTAGCTTCATTCATCTTGGTATCCTCCAGGTGAGCTTCTATTTGATCGCACAGCATAATGCTGGCCCCACCATGTTTATATGCGAGTATAGAGTTTTGTGTGACCAAGAGGGTCTATTTTGGTCATATCTGATCATCGCACAATCTTCTAAATTTTTGCTTTGCCACATGCACTGAATGGTATGTGGCAAAATCAAAGACTTTATTTTAACAATGGTTTTCTTTTTGCCACTCCTCCAAAAAGGTCAAATTTGAGCAACAGCCAATTGTCATTCTGTAGCTTTTGCCTGAGACTGGTATCTTCCAGTTGGATGTTGGTCTGCCCAGTAATGATACGTTTGCAGTTGTGTTATACTCTATGATGGACGTAACAAACTTCTATGAAATGTTGTTTTGTGACCTTACTCTGTTTTAACTCCTCCACAGCTTAGCCATCTGTTGTGTCTCTTGGTCTTTGTGATGCTGTTTGCTGTTCTCTCGCAAAACTCTGAGGCCTCAAGAGAATAACAGCGCAATAGAGATAATTCCACTTCACAGTTATCTAGTAGTTTGTTTTGGTCTCTCACATAAAAACCCAATAAAATACAGTTTGAGGTTGTAATGCGACAAAATGTGGAAAAACGTAAAGGTCACTAAAACTTTTGTGGTTGGGATGCAAGACAGGAAAAGTGAGTCAGACAGACCTGCTCTGGACAGAAACAGGGACATTGCTCCAGACCCCGAGCCTGACTCAAGCACACAGTCTCCCTCTGTAACATCCATCATCATCAGCATGTTGGCTGCATCCTGAACACACAAGGAGACAGAGATGGAGGTTGTTAATCTGACGGTGTTAAAATCCTCTGCATTTAACATCTTCACTGATACAAGACCTACCTTAGGATAGGCGATTGCAGGACCCCTCTTCATATACAGCACATAGTCCTCCAGACTGGCACGACGGAAAAAGATGGGAGCACCCCTGCCTGTCTTCAAGAATTTGCCTGCCTGCTGCCCTACGAGATCATCATGCTTGATGGTTCCCCAGCTGCTCTGCAGGATGGCCCCTTTCTGAAGCTGGAACATCTTCCTGAACTCCACCCGTTTTTTCCTTCTGTGCTCAGCAATAAGTAGCTCCCCAAAGGCGAGCAGGCTCTCCCCAAGGAGACTGGGGTACACGTGCCCCTCTGCATGGTGAAATGCTGCAGCTTTCGGGTCCTCTCCTCGCTCAGGGCCACTGTGGGTCTCCAGATCGCCTTCATCAGTGACTCTCTCTGGATCACACCTCTGTGGATCCTCTTCATGCTGTTCTTGCTCCCTCAGATGCATCACCTCTGGGCTCAAAACATCCTGGGGCAGCAGACTGCTTATCCTCTCCAAAGGGGACAGGGGCCGCTTCCTCCTGAGCAGGAGATCCTGTTTTTGTGTCTGCTTGGGAGTTAGTTTTAAGGAGTCTTTGCTCTGTCCATCATTCTCATTAAATCTCACAGAAGCAGTGAGAAAAGTTCTGTTGCAAGGAATCACGAGTTTCTCAAACACATCTCTGTTCCTGCTGTGAGTCTGAATTGATTTGCAAGCTGTCACCAGTCTGTGCAAATACATACATCTGTGGGCTGCATGCACAGCCATCACTGTCAACTCTATCACAGAAACTAAAAGGAGAGAATCCCGTCTGTAGCCAGATAGAGACGTACACAGACATGCAGAATTACAAAAAAAAAACTAAAAGCAAAAATACATTAAAAGGTGCGTTATTAAAGTCAACTTACACTAACATAACTAACAGTTAGCGCCTGTTTGCACGAGGAAGGAGGTCATTGCTTCTAAAAACACGTGTGAAAGCGTCATAAACAAGCGCCTGCAGCAGTACTTCAATCCCGCCTGCAGGTGGCGGTATTTATTGGGAGACTTTTTTTTTTTTTTTTTACATTTTATCTTTATACATTTAAAATATTGTTCTAGTTGACGTTATTCCAACGATAAATAAATAATTATTAAACAAAATAATTATATCAAAAATAGTTATTTAATTTCAGACGTCAATGTCACCGCCATATTTTGGCATTTTGAATTGATAAGTTATGTTCCAAGTGTTTTCTACAAAACTGTTGGACTCTGTCTGTTGTGATAGGATGACATCAGCAGCGCAAATCTCTTATTTTAAGTTAGGCAGTAAATAAAGAAAGTAATAGAGCATGTGTGCCAAAACCTACTCCTGTAACGATTTATTTTAGGTGCAGTTACAACTTTTGTAAGTATGCAAAAACTTATACCCTGTTATAACACATACACACTAAGTATTCTGATTAGGAAAAGTGTTTGTTCAACCAGAATTTATTTTGTAATTGTGCCATTTTTTTCGTGTTAATTTTCATTTTATTCTTTAAAATACCAGAATTTGCGCTTAAATTAATATTTTTTTTTTCTGTATGATGACATTACTTTTGAATATTAGATTAATTAGTGCCAGAGAACCCTTTAAAAAATATTATTTTACTTCTTGGACAGCTGAGCTAAAATATGTTAAAGTAATTCTTATTCGTTTACAATTGTGAGTACACTCGGTCCACCCACCGCTATCAATTCCTGACAGAGCAATTCCTGACAGAGCTGCAATTTAGTCAATTTCTTTGATACTGAGATCAGGGCTTTACTGTAAAACACTGACTGTGTTGCTTAGCCATTTTGAAAATAGTTGGCAAATGATTGGAGTCATTGTCTGTTTGGAAGTCTTCTTTCTGATATCCTGAGATTTTAATGTCAGTTTCCCTATTTTTACCACTAAATACAGCAACAGTCATTTGGCAAAAATGTTTCAGTTTTAGTTTGACCAGACAAGCCAGGACATGTCCTCAAAAATGCAAATCTTTTCTCAGTTCAGATGTTAGATGCTCTTCAATATCTTTAGACACCTCCAAGCTCAACTCTTTGTTACTGACTCTTCATTACTGCAAAGACATTGATGTAAATGATACAACTTATGGGAATTTAAGGTTAATTTAGAGTCTGCCCTTGTTGAAAGCTGTTTATTTATTATACTTGTAGTGGGGCGTTTTTATTTGTTTTTATGTGAGCAAAATGTGAAAATGTCCAACGTAATTCTGTTGTGTATTGTTTCTTTAAAGTAGCGTTGAACGATAATAAAATAAATTTTAAATATTCAGTCTCGAATGCCACTAACAATATGGCGGACGTGTTCACGTCTCATTTCCTATGTGGGTTGAACTCTGTGGGTTGAACGCTGTTTGTTGTCGAGCAGCAGCCAATGAGAAGTAGGAACCCGTGATGCGTTAGTGCGCATGTCCTGTGACTGTCACACGTGGTTTGTGTAAGCACGTAGCAGACCCAAATTAGCGCTGCAGAAATGGCGGCGGACGGTCTTAGCATCTCGCTGAACCTCCCGTGCGTTTTTTCACCCAAATCGCGACAGTACTTAGCCGTGTGTGCCCAGGATGGCAGACTTCGGGTCTGGAACACGGACAGTAAAACCCTTCACCAAGAATATGTGCCTTCAGCCCATTTAAGCGCCACCTGTACGTGCGTAGCTTGGGGACCATGCCGGACAGTGAAGGTAGGAGAGCTCGCTGTTAGCTGCTGCAGCTAGGCAGGCCTAAGATACTTAAATTGGTGTTTTACTTCACCCCAGACCATGAAGTAAGTGACTTGTTGTTTAGATAAAGCGAATACAAAGATGGAGAGTTGACATCGGTGTTACTCCAGACAGTTTATATGTCATAGCTGGAGCAAGGGTGCTTCCAACTCGACTAGCTGCGCAAACGCACATGTTACTCCACATGGTAGTCACAAAAAACATGGACATCGTCTTGTGGTACAATTTTACAGTTTAACCTGCTTCTAAAAGATATGAGGCTATAACAGGCTTCTTTTTATTATTCAATACTTAGTTTTCATGTTGTTAATGATATAAAATCGTTATTAGAGTCAGCATGAGGTGTTTATGAAGTGCGTCGAGCGCTTTCAAATGGCATACAGTAAAGTTTTGAAGCTTAATAATGTCAACTAGTTGACATTAAGTTTATCTGTCGCAAATAATGCCTTGGATAAGATGAGATGGAAGTAGAGGATCAGGAAAGTTTAAGGAAGACTTTCCAAAACCTCTTATGATGCGTGTAAATTTAGGATGCTTAAATCGATCCTAAATCATAAATGATAGAAGATAGATATATTGATTGTGTAAATGATTGTAGAAATTTGTCGGTATCTATCTGCATTTTGTGCCCACTTGTTGCCTTATCCAGTAGAGAAACCACCATAAGCCTGGTTTTAATAATTGCCAATTTATTCCTGTATGGTTGATGATGAATTATTGAGAAAAATATTTAAATCTCACAGAAGAACTTGGATTTTATATTACACCCTGTTTTGATTCTTTGCGGTTCTGATCTCAGTTGATGCCAGTTAACTCTGATGAAGTAACAGACTTTTGACCCTGGGGTAAATCACACACACACACACAAAAAAAAATAAAAAATCAGAGGAGCTGCCTAGAATTAAATCGGATCAATCAGAGTAACATTACATGTTCTTACAATAGATTGAAGTAAATTACTTCTAATCCTCATTGTGGGTAAAAATAGATACAGGGTTGCTGTAAAATATCTCTTATCAAATAAAATGATGAAGATGTGAAATTGGCAGTAGCCAAAGACTTTTTCTGGATATAATGTGGCTTGAGTTATGCAATAAGCAAAAAGAGATTGTTGAAACTTCCTAGTTTTGAATGAAAATCATCCAGAACTTTAAGTAGATTATATATGTTTTACTGAAATGTGTGTGTGAAGTACTAGATTGACCAAAGTGATAACATGAATACAAAGAAAATTTGCTCCAGTATGCCGACTGACTTCTTCTTGGTCAGGTGTGTTTTGTAATGTAAAATATAAGTGAACATTTGGTTTTTTTTTTTTTTCTCTTTGTTGGTGCAAACATAAATGACTTGATAATTCAAATACAAGTCACTGTGATTTGGAGACAATCTATTTATTGTTGCACATCTGCTTCTAGGAGGGGCCTCAGAGGAAGAGGAGGAAATCAGAGGCAGCCCAGGTGGAGGAGAAGGCTGACCTGTTGGCTATGGGCACAGCAGCTGGAACTGTCCTCATCTACAGTACAGCGAAGGGATCCCTGCACTGCACTCTGGTAAACACAGGAATTATTCTGTACTACAATGTTGGCCGAAACTGTAATCCGAAGCGTTGACACGTCTGACGTTGCAGAATTCTCCACTGACAGCTCACATGTTTACTGTAGAAAACAGCAATGTTTAAAACGACACATGCAGGAGAAATTTTTCCAGACGAGGTGATTGTGAGCTCAGCTTCTGTTTCTGTGCAGACTGTGTGAATTGTCTGCAGTGGTTTGAGCATCCTCTAAAAATATTTTTCTGACTTTAAACCCTTCATGCTTTTCCCTGGTAGGACGGAGGTCACAGCGGAGGAGTGAACTGTGTCCACTGGCATCCGGAAGACAGCTTGTTATACAGCGGCTCAGACGACACAAACATCGTGGAGTGGGACCTGCAGACCGGGAAGACACGGAGGTCAGTGGCTGCTTCTCCTTTCGAGATGCAGTGCCTTCAGAGTGGAGACGGTGGGAGAGGAGAGCTGACTCAGCAGAAGAGATTTAGTTGGAGAATATTCTGTTGATATGTTATTATATGTAATGTGTTACAAAATAAGCTTTGTTAAGGAATTGCTCCACTCATGGTAGCAGCAGCATGTTGAAGTAGCTCTGTTATGTTAGTTCTATCTGTAGACTGTTTTTTTTTAAGTCATTGCATGTTTGGGTAATTGTTCGCTCTGATTTTGGATCCCGTGCAGCTGGACGGATTTTTGCTCGTACATTGTTACTTTCAGACATGAAAAGTAACGACGACTGTGGAAACTGTGTGGTGTTTTTGCAACTGGGAGCATCTGATTAGCATCTCAGAAGCTCAAATAATGGCTGACCTACAGCCCCAAATCCAACTGGAGTTGAAAAGGAGGCTTCATAGATGCAGAGCAAAGAGAGGAGGAGGAAATTCAGACCGTCTCTTCCATCGATCATAATGACCAAAGATCACATCCCTGAATAAACCGCGTCACTCTGCTTGGCTTTCTAACCACACAGCCAGACAGAAATTTAAAGAGAAGAAGCAAAAGCAAATGATTATCTGTGCTTGCAACAACTCATGGTGACATCCTGAACATGTTAATGTGGAATATTATATCGACTGCCTGGAAATTGAGCTGTTACCATGTCATAACAGGCATGAGACTGTCGTATACCAACTGTCTTCAGTCAGAGGCCTCCCTGATTTTTTTGTAACACTGACTGCTACTGGATATTCTTCCTGCCCACAACATCAACATCCACAGTGACTGTCTTAAGACGCTTGGATGATACAAGTTATAATGATATTTGATTTAAATTTGGGATAAAGTATTTCTTAATTGAATTGTTATTGAGTACTATTTGTTTTTTTTCTGTATGCTACCTCAGCTCAAAATCTGTCCCTTCCAGCATTTGGACTCTGTTCAATGTAACATAGGAAAAAAAGAACGATTTTTTCCTGAAGCACGTTGGTGGATAAATCATTATGAAAGTATAATTTAACTGCAGGAACCAGGATAGGAATCGTTCACCGCTCCCTCCATTTCCTCTGCATCTACCAAGTTAAACCCACGTAACTATAAAGGTCATTTGTGGAGAAAAAGAGTGTGTAAAGTTTTGGGATTTAAAGCTACTTATTTTGTGAGGCACAAATAAAATCACCCACCCAGAAAAGTACCAAAAGTAGGCAGCCGCTCACGATTAATGTTTCCCGTCTCATGCTTTACTTGTACGGGCAAAATCCTTACAGTTGCACTTCTCCATGATGGAGTAAGTTTTAAGTTGCTACTGCAACAGAATAGCTAGAAGGACACTGGTTGTTCTCTTTAGAGTTATTTTCTGCTTCTAATTTGAGCAAAGAAAATGTAATGAGTGCAGATGTCTTCTGATTTTTTTTCTCCTTTTTTGAGGTAAAAATCAAGTGGAAAGTCAAAACTGCGTCTTAAACGCTTGGATCAAAACTCACTCCCTGTGATAACTCCACCTCATTAATAAATCTCCTCCCTGTTTTTTCCCCTCCCCCATCCAAACAGTAAGTGGAAAGCAGACCGAGCAGCAGTGACCAGTTTATGCGTGAGCCCCGATGGGAAACTTCTGCTCTCGGCCGGGCACGTGATCAAAATGTGGGATTTAGAGACAAAGGAGGTCTACAGGGTGAGTCTTCTCATTCTAAAGGTTTTATTTTATCTGTAAAGTCTGTGCCGGAGCCCAGTGAGTATAACACGGTCCTGTCTTTTTGATGAGTTCTGCGGTGGGTTCTTCTCTTGGCAGAAATTCACAGGCCACTCCACGGCTGTGACGACCTTGCGATTTGCCACCACGCGGCCTCCCGACAGCAACGGCCTTTACTTCCTGTCAGGAGCAGCACACGATCGACTGCTCAGTGTTTGGTGAGTTAATGAGAACCTTGAATGCTTGAATTTGGGTTATGTTGGTAGATGTTCAGTAAATTTCAGGCTCTAGCCTGGCCCGCTGGGAAATTTGCCGTGAGTTAGACTGTGCTAAATCTGCCACAGTGTAGTCCATGATGTTGGGAAGTATTTTGCTTTTCGCCATAAGGCGACGTCAGAATAACAAACCGAGTTTCAAACATTATGTTTAGGAATCCATACCTAGCTACATTAAACCCTCATCCATACCATCTTACCGAACTTCATCACAGTTTGCTCACTGGATGTGGCAATCTAGCCACACCACGGCTATCTCACAATAACTTTAAAATGTTAAGGAGAAACTAGATCAATCTCACAAGGCAATTGGTTGCTGAGTCTGACAAAATATAGACTCTGAGCACAGAGCAGTGATAGTGGGAAACAATTGTTCCTCTTTAAAAAAAAAAGACTGCTTGGAGGGGTAACAGGTTGTGTATTTGTATCAAACGGTGAAAGTCGCATGTGACCTCTCTGAACCAGAAGAGGATGCCGACAAGCTTTCACGTAGCTTATCTGTAACTGTCGCTACGCCTAATGAGTGGATGAAGCTAACATCTGAAGCTCTCCACACCAAAGCAATGCAATATTGATGTTGCGAACCCTTACACAGTCTTATAAATTAACAAAATAGTGAGAAATGTCTGTGCTGATTTGTGCAGGTATGATTTTCAAGGTATTAAATGCTTTAGGTGTCATGCTTGAGCTCAACCACTTGCCTTCATATTATCTGATTCAGAAGAAATACGTGGATTTTGTTCTGTTGGTGCTGTGACCTTTACTCTGTCTTTCATTTATGGTATAGTAAATTTGTCAGCACACAAGTTCTGCCCTGCTTGCTGTACATGACCCATTTTATCTTGTCTTTAGAAGTTTGCTTTATGTTTTAAAGAAGCAGATAGAAACTCAACGATCCCATTCGTTTCCATGTTCAGTTTTAATGTGGATGTATGGAATCGTGACCCTAAAAACTGATGTGTGTTCCTTTAGACTCCTGTTTTTAACCAGTAACAGCAGAGATCACATCAGCGAGCATAAAGTGGAACATCTGGGTACAAAGCCCAGTTCCTGTGAAATGTGACCCAGCCTGGGAATCTTTTAAAAGTGAAAGCGTGAAACATTCATCGAAAGGCTTTTGTCACCTCGTGTTTAATAGGATCAATCTGGATCTCACAGGCCGGCATGTTTTGACAAACAGCTGAATTGATAAATTGCTTCTGGCCGTGTGTGTCTGATGTCCAGGCAAGTACGAGAAGACGGCAAGGACAAAAACTCTGTGGTTTCTTTCACTTTGACGGATGAACCCCAACACGTCGACCTCATCACATCCAGCAGCAAGGAAGAGGTCGGAGCCTGGCGTAATGCGTCTGCAAGGAACATATCGTTGTGTTTTCTGTTCACTCCTGACTTGCATGTTTTTTGTTTCCTGCAGGCTGTGAGGCTGGCAGTAGTGTGTAAGGACGGACAGCTGCATCTGTTTGAACACTTTTTAAATGGGTAAGCCCCGTTTCATCCTTTCAATGGTGGGAAAACCTGAAACTGGTCAGAAGAAACATCTTGGTTCATATTAAATCTTATATGCAAAAAAACTGGAATAATTTAAAGAGGCACATGTGAAAAGTGACTTAAAACTCAGTACATTTTTATCTGCTCAGGGATCATTATAAAACAAGCCTGCTTAACCCTACTTAATGTTACGCAGCTACATTGTTTAAGCTGACATTAAAAAACGTAAAGATGATTTCAAAGTGTTGGATTTATTCTCATTTAACCCCTGGGTTGTAGGAAATACTGCTCGATCTAACTTTCAAATGTCCACACAGGCCTTGTAAGAAGCCGCTGTCACCGTCGTGTTCGGTGCAGATGTCCGACACCAAGGATTCCCCTATGCCAATCCCGCTGCTGGCCGCTGCCCTCGGAGCCAATCCGCGGTCGGTGCTGCTCGCATACGGCAACCATCTGCAGCCTGTGATGGAGAACGCGGTAAGCGGGTGTTTTTATCCGTCACAATTAAATGAAGTTTTTAATTGATTTTGGTAATGTGGCTGCAGTTAATTTGTGAACTGTGGTTCAAATCCAGATGGCAATAAACCTTTGCCCCTGGAAGATGTAAATAAATGCTGGCTATTAGACGTTTTTTTTTTTTTTTAATAAAACATTTTTTGTAAATTTGTTTATTTTGTTGTTTTGTGCATTTTACTTGTATTCCTTCTGGGCACATTGTTCAGAGAATAAAACATTTGAATGAAATTCAAAAACCATCTACCCATTTTTTTCCACTTATCCAGAGTCTTGTCATCTTTTTTTTTGTTGAAGTTCACAGACCAAACCTTTGCAAAGAAATGTTGTGATGACCAGGATTCACTCACATGAAACTAAAACTGTTCCATCTGTTTTGTAACTCCACTTTTTGTCTTTTTAGTTGCAGATCTTCATTTTGACGCTATTATTTCACAGAAAAAAAGTGGAAAATCTTCTTAATGCATGTGTTTCCACCTGCACAGGAGATCAACACGGCAGAGAGACATGTCTGTCTGACTCGAGACATTAAGACCAACCTGTCCCTTTCTATGGAGACCACCGTCTCTAAGGTAACCAGGCCTTATTTTTCTTCTCCTGTTTTCGACTTGAGGTAGAGAAAACTTTTCAGCAGGTTATTGTTTCCAGATTCATAATCTGCTCAACTAAATCCAACTTGTCCAGGTGAAAACTCCAATCGTCAACGCCAAGAGCAAAGTTTTGATTCCGGGCCTGCCCGGTCACAAAGCTCCTGTAGTCACGGCTCCACAGGGAACGGAAAAGAGGAAAAAAGACGCAGGCAACAAAGAGGTAGGATCGTCACCACAGAGCACGTTAACGAGGAGACGTCTCTGCTTGGATTTACTGCATCCATGCACGCTTGTTTGCAGATGTCCATAGCGGAGCAGCTCGGTGAAATAAACCTCGACGCATCTTCCAGCCAGAAAGGAGCTCCTAAAGCGGCGGCCTCGCTGCAGACGGACAACTATGCGGTCCTGCTGATGCAGGGCTTGGAGAGCAAGGACGCCAACATCCTAAATGTACGTTCCCAAACATTTTCAACATGCTCATTAGCAATTAAACATCAATCATAGAGTACGAGGCTCAGTTAAGTAAAACAATACTTCTTTTTTTTTTTTTCTTCTCTTGCAGAAAGTTTTGCAGACCCGTAAAGAGGTGGAAATAAAAAAGACAGTCGCCCGATTACCGCTGCCTGCTGTCATACCATTGGTTGAAGAGGTGAGAGCCGCTAAGCTTCATTTGAACTCTAGAGACACAAACCCGCATCCCAGTAGCAGCAGTTACTCAATCCTCTGTCTTTCACAGCTAACGACAAGGCTCCAGGGAAACCCTTTAGTGTAAGTTCAAGACATTTTCTCTGCAGCCTTTTCCCCATTCATGACAAAGTCAAGGTCCTGTTATTTGACATAAAGCCTGCTGTTCCTTCCTGCAGGGCGTGTATGATGGTACGGTGGCTCAAGGCGGTCCTGATGCACCACACATCATACCTGGCGTCCGTAAGTCCATCTTATCATCCTCCTCCTCTTCTTGACGTCTAAAGCCAGCAGCCGTTAACACGTCGCTTTTTCTGCCCTCTGACGCAGCTGCCGGACCTGGTTACCCAGCTGGGCGTCCTGTATCACATGATCGAGAGCAGAGTGAAGATGTTCCACAAACTGACAAAACTGCACGGGAAGCTGCATCTCCTAACAACCCAGGTAAGGGGAATCTTTATTCCCTCTAAAGTACTTTGTTTTTACATCTGAATCCTCGAAGAAAAGCATTTGGTTGCTTTCAGGGATACTTGAAACATACAGAAAATGTACAATCAGCCAATCTGTGAGCTTTTCAAAGAAACTGTCTTTTTTTTTATATTTTTGTTTTTTTTTATTATTATTATTTATTAACCAAACTGTGTAGAAACGTACAGCAACTACAGCAGAACATTTGTGTTTAGTTCTATGATTTAGTAATATTCCTAGATTTAAAAAAAAAAATAATTTATGTTTCTGATGGTTACATCACTGAGTGACATTAATTAGCTCTGCTAATCATGAATTATTCTTTCCCTTGCCATTTGGTTGATTGAGGTCAAGAAGTCGAGAATCCAGGTCCTCCTCAATTTGCCCTTTTGACTCCAATACCCAGAAGAGAGCTTTTGATTTTGATTCATAAAAGAAATTGTTGAATTTTGCCTGTCCTTCACTTGTACCAAACATGTCAAAACCAATATTTTAAATCAATGAATTTCTCAGTTTTTCTTTAATGGATGTTTTTTTTAAAATGTCTCCTCCAAGGTCTAAATTGCAGCTCCATCCGTGCATCAAGCTGTTTTTTTTCTGTGACGAATAGACAGTAAAAAATTAGAGCGGATAAACCAATTAACTTATCAATTTATACTTCTGTTTTTATATTTTGATAGTTATTTGTTTGCAATTAATAAAATGGGCTTAAATGTGAGTTTGATGGACTTACACTCATATGTAGTTCGTCCCATATTTTTCCTAACAGGAATCAGAAAATATAATCATGGTGTTTGTTGTGCATCGGAATGACTTTGCAAACTGAGACCGTCTGTTTCCTGCCCCTGTCAGTTTCTGAAATTGCTTCTCAGTAATGTCTTCTCTCACTTGTCCACTAGGTGGCAGCAAACGACAGCAGAAACCCTGTGTCAGATGTCGACCATACAGCTAAACTGGTGTATGAGGAAGGTTAGTGTGGAATCCACGTGTTTCTTAGCTGTCTTCCTTTCGTGCCTTTCTTTCTGAACAGTTCTCGCTCATCAACGCCTCCTTTCTGTAACTCGGAGGACTCAAATGGAAACTTTACATCAGGTGTAGTTCATCTGTTTTATTTATTTTGCTGACCTTTCATCATCCCATAGTTGACTCAAAGGCCCTTAGACTCGTCCGTCGTTCAGCCGCCGTCGGCACGCAAACGCAATTCTTGTTGCCTGGCAACCCAGCCGTCCATGTTGAGCAGATCGTCTCCTTTTGAGTGGAGCAACAAGTCTGCGCTCTGTTGGCTCTCCTTTCTCATTACCGTACCGTAGGAAGTGCTTTATTGAGCCACGTGGCAGGAGAAAACGAGCTTTGCTGAAATAATTAACCTGAGCCTAGAGTTCCCCTCACACCGCCGGGATTTTAACAAAAAACTGCTAATGAAAGGAGCTGATGAGCAGGAAGAGGAAGTTTCTTTCCCCTGTGTACCAGTGCTGTATGACTGCTGCTGCTGCTGCACTGGGTTTCTTATGAGTTCAGCATCGGCGCCTGACAGGAAGCTTCGAGCCTTCCTGAGTGCTGAATCACTCGGTGAACTCAGCCACTGTGGTTAAAATCCCCTCTAACTGAATTAATGATAAAAAAAAATCTGATTATCATGTAGATACAATTGCTACATTTAAAAAATAACCTCATTGTGAGATTAAATATCCAACTATTTGTGAAGTTCAAAAAAATTAATTCATTCATTCACCTAACTGTAGTTGGGTTCTTCATTTTACTGTAATTGTGTAATGTAACGGCTGTTAATAAAAAAAGGTCCCAAAACAATTTCCTCAAATATTACATTTGAAGCCAAAAATCTGATTCCTGAAGGGTTATAATGCTGTTTTAGTTTGATTATTTTTCCATATCAAAGTTCCAAAGGAAATAGACTCAAACAGCCTTGATTCACTTGTGGTGTTGCTCATGAATTTAAACCGATCTGTTTGAAGTCTAAAGATTATAATCCCATAAATAGAGACAACTTTCTGTACTGTGTACTATCTATCTAGTAACATTGTTTCCTTTCTGCAAGCTAAAAATCTGTGTAAAGGTTCTGGTGGATCAGTGGCTTCAGCCTGATACACATCAGTCTGTATCAGATTAGATTTATCACAAATTTGACTCTTTAATAAGTCAGATTATTAAGTTATTATTATAAGTCAGATCTCAGTCTGACTTTAAATACTTTCCCACATTTCCTTAAGTTTGTACAAACTTTAGTCAGAGCCATTTATTGATTCCTCTAATTAAAGCTGCTTCATGATAACCCCATGGTTCAATTTAAGGACGGCTTTCAGAGTCATGAAAGAGAGATAAAAAGAGCAACGTCTGGGATTTAAGTGTTTTCCTGCCTTGGATAATTATAGAAAATAAAACTAGAACAGGGGAATCTTTAGATTATATTCTCTATCCTGTTGTCTGCATTGTAAATGTCTGAAGGTTTTAAAACAGACTTTATAGAGTCTGTACACTGACTTTATAGAGATCCTTATAGGTGCCTTATTATCAACTCTTTCCTTATCGGGATATAAATTCATCCAGAACTGTTTCTGTGCTGAGTTACTACACAAGTAACAGGAAGGATTTTACTTTTGCTTTTTACCCCAAGCTGATTTTTTTTTCTTTGTGTGTTGCTCTCATCCATCAGCTTGTGTCTCTTCAACTTCTTTCAGTCGGCTCATGTCAGTAGTCTGCTCAGCTGTCAGTCCATTTGTGAAGCTCTGTCCTTCCAGCCAGCAGTCCTCTCGTTTGGTCGTTTATCAAAGAGTCTGTCCATGTGTTTGTTCACCCAACAGTCTGCTGGTCCGTTGATTCAGTTCTCCAGTAGAGTAGGCATCCAACTGGCCCTCAGTCCTTTGGGTCATCCCATTGGCCACTAATCTGGGGTGCATTAGTCAGTTCTGCTGTGCTTTGGGTCAGCTGTCCTTCCAATTCCTAATTCATCTGTCTACTCTGTCATCCATCGGTCCAACAGTCCTCCCTCTCTCCTGAAGGTTTTGTTTTCATTGATTCAGCTATCTGTCCTTTTCAGTCTTTTACTCATGTGTTGTTGTTTTTTTTTTTTGTTTTTTTTTGATGCCCTGATGTGACATCTGTCTGTCCGTTCAGCCAGAAAATTAAATATGGTCACTTGTTGTAGGTTTTGTATTTATTTAAAGGCTGAGGGCACTTATTTACATCAGCTGTAAATTTGCAGGAAGTCTGTATTGGTTTAAACCAGGGGTCTTTAGAGCCCTTTTCCTGCAACTTTTGGATTGCATCACTGCTTCAACACACCTGAATCAAAAGTCTGAATTACCTCCTTGGCATGTCAAAATATTTTTGCAAAGACCCGGTCACTAACTATTTATTCGATTCAGGTGTATTAGAGAATGGATGCATTCAAAAGTTGTAGCCCAGCAGGGTTTCTCTCAGAAAACCTGCTAGTCCCGATGGCAGCGGTGCTAAGGCAGTCCACAGTGTGTCTGTCTTTAAAATATTTAAAAAGTTACAAAAATTTTGAGGCGCACAAGCTCAGTTTATACAAACGTAGTTTAATCGACCTTTACTGTCCCTGTTACCGGTGCATAAAAAACCCTACTTAAAATAAACAAAACTTAGCCTGGCGGTGGGCAACTAAAGCCTGGTGGCCCGCCAGACTTGTAATATGCTGAACCCTGTTTAAACCAGACTGGTGTTTTAAACAAAAGGGCCAAAAATAATTCTGATATTTCAGTCTGGAAAAGTGTTTAAGTTTAAGAGTCTATTTATTTTTGTAATTCAGTTACTTCAAAACAAAAAGCTAGAGTACATATTCTTGTATTTTATTTATTTATTTATTTTTTTTTTTTTTGGGGGGGTGGGGGGGTTATTAGTCACATAATTCAGACAGTTTGTTCTTGATTTTTGTGTCACCTTTCTTTCTCCAGAGCAGCCATATCTTTATGGGCTGATACTGTTCTGTATTCTCACTACTATGCAGTAGCAGAGTCATAACGGAGTGCATTTAAATCCCATGTAGTCATAGTTTCCCGTTTCTTCAGTAATGATAATGGCCACCTCCTTCTTACAGTCTTGTGCCTGTATTTGTTGGGACCTAAAGCTGCAGAATATTCAGCAGCATCTGTGCGTTGGCATCAAACAACAGCGTACTATCATTACAAAATGGCCCATCCGCATTGAAATGCAAATCTAAAAGCTAACACTTTGAGCCTTTTTTTTTTTTCCCTGAGGGACGGCTGGTTTCCAGACATTGAGGATGAAAGCCCTACAGCTCATTCACTTTCCCTTGTTTGCCCTTTTGCAGAGTCAGCTGACGAAGAGGAGGCCTCTGGTGACGAAGCTCTTCCCAGTGAAGACTCTGATGTAAGTTAAACTGACCCATCATAACACCATTTTTTTTTTTCTTTAATAGATTTTCAGATCATCCTTGAAATTGTTTTTTTTTTTTTTTTTCTGTCTCAGCACTGGGAAGAAGAGGAAGCGATGCAGGAAGACGAAGGTGACGAAGAAGATGAGGATCCAGACAGCAGAACGGAGCCCAAAGCCAACGGAGACGAAGACATGGAGCACGAAAACGAGAGTGAAGAAGAATGAATACAAAACAATTTCAACGATCCATAAGGACATGAAAGAGTTTATATATGAACTGGCATTTTATTTTCAAACTTTTTGATTTTATTATCAGAAAAAAAAAAAAAAAAATAAGGGACACATTTCAGATAGGCCTTCCCCGCCTTCCCACGTCAGCTCGGCCGCCAACATCTCCGGCTTGTGGTTCTCACCGACTGAGCAGCGTTCAGTGAAACCACAACTGATGCAAATCCTCAACGGTTCTTCGCCAGCCTGCATCCCAGCTCCACACCCGCCATCGTAGAAAAGCTCGGCTGCCGCTCAGTTCGTCTTCTGCATTCCTAAATGTGTCCTTAATAAGTAAAGTATTAGAACATTGTTTGTTCATAGTAATATTGGTCTCTCTGACTGGTTTAATTTAACTCTCTGGAGCAAAACACATGCAAGCTGAGCAGCCGGAGTGGAGCTGGGATGGCGACTGGCCCCCGCCTGGTTGTCAAGGACACAGGAGGTGGGACTGCAGGGTGAGACCGTTCAGTCCCACACAGTGTAAATCTATATGTACAGTGAAGTGTTTGTACGAGCTCTTCCCTCTACACAAATCTTTGGAATTAAATGATCTTCTGTAAAGTCTCCTGAATGACATCTCTTTACTGTTTTTTTTTTTTTTTAAAGCGGTTTGTCTCCACTGCCTTCATCTTCAACCCCCCCACCGGTGCAAAGCAGAGGACCAGCTTACTGAAACAAATCAGAACATTTGTGCCGAGTCGGGTGGAAAAATGAGTTTTGACTTTACCATCTGAGGTTGTGCGTGTGTTTCGGAGGTGTTGCAGAGAGGCTGGTGAAACGGCTCGAGGTCAGAGTTCAGCAGATGATGATCCAGAAGTGGATGGTGTGTGTGTGACGCAGTCAAGCAAAAGGACCAGGAATGTCTGATAAAATAAAACATCCTTCCTGGGATGTTCTGGATTTTATCGCCTTAACAATTCTTGGACTGTCTCCAGCAATAGTGTGATAGAAACATACGGCCCCGTTTTGCAAATGTCCAGTGTTTATAAAGAGGCTTTTTTTTCTGTTTATTGTACATTTAGTGACCAGGTTTTGATTCATGACCTTTCACGCCACACTGAATTGAGAAATTAGATTTTTAAGTCAACATACTGAAATGTTCTTGCTTTGTTTTGTAGCAGCAATAACTCCCAGTCATCAGTCTCTATTACGATCAGTCTTGTTTGAATTTGAAGCTCTCTTTCATTAAAAACATGGCTTCAATTCGTAAAAATGTTGCTGCCTACCTGTTTCTGCTTGGCATTCTTCCAGTTCCACCAACACGCAATTTGAGATCTGGACTTCAATGAGACCTTTGCAGAACCTTTCTTCTTTTTCAGCCATGTTGTTGTAGATCTGTTGCTTTGATTTGAATCGTTGTAGCGATTGGTGAGTCTTGCACATTTATCCAACAAATGTCTGAGGACAAAACAAAATGGCTGGGTTTATTCTGCAATTAAATCACACACAGGTGACCTGCTAGCTAGGAGACTTCTGGAGGCAATCAGCTACATGATTTTATTTAGGGACATTGGAGTAAAGGGGGCAGAGATGTTTTTTTTTGTTTTTTTACATTTTTATTTGTAGAAACTACTTTTTATAGTTTCTTACCATAAACCCCCATTAAAATACAAGTTTATGGTTTTAATGTGATAAAATACAATATTGACAATATCCTCCATTATCTTCATGCTTTCACCATCTATCTGGGTTTCTTTATTTGAACTTTAGATACATTAAAAATAACCCAGAGAGGAATTTTAACGGAAGTAAAATTCAATGGAAAAAGTACACAGTAAAGATTAAAAAGGTCCAGATTTTAAAATGTCATCAAGAAAATAAACATTTCACCAAGTTATATTTGCCAATTGCTCATCTCTTCTACAATTCTATAGTCCATTTTAAGTTCCTTTGATTTTTTTGGTTTATTTAAAGGTCGTTCCTTTCGTCTTTCGTATTCGAGAGGCTGCGCTTAAGTAGAACTTATTTTTTTCCCGTTTCATCATTATTTGCATTCTCAAGCACATTAAAGCCAGCCAGAGTCCACCCACAAACCCCTCACTGACCCCACTTAGGCCGTCCAAGGGCAGTCGCTTCACCACAGCACACGCGACAGCCGGATTAATTTGGCGTCGCGTTCACAGGCCAGTAGCTGCGGCTCCTTTGTCCTTTGGCCTCAGGGTCCCTTTAAGATAAGCAGAATCCGTCCGGTCTGTTCATTAAAGCTCCCCACAGAGTTGTCTTCTGGCCGTGCAATTGACACCACTTCGTAAGAGAGTGGATAATCCGGAGAGGAGGTGTTGGCTCATTAGCGGAGCGTTTGAGTTAAGTTCAGCTGAGGGCAGCGAGGAGAAAACAGTCTGTCCTTTCCCCAATGATTAGTGATGGCTGGCTAGTCGGAGCCTCCGGTGCCGGTGGTTAACCATTCATGGACTAAAATGTCATTGTTCCACTGAAGCTTTAATTGTATGAATGAACACTAGGCTCTCTGCAACACTGAATAATGCATTTATGGGTGTGCTTTAAAAATGAATGGGATGCATAATTCACAAGCTACATTAGTTCAAACTTTTTAACAGTGCAGAAACACTTTGAGGCACAATTGTTCCAGTGGTTCAGGCTGCAGGGAAGGCGCAGAAACAAACATCCCGACGGCGACACCGGGAAGACTCAGGCTTTTTAAATGTTGAGGGAGGAAGCATCCGGCTGTAGCGTAATGATGGATAGCGAGTTGTTGATATGTAAAACTTAGTTCCATCTAAAACTGTCGTCTTCAAACAAAAACATCACCTATAACACTGAGATAGCATGAACATTTCAAAGGAAGCAGTCATTTCAGGAAGGAACTGAAAGCAAAATGAGTGCATGAATTAATGAGGTTTTTTAATATCACTGCTGCATAATTAAAGCATAAGTAGATCCTATCAATGTGCGTCTCTTCATTAAACGAGACGTGGGTCTTTAAGGCAGAAAGTTTCAGCCCAGGTTCTCATGTGCAGAGCTTCCTCTGAAGAAAATGCTTTGAAAATGCCTTCAATTCGTTCCCATACTCAGGCCGCTGAAGGCAGTGATTTTAACAGTCAGATGGTTTTTAATGTCTCAAAATGATACGGAGTTGATAGATCACTTTTACCGCTCAGGATCACCAATGTATGTAATAATAATGTGTAGTAAATGTGCCCACCGTGGTAATGTGGTTGACGCTGGTGGTTTCACATTTTCTCGTGGCTGCTTGTAAAAAGCCACAGCAGCCAGATAAACAGCTTTTCTTTGTGGTCTAACAGAAACATTTTGTGAAACAATGCTAATGAACAAGTAGGTACAAAAGAAAAACTGTCTTCATAACCCATGTTATATTTTTGTCTATATGAAGTGTACTTTTAAAAATCCTTTGGATTTGATTCCCAAAACATGCGTTTCCTACTCATTCCTGAGGGCCTGAAGGAAACCACAAATTGTGGTTCATGACCCACAGCAGGGACGCGACCCCTGCTTTAGGATCCACAAGTCTAAACAACAGACGAGGATCTGGAATTAAAATCTTGGTTTTGTTTGTATTTCATCTAACACGGACGCAGTTTTCCTTCCCTTATCTACTGAACTGTTGTTCTGCCACTTTGCTGTAGGAGGATTTACGTAATCTTTTTTTTTTTCTTTTTCTTTTTTGCTCAGAATATTTTAGCAGGAGTTTATCGTTCTCAACTCTCAAGACGGCTGAGGTGCAACAGCTGTATGTCCAGAAGGTTTGGAATTTTAGAAAAGCTAAAACAAGATGCTCAGCTCTTACATTTAACAAACTTTTAAGTATTTCATTAGGATCTTATTTGATAAAAAGTGCATAACTGACATTTTTGTTGTTTGTTTTTTTTTAACAAATAAAAACCTGAAAGATTGATATTCTCAACTGGATTTAGGCGTGGACTTTGACTGGGCCATTCTAAAATATGAAGGTGTTTTAATCTGAAACATTCCGCTGCAGCTCTGACGTGAACATTATGTTTATGGTGAGGTGCAGTGGTCTGATTTTACCAAAGCATCTTTTAACAATGAAAGAGTTGAAAAGGCCGAGACTGACTCTCTCTCACCTGATAAGCGAATCTCTGCAGCTCCTCCAGAGTTGCTATGGATTTTATGGTCGCTTCCGTAATCTGTCGATTTTGACAGACCGCCATGTCTTGTCTGCTGAATTTTCAAACCGATTGACACGTAGACGTAAACCTAATGCAACAGGACATCCTGTTAAACATTCACTGTAAAATCCCCCAAAAAATCAGACGACCTTCACCTCCAGTGTTTATAGTTGACAAATTGTAGACATTAGAGGTATTCTTGCGTCACCATAAGCAACGAGTCCCAGGACTCTTATGCTGAAGCCCCACAGCACCTCTACAGGACACACCCTAGATGTCGTCTCTCCAGAGGCCCCCGGTGAATTTCTATAAGCCCTTCGGAGCCACGTCCGGTTTCAACGGAGCAGGCCACAGGAGACAGTGGGAGCAAGCTAATAGGAGAACATCAGTCCAGGAATAATAAACAGCCTCTTGAGAGCACTGACAAGTGGATGAAGCCAACTCGTGTCATTCCTCGTGCCCACAGAGAGTTATGCGAGAAAGAGCCGCCCACCTGAGAAATGTTTCTCATCAGACGCCTGAGGGCATTTTGACAGGAGCGTCTTACATATTTCATTACAAGTCTGACCAGTCAGAGCCAAATTCAGGAGCCCTAAACAGAAAGGTTGACAGTGTTTACTTTCTGTCTGACATGTGGACATCTCCTTGTTGTTTACACCACAGGCAGAGAAGGGGATACAATCTTTACTCAGTGTTTTTTTTTTTTTTTTTTTTTTTGTTGCCATTTTTAATGGTTCGACGTTATTTCTGTTTTGCTTTCCGTCTCAAAATGTTCGTTTCAACCTACGACGTCTCGAGGGCGCAGAAATTACACTCCTACTCCAGCTGTCGCTACACTCTGGTTCAAACTGTCATTTATAGAAATATTATCCGATTTTAGAATAACAGGTCTAGAAACGGCATTCACTGCTTTCCTGGGCCATGGTTTTCAGGCTTGTTGATGCTTTTTCATTTGGACTTTGGCTGCTTTCACACATTTTAGCGGCCCTTTTCTAGAGTTTGTTTTCTTTGTTTGTTTTGATTTATTCTGACCTGTGAATCATTGGGGTGTAAAAAAAAAATGGAGACAGGCCCTGGTTGCTTTCTTGAAGGATGTTCCTGAATCTGTCCCACTGTTATTTTGTTGACCACCTTGTCTCTCAGTCTGACAGTTTTCTTCTTGACATCAGAGTGCATCAGACCAGAGAGCTTGCAATTCGGGTCGTTGATCATGAAAGACCAAGACAAACATCATTTCGAAGAGCTCGGAACATTCTTCGATTCAGTTTTTATAGCTTCATACAGATTAAAAGAAGATGGTGACTTTCTCTTTACAAGCAAATGACAATCACTGACCTACAGCTGTGCATTTTTATTTCATAAACTGTGTGTGTGTGTGTGTGTGTGTGTGTGTGTGTGTGTGTATTAGCCATTATACTTTTTTTTTTATCTTCACTGATATAAAACTCTAACATTCAGGCCAAACTAATAGGACTTAGCTGCGGCAGAGTTTTCCCAGACCTGATCTGTGAAAGTGACATGAAGGCATGGAGGTCTGTGAGTCCTCCCCCCAATTCTGCAATGTCCATCATTTGATGGATTGCTATGCTACTTCTGATCCTGTAGGTGGAGCTGTTTGCCTGCAACAGATAAGTTTAAATCAGGGAGGCTGAAATTGCAGCCTGGGGCCATTTTCAACTCTGGGAATTTTTATTTATTTTTTGGCCCCAAACTACAGTTTAAGACAGCTACAAATTAAGCCCACCAGCTCAGATGGTTGACACAGGCTGACATTAAAAAAAAAAAGAAAGAAAGAAAGAAATGCAAAAATAATTGAAGTCTTCTACAATGAATTTGTTGTTTTATTAAGCATGTTTTTTGGTTTTCATTTTATTTGATAGTAAATTTGACCACAAATAACCGGTGACTTTTCGTCAAAAGGGGACTTTGGTGCAAACAACACAGCGAGCATTTATAAAACAGCCTCCCATGTCCCGTTAAAAGAGTTACTGGGCTAGAAAGAGAGAAAGGAATTGAAATCTTTTTTGTTTGTTTGTTTGTTTTTTTTTGATAAGGCAAATATACAAGGCCAAAACAAATATTCCAGTTGTACAATGATTTACAGATTCCTTTTCTACAAAAAATCATCCTAAAATATTATGTGCTTAATGTATTCATTAATAACTGAGGTTTTTTTATTTTTTTATTTATTTATTTTTTTAGTAAAAAGTATGTGACAATTATTGCCCATTTAGTGAGTGGACAAATGAATGAGACATTTAGACTTTTCACCAGATACACACCCATCATGCATCTTACACTAATCTTACATGACCTTAGTTCCATAACATCTGATTGTCTATGTGTTTACGGATAAATTGCTCCACGGAGAGATAAATACTGTTGCAGTGTTTAATGGTGAATGGAGAAAATGAAAATCTTAAGGAAAAAAAAAAAAAGAACCAAGCCAGTAATCGAAGTGAGCTCAAAAATCCAGTTAGACTGATTGGCGTTTACGAGGCAGATGTGTAGGCGTTCCAGTGAGTTTGCACTTCTTCGTACTCTTCCACAGCAGCTTGCCAGTCTTGAGCCCTAAACAAACACAGCGCACGAGAAAGAAGGAGAAAACACTTTGTAATTCCAAACATGTTTCCTTATGCAACTGCATTAAAACCAAATCACTGGTGAACTTTGTGAGTCTGGAGTGTACGGTGTGTCTGTTCGTTTAACCCGCACCGAACTGATGCAACTTAAATACGGTGGTATGAGTCAAAAATTGGTAGAGTTCTTTCCTAAAAATTGGTTATGGTGTTTCTGCTTTTTTGCCACACTTGAATCATTACGAAGGCTGATTATTTTATTTTGCTACAGGGAAAAAAAAAAAAAATCTGCTATGTAAGAGGGTTTTCGAGCGTAACCCGCCTTTTTAAGGTCATTCCAGCACATTTCAATAGGAATTTGATCTGGTCACTCTTTATGAGCTATTTAGTGGAATTGCTGGTGTGCCTTGATTGATCGGCCTGATGCATAACTACAGTTCAGCCTACGGTCATGAGCTGGTGGCTGGATGTTCTCCATCAGGATTTTTATCCATGAGACAGTGTTCATGGTAATTCATCCAGATATGCTGAGATAACAAAGCAGACATTTGAGCTATGTGCTTCATGTTTTCTGACAAGCTGAATGCAAGTGGTTTCTTGGTCTGGCGGTAGCAAGCCTTTCTGGGTGTGAGTAGTGAAATTGAACCCTCTTTTCAAATAAAATCTGGTTTAAAATCAGATTTGATTAAAGATCTAACTCAGGTCACCTTCATCTGACGGTAAAAATATTGCTTTGCAATCTGAAAAAAAAAAGTGACTAAAAAAGCAAAAATCTGAGGGAGCAAATACTTCTTCGCTGCACTGTGTGTGAGAACAATTACCTTGCTCTTCTCTGGTGAAGGCTCGCAGCTATCAGTTCGTCTGTGGACAGCTCTTGGACAAGAGCGATGCCCATGCAGTCTCCCAAGACGTTGACAAGAGTGGCGGGGTGATCTCTGAAGGAATGACAGTCAAACGGGACAGCAAGAATCAAGGTTAAATGACACTTGAGTGGTTTTACATTAACTCATTCTGATTCGTGGCACTGTGTAAAACGTTTCAATCTTTAAAATGAATTAACAAATTCCACAACGGCTGAACTTTGAAGGCGGTCTTTGTCAATAATCTTTTTTTTTTTTTGAGGAGGGAAATGATATCAGTTTAAAGCGAGGAATAAAATGCTAATATTCCTGCCAGAACTCTTCCCTGTAAAAAAAAAAAAAAAAACGTTGTGCCGGAACTTACAGGATCCACTCGACCGCCACCAGGATCCAGGCGCCACTCAGAGGCAGCTCTGTAGCGTTCAGGACAAAGAGTGACATTAAGGCTCCGCACGCCGGGATCCCTTTGCTTATGAAGCTGAACGCTGCCGCCGCGACCCTGCACAGGGTGACAGATTTTTACACTTACACCATTCATTCAATCTACAGCCACTTAAAAAGCAAAAAAAAAAAAAAAAAAGGGATGAGTAAATCAAGGCAGCAACTGACCCGATACTGAACAGCAGGTTGAAGTCCAGATAGACGTGGTGCACTTGGGCGATGAAGACGGCAGCCGCGGCCTGATACAGAGCCGTCCCGTTCATGTTTATGTTGGTCCCGATGGGCAGCATGAAACGGGTGATTTTGTTGTGAATGTTGTTGTTCTTGCAGCAGTGTAAAGTGACCGGCATTGTGGCAGCACTTATCCGCACATGAAAGGAAATAAGAACAGAGGTTTGCGAATGTGACCGCGTTCAGCTCGACAGAGGGGGTTATGACGGCAAACGGCCGCGATAAAGGCCGAAGAAGGCAGCGGACGAGGGGTCACCTGGAGGAGAGGAGCAACGCAGTCCGCAGCGCAGGTAGGACCCCACGGATGACAGTGAAGGGGTTACTTTGCGCAAGCACAAGATAGATCAGAGGCAGGATGATGGCTCCGTGCAAGAAGAGCCTGAAGCCAGTTGTAAAAAAAAAAAAAAAAAAAAAAAAAAAAGTCAGTCAAACAAAAGTGGTACATAAAATACAACGTATTGCAACATATCCACTTTTTTTTTTTTTTTTTTTTTACCAGCACAACAACCACAAACTTCACATGAATGGAAATGGCAAACGACAGAACTGGAAGTGTCTGAAAAAGGAAGCGAGGAGAAGCCCCGCTGCTCTCGACAATTAGAATATATCGAGGTTCTTGACGGAAGTATTTCCCGTAAGGTGGTCATCGGTCCATAGAGAGACAACCTCCATGTGATCAAGTTAGGCACAACCTCTCCACATGGAGTTTCCGCCCTAACACGTCATGTTATTCCCTCATCAAAAAACATACCTAGACTGTTACCTTGATTCTTTCATGCATGTTTGAGAAATCCTTTAATCTGCCATGGCAACCATTCAGTTGCACAAAACACCTGGTTGGACCCAGCACCACCTTCAAGGTGCAGCTCCTCCCTCACAGAGCAGCCCTGCCCCTCCGCTGCTCCCCCCACTCAGCTCCTCAGCAATTAGCAAACACCTGGTGGAACCGCTCACCTGAGGAGCGACGTTGTGATGACTTCTTGAAGGCAGAATTTGAGAAAGAGCAGGAGTTTTCAAAGAGACAGAGGCCCAAATTTAAGGAGTTAAACCAGGAAGTAAAATTTCTTTTAAGTTGTGATTAATATAAATTGCATTTTATGACCACTGAAGGTAATATAGTTACTTGGCTATGCTATAAAGTGGCACAGTGTGCCTGGAAAATATATAATACTGCCCCTTTAAATGTGATTTGTTCATTTTTTTTTCTCTTCCTCCTGTTTCTTCCATATGCATTTACAACCAGGCTATATTCACGAGTATAAATTCCATGTACTTATGAAGCTAAATTTTGTCCTTGACTATTTTTATATAATCTCAAGAAAAAAAAAAACAATTGTGTCGCTTGTTTATAGCACTCTGTTAATTGCTCATGTGACATTGTTTTGGTCTTTAAAGAACTGGGCCAGCTGCGTCTGTGTTTACAGTTGTGAACAAGCGACTTCCCACACTCAAACTTTTTTATGAATTAGAAACCTCTTTGTCAGTATGGATGAAAATTAAACTGAAAAACTAACAAGGAACTTACCCAAAAAGAACCAAGCCAGTGAATTTAATCAGATCAAGGGCTATTATCCAGTCATTAGTGCGGGAAACCTGAAATATTGACATGAACAGGACTCCCACTGGCAGGTAACTGTAGCAGGAAAAAATACAATTCAAATGCTACCATGAGAAAACAAAAGACAGATGTTGAACAATTTTAAGCACTCACCGATTACAGAGTTCAACCCTACCTGCGAATCAAATTGAAGAAATCGTCAGTTATCTGACTGATGGTGCAAATCAGACGCACTATGACCCGCGACTCTTCCATCTCGTTGAATGCCAGTCCAGACATAAAAGAAATGAACAAGAGGCCGAGAACGTCCACTCCGTAATCGTAGCGACCTTCAAGCTCCATGCCAGTCTTGTTCTGAAGATTCGGAAGGAGCCATGTCAAAGCTGAGGTTGACCTTCGTCGGTCGTCACAGCTGATATATGCTGAAATCACTCTAGACCAGAGTGGTTACCTCGATGATGCCGGCGTTTGTGGCGACTCCAGGAATGGAAAATTCCCTCTTCTCCAGACGGTACTAAAAAGAAGGGGTGGAAATTCATGTAAAACACAACATTGAATCAAAACTATGAAACTAAGTCTGAAACAAGCCGTACGTGTTTGACAAAGGACCGCATCATGCTGTCTGGAAAGATGTTCCTGCAGAGACAGAGGAAAAATTGAACTGACAAGAAAAAGAGCCTTGCAGGGACCTACAGAACCATCAGCTTGCAAATGTCCTCCCACCTGTACAAAACCAGGAAGGTCTCGATCGAGAAGAACTTCTTGTCGTCCATATCTTGGACTTTGAATCCTGTCTGCACCGCCCACATCAGAGTCAGTCCTGCAACATACACGCATGATAACGCATAACGCTGTTTCTTTGTTGAACAAGCACACTGCCTTGCAAAAGTCTTCATACAAGCTGAACATTTTCATAATTTGTCACATTACAAACATGTTTTATTAAAATGTAATATCTTATTACACACCGTTATTAGGACAGGTTGTGCTAATGACATTTTTTCTTGTGACGGAGATTTGTAACGGTCCTCTACCAAGAGCCTCTTAGCTACGTCTCTGGTTAGTAATCTAATTGTCTGAGCCTGAATTTATTTGAAGGTATCAGGGCAAACACTCTTGAATATGAATTCAAGCCACACTTATTTAGAGATTTGTTTTACATGAAACGGCTTAAAACAAAAATGACAAAGTGAAAAGCTGCAAGAGGTGTGATTGCTCCTGCAAGGCTCCAGAATCAAACATTTAATCAAAAATAAAAATAAATAAATAAACCTCAATAAGCTTGATTTCAGTAGTGGTAAATAATTCGGTTTTGCATCTTTTTTTCTTTTTTTTTAAAGAAAATTTCTCTCACCGATGATCACAGCGATCAGAGTTGTTGATAAGAAATAAAGTCCTGTATACACGGCAATTGTCTTGGAGGGTGAGGTCTTGAAAGTGCGAATTCCTGTAAGAAACAGACAGAACTGAACACCGTTGCTCTGTTGCTCCAGATCTATTTAAAGTTAACTTGAAAACAGACATCCGTTTCATCAACTTGACAGTAGAGCTCTACGTTTCATGAAGAAAAATAGTCATCTTTAGCCCTATCTTTTTTTTTTTTACTTGATACTCCTTTTACTTAGTTTTATTATCTGTTAGTAGATCCATGCAACATTCAGACACCAACATGTAATTGAATAAAAGTGGATCTAAATCTGCCAAAGGCATGAATAATTTTGGGATAAATATAGTAGTTTCTTTACTGTTAACATTTAGATTTGCATTCTGCTTCATGTTACCCATTTTTACAAAACTTTTTTTTTTTTTGGTCTTTTTTGTAGTTTTCACAGAGTTCACAAGTGAGAATTTCCTAGCGCTATGTTATATTCTTACTGGTACATTTGACAATAAGCTTAATTTAATTTTTGAAAAGAAAAACAACAACAACAACAAAAAAAAACCATTTCAACTATAAATTACAGCTGGTAATGAAGTCCACTTTAACAAATAGTTCAAATTGAAACTGGATAAATGCTCTCAGTGTACACCCTAGTTGTTTATTTGATTCACATGGAGACTATGTTGTTTAATTTATTAATTAACGCCGTGTCTCACATTGAAGTCATAAAACAAATCATACAAGTTTTTTTTTTTAGATTAGTTACAAAACAAGCTAAAACAATTCGGTCTTTACAGGAGAAGAAAACGATTAGATTGAATGAAGGTAATTGACAAGAAGAGGCACAATTAAAATCACAAAAACATTTTCTGTATTTAAAGGAACACGTGGCAACACTGAACATAAAGAGTCTCGCTCACCCAACACCACACTGCTTGCAATTAGGGGGATGGACACCCCCTTAATCATGTGAGACAGTACATCTATTGGAAACGTCAAGTACAGCTCTTCCGCCTGGAGGAGTTTATCAAAGGTCTTCACGATCACGCCAATGACGATCCCTTAAAACAAGCAACATGTAGAGGTGAAGGTGTCTAGTCAATAATAACCTTCTTTTTCTGTTGATTCTGAAGCTGTGTGTAAAATAAACTTACCCAGAGCAACAGCCCCCAAACAGGTGAACACCAACAGGTTACTGGATATGTAGCACACAATTCCTTCCCATATCCCAAAGGATTTGGCTGAGGATTGCTCTCCCATGGTCTTACCTTGTCAGAAACAAGAAAACGAGACCTTACGAGATTTCAATATTCAAAGAAAAGTACTGAGGCAAACTTAAGAGAGTGCTGTTTAGTGTTGACATTCAAACGAATGCACATTTTGCTGGCTAAAAATACATAAATTAAATGTCAACAGAAAGATTTACTATGAGAACAGTTAGCCGGCTGTTTAAATAACGGTCACCTAGCAACGCTATTATCTCTAATCTGTAACTGAACAGCAACAACACTTTTATAAAAGAAATGATCAGGTCTTATGTAAATCAGCACTTGTCAGGACAACGTACAGCACTACAGCGCGTGAGAGACCATTTGGAATTAGCGTTAATTAGCAAAAATATCCATACATTACCAATATTTGAAGATCATCTGGGGGGTTAGAGTGGGTTTATTTGTCATCCAAACTGAGGAATTTGAATTAAAACTAAACATTTTAATTCAGGATAACAGCCAACAGTTGACTGAAAGTTCTTAAGGGGTGTGGCCACACTGAGCTGTTGTCTTGCATGTTAATACACAATTTGATCACTATGTTGTTTTATGCAGTCACAGCACATTATCAGTTCAGCTTTACTGCTATTTTAAGTTGATTTCCCCCCCCAAACACATTAGAGAAAATTGAAAAGTGGAGGAAAATTCTGTTCCCTCTCTCCATCCATTCTGTTTCCCTTCATCCATCCATCCATCCATCCATCCATCCATCCATCCATCCATCCATCCATCCATCCATCCATCCATCCATCCATCCATCCATCCATCCATCCATCCATCCATCCATCCATCCATCCAACCAACTAACCTGGTTCCCTTTATCCTGGTTTCCTTCATCCATCCATCCTGGTTCCACACAATTTTATTAATTTTGATTTCAAGTCTGCAAATCTTGGAACCTTAAAGTGTTTTTAATTAAATAAATCTACGTAAGTTCAGTAACAAAGTTCTATCTTTTTCCTTTACAATTCTGGATCAATCAATCAATCAATCAAATTTTATTTCTATAGCATATTTCAGCAGCAAGGCATTTCAAAGTGCTTTACATGATTAAAAACAGAAACACAGAGTCATGAAACATTGAAAAAGAAATTAATAAAATAGATAAAAAGTAAAGATAAAAACATTAAACACATTAAAATCTGCACCCTAACTCTAATTTAGCCATAAGCAACTCTAAACAGGTGGGTTTTAAGTTGAGATTTAAAGGCACGCAGTGTTTCAGCTGTTTTACAGTTTTCTGGAAGTTTGTTCCAAATTTGTGGTGCATAGAAACTGCATGCTGCTTCTCCTCGTTTGGTTCTGGTTTTGGGGATGCAGAGCCGTCCAGAACCAGAAGATCTGAGGAGTCTAGACGGTTGGTACAGCAATAACAGATCTTTAATGCATTGTGGTGCTAACCCATTTAGTGATTTATAAACTAACAACAGTATTTTAAAGTCTATTCTTTGAGCTACAGGGAGCCAGTGTAGGGACTTTAAAACTGGTGTTATGTGCTCTATCTTCCTGGTTTTAGTCAGAACTGAAGTTAGTAATGCAGTTATAGTAACATATGTATTGTATGTTTACAGGTTAAGCTAACGTTTCAACAAAATGCTGGAGAACACTGATTTCATGGAACTAGATTCAGCCAATACAGTCACGTTTTTAAGGTATGTTGTTTTGAGAATTTTCACTGTCAAAAATCTGACTTTGGATGATGTGAATTTTGATTTCTTTGTTTTACTGTAATGGATCACAACTTTTCTAATTTTGTTTTAGAGCCTGTTGAACAACGACTCCAACTTTACTGCTGTACTATGAAAAGATGTTATGGAAATGTACTTAGTGCCTCATGTTTCTTTCAACACCAACGCCCACTCATATTTTTCTGAGCTTCTGTTAGGGTCTCCCTCGCATTACAGTAACTATAATCTAAACTACTGAATGCAGAAGGCAATAATATCAGAACTTTCAGTTGTAAACAGTTACTTCTATGTTAAAATCATTTTCTGTTGGAGGCCGTTTCTGCTATATGTAACAAAAAACGACATTTCCAGGATGAAACGAGTCGTGACTCTGTTGCTCTTGACATTCTTTATGTAGGTGTAATTTCTGTGATTTTTGAGCTCAGGGCAGCTGTACTTCCTACAAAACTGCTGTATCTCTTCCCGGAGATTAATTTTGAATACCATAAGTGTATGCTGCAGAAAAGAGCTATCGTGTTCTTAAATTGCATGCGTCAAGCAAATTAACTAAATTTAAACCACTAGATGTCAATGTTGTTCAGGCTTTCATTGTGCAACATTTACTGTCTGCTACTTCCCATAGTTTAAATTAATCTGCAGGCCCCATCATGTTGTAGGCACACCATAATACCCAGAGCTGTTTTCTCCAAATAGGACCAGCTGCCACATCAGAGAAGGTCAAGCGAGTGACCAGAATGAAAAGATCTTCTCCTTGAGTTTCCTGAGAACAGCTCCAACAATATGTCACTCCTTTAGAACAGGATGTCAATGTGAAGTGTGTCTTTTAGTGTGTCTATGTCGGCGCTCACTGACCTTGCCAGCTCGTGCTGTAGCTTTCTGTTGGTCCTGTGTCATTGCCTGGAGACAAGGACAATGGCCATCATTGCATGCTAAATCTGTTTGAGGCTTCAGGCAGTGAGTGTCTTGGCTTTATGCTCCAATTTTGTTTTGCTCAATTAAGGAAATTTACAGATAAAACAGCAGACATGAGCCAAAGCCTAACCCTACCGGGGGCTGTCTCAGTAATAAATAAGCGAGTAATACTTATTGGGATTTTCAAAAAAATACGTGGCCCAAAAGGGACAAATGTTCTGAAAATTTTAATAGTTTAAAGGAAGAAATCAATATTCTAGGAGACCTTCATATTTTAAGTTGGGAGGGATTTTAGATGAAATGCTCAAGGGACAGATGCAGCTAATTAGAGGAAATAAGCGATGCAAGCCTGTCACTTTGCAAGGCTCATGGGAAAAGAATTATTAGTGCAAAATAAGATTGAAAGGAATTGTTTTTGTTTTAATTTTTTTTTGTCTTCGGACTGATTAATATGATTGCACCCACAGCTGTGCTTATCGCTGATAAGCAAGACGGATCAATTCACATTTCCCAAACTTTCTCCTCAGAAAATATGTCTAGTCATTAATTAGCTCTTGTTATCTAATTTAGCAAGTCGGAGGTAAATCTCACCATACGGTCAGGGCCTACAACAAAAAGTTTTCATGATGTAAGAAAGCAACAACTTTGATTCATCTTTCACAACTATTTTATATCCTGTACGTCCTGGGTGAAAAACAAATATTAGGGAAAAAAATGTACAAAACATTACATAAATGTTCACATAAATGTTGTGAATCTGATCCTGTGGTGTTTTGGTGTTAATTTGTGCTCTGATATCACTTCTGAGTTCTTTATTGCTGTTTGAAATGTCTTGCTGAATAAATTTCATCACTTTGTGTTCATTATTTATTAGGGAAAGGTCTTACCATGTAGTCTGTTCCTTTGTGTTCATTTTTCTTGTGTTCTGTCTTTGAACATTTTGTTTTTGTTCTGCTTGTATGATTCGGAATCAAGCTATGTGTTTAAATAGTAATTTATCAAATCAGTTTTTATTTGTGTACTGTCAAATTGTCCAAACGTAAAAAAGTCAACATTATTTTACTTTAACTCATCGTCTTTTTGTAACCTCTGTGTCAACGTCAATTTATTTATGTTATTTATATTTATATGATGTTGATCAAAGTACTGTGCAGTTAGATAAAATGAAGCAAAATGGAAAACAATAAGAACAAGATAAAAACATTTAAATATAAAGTTAAATCAAAATACAAAAATATACAACAAACTATCATATAAGGCCCTCAGTCTCTGTGTAAATGCCACATGCCAAAGAATAGAAATTGGTCTAGAGGATTTACAAGTCATGAAAAGGTTAATTGTTCTAAAGATTAGGAGATCAAATAGTAAAAGCCAAATCACCTCTGAATTTTAGTTTGGACCTAGGAGCATTTGAAAGAAACTGGTTGACCAAAGTGCTCTTACTGGAGTGTGAATGTTAAGAAGATCACAGAGATATTATGGGGCTGAGGCTTTTAAAATATTAAAATTAAGAGATAAAATCCTGAAATCAATCCTAAAACAAACACAACGCCAATGACGAGAAGCCAGATGGGCTGCTTCATTTTTGATGTTTTTTTGATGATTTATCTAACCCAATACGCAAGGCGTTACCACAAACCATCAAGGTAAAAGTGTGAATCGACCTTTCAGGGGAGATATGACTTCGCTATGGCAGTTTGTCTTAGTAGGAGAGAACTGGATTTCACAATAGCATATTTCTTTTTATGTATCAAAACCCAAATTCCTGGCAGCAAAATGACTGTATCAAGCTAAGAGCCAAGATTGCCAATGGTTATCCATTTCCCAAAGTTCATGACATCAGTCTCATTTTCATTTAATTTCAAGGAATTCATTCGCAGCCAGATTTCAATATCACTCAGGCAGTGCAAGGGTGACTGAAGTGAATTGGCCCTGTCTTGCTTAGTTTGCAGATTAATTTTGATATCATCAAAACAGTGTCTTAACAGTTTCTAAAAATGGCCCCCAAAGGAAATATGGGAAAATTAAAAACAGAGGACTTGGCGGGTCCCCCAAGACACTTTTCCAAGTCAAAGGAGCCATAGAAGAAGGGCATTCTCCTTTATAAACACAAGAGCTGACTAACCTGAACTAACAGAACTGACTAACCTGAAGTAAAGCTAAGTTGTTCTTACTGGATTTTCCTGACTTTTCCATTTCTTAGCTGAAGACATAGTTTGCAAACCAGTTTCAAAGGATTGAAATGTTGTACAAAGGTATCAGTCAGGAGAAGGTTACATTATGTATAGACCATTTGCACTGTGGTGCCTGTCACCATTAACTGGAGAAAATATGATACAACATGGGCATTACGAAAACTTTGCATTTCTCCAGAACTGATGAAAAGACAGGCCTGCAAGTAGTCATGGACTCTTCCAAGAGGCATCACTGATTGGTTGAATTAATTTCCAACATGTAAAAACAATATTCTGTCTCCTCCATGTGTCTGGACTAAATAGTTAGAGGACTGAATTCTTGTCTTTTCAAGAAAACACCCAGATCTGGGTAAAATATAGTGCTAGCCCATAAAACGATTTAAATAATTTGCAAAGAAGCAGAAAATATCAATAGCAATGATCGAGGTAGGCTTTGAAATACAACGAGAAAGACAATTCATGTTCTTGCACAGACAGTACCATCAATATTTAAGCATTCATACAAGGTGGAGAAGAGATTGCAAACAGCAGTATGCATTATTTTCTGGTTGTGCTTAAACATATTTACACTTTTAGACAGTAGTGAAAATGGCCCTTGTGACCCAATATGTTTATTGCTGGCAATGTTAAATTATTATTTCATAAAATCCTGCAATTCTTAAGGGAATTGTTTAGTTATTTCTATATTTTTTATAAATAAGCCTTGTTTAGTTAATATATTATTATTTAAAAAAAATTCTTAAATATTGGGGCAGATGTTATCTAGAAACAACACTTTTCATTTAAATACATGTCATCAAAATAATCAACACTGTTCAATACAGGGAAAAAAAATATGTGATAATTATAGTTTCAATACCTCCCACCTCTTGTGATTCTATGCCTTGAATAGGGGCTCAAACAACTTAATGACAGGATGGAGCAGGAGATGGGTGGACTAACTGAGGTGGGAGTTGCTCTGGTCAGTCATCCTGAGCTGACAGGTGAAGCTCTTGATTTATTAATCTGTCTGTCCTAACCCCCTGTAGTTATGAGATCATGACCAAAAGAGGTAGTTCCTAGATATGGTTGAAATATCATTCTTTTGTAGGAGCTCCTCGTCTTAAAAGATAAAAAGAAAAGCTCTATCATCTAGAAGACGTTCAGAACTGAGCCACCACTTCTCTCCATCTAAAGGGGTCAGCTAAGGTGACCCGCGCATCTACTCCAGGTTATTTAACTTTGAGAGGGGGGGGGAGGAGTCAAGCACAAGCCATAAAGAGGAGACCCTGACATTATTGGAAGGAATATACAGCTCTATCTAATTAAATTAGATTAGCTTTTAAATTATATGCTACTTTAGTAATTCAACTGAAAAGTTTACAACTGGAATGTTGTATTGAAAAGTGCGTCATATATGCCACTTATGTTGGCATTATGACCGCATGCTAAGTAATGCTAGTAAAGGAAATCAGCATGTCTATAAAATTTGTCAGCAGAAAAACAATGATACTGACAAGGAGTCAAGCAACTTGTCTCTTTAGTCACTCTGGGGTAGAGCTGCTTCCTTTCTTGTTCACCTTTTGAAAGTAAAAAGCAAAATTTACTGTCGTCTGAAAAGAGAACATAGGAAGTTAATTTTCTCCTGAGTCCATACAAGATGTTTCTGGCAAAATTGGTTCAGGACAGCTGCAGCCCATGCTCTGCATCTGCCTGAGTGTGGTGGCTCTTGAAACACTTAACTAGTTCACACCTTGTGAATCTCCTCAAAAGCTCTTGAATTGGCTTCTTAACACAATCCACTTGAAAAAGCAGTTTCCCGTGTGGCTTTCGAACATTTCTGCACAACATTTTTCCTCCTATGTTGAGTAGATGCCCACAGTTTGGGAGCATAAGTCATCCCCAGGATTGTGTAGTAATGGGATTTTGTAGCTGGAAAATGCCTCAGGTGGATCCTCCAGGGGAAGTTGTAGAATTTAATTGAGGAAAAGGATATTTGGATTTCTCCGATTCCTCTAACATCCAATTTTTGGAGAACAGATGTTTGTAGGTATGTCAACAGCTTAAAGAGTTTTATGGTCCAAAAAATGTTCAACAGTTCTGACCTTTTCTGTTATTTTACTAATAGCAAATTTTGTTGCGTAAAACAAGAAATCTGGTGAAAGTGGTTACGACTTAGAGGAAGTCATTTATTTTTCTAATGAGCTATTGCTATTTTAGGAGAAACAAAGCAATTCACAACGTTTTGTTACTGCCACCTGCTGGAGAAGTCTCGTTTGTTTTGCATTGTCACTTTTGATTCCTGTTTGAGTTGGTGAATAGATGGTTATTTATGTTCTTAAAACAATACCCAATACCCAGAATTGGGCTCAGAGACTGACATTTTCTTTGACTCCACACATTTCAACACATTTCACAGCATACGGGTCTTTGTTTAGGCATAGCAAAAATATTTAATTGTATTCCAGCACATGATTTTGCAAATGAATGCAATTTGTCTGCCTGTTTACCATCCATTGTAATGCTACAGCCAAACAATGATGGCGTCAAATCAGATTAATTAAATGACTCCATGCAAATTTGCAATATGTATCAGTATTCACAATATTGGAGTTCATGTGATACTGGATAATGAAAAACATTCACAGGTCACTGATTCTATAAAGGGGAAATGCGACCAAATCAACATGAAACGAGATGCCAACTTTTGTCTGCCCCTGAAGTTAGAAGAGAAGCGCTCGATGTATATTTGGTGTGTGATTTTTCATGTGTGAAACCATAAAGCTCGGTAGAGTTAACAATGGAAATGAGAAAAAGAAAAAAACACATGAACTTGCTGATAATTTATTCAAGCATGGGAATTCATATGAACAGGGGAGGCTGGAAGAAGAACTGCAGGCTCCTCAGTGATCTGACGTCCCACAGTGTGGCGTAGATGATTCTCCCACCACATCGCCCAGGAAAACAAAGACCAGCAGACACATGGAAGAGGTGTAAATGAGTTACTCAGTAGCTCAGTAAACCGCATTAGTCTTTGTGCAATGCATGTGGTGTTTCCGTGCTGCTTAGAATTGCTGTCTGTGTTTGCTTAAAGACAGACTGCCACATAGGCAAATAAAAACATCCTTATTTGTAAGAAACCCTTTTCTGAGCCAAAGCCGTCAGGCAGCAGAAACAGGTAGTTACTGTAAACCACAAATGGCAGCTACAAACCAAAAATGCTGGATATTATTTGCTTCCTGGTCTCAATCATAGAAGAAACACAAAGACTACTTGATATTTTTTGCTTGACTCAAATAGAACTAATGAATAAGCATATACAGAAAAAATAATCAAATCACGCCAGTGTATTTCTCAGTAAATACGCCAGTTTGCATGAAATTCACACCTGATGGAGGTAGCACTCAAGTTATCCACACATGCCTAGGCATCCTCACAAATTAGTTCATAAACTAAGTTATGATTAAAAAAGTGGAATGACATAAGGAATAAGCTTCAACCATGTGAAGATTAGGGGTAAGGGAGAGGTAGAAGATTAGAGGTAGGGGAGAAAAAGAGATAAAAAGCCAAGCAAGAAGGGCAGAAAAACAGGGCTCACTTGTCCCAAACACACATTAACTCAGTTGTTTTAGAACAACAAAATAAAACTCCTAAACTAGAAGGATGCACAGAAGAAGCTCCCCAAACCTTGAAACTCTGAAGAAACTTTGAATGGAAGAACAGGTAAAAATCACACAGAATCACACACACCTTATTCCTTCTCCATACTGGGGATGTCTTGGAATTGCCAATACCAAAAAATAATTTTCTACTAAGAATTTCGTACATCATGTGTAAGTAAATGTGTGCAATGTATGTTTACTGACAAAAGAGTGATGTGTTCAATATCCATTGTCCCCTTTTACATTTCAATGTACAATTTTACAGTGCAACTCCAAAAGACTGCTGCAATTCCTTTGTGTATTTCCACGTAAAGTTAGATATGCTAATCCCTTTAGATCACTTCTATTTTTCAATAGTGTTTGAACATTTAAAAATAGATGGCACTTTCTGACCCTTATTCCAAATATGAGCACAGAAAGACAAAGAACAAAGGATATTTTTCTGTATTAATATTAGAAATGCTAGTTTGATGTGTTAATTCAAAATGACAGAGATGCAGGTTGTTTACCTCACAAAGCGTTTACATGAAAAACAGTCTCCACTACAAATATTGTTTTATAGAAACAATTTTTTTAAGTGTTATTTAAATAAAATATAATTTGATGTGATTTTTGTTTTTAAAGGAAGTTTTGCAATTTCCAAGTGTTCAGTGAAGTACTCAGAAAAGACCGGAGAATGAAAGAGTTTGTAGATTTTCAAGTTGCTAAGGCTAAGCGCCTCATACGGACTGATAGGAGTGAACTACTTTCTGTGAAATTCTTTGCGGGGTTTCTTTCTTCAAGACTGGCCTCCTGTGCTGCTGTCCTTTTCGGTGAGTAAAATTAATAATAACGAAATGGTGACACAAAGAAACCGCCAACAGGTAGTGGCCTAGATTAGCTACAAGTAGCAGCTAAACTAGGTCTTCTGTGATTCAAAGAACTGCTTTATTTCTTTAACACGTACACATGTTTTAAGACATGTGTATTTTGGTAAATGAATATTGCAGCAGGTGTTGTGCGCTGAAAACTGAGTGGGGTTAATTTTCTATTTAGCTTGAGTCACAGTATTGTGTTTAGAAGTGTTTCTGTATTCACAACTCACTTTATTGGGCTCACCTGTTGCCATAATTAGTGAGAATTTCGGCATGTATTTGTGGTGAAAACGACTTCCTGAAGATCAAACCCAGCTCAAGAATGAGGAATAATAGGGCTAATTGTGACTATGTTGGATTGTGTTCAGAAATTGATCATATAATGGGATTTCCATGTGCTGCCGTCTTTTAGGTTTACAGAAAATGGTGTACAAAAGAGAAAATATCATGGCTTAGAAAAATCCCTTGTTGATATTAGAGATCAGAGAGGATTTTAGAGACTAACAATATAGATATCAAAGTTTGCTGAAAACCATCTCTAAAAGCTCAAAACAAGAAGCAGAGGGGCTGCAACAGCAGGAGATCTCACCGGGTTCCACTCCTATCAGCTAAGAACAGGTAACTGAGCCAACAGTTCACACGGGTTCACCAAAATTTGACAATAAGACTGGAAAATCATTGCCTTGTCTGACAAATCTTGACGTCAGCTTCAGTGTTAAGATGGTTTGATGAGAATCATAGATAACATGAAAGCATGGATCCATTCTACCTTGTCTCAACAGTTCAGTGGTGTAAGGATGTGGAAGATATTTTCTTTTCACGCTCTGGCCCCGTTGGCACCAGTTTGACATTGTTTAAACCAAATAGCAGACCAGAATATTGTTCCTGACCATATCTCTCAGTTGAATGGACGACATGAATGATTATGACAGTTGTTAGGGCAAACCTTACAAAATGGTCCGATTGTGTTTTATGGAATTAAAAAAAAAAAAAATCTACATTTTTTTAAGTAGGAAGAATTTTGGCTAATTTTCTGCTGCTTTGTATGTGATTTTAATTTAATTTTTAATTAACTCTGAATAGAAAGATCAACGTTGAACTTCGTTTGAAGATGCCAAGACCCCATCAAACTACATGGTTCCTGACTGTGAAGCAGATCCTACTCTACCTGGGATCTGAAACATCTTCTAACAGGTAGTACATACCGCAATTAAATGTAGTATTTAGATTTTGTAGTACAATCTTTGTGTCAATGACTACCAGGTGGACAAATGTTCTGAAAATGTTCGAAATGTTGCAACTTTGGTCCCCAATCAAACCGAGTCTTGCTATCAGGTGTAAAAACACCTTAAGGCATCTTTACCAGTTCACATATGCTATGTAACATATAACAGCTTTCTTGTTTATTTTGGTATGTTGTAAATTGTTACTAAATTGCATAAAATTTACACAACAAATAAACCTCTATTCGGTGTCACTCAGAAAGCTCTGATCCAAAAATAACCACTTATGTATTGCCAGAGATCTCCTTGATACAAACGTAATTGATCGAACTCTGTCTGTATGAATAAATTGAGCTTAAAATTACCAACATGGTGCTTTAAATTTAACCTATATTGTCTTAGAATTTTCCCATGTGTAATTATGGGAAAATTAGACAATATTACTGGTCTAAGTAATGAGCCCAGTGGAGCTCCATATGTAACTAATGTGAGTGAGGAAGATTCTTAACTCACAAATAAACTGGAACCTGTGAGATAAACATCACTAATTGTGTTTTTGGTCATTAAATATGTTGTATACATTGAGAAAAGAACATTGCACAGCTTTCTTTAAAACCCAAAGTGTTTAGTGTTGGCATACAGGCATTGTTTTAATAGATGTTGTTTAAAGATTTATGTATTTGTATTTTACATACAAATAAATAATACAAGAAAATAGTACAATAAAATAATAATAATAATAATTATACATACAAATAAAACACCCGACTTTTTAGAAGAAAAATACAATCTAATAAAAAATTACTACTACATTAAGACCCCATGTTAAGATTATTATTGTTCAGGCATTCTGTTACCTTGAATATGACAATAGAGCTTGGATTTTTGGGTCCAACGACTCTATGGCCTTTTCACTGGAGCATGGGTGTTATTTTTACCGTCTAAGGATTGGACTTGTTGTCTGAGGAACCAACAAGGCTCCTCGCACAGGTATACACATGACTGTCACATTTTGATTTTGAAATGGCCAGTAAAGAAGCTTATTGCTTTCATGTGGTCCTAAAATGTAGTTTTACCCTCTAATCCAGTTTTAACAAAATCCAAGTCATTTCTTGATTTTCTCTAAGATGTGGCTGAAGGCTGGTGTGGCTGAGATAAGAACTGATCTCCAGCTGCTGGCAGAGAGATACAGGAGCAGGTGATCAGACGTGATATAATAAGCAGCAGAGCAAAGCGCTTGGTTGTGCAGCTTTTTACACAATATAGCACATAGAAGCCAGTTTAAGGAATCAGAAATACAAAGAAGTAGGGAAAAAGAAGGACATATAATGCTTGGAGAACGGCTCATTGAAAACAGCAACTTTCTCTATTTTGAGTGACTAAAGCAGATTAACATAAACTATTTTCCAGCCTGTTGTATGCTAGACATTATGCAGCAGACTGAGAGCTTCCCTAATGGACCACCGTTTCTTTTGTTTTGTGAAATGTTTTTACTTTACCTGCTTTAAAATAAGACTCACTAGCCCATCATTCGTTAACGCAACCTGGTGGTTCGGGCCAAAGAAAATAAGGTGTAAAATGATTTTCCTATTCTACAGGGTTTATAGTTTAGGCTGATGCGGTCAAAATGCTGAGTTGTGGAGCTGTTTTTGTGTTGTTGAGGGATTTTTTACCTATTGGTTTGCTCTAACAGTGGAATTCCATCCTATCACACTCCTGCATGTCCGCACTTGTCGTTTGTCTTGATTAGCTGTCTTTGGGATGATATCTTGCCACTGGGTGAAAAAAACACCACTTCATAAACCAAAAATGGAAGAAAAAAATGTGTTGGTGAATCCAGTCAATACAGTAGTAAAACATACAAAACATGCACATATTTTTCTTCTCTGCTGTTAGGAGATGTTTTGTCCTGACAGTTCTAGAATACAGTAGCAAAAAAGATGAACAGTTTAGTACAATATGATTTGGTCTTAGTTACATCACATCTACAATTGTAAAACCACCTGTAAGGGCATTCTGAGAGAAATGACTGATAATTAGGTGAATAACAGAAACTACAGTGTGTAGGAAGGCAAGCGTACTGTATACCTTTAGTTTGTTAATGTTTCAAATTGAATAGTTGCAATATCAAAATAGCTTTCCTAGGTTTTGAGGTGATAAAATTAAAATCAAGAGACTGTAAACAGTTATCTTCATTGTGTGTTTGAAAAAAATGGTGGAAGAAAAAGAAAGTGACAGAGAAGAAGCCGCTGAACAAGCTGAAGAGTTGGGTCTTTGCCAAGAAACAAACCAATTAACTACCATTAAATAAAAGAAGAGTGGTCAAATACCCAGCTAGAATTATTGCTGATGTCAACGGAAATTATATACTATCTGTGAAGCTTTCTAAATAACATTTATCTAAATATGTCTCATTAAAGTTGTATCATTTTCCTGCAAAAAGGGGCTAGGGTAAAAATTTGTTTCCAAACTAATAAAAACTATGTAAAGTTCTGAATTACACTATATTAGAACTAGAGATCTAGCTAAACATGTTGTTTTGTTTAATATTTATAAGCACAAAGAAACTGCTGACAATACAATTTACCACAGCTATGGAAAGCATCATATTTTTGTCAAATAAAGACTTTAAAACACTGGGTTTTATACAAGCTCGGATTCAGAATTTCAACATTTTCCTATTGCTCTGCCACTACTCCAACAAAGGTTCCCCAGCAGGGAAAAATATATATTATATAACAGGGGTCACCAACTCCAGTCCTCAAGGGCTACCATCCTGCAACTTTTAGATTCACCTCTGCTCCAAAATGTCTGAATTCCCTCACCAGCATTCATTCCTCTCTGCAATAGGCTGGAAACGAGCAGTTTATTTGATCCAGGTGTGTTTGAGCACAGGATGCTCAAACAGCCCTCGAGGACTGCAGTTGTTGACCCCTGTTATAAAATATGATTGACATATTTTTACATATTTAGGTAAAACATTTTGGGAATGAAGACGATGAGTTTTAAACTTTCTAAGTTGTTCAGTTTTAATATTAACTGGATGTAGACAAAATAGCGTTTATAAATCGGGTTATACTACTGTACAGTACAAACTACGTAGCATTCCTCAAAATTGTCTTAATTCATTAGTGGAAGTCCAGAAAAAAAAGACAACAATGTTGTATAAGGTATAACTAAAGTATTTCTTTGGAAAGAAAGACACGGAGTAACTGCTGGTCACATTATTGCTGTGTGATGAAACAGTGTCATAACTGCTTATTACAATAAGTGTGGTTCGCCAGAGTATGAGGGGATGCATGTGCCGCTAGGTTTCTAATCGTTCCGGTTGTCGTCGCATGGGAACTGTTTGCTCCTGATGAAAATTGAGGTAAATCAATTTTCCATTTTCTTTCAGGACTTCACTTCAATCTGGTGTCAAGCTAATGACAGCATGAGCCTCTGGGACAGGAGTCATTCATCAGAGGCATTTAAAAGCAAACACAGCGCTGGTTTCTTTCTTGCTGCTCATTAGTTCAAACAAAATTACCTCTGAGGAGAGCTGCTTGCAGCTATCATGTTCTTCTCTGTGAGGTGCAGGGTTTTTTATTCCCCACTGGAGCTGAGGGGAATAAAATTGTGAATTACATAGAAGACATGAGAATATATTGATGTCATTTATTAACTTTTCTTATATTGAAAAGTCGAATCAGCGTCAACATTTTGTCTCCTTAAGCTGAATAATTCATTTTTAAAGGATAAATACATACGATGGATGGGTAAAGGTAGGCTGAAAGATTGATGATAGAAAATTAATAGATGTGTTGTTTGGGGAAGACAGATGGATGGATGAATAAGTGGATGGTTGAATGACTGATAAACAGATACATGGATAGGTGGGGGAAAAAAATTAACTTGTGGGTGAGTACAACTTTTAGAGAAGTCTGGAAATACAAGCTTCTTTCCGTGCTATTTTTTTTTTTTAACTTTACACTTTTAGACCAGAAGGAAAACCTGTGAATTTTTGTATTGACTGTATAAAACTAATTTATCTCCATGAATCATGTTGGAGAGAATATTTTGAATCTGTTAACCTTTAACATGAGGTCAAAGACAAAAGTGATTATTTTCTTGGATTACTGGAGAAGCCATTCAGTAATTTCTATGAACACAGTTCTTATGTGTAATGGAGACAGGGTAGTAAGAGGACTCTGTTATAAAGGAGAGAGACGCAGTGGGGTACTCTTTGAAAGGAAAATCCATTGTAATTTCATCAACCTTTGGGTCAAAATTCAGGCAAACTTTGCAACCAGTGAACAGCTCTGCACTGCCATGTTTGATTTAGGTCTCTGCTTGACATGCAAGGCCATTACACAAAACTCACAATAAAATAGGTTCTGATTTAACCAAAACAGATAGATGGGTTTGGGCACAGGAAATTGGGAGGTAAATTATAGATTCATAATGGTTTTGTAGCTGCTTTATTGGCTTTAGGCTACCCTGCAGCTCCAGCCCTGTAAACCACATCAGACAAGCTCCCATGTTGAGCAGAAAAGTCGGAATAAGCCTCACATTATCCTTCCTTCACTGCCTGGAACCTTCTGGATCACCGGGAATGCATCATGAAGGAACCCGATATAGAGATTAGCTCCCTGAGAGGCAAGTAGGGTCTGCTGCACCATATACTGCTCAATACTACAGTTCTGAACAAAATTCAGCTCAAAGGGGAAAAGTACTGGTGGAATTAAAACTGAAACATCATATTTTTTCCTTTACTCTAAAGTTTTTGGCAGCATTTAGAAAGCAATTGAGGGCATGATACAGACACACCTGATTCATTTGAATCAGGTGTGATTCACGCCCTTGTCCCTAATGGGGTCAGGAGGGGTGCTGGTGCCCATTTCTAGTGAACTTTTCGGGCGAGAGGAGAGGTACACCCTGGACAGGTTGCCAGTCTGTCGCAGTCTATTGAACATCTTTTCACATTAATGTAATATGGCAGTATACTGATAAAACTGCTTTGATTTGCTTGGTAAAATAATATACACACACACATTTGCTCCACAGAAGGTTACTATTTAGTTGACAATTAAATGGCACACATTTTCTTTGCCTGGCCCAATATATTGCTTGGCAAGCACTGGCATTACATATATTGAACCTCAGTAGACTTTGCATTTGCAATATTGCAAGCACTAATATTGCTAATATTTGTATTATTTTAATAACTAACCAAAAAGACAAGTATAATCAGCTCTTTGTCTGCTACAGTTGTCTGTCATTTAAGTTAAACTGAGAAACCAGATCATCCAGAAGGCCTCAAATATCCAGCTTAACCTTACCTTATTTTGCAGTAGCTCCTAGGCTGTTAAAACGTACTTTCATCACTTAAAACCCCCACCAGTTGCATATATTTTTTTTTGTTTTCATTGCCAGTGTGGCACAGTAGATCAGCCAGATACTGCAGAACCAGATGCTGTAGCAGCAAAGTAGCTGGGGCCATCTGTCCCATTATGCTCCCAAAAAGCTGCGCTGAACTCTCTTAAGAGCATCATTTTGACATAGAGTTCATTTTTTGCACTTACTGATTTTCTGGCTCAACCTTTCGGTGTGAAATCATCACTTTCCTATATGGCTGCTAGTTCTGGCATCAGGAGAGAAAGCTGTGACATTTGCTTTCTAAAATGTTTGCTTGTTTGTTAATCTTTCTATTTTATCCTCTTTTCATACATATATTTTGCCTCTTTATACAATGAAAAGGTTTACAAGGGCGGTTTTCCTTTGAACTGTATAGATAATTACATTTTGCTCAAAGAGAAAATTGGGAGTGCTACCACAATAAACAGTTACTTAGAAGTACTTGATTTTCGACTTTAATGTGAAGGCTCAATTCAGTGCTCGCAGAACTGGTCTTCAGAACCCAATGTTCTGCATACTTTGAATGTTGCCCTTTTCCCACATCCAGTTTCTATGAATGGGTCAACAAAACGTAATGCATGATGAGTGATGTAAACATTGAATCAGGTGCAGTAGATGTCGTAATCAGGAGTACTCATGCTGTGTGAAGTAGGCATAATGTCACAAACACGTGGATAGTGAAAAGATGTCTCAGCATCTCACTTGGACTTCAGACCGGTCGTTCACTATTTTCTTCCAAACTTTTTTTTTTTAATGGTTTTCTCAGACATTTGCTAGTGAGTTCTAATTTGCAGCTGATGAAAGAGAAGATGTAGTGGTTGAGCAAGTTTGCAGATGGTTGTGCAGGCCAATTTAATCTCAGACATAACGCCACATGATGTGTGTAGCACATTCTGAAGTGTGGGTCTGAATGAGCAAAAGCCCTGGGTGTTGAGGATCAACAAATCATCCCACTGGTTCCGGCAGGTGAACAAAGATCCACTCCTCGTTGCGAAAGTGGTCACAGCTTGGGATTTAACTGCAAGGATTGATGAAGTCGCATAAAAGGAAAGACAACAGCAATCCAGAGAGAGTAGACAGGTCACATCTCCACAGGACTGAGGCCGAGTATCACATAGTCAGTGGTGCATCATGCTGAGGACACTGACAGGGGTCAGGTGTCATCTCTGCTGCCAGCCTATTCAACAAGCTGTCAGTCAGTTTGAATGGAAAATCAGTAAAATAAAAAAGAACAGCAGCAGTATATTTCAGTGTGTGTTTGAATAATGTTATCTGTGAAGGCAGGCGAGGTTGTTAAATAAATATAGATTTCCCAGTTATAGTTTTAGTACAACTTGCCTTTTATTTTTATGGCTTTGTCTATAACCACCTACCCCTATTATACCACCACACACATCCACACATGAGCTATTTATCTATGAAATACTGATTCACTGATAAATGTGACAATTTGTTTTAAGTTTGTGTCTAAAATGACTGTATTTTTATCTTAATTAATCGAATCAGTCAAGTTTATTTATACGGCACATTTCAGCAGCAAGGCAGTTCAAGATGCTTTACGTAATAAAAACACAAAATTACAAGGTTATAAAGTCAACAATTAAACAGTTTGCGCCTTGGCCAAAATCATACACATCAAATGTGTTGGTCATATTTGACGGTTATTATGGTTCAAAAGCCGTTCTTAAACTGCTGGGTTTTTAGTCTTGATTTAAAGGAACTCAGTGTTTCAGCTGTTTTGCAGTTTTCGTGAAATTTGTTCCAGATTTGTGATGCGTAGAAGCTGAATGCTGCTTCTCCAGGTGTGGTTCAGAGCAGACCATAACCAGAAGACCCGAGTGGCCCGGAAGGTTGTTAAAACAACAGCAGATCTTTCATGTATTGCGGTCCTAAGCCGTTCTTCAGAGCATTCTAAATCACTTTTATAACACATCGAATATTTCAGGAATATCTTATCGGATTTCAATTTTCTTGTCATATGAACCCAGCATAAAGGAGGAACGAGGACTTAAAAAGGAAAATGGAAGAAGTGTCTTTGCTGTACCTCCTTATACTTGCACAAGGAGCAACATTTTCAGTGGTCGTTGGGCAAGATGCATACAACGCTTGGACTGTTCTCCACTGCATACATATACACAAATTCAACTTTTCTGAATTTTTACATTAATAGATTGTGCTGCTGCTAAGCAGTTAATTAATTGTAAGTTGTTTTATATATTTGTACCAGAGGCAACTTGGTAAAGACATGCATTTGTTAAAAGTTGTAAATGCTACGTACCCATGTTGACATCAAGATTTACAATACATTTAAATAAACATTTACGTACAGTGTTATCCCTGGTATACTGAAATAAAATGTTCCCTCATAGACAGTTTCATACATGTGACACCCTTAATCCCATCAAGAAGGAACTATTTGTGGAACATCCATGATTTAAAAGTCGACAGAAACCTAATGAAGCCCCTGGGTCAGAACAAGTATGTCGTGGTAATAAACTGAGATGAATCATTGATTGTTCAATGGTCCTTGATGAAAACTGTAATGTTACCTTGTGGTCTGCTGCTGCGCTTCAGATGAAGCCTGTTTTCTCTTCCATTCAGCTGAGTTCCCTTGTGGCTGAGTAAAAATGTCACGACGCTTGTAGCACCAGTTGTGCAAAGCTCCCTGGAGCTCTGTGACCTATATAGAAAAGAAGCTAACTTGAATGTTAAAACTATATTGGAGGGTGGCCACGTCAATCAAGTACACAGGAGTATACAGTGACATATTCAAAGGAGGAAATCATTAAAAATAAAAGCAATAGAAGCTCAATTATTTTTAAGTACAGTCTTTTAAAGAATTACTAACATAGGCAAACTGAGTCCAGATTTTCTAGCCACTTCATTACCTTAAAGTTGATTTCTTGCACGTTTAGTTCAAGCTCTCATTTTATTATGTTATCAGCATACAAAGATGCCTCTTTATTGACAGGATGAATAAAAAATAAAACCTTATTTTTTTTATGTTTGTGGATTTCAGCATCACTCGTTTCCCTAAATCTAAATATTTCTGTATTCTACTCCCGCATAGTGATAATTCTTTTTTTAAAAATATGTGTTTTATGTATTTATGCAAGCCATTATAAGTGATTTGGACATCTGCTTAAACTTGCCTGTAGGAGTTATTCTATCGAAGATTGTCAGACATTTCCCATCAAGAGGAGACTTTGAGACACAGGGCACAGTGGAGTGACTGCTGTTCTTGGGAATGTCTCAGAGGATTCCCAGATGAATGCAGCTTGTGGAGAGGCAGATCTGTCTGTTGCATCCTGAAGCCTTATCCCTGACATGCGACAGAAGATAGATGGATGCATACTTCATTCTTCACTTTACCAAGTGTATTTATTTGTGTTTTCCTTTTTGACATTCCTCTGAATGCTCTTCACAACTTCATTCAGAGGCCACAATAACCATCACCTGTATCAGCAACAGCAAAAATCATCTCCATGCAGGCAACAGTGTTATTTAGCTTCCTATTATAATAATAATCCCATAGTGGGAGAACACACATAGTGATAGTTTACTATTCCCATGTTGCTGAGTGCCCACACTCCCATCCCCCCAAACGCACACATCTCTCTGTCTTTTTATTTATTTATTTAGAATCACTTCAACAGAAACCGCAATGCTTACTATCTAGCCTGATGATCCACAAAGCACATCTACAGAACCGCTAGACGTATTGGGTCAGGAGCCTGCAACCTGCAGTGTCTGGAACTGCATATGCCTCTTTGGGCCCTCCACAATGACTTGTAATAATTTTGGTAAAAAATTTATGTAGAACTAAGAAAAACTGCTGTAAGAGCAGACTTACAGCTGTTTTTCTCTCTGGTTCGATTCAACATCTGTATGGAAACTTAACAAAGCTTACTAGAACAAAAAATACATATATTTTATATTTTAATCAGATCAATTGATGGAGATTTTGATGAAACATCATTGTTTTATGTTGAACAGTTGTTCAGCATTCCATCAACTTGAGGCAGGTGCTCTGTCGAAGTTTGAATCCGTTTATTGGAAAAGTTTCATTTTCTTTCTTCTAAAATTACGATCAGTCAAGTTTAATTATTTGTAAAGGGTTTTGCTTTCCTCAAAGCTGGGTCAGAAGTTGGTCTTGGTTGCTGAATTGATTGGTGACCCCATGTTTAGGTGAAAGGATGTATTAGAATGGCCTACCCAAAGCACAGATTTAAGTTTATTTGAGAAACTCCAACAAGACCTAAAAACTTGTATGAACTTATGCTCCCCATCCAGTATGATTGAGCTGCGCTGCAAAGAAAAATGGCCTCTCTGTACAAAACTGCAACACACTTGTGGCCTAGATAGCAGAAAAGATCTCTAGGATTGACTCTAAGTGACTGAATGCAGATACCTGCCAAAAATATGAAAACCACGTATCATTTGCATTTCTCTTCACTTATAATAAAACACATTGTGGTTGTAATGTGGCAAAATGTGGAAAGTTCAATGGGTAGGGGTACTTTTGCAAGGCATTGTGTAGATTTATGTTTCTAATTTCAGCGGATTCAGTCATCTGTAAAAGAGATCTCAACATCCTGAGCCAATTTTGATGTCCTCTTCTGAAAAGAAACCAGTCAGTAAATCATCTTTCTCCACATTTTTGTCCTATATTTCATATAAGCTGGTATTTGCACTGTGGCAGTAATGAGATTGGCTAAAAAATAATAAAAGAAGCAAGAACAAGAATTGATGAAACGGGCCTTACAAGATGACCGATGGAGCCTGGCCAGTGAATGTGCAAGCCAATATTGCAAAAGACAGCGTGTATGATGCATGAAGAAATTTCAGAGAGGGAAAGAAACAGAGAGGATTTAGAAATGGTGCTGCTATTGTTTACCAGAGTTTGTTCACCTCAGCTTTTAAGCAGTCAGCTCAAGTACAAGTAAATAGTTGGGTCTTGTTAAAATAAATTGAATACAACTTCTGGGCTTTATTTTTCAGTAGAACGTGAACACATACCAGTGTACTCCTTAAGCTGTGTATTTATGTATGTGTTAAAATAAAAATAAAAAAAAATCTATCTGTGACTCTGTTGAGGTGTGATAAAATGAAAATTTTCCCCACAATTTCTCTAAGGAATAAAAACTTTTTCCCTTTATCCCCATGATAAAACCTCTTTGTGTAAAAAAAAAAATACTGTTGAATAGTTTCAACATATTAAAAATTTAATGTCTCCTTAAAATATTCAAATATTTCACTGTGTGAGAAGGGCAATATCATTTTTTTTTGGTACTGTTAAAATGCAGATTAATTGAATTATTTAATCTCAGTATTTTAGTGGTGTTGTTGTCCGATCCATCCACCAAGGTTCTGCTGATTATAACTTAGTCATGGGAAGAAAAAACTAAGCTGAGATTCCAAGCTCTCCTTCCTCCCTCTAATTGTTCTGGAGCAAAATCCGAGGCGTTTCCAAGACAACCGCACTGCTATTTCTCAAACGAATATTTGGTCTGCTGTATGGTTTGTACCTCTATGGACAAGACTGAAATATTTCTCAAGAATCTCCTTAAGATTAAGAGACAATCTTAACCAGAACCTGAAACCACGTCACCTGGTTCATTATGATGCATCCTTTGGGGCACCGTTCAATCAACTATCCAAAAATGCAAGTGGTTTGGGTCAACAAACCTACCAAATTGTGTCCATCTATACAAACTGAGAAACCAAGCAACCTTAATCAGAGAAGCAGATAACTTTAGAGATTCAGTTTCGAGAGTAGACACCAACACTAGAGTGAAAATTAGTTATGGAAGGATATGGATTTAATTATGCTGATGATGTGGTCCATTTGGCTACATTCAGGTAACTCTAGCAACAACTACAGGGATTTGTGATCAAAAGTTAAATTAGATTAAAAACGTTTTTTGAAGCCCTCTGCTGGGAAAAGGAGCAATTTCCCACTCCCTGTTGGGAGTGAATCACTGACCCAGAAGTGAGTGTTGTAACGACACGCAGGCAATGAGGTGATCATTTTAACTAAAAATCATTACTTTATTGCTTAGAAACTGCATGTATTTCTTACATATGAAGTTAAATATATTTGTAGATATATTTATTAAGCAAGCACACATATACCAGCGCTAGTAATGTTTGGTCTTAAAATAATAATGATAATAATAATGACAAAAATACATCCTTGACTTGTTTGCACGAAATAATTCAATCTGAAAACGTGAATACTTAAAGTTTTCTAAATCTATATTTTTGCTTTGCTTCTCCAAAAGCAAACACAGCTGTATTTGTGCAGCTGGAGGCAATGTTCTAATTTTGTGGAAAATGTCATTTTACTTTCTCAGTCCATATTTGTTATAATTTTCTGGCAGTGGCATTAAGAGAGAAAACGTGTTCTTTCTTTGCCTTTGTTTCCTGTTGGGTTGAGCAAATATTTAATTACATTTCACTTACATTGACCATTACCCATTCTTCTTTTACATCAAAGATTGCATGAACAAATTAAACCAAAAGCGTATCTGAAGCATTTAATCTGTGAAAGCAGAACCAAGAATTACAAAGACTTTGTCTCCTAACCAGGAGATTTTCTCCCATCATAACAAGTAGAGAGACATCATACAAAGAGGAGCAAAAACAAAGAAACGTTTTTTAGAAACTAAAAGTTGACATTTATTGCATGGCAGAAAATAGTTGGAGCAAGTCTACTAATATGTTCTAGGGAATGTTTATAGCTGTTAAAATATTTGTTTGGGGGAAAATTCTAAATAGTTTCCTGAGTTCATGTTAAGTCAACACTGAACACCCTTATATATGGCATTTTCCCTTCCAGACTAGAAGCCTTAGTGGATTTAGAAGAAGAATGTTGTTCCCTATACACAAAGGACATGTCATAGTTTTGTTAGATGCCCTCGCTTCTTCTTTCAACCTCCGCCTCCGTGAGCATGTCTTAGTTTTTCTGTCCCTTATCTTATTGTCTGAGGCACTCTTCTTTTAAATCAGTTTCATCCATGGGGATTAATAAAGTTGAAATTAAATTTAACCCTAGCTGAAGGAGATATAAAGATGCAAACGCCAGTGTGGCATCTCTTTTCACATATTGAATCGTAATATAATGTGCTTATCCGGAATGCCTCTGACAGGATTAACCAGAACGATTTAAGATTCCCTCCCCCCCTACTGGGAGTTCAGGGCACCAAAACACTGCTAGATACAAACACAAACACACACCACCCACAATTGTGCTGTAATTGACTCGGTTGGTGAAAGCTGAATAGCACAGAGCAGTAACTCACAGACTCAAAAGTCTTATTTATGTTCAATCGACTCTGCTGCTCGCTTCAGGCGAAAACTGTACCCTCTCTGTCAGCATTGTGTTTTGGAGCTGAACAGAAGTGTTCTGTAATAAGGAGCTGGCTGGATGCTGCTAACATTACCTCTACTGGGGATGGATACTTCCTGTGGCAGTGTTGCTCCAGCTTGGCGGTAAATATGAAGCATATCCGCTACGTGGTTCCCCATCGGTGACTTCTTGTTTTATATCTTTTATACCGTGATGGTTCAAAGTTTGGTCCTAAAAATGTTCTACTGGAAAAATAAACAGGTATAACCAATTCTGCTAAAAGGATTTTGCTGAATTAATTTTGTGGCGTGAAAATTAGATAAACGATTCGTAATTTCAAATCTTTTATTTTCTTTACTTTTAATGTTACATTTATTCTAAGGATTTTTGCCATTTTATCCCAATGTATATAAAACAAAATTTGTTTAGAAATTAACACACATTTTTGCATTGTTTTAATATCTTTATAGTGATGCATGCCTCATTAATTATCAAAAACAAACTTCTTGGTTCAATGAAAATAATTTTAAATCTGAAAAAAAAAAAAAAAAACATGAGATAAAGAATCTAAATTAAAAACTACCACAGATAACCCTGCAGGTGTGCTCCTTGCACTCTGTGAAAAAGGCTCACAGTGTCGTGATGTGAGGTGGTGAGTGGTGAGGGAGACGCCGACAGGCCCCGGATGTCAAAAAGATGTTTAATGAAGAACTCAAAATCCAAAAATCACTGGCAGCGCAGGGGACAGAACGAACGACGTTAGACGAGGACCCGACAAGAGACAAAGACAACAGGTGGGTTTAAATACACAGGGAGGGTAATCAGGTAACTAGACACACCTGGGAAGCAATCAACGGGGAAGACGCAGAGACTCGCAGGGGAACACAGGACACAAAACCTCAAAAAATAACTACACAGAAAACAGATCGTCACACACAGTGGAGAAAAAATCTCTACCCCATTTTGTTTTTAGACAATGACAAACCACAGAGAAAGAACTATCAGCCCTTTTCACAAAACGGTTCAAGCCGGGGTGAAAGCACCTTTTAGCAGTCTATTGATTTGTGAATGGACTGATGTGATGAGGGTTACTTCAGTAACTCACCTGACTTACCAAGTGAGGCAGTCGTCACAGACCTGCATCAGCTAAGCTGCATAGAAGCAATTCAGTTTGCAGGTCAATTGAGTATTAAAGTGATGCAGGGGAATACAGACAGAAACCACAAACATACAATCACTTCAACTAAAAAAATTAAGTTGAGGTAAAAATTTAATGACTAAGAATTGCATGTGTAAATATTCAACTCTACATCCGCCAAGACTAAAGATGGGGGTTATCATTCATTCTGCATCCTGTGTTTGCCATGTCAAACCTTTTTTGCTTCCTGTTTTTAGTTATTTTTTCACATCTTTGTTGGGACTTCTGATTTCCTGTGACCTCTGGATGTCACCCCTTAAAATTGAGTGTTTCTCTCTTACTTGGATTATTCATTACCTGTCAGTTTCTTTCAGATCTGTCACTTCCTCTTATTTCATTAAACAATTGAACTAACCCTTAGTGTTGCAGAGTACTTCCCAGGAGCTTTAACAAAGCAGTAAGTATGAAAACTTCTTAGTAGTTGTAAAAATAATGGTGTACCTTTCCTAAAGTGCTTAACCTCATCTCCACTTCTAAGAAGTGGTTTCAAATAGGTTGCAACCACACAGGTACTCCATTTTTCCTTTTACCGTATGTGCATTTGCATTCCATTAATTTCTGCGAGTACCTGTTGGTGATGCATTTTTGCGAGGCACCAACCCCAGAAGACCAGAGTTTGACACCTCCTGTCCGGAGCTTCACCTCAGAATCATTTAGATAATTTATGCTGTTTACTCTCATTCGACTCGACTGGTTCATTTGTAATGAGACTTCAGGCTTTATTTATCTACAAAACAGACTTTCACCCCTCCCCCAGAAGATGTTTTTTGCAGGATGCATCCCTAAAGTGACAAAACAACCCCAGCCACAAAGATGTGACTGCTGTAACTGACGTGAAGCTTCAGCTCACATCAAAGCTCTCACTAAGCTGAGACTTCATCTTTCTCCGCCCACCCTTTCTGTCTCCAGCCATCGTTCAGGGAGAACATTTGAGCTGCAGCGACGTCTGGATCAGAGAGTCGCAGATTTGTCTACACTGCCGACACACGGCTCTGGGGCAGATGGCAACTTCTGATTCTGGGCCAACATGCTTCATGTTTTTGGCAAAGAGTTCATACTTTTGTTGTTCATGAAAATTACATCAAGTGACGAGAAACTAGAAATCTGCTAAATAAGCATTGAAGTACAAGACTTTGACTGTATGCTCCACACGAATATGTAATTAGGAGTTTAAAAACTCAACCATATGAAAGTATTCGTTGTTACAGATTTGAAATTGAGGTATCAAGTTTGCTAACATTTCTAAAAGGCAAACTGAAGAAATAAAGATGACTTGAAACCTGCTTCAAATGTTTGACTTTTAGATTATGATTACAGATCTTGGAGAAGAGAAAAACATATCTGTTCTGCTCGTACGGTGAAAATTTGGTCCTATTTTTTTATTGCCTGGCTCCATCTACAAACGACAACCAACCAGAACAGCTGAGGACATTGAGCGGCATTAGAGGTTTCATTATGCGATTGATGAACCAGCGAAAGCAATGGTTGCAGTGTGTATTTTGGAACTAATGAGGAGAGTCCTGGAGCTTTTGAGGCTTTGAAGTTGGGCGCTAAAACCCAAGTGGTCAACTTTCTCACCCACTGGTGGATTTAAGCGCATTAAATGCTTTGATTGGTGCAACTTGGTTTCCCTGTTTCGGTTCTTAGTGGCAAAATGACAGCTGAAAGCTCAAGCCTGTTGAAGGAGGGGAGTCGGGACAAATGGAACAGCGGAGACACAGCTGTGGTGGAAAAAAAGGGATTAATGGGGAATCTGTTGCTTTTATCGTGCACTACATAAAAGCTGAATTTGACATGCATGTCAAGTTGAGGCAAGAGTGTCCTGGAGTATGTCTCAAAGAATAGAAGTGCTGAGGAGTTGTCTTTAAGCTAAAGAAAATAGCCTTTGTGCTTCTTTTCCTGATTTTAGATTGAGTAGAATGAACGTCTGTAACTTCTTGTTGGGAATCGTTATCGTTGTGAGAAGGTATAAAAGTTTGGGAACCTACGGAGCCCCGAGGGAACATGCGGAATTTATTTTTTCTTCTTCTTTACCTCGCCAAAAAATTACCAAATATACCCTTGCCTATTTTATACACAGTCGGTGGTAACAAATGTCAAATTAAAATTCCAAATAGATTTAAAAAGCCTCAGTGGAAAAAGTGTTTATGCATTCCTTACTCTTTGATTCAAAAACCTGATTGAAAATTGATTTATTGCTGCATGTTCATGTTTGTTTGTGTAAGGGTGAGTAGGACTCCGCATGAAAACAGACCTTTATTACCAGACTATCGCCACAAAAAAAACATAATCAAAACTGCTAGATGACTTTATCATCTAGCAGTTGATAAAGTCATCTTATCAACTGATGAGATGAAAATAACTAAAATATAGTCCAAATAGTTTCAATGTATTATTTTTTCCCCTTCTTACAAAGTTTCTGTTTATATCTAGGGACTGAAAGAGATGGAAAGCCCACAATTGACCTGTTTTGCTTTTACATTTTGCACATAGGTTTGTGGTGCATTTGTATCCTAATGAAAAAGGTATAAAACTTGAGATGTCTCACTAACAAGATATTAGCACACATGGAAAACCCTTAGAAAACTTTATATTGCAGCAGAAAGACTGAAGAGTATTGAACATATTTGTTATAGCATAATTTAATACTTTAATATTAGATATCACAATGAATAGTCCACATGTTGTGTCATGGGACTTTGCAAAAATATCACTCCATCAAATAAAGATGGTTTTTCCATTCTAACTTTTGTCCCATGTCTTGTCTCCAAAGATTAAATATTTTCTCCCACTTTTTTTTTTTTTTTTTGGCAATGTCTCAAAAAAAAAAATCCTTAATCTGAAGGAGAGCAATGCCACATTGGAGTGAGTTTAATGGTTATATCACTACAGTGCCATGTTTCTTGGTCACAGTTTCCTTCACTAAATATTTACTAATCAGGATTAATTTCTTCTGCATTTTCTACATGCTCTTTTTCCCTCAGGCCTGTTAGTAACCCTCAAATATTGCAGACGAAGAAGTTGAAACATAACCTCTTCTTTCATCAAAGCAAAATTACACCATTGGCATAATTAGTTAATTGACACGTCTAGAATCCTCAGCTCTTATTTTATAAAGGAAGACTGCTACTTTTTCTGATTTGAGTCGCCATCTTGTTAATATCCTGCCACAACCGCCTTGAGTGTTGTAAAACAACACTGCGGCAATGATTGGGAAACAATTAAGGAACTAATGAACTGAACATAACGATTCATCTTCAGCCAGATTTCATTCCTGCTTCCCATGGCCACAGAGACAGGAAGACATGAGACAAATAAGTGGCATTTAGAGCCATCTTGGGGGTGAAAGAACTGAGGTGTAGTTGTGCTGAACATAATTAGACGGGAACTATACATCACCTTATTCACCATAATAGAGGAAACCACAAAATATTTCCAATGTTCCAATGAGTCCATCATTATCAGAACCTTGCCTGAGGTTTTGGTGAAATGTGAATTTCTGCTTCAGCAAGGGAGTCGTTGAGCAGGTTTGGATTTGATTGGACAGACAGCTTCTGGGTCTTATCAGTGTTAAGGCTGATATTTCATGATTCATGCTGTAAACCCGAGAGCTGAATACAAACATGTTTGAAACTGTTTCCTTTAATGTTGAGTAGATGCTGCATCCAGACGTTTACATTTGGGGAAAGCAGTTTTTTTTTTTTTTTTTAATATCTAGCTGTTATTTGCTTAATCTATCAGACTAAGTTTTGCTAATGGCAGCTTTCTGTTCATGCTACTTCCTTTTTGCTCATTTTTATCTTCTCTTTCTGTTTTTCACATCAATGTCTGACGTCAAACTTTGTCCACTGGAAAAAGGCAACGGCTCCACTAAACCTTGCAGTGATAAGCGAGTACAGACAATGGATAGACTAAGATTTTTGAGATCAGATTATTAAAGCAGTGGGAATGTGCTCTGGAACAGGCCCCAGAGGAACTAACCATTATCTTCAGTGTAGCAGACTTCATAATCTGGATTGACACCAAATGAAGAAGTCATTAAATATTAACAGCCTCTAGTAGAACGTTATGAAAAGGTCCTAAACCTTTCAAAGTATTGCAGCACTAAAAATTCTCAAGTTGGGAGGCGAGCAGAATTTCTAAATATTGGTTGGATGTGTGCTTTCGAATTGTGACACTTCAGCCTCAAGATGTGAACGTCCATGGTAGAAGTTGGAGGACTAATGTGCAGAAATGTGAGCAAACAGGAGGCAGATGGTCTTTTTCTGTTTTTTTTTTTTTTAATGTTTTTTTTATAAGATATGATTACCATATCCTTATCAGATTATGGTAATCAATTATGTTGTCTGTTTATGCTTCACTGAAGCATGAACACACAATAGTGATGTGACAAAAGACAAAGAAATCTTCAGCACTGTCTGAGGGGTGTAATGTCTAAAAGCACAATATTGACCAGCTGGCAGAAAACAGATCTGACAGCAAAAATACACCAGGGAAACAATAGATACATTAAATCAGGATAAACAGAATCTCTTAAACAAGAACGCAGAAAAATTAAAACATACACCAACCAAAATAACACAATCACCACGGTAACTCATCTGATTTAAACCCAGGGATCATTAACAAGCTTCTGCAGAACTTAATGACAGGCTCAGACTCTAATTTAATCATGTGAATTTGTTGCTAGAATGAATTAAATCCTGCTCTACCATGACTTCCGAGGATGTTTATTGAGAAACATGCCTTCATGCCTTTCAAACACAATGAAACTCATGTTTCCGAGCATAATCAATAGTGCTCACATTTTCCTGTAAACCACGGTTGAAAAATCATAAAACTTTGCAGAGAGTCTCTGGTGTCACCACTCCCCTCCTTTTTCAGGCAACAATCCAGATATCACATGGTTAATGGGGACAATGTTGGAGAAGCTGCTCTGGCTGCATCTGTGTATCCCCAAGCTGAAATGTTTATCATCGTAATAAAAAAGCTCATTTGTGGGAGTCAACACCGAATTTAGAGAGTGAATTTCTTTACTACTGAATGCTTTGTAAGCTTTTTCTGTCAATTGTGTAACTTCTGTGGGTGGGATCTGTCTTCTGAAAAGACTCTGTGATGAAGTGCCCCCCAGTGCCCTGCTAGCCATTTTCAGCCATAAAAAAAATCACAGTGGACACAAAAATGAAGCTACATGATGCACTGAGAAAGAGTGGGTGAAAATCTCCTAAATAAAGGAACTGCAGCCCTCTAAGCTGGTTGTAAAAAGTGTTACAAGCTGTGATTCTTGGTGGGCACAGGGGTTGATAAAAAAAAAAAAAATTATTGAAAATGAAGCGTGACGGTAAGGACGGCCCTTTTTGTCTGAAAGATATTTATTTCTTGATGTTTGTTACTGAAAAACAAGTCAGTCAGGGCAGCTTATTTTTATGTTTTGCTTTATTAAATTTCAACATTACATGGACATGAAAATAAGGGAATACATATAGTAAAGTTGTATTTGCAAGAGGAGATGAGGAACCAACCAACAGTAAGAAAAAACCTTTCTCAATGCAGCCATTATTAATTTGCAGGAGTGTCCTGCTGTAGAGGGTAAGATAAACTAATTTATACTTTCCTAGACTGGATCGTCACAATACCATCATGTTTAAATGTTAAGTTTTATGTACTTTATGTGCCATGATCTTTATATGCCTGATGTCATAGGATGCACAACTTCTAAGACTTTTGTCCCAACAGTCCACCAAATATTTTCTGGCAAGACTTGTACATCATCGACATTGTTGTTTTTGAAATGGGCTTATGCATTTCTGCATAATCAGCAATGGTTTCACCTTGAAACTCTATTCTGAATCCAGTTTTTACCCAACCCAAATGTCAGGAAAGTTGCTTGACTGTTTTTTTTCCCCCCCACAATAAATGAAATTATAATTTAAATAGTGCTTTTACTATTTACTGAGCTTATTTCAAACTTTTGTTAATGTCTGAAGAATTAAGAATAGGAATTATACATTAACAGCCTGTTTGAGGTTACATGGTGGCTAAGCACCAAGAAAGTCCTGGCTTGAAGTCACAGCTTGATCATTTCTGTGTGGAGTTTAAATGAGTTATCGCCTCCATCATTTGACAGCGTTGGGGTAATTTGTCTCTATGAATTGTCCTGTGTGTGCACCCCTGTATGCATATAAGGTTATTTGTCCTGTGACCTGTCACTGGTCACCAGAAGTCACCAGAGAGATCCAGGTCACCTTTTGCCCATCTGGAGATGAACATCACCTCGGCAGGAGGTGTAGAAAATTCAAGGATGAATGAAAATAATCAATTTCAACATAAACAGTACTTATTGAGTTATATGGGTTAGCAGTCTTTTGTTGGTCCTCTCTTTAGAAACCTTAAAATTATAGAAACCGTAACATTAGATATAAATCTAAAAACGTACCCACATCAGACCCATAATCTTATCTGTCCCTGACTAAAACAATCTACTATGCTATCAACAATTAGAAAAAAATCCTGCTTCCATCAATCGTCTTCCAGCACTGCATCTTCTTTTTCTTTTGCATGACAGTCATGCAATTTGACTGCTTTTATGGGCTGCACTCCTGCACAGAGTCGCTCATTTTGGAAGAGAGTGTCAGTGAAGATCGTTCCTTGTAAACTATGAATCATTAATGCCTTCACATTCGTGCCAGTGCGAGCTCTGTGAACATCCTGAGAAGCAGTTTGATGTTTAATATGCAGCTGCTGTGAAAAATATCTACCCCCCCTAAGCCCCCATACAAGTGACTCTTGTCATACATTTACATGTCTGAGGCCCAGTGAGATGACACTGCAGTGGGATGACTTTTATTTGACTCAGTGATTCAGCCTGATGGTGGAACTTTTCTGAAAAAACCCCGGCCTTTTTCAGCCTCTGTACGTCTGCACACTGGAGCTGGTAGGTTGAACTCAAAGAAGTGTACAGAAAGTACAGTCCTACAGCGGCAGTGACTAAGGACCCAGAAACTTTTGCTGAAATGAAAGCAAACATCGTCACCTCTGTGAAATTTGTTACTCATCCTTTGCCTTTTCTGTCTGACCCCTAAAGGCCCATCCAAAAAAGGTATAGAAAATTTGCATTTAGATTATAGCCTGAACTATGTCACAGCTGTTCTGCACAATGTAGCGGTCTCTCTAATGTCTGATTCATCAGAATTTTTTTTTTCTGATCTGATGCCATGGTGGTTAATTTGCCCAACTTTGCGATAGTGTCAGATTGAACACTCTCAGTCTAGCTGTGCCACCCTGTACCCCGTCTCTCCTCTAATTTCACTCCTGTGCGGTAATTGCAGTATTAGGGTCATGCTGTCAACAAAGAGGCGTCCCTCTGCTATGCAAGGACTTCCCAGTGAACATTATCAGGAAAAAAAAAAATAAGATAATCAGCGTACAGCGAGAGCCCTCATTGATTTGCTCGTAAAAAAAAGAGTACTCAGCGTGATAAATGAAGAAATATTACTCTGCAAACTGCAATATCGCCTGAGCGGCAGCAGTTTTACAGGCGTGATATAACCATTTAGCGGTTTTTTATTTTTGACTAAACTATGTCGTAAAAAATCCCAGCAGTGTAGCTGCTCTGTAAATCACAGAAAACAAAGACTTATCCATCATCCTTCAAAAGCCTGTGTCAGCAGAGAGAGACGAGATGGGGGGGGGGGGGGAAAAACTGGCATCTACTGTCACATTTATTGCTATTCATCTGCTCGTATCTGCAGGTGCTGAAATGGAGGTCCACAAATACAACCCAAGTGTGCATAAATAAGGCAATTAAAAAAGTCTTGGAAAGTAGAATGATGTTGCAGAGTTTTTAAGGTTTTCAGCCAACATAATTTTAAAGAGGTCTAGATCCATAGATCCCTGGGGTTTCTGAAATTATTTCAAAGTTTGGCTGATTTTTACTCTAGTTTTTTTCTGGCTAGTTCTTGTACCTCCAACCATGTCAGCATAAAAGTGGAGTGTAAAAAAAATCTGGCCTGCTATATGTTTTTATGTGACCCTCTTGATTCCAGACTAATCAAGCTTAGATGCTTAGACCGACTAAGTGACTAAGCATCGATTTGTTATCAATCAAATCGATGCAGTTTTTTATCTGTTTACTGCCAAATTATATCAAGTCGGTCCCTCCAGTTTCTTGAGAATTATTGTGGAAATTCACATAAAATCAACAAATCCCTGCACTTTCTTTTGCAAATAATTGTGATTTTTATTGCAGATTTTTCTCAAAAATTGCCAAAAACTTTCTTACTGGTCCTGAACAGCTGCCTCAGCTTTTATTGATGTCAGTTTATAGTCCATGTTCTATACACTGAGTAATAAGAAGCTGCACTTACTGTCATAAATAAATGCGAATATTTCCAAATTAGTACCACAAACACTTTGATTTTTATTGGAAAACTCACAAAAGGAATCACGAAATCCTGGAGGGACTGAAAAGATATTTAATATTATTTAGTTTTGAGAATTCGTTGATATTTTAACAGGTTTTACTGATCCATTTTGACACAACTGGCCCTTTAAGAGCATTCAGCATATCTTATTTTGAAGGGATGGCTTCTTCTTCTCTGTACGGCCTATATTAGTTGTGAACTTTTTTCAAGGTGATTTATGACTCTTACCAGATTTAGTGAGCATCTTTACAAAGTATGTTCTGAGGTTGTTGCATACATGTTTCCCTCTAGGATACATGTCTTGTATCCTAGGTTTACATCCTAGATGGGTTTGTATGACCTCTAGGATACAAAACCCATGTCCTTCCTCAACAAGAAGAACATATACAAGAGAGATAGAGAGACTGGATTCAGTGAGGAATAATTTGGTCCAGGTTTGACCTGGTTGTATATTGTGTTTTCTAATCTGCGTTGATCTCAAACAGTGTTTGAGGAATCTCTGTTGAATACGTTGAATAATTCAGTTGAGGTCTGACTAGTCTAAATATGTATGAATGTAAAATAGACAGGGTCAAATGAAGTACAGACTCAAAACAGACATTTGTTGATGCAAATCGTACCTGAACTTTTTTTTTTTTCAATAACTTCAGTATCACCAGCCAGCACTGGAGTACAAGGGTATTTGTTTTGAGTACTTTCATTGCATACACCAAACGGGACGCTACAACAAAACGGTTAGAAAATAATTGTTGAAATTACAGTGGGTGAGCAGCTTGAGTTTTTCAAACCTAACTGATTATTAGGTCAAAGTTTAGTGACATTCTCCTGAAAATGGTCAAGTAGTAAACTAAGAAAGGAGACCTTTTAGAGATTTCTTGTCGTTTCCTGACAATCAACAATTACAACCGGCCCATCTAGAAGTACTAAATGCATAACCACATTTTTCAGCATGACATTGGAAGAGGATAGTCCTGATTATGTAGCAATATGCAGATGAAAGAGAAAGGGTTCTGTAGTCCAAGTCGATATGATTCAGAGTACGTTACAGTCTAAGAAATGTGCAGAGGAGCTCAGGTCCAAAGGCGATCTCATAGTTCTCCACAATGCTTCGGAGTAAGAACAGATAGTTGGATTTCTGTGTGTTTGTCTCCTCTGCAGAGTCTGTGATTCTGTTATGTGCCAAGCTTTATTAGTGATTATCTCCCTGATGTTGCGGGTCTTTTATCATCCGTAACAAGTTTTAATAATGGGGAGGATGCCTGCACAGTGATGCTCAGCAGTGAAAATGACAGAGGTTGTATGTGGGGAAAGCTAAAATCCATAGGTTCTTTGTACTGCAGTCTACGCAAAGAATGGGAGTTAATACATCTTTTGCAAAAAAACAAAACAGGCAAAGCATGTTTATCAGCCCTCGGGATGTGAATATAATGCACGACAGCGTAAAAGTTTTTCAGTGCAGCTTCGGATTTTTATCAAAATGCGTAATGTGCTGCTGTAGCTCAGCTACAGCACTTCAAATCCATCAAGGATGAGAGACTACATGAGCCACTCTTGCCTCCTTATTCATGGTGAAACTGGAGCCCTGCTCTCATTGATGTCGGGGAGTTTAAATTGAGCATCTGTTTAGAAAGTAGTTTTTTTGAAGCATTAATCAGGGAGTGTTTCATTATTTTATGAGGAGACCGTCTCTATAGGTGACAGCATCATTTAGCTTGAGAAGGAATGATGTCCGACTAGATTACAGGTTCATCGTTCAGGAGCACTGATCAGGAGCCGTGCATGACTCTGCATCATTATGCACTGCCACAACAACACTGTTGCTTTTAATTAAATGACATAGATACTTTTTTAAAGACTCACTGTAACTACACTGCATGCATTTATGAGGAGATTCAATCATCTGCGGAATATTTATTTTACAGTTTTACAGTGAGAGTGTGCAGCTCCAGACAAAGGTTTTAACATCACAACAAGTTGCGAAAAAAACAACTTCTTGCTATTATGAAATCTATAACATCACAAATCTTTAAGAGCAGCTTTACAGCTGTCTGAGGACCCATGTTTTAGACGAGAGCTGTTTTCGGATTAGTTATCCACAATTTAATGTCACCAGGAGTAACTGGAAGCCTCTATATCAATCTTCAGCAGTAATTTGCTCCTCGGTTATCACCACAGCTGCTTCTCTGAATAGCTCTTCAACTTCATAAAAAATAAGTGAGTTTGTAACTGTTACACTGGTGATCATGCTGACTTGACTTGTTATTGTACCCAAACCAACTTCACTCGCAGTGTCGCATCTTCAAAACACAACATATGTACCAGAACTATAAATAATCAAACACCTTAAAACTATTCACTAGTGCAACGCATCTCTTTTAGCAAGTCTTTCCAAATAATGACTTGGACAGATTTAAGCTAAACATAAAAGCAATTAGGCAGTTTGTGTAATAGTTTTTCAAATATCTTCCCTTTAAAAATTGTATGAATAGTAAAAATAACCATCTTTAGGCACCTGCAGTAACCTTAAAGATGCAACTCTTGCTGCTCATCAGTACGTTAAGAATTTTGAGGGTTTTAAAGAAGTGCCTTAACAGACATAACTTGGAAACTGCATTCCTATGGGGATTTTAGTGATATATTTTTAGCAGCGAAATCTGGGGACTGCGTTCTTTGTGCCTAAATTAACATGATATATTTTTATCTCTTAGCTGGAGCAGCTGGTAGGGAGCACTTGCTCTGCCCTGCAGTGGTTCAGATCCTGAGTTCCTGTGTGAATATTCATGATTTTACCTTTTCCCCCCCCAACTGCTGTCCCTTGGGGAGTACCACAAGGCTCTATTATGAAGCCACTACTACTTTTATTTAGTTGTTGCCTCTTTACGTTATTTTTAAAAAGCATGGCCTATTGTCCCAGTTTTATGTTGACTGTCACATTTGTTTTCCTCCAAAGTGCAACAGGGCAGCCACTGTTAAACCTCACTTCTTCCTCTGTGACATCAGGGGATGGATGGCACTGCATTTCCTTACATTTAATTAAAGTGATGCTTTCTATTCTTCCCTCTCCCAGTTCTACTCCTGTTGATCTCTTGCTTCACATGACACCTTCAGTATCATCTGTCTATAAACAAAAAAATGAGTAAATAAACAAAATCCCCTATGATGTCAGTTTTGCATCACATTAGCCTTATAAATAAGGGTGAACAGTAACTAAATTGTAATGTATGGGTTCATGCTTTGTATTAGCTAAACTATTTACAGAATGTAGTATTCAAGCATTAATGAAGTTTGCCCTGTTTTATTTCATTAAGCATTTTACAATAATGTGGGGTTTTATTGGCTGCTGCTTCTTTACTCGGTGATCCATATAATCCTAAACCATCTCTGGTTTTCATCTGCTGACTGTGCATCCTCACTCCATGCAGCCTTTTACCTTTGTGTGTCCCAGTATAGATTGGTCCCAGTTTGGATCACTTTTGAATTAACAGAGCTCTAATCACAGCAAAAAGTCCCTTTTAACAAAATCCCTCCATTTTTATTTAATCCAGGATCAAATCCTGGTTTAATTGCCCTCACAGATGTAGTAAGAGTGTTTTTTTATTGTTTTAGCTGCAGCACTAATGTAGTTTATAGCAACTACCTAAACCTTTACATCAGCATAAATGGTACAAAAAACTGGCACATTGCATAGTTATGTTGCTCTTTTCAGTGAGCCGGCTCTTGTGTCTCGTCTTTCAAAGAAGAGCCGATTCTTTTGGCTCCCAAACGTCTCTTAATTTATTATCATCTCCGTAATTGAGATTAGTTTTATGTATTAGTTCTGTTACAAAAGCAGGAATTCTTATTTTTGTGTATTTTAGTTAAACTTTTAGTTTGTTTTTTTTTCTTTTTTCATTATTTTAAAAGTTCACACAATATTTTCTTGACAGATGGATAGAACTGTCAAGCAGTTTAGCCAGTCAACAGACAGACCATGTAGGGAACTTTCTTTCTTGATTAAATTTATCAACTTAATCAAGTATGTTTTCTCTCACCAATAATTACCTAGAGCAGCATCATCTTTTTCTCTGTGCTTGTCCCACTTAAGCCAAATGATGGAGAGGACATTAGACAGCAGGTGGCTTCTGGGTATTTTAACTTTTCTTTCTACCACCAAATGAGTACTATAAGCTACCCTTGAGCCAAATGACTTAATTGAGTTTCAGGGGCAAGGCAGACTTTGAGTAACTTTGTAACCGCTGCATTCCTGTGGTGACTTTATGCTGCCCATCACATCTCTCTGAACAAAGGTGAGAGGGACGTTTCTCAGAAGCATGACCAAAAACGTACAAAATCCAAAATAAATGAATTTATTTGGCAGCCTTTCCAAAAAATGCCAACTAAAATTCTAATGTATTCAGAAATTATTTCCACCCCAACCTGTTTAGCTTTCATTTCAGATGAATAGAAGTGTTGAAATGTTCAGGTCGAACCCTGACACGGCACAACCACAAATGAAAGAACCCGCTGAGAGGTCGGCACAAATATAGATTTTACCATCATAATGTCCAGATGTCAGAGTGATCAGGGTGAGTTTGTTCACAAAGCCCGAGTCAATATTTTACTTGGCACAAACTGCTTGTACTGACCTCTCTAGGTCCAATGGTCTTGTTGCCATACCAACTAAGATTTATCATTGTGAGTTGATTTTTGTTCAAAAAAGTTTGCCTATAATTGTGCAAGGATATGGCTTGCAGTGTTGTTGATTATATTTGGTCACTCTAACTTTCTTTTCCTAATTAAGCTTATGAAAAACTGAGTTCCTCAAGGGCTCATAGACATTAGATAATGCTTTACCTTTTCCCAACTGCTGCAATTTTATACCATACAAAGACAGAGTGTGTGTGTGTTAGAAATAAAGCTACACAGGCATGGGGTCTTTCCACCCGTCTCACGTCCTGGTGGTGATGTTGGCCCTTCAGCTCAGGTGCCCAGTGGGCGGTTGTTTGGGGTCTGTGGCTGGCCATCGGTGGTGTGCTGCGGTGATAGGAGTCATGGCTTCGCTTTGGCGGAGGAGCTGGACAGTCACCATGGAGCAGCGTATAGGCTGGGGAGACAAAGAGTAGGCGCTGCTTGGATGCCTCCAGGTCCTTGGTGTTGGGTTGGTGGAGTCCCTGATGTTTGGCCTTCCTCCATTGCTTCTCCCTGCTGCTCTCCCAGGCTGGTGGCCTGCCTGTGATTGGGTGGGCGGGGTAGTGGAATGCACCTTATTGTGGTGTCGGGGTGGTTGACGGGCTGTGCTTGGCCTGGGGCGGTGGGTTTGTGCAGGTGCCTGGCATGAATAGCTTCATGGACAGGTGATCTGGGGTTTGGTGTTGTTGGCCAGGCTGCTGGGAAGGGTTCATGGTTCCCTGCTCTGTTCACAACTGTGTTATGGGGTAATGTCAGTGATGCTGGTTGGAGGATGCCACCAAGGGATTGCAGTGCTTTGGGGGTCCTTTGCAGCCACGTCGTCGTAGCAGTGATGTTGGTTTGTTTGCATGGTTGCAGCGTAGCTGGTTGTCGGCAGATCTTCTGGATGCATCGCTGCAGTCCCCTGAAGGTTCTGGCTTCCCCTTCGACTCTCTTCTGCTGTTTCTGGGGGAGCTGCTCCCAGGCCCAGGTTAGTCCATTCCCTCAGTCAATAGACATTGATGAAGCGGAAAGTGCGGCGCAAAAATCCATGAATATAACTGACACCTGTAAGAAAAGCAGCATCTGACTGCTGTTTGAAGGTATTATGTAAGATATAATATATTGAATAATATTACCATGGGTCTGTTCGGTAGATTTGTTTGCAGCGTTTTGATTGTTTTTGTGTTTCGTAAAACTTAGAACAAAACAAAAGTAAGAATGCCTGCTTTCGTAACAGAATAAATACATAAAAGCAGGCAAGCATAAGACTTTTCATGGAACACTGAAAGCAAAATGATTTATCATGAAAATATTTATATTTGCCAAGTTAGGCTATGAGGCTACAGCTGAAAATAAATTAAGAGCTGTTTGGGAGCCATGCCACAAGAGCCGGTTCTCTGAAAAGAGCCAAATTTCCCATCACTAAATCTTAGTGACAAAGATGCTGAAGCAGAGAGGGAACTGCATAGTTTGAAACGTATAGTGAAATAATTTAAATTTAAATCTATAAAGTAGCTATGCATCATGATTAAGATACGTTAAACTATGTTGAAGTTTATAAATCAAGAATTAGACTATACTCTATTGGAAGTTAAAGAAATGAAAACAAAAAATATAATAGAGATACTACATTAATTCCACTAATAAAGCAATTATGTAAAACGGGAATACAGGTAAAACATTTTCAGGGGGTTTTATAGACATTTTGAATCTAAGCTTTACTTAAAACAAAGAAGGAAAAGTAAATAGGGAGGGCAAATTCAAACTGCCGCAGAGGAAGGAATCTAATCTTAATGTGGTCTGACATGAGGCTACTGTCTATCTCACTGAATTATCTGGACAGCAGCTTCCACAGAACCATTAAGCTCTGCTGAATGAGAAATCTGTACTCTAACACCTGTTGTTCTGACTGTGAGGTCACTCGGACACTGACGGCCTGATGGTTGTGTTCCAGGTCATGGGAAATTTTGGTGGTTCTCCTTTTGATCTGGAACTGGGTTAAATACGACTGGAAACGCCAAAGAAAGCTGTACTACATGACTCAGCACAAGTTTGAGGCACTGAGATAAAAGTAGAAACGAACTCCTGCAAGAACTCTACCCAGAGTTAAATGAAGACAGTGAATCATCCATCCATCCATCCATTTTCCTTCACCCTTGTCCCTCAGTGGGGTCGGGAGGGGTACAGTGAATCATACAACGCAAAATAAAAATGTGTTTTGCAACTGAATCCAAAAGGGTGGTCAGACATGGAATCTGTTTTTATGTTTGCTTGGGCCATTCATGTGTCAGCAACAATGACGACACAAAGATTCACTGATATTCTGGTGGGAAATCCTTTGACTCTTTTTTTTTTTTTTTTTTAGCTTTTCCTTCTTCTCCCTATCTGAGTAGATGTTGTGTAAACCAATGTATTTTGGTGCTGTAGTTAAAACAGTATATCTATAAGTTAAGCTAAAATAAAATGAATTTGGACACATTCTCAAACACAGAAGAGGTACAGACATGCCTTTAATCAGAAAGAGGGCTTGGGATAAAAGTAAGAGCAATGTCAAGTGGGATTTGTTTTCCAAGCCATCATAACTGGGACACCAAATGTCAACAAGCTTTCTCTTTAGACATTAATGTAATCCTCCTATTGAAATAAAAAGTCACATTGAAGCTTTAATACATTCAACAGCTTTTGTTGGGGGTTTTTAACTACAGAGTTTTACATTTCTAAGTTAAATAGTTTATTTAAAACCTTGTTTCTCAGTCCATCCAAAAACTGTTATTTTGGATCATTAGGCATAACGGCAACCTGCCTGAGTGACATCAGCTCCTGCTACTCGGTGACGAATGCGGTTTGGTGATGTTCCAGCAGTACTTAGAACAACACGCCTTCCTGTTGTGCCGTATTATTAAAAAGCACATAAAGTCATGTTAATGATGAGATTCTGTCACGGTGTGTTTGAAAACTAGTTTGTCTTCTTAGGGCTTTGGGAGGTGGGAGTTCCACATTTGATTAAAAGGTGTGAACATTAGTGTTAAAATATATCATAAATCCTCAACAGTCTGTTCTGCCAGTGCGAGGTCTTGTTAGGATCTGGAAAGATGTCCCCATCTTTTTCAATGCCTTTTGTCCAGCGTTTTAAAGTTTTTTGTGTTAACATTAAAAAAATATATATGTTGATAAACTGCTTGTAATGTGTTAGTTGTAGTTCAGATTAAATTGTTGTTGCTTATTAGCCTCACATTGTTGTAGTGTAATTAAATCACTTAAATCTCCTCTGATGTATCCCACTCCAATAATAAATTAGAATTAGATGAACCTCTATAATTTCTATAAGCCACTATAAGTGTGCATCTTCTGCTGCTACCTAATAACAATAAAGTATCACTTATGTTTATTCATATTTATAGCAGTTTCCATGATTGTTGACAGCTCAGGTAAGGATGTGTAAAAGTCTTATTTTAATGCAGTGGCAATTTCTAACAGATTTTAATTTGATAATATTTATTCAGCATGGAAAATATTAAGCTATAGAAAATGATTATTTTCAACAAATTGCCATGTTTATTCATGCCTCTGATTCCTGTGAAAATGGGCCACAGAAGGTATTATTTTGTTTTTAGAAATTATTCTGAAGATTGGTACTTTTCCAGTCTTAACATGCAGCAAAAGAGACAGCTTTTTTTTGTTGGTCGCACTTCAAAACGGGAAGAACAAGAAAATACTGTTCAAGTAGGGCAGCTGTGTATTAATCTCAGGTCAGGTTATGGCTACAAAAATGCTTACTTGCCTATATTTACAGTCTTTTAATGTCAAAAGAGCTGAACAGAGATTCTGAGAGAGAACTCAAGACTGGATGATATGAAAAGAAATGGTTATAGATTTGTGTCAATCACCCTTGGAATATATTATAGAAAAAGCCTACTTGTTCTCTCGCGGGGAGAGTATTAGTGCATAAATGTGACAAGATTGACTAAAAATAAGAATTTCTTAATATGCATTTTTTTTTCCCACTGAAAATAAGGGTTGATCAAAGAAAGAAGTGGTATCTAGGAGCCTTGCAACATTTAATGAATGTTGCAAGGTGATTTATTACTCTACAAAGCCTCACAAGGCCAACTATGCCGACTTGTTATGGGAACTGGAAAAAAAACAATCCCTCTGGTCTTGTAATTTCTCTGTGAGATGGGTCACCATCGGCACGCTTTAATTCCTGTAATATCTTTGGATTTGGTGCAACACGAGTAGACAGAAGATGATGATGAGCTGGCTTACTGTAAACCTGTGTCTGCCTTATAGCTGTAATCAGCTGGATCTCATTTTTCTACTCCCACTCTTTACTTTTCTGTTAGTTCACATCTCCGGTTGCCAAGTGGCTCAATGAATTTTTTATTTCCAGTATAAGGTGCTACACAGAAAAGGACGAAATCCTCAGTGTGTGTGGGTGGGGATGTCAGTCTGTGAGATCGAGTCATCGATTAATAGAAGTAAGTAGCACATGCAATCGCTGCTGGGGTTATCCAGACTGACTGAGCTCTGTTGGAGGAACGGCAAAGGTCTCGAAATTCATGTTATCATCCTGTAGTAATTACAGTAAGGTTTGATAGCCTGCTTCTCTTTATGGCAAGAACAGCGTGAGATTGAAATACTCCTACTGATGCGTTTAAAGAGTTGTACATATGCAGCTTTGCTTATCTCAGGCATTCTGCTTTTCTGCTGAATGAAACAAAAACTGTTTATAGAACATGTTTTGATCTCATTTTGGTATTTTTTAAAAATGATCTTAAAGGTCTATGTGTAAAAACAGACTACGAGAAGGGCATATGGTTTCCATGACATCAATTGTGAATAAGTGTGTTTCTTTCTATCGGTCCATTTGTGTTCTAGTCACATGATTGGTGAATACGCTACTGCCTGCGCCTTCCCTTCAAAAGCAGCTTTTTATACTTGCTGTTGCAATTTCTAGAAATGCTGTTCAGAGATGTCATCCATTATCTTGTTTTTCCTCATTTGGGTGTCAGTAACGTAGCCAGGACTTGAAGATAATCAGATAATGGTGTTAGTTAATGACTTTAACTAAACACCCGGGGCTCTAAAGTGTGACCTGATTTCTTAATAGTCCTCCTGAATCTTGACACTGAAAGAATCCCTGAGGTTCAACAAGATGCACATGCCCTAAATAAGACTAAGGAAGCATAGCCGTACTGTAACTGGTTACTTTTTTCTGGTATTTGGTAGCGAGAGCCCTATGCTTTCATAAAATGCTTCCCCAGAATCTAAAATGCCACCTTGTATTGATTTGTGCTAAAAAGTTCATTTCAATTTCAGTTCAGATAAAAAGGTCATCTTAGATGCTTGTGAATGATTTAACCTGTTTTGTTGTCAGATTGTTAAAATGACAACATCAATTCCTAACAATTTTCAAGAAGTTTCAGAAGTTTAGAAAAAAAGTAAAAGCAGAAAATGTGTAAAAGCACAGCTGAAAAAAAAGATAGTCCAGTATAAGGCCTTAACCAATAACTGAAGTTTTTTAGTTCAATACATGGTAACTGAAGTTAGAAAATAGGAATCATAGTAAAACTCAACTTCTTCATTTAATGCAGAGTGCCACCTTATATTCATTTAAATATATATATATATATATATTTAATGTGTTTCAAACTATATAGCCTATATCTCCATTATGAGAGAGAGAGAGAGAGAGAGACCCCCGAGTTTGAACCATGTATCGGCCTCGTTTCAACGGAAAGTAATTATTTAAGTTTATTCAATAAGGCTGCAGTTATTCATGACTTCCTCGACCATCTGGACACGAGAGTCGTTGGATCACATCAAGCTTCATGTAAACAGCGTCTCAGTTTGAAAAGCCGGATGTTTTTGGTTTTGTAACTGAAATGCAGCTCAAGCCAAACTGGAGTCACCATCTCAGGCACATGGTGACTGGAAACATGGCAATAAGCATGGTAATTATGAGAAATAACTATACAAAAGCACATCTGGACCACAGCTGAGGAGCGAGTGTGAAGAAACGACCCTTCCTTATTAAAGCATTCCTGTCGATCCGTTAGATAAAAGGCCTGAGGACAGGAAAAACAGCACACCACCTGAATGGTCCTCAAACATACAGCCAATTTAAAAGCTAATTAAACCTGAGCTCATCACACAAGATAAAGCAGCTGTTAGTTTATACAACGTGCGCTGGACGGAAATGTTGATGGCGCTGCATGCTGTCAGACCTCAAGCTCCAGACACTTACACCTGTCTCCCACAGAGGCGCCTGTGCAGATAATCAGTTGCTTCTGTCGCACAACACGGAAATTTAATTTTTTGTCCACAGAAGAGAAACAAATCAGTGGAAGATAAAGCATGCCTCTCTGTGAAGCACCATATCAACGATTCTAGTTTTAAGCAGTCTGTGTAGCATTTCATCCTGTGGAGCTTAAATGATGTTAATAGAGAACACTACGTTACCATTAATCAAAGCCAAGTGATATGATCAGGACTGACAGCTAACATATTGACTGGGAGGTTTCAACAACTGTCTGTGTTTATTAGAGCTGCATGCAAGAAGAAGTAGGATTGGTTAAGAGTGACTGTACCCATCATGCCGGTAATAATGATAGACGATTAGTGATCAGACAAATAAAGGACCACGTTGCTCTGTAGCAGGAAATCGCAGTTGTTTTATTTCTCTGCTAACTTCTCACAGTCTGTCTACATTACACTGTCGATATTCTGTCCTGTGGTGCCAAACAGCCAATTTTTTATGGCTTCTGTGGTTAGCCTGATTTCCCTTTATCAGAAAAGGCTTTAATTGGGTTCAATTGGCTGTTAACACACTAGATTAGTCATTCCTCTGACCAATCTAGTTGTAGATCTCCATTTAGAATTTAAAATTGTGGCTGCTGGAAAATTTGAAGTTGGGTGGCCACATAAAAAAAAAAAAACATTTTTTCTAGAAGAGGATAGCAGGTTTATTTATTTCATGGATAGTAGCAGACTGAGCAGCATGTTCAACACAGCTTTAGGGTCCTTCATTGTTTTTACTCAATTGTAATTGAAAGCCACTTGAACTCTGATGATCTGAACCAAACCCAGTTGATCTGTGCTGCTTGGTTCTGGTGGAACAGGGCCTTCAGACTGCTTGGCTAGTACATTTGAACTTGGAAATTGATGAAACAAGTCAGATATGATGCAAAGTAAGATGTACTCTTCATATCGTAGCTTCTGAACAGACTCCATTTTTCCACTTTTCGCCACAGAATATTTGAATCCGTATAACTTAGAGGAATTATCCACACAGACAGGTTTGGTCAGGATTGGCTTTTTTTTTTTTTTGCAGATGTTGTGGTGTAAATTAATAACTGTAAAGGGATCAAATCTTTTGTTTTCTTTTTTGTAGAGCTAAGAAAATTGGATTGATCCTCTTTATATGCATCTGTAAACGGCAAACCTTAGGCTGCAAATCCCTTTTCTGCACTGCATCAGTAATTTATAAAGACTCGTGCTGCTTGTTTGATTCTCCCTTTGCCCTTTATCTGTATGGCTTTGCACAGTAAAATAGTCAACAGCAACTCACAAAACCCCCCACCAGCAGCATCTCTGTTTGTCACCAGAAAAGCGGAGTTCACATAAACCCTCTTGCCTCTTTGTTTTGTATCAAATCTTAAATTTGTATTCAACATAAATCTGTGGAACTTCTTAGTAAATTGCATTAAAGTCAGATTTAATATTCTTGTTGCGTATTTGATGTTGGTGATGCTTGTATAATTCTTAACTATTAGTCGTCTTTTAGTCCTCAATTCTGTGTGGGAATGGATTTGTGATATTAAAACATGATCTTCTGTGGCTGTGTCAGTGAGTTCACAGGCAGAAAATATAAAAATGTTGTCTTCAAAGAACAAACCGTCAAAAGAAGCCTGAAAACCTTTTGTTGCTCCTCTTGTGGAAAAGCTGCTCTGAGCTTTCAGAGCGTGTCACGCTTTATAAAAAATACAAGAAAAGTGGACAGAGAGTTAATTTAGCTTAGGCAGCATGGACTGAATAGGCCGGTGTGAGATTGTATGCGAGTGAGATTAAACAGAAAAAGAAAGAGAGACTCAAAGTCAGCGGCAGATCCTCCATCATCTGCTTTCAAAAGCTTAAATCTTAAATGCTTGAAAGTGCAAACTTTGGCTCAGAGGCTGTTTACATGGCAGATTTGTCGGTACTCCAGTATGACCACTGTTTATTTCCTTTTTCCTATTTTTTCATCCATACTCACTTTCATGCATGTAATAAATATACAAGAGACTGACTTTGAAACGGTGAGTTAAATTTGATAAAAACAAGTCGGTTTTCTTGTGCGTTGCCAAACCACAAGAGGCACAACTGTGTTGTTGTCATATAGATTCAGTCCACGTGCGTCTACCCTGCATGACGATCATTGAACCTCTTATCAATGACGCACCAAAAGGTTGCTCAGATGGTGGTGTACCTGTTGGGTTTGTGTCGTTTCACTTTGTCCCTGGCTTTTGTTTGGTGACTGTCTCCCTCCGTCACAAAGTTTGCCTTTGGTGGCATAATGCTAAAGGCTTGTTTACACGCACCCCGTGGGAAGGGGTTGGGGCGTGAGGGGGGGCCGTGATCTGAAACGAGAGGCGCCTGAGCTGTTAGAGGAGCGCTGGGCTGACGAGGGAGCATGCTGCAGTATAAAACCCATGAGAGAAGTGCCGTGTCAGCGCCGCAGGCTTTTAAAATCTGCCGGTTGGTGTTCCTGCACTGCGATGTCTGCTTTCAAGAACACGTAGATGTAACAGAACCCTCGGAGAAGCTTTAAGAGGATCCCGAGGCAACAAGAAAAGCTTCATAGGGTCGGAGTAGAAACGGCTCATCCTTTTTAGTAATGACATTGTTGTTGTCAACCTCTATTAGCATCAGTTTACATGTCCTTTCTATCCAGCCATAAATTATTAGGTCGTAAGAGGTCCTGTGAAGGAAGGAGGAAAAGTCAGAGTAACTCTGGCCTTTCTGTGGTAAGTTGTTTTATTTCATCATAAGCTGGGGCTCCCAAGATCAGCTCAGCGTTTTTTTTTTCACCGTGACAAATGTCTATTCTGTGGTTTTTTATTTTAATTTTATTTTCTTTTGAAAGTCTGTGAAAAGCGTGGTCTTATGGATAATTCTTCAAAGGTTTCAAATCCTCTTTTGTCGACGTTTTTGTAAAGACGAGCATCCCTGCATATTAATATTAAACGGTTATAGAGGGGGGGGAAAAAAAAAACATACAAAAAAGATTCTAGTTTTTTTGTTTTGTTTGTTGTTGGGCCCATGTTCTGCTGTCAGACAGGACTTTTAAGGAGTTCATGTTCAAATAAAAGACAGCAATATTTCCAAATCAATGTGGCAACAAAAAGGCCCAGATTATCACCAATCCATCACTGTCTGACATTTGGCATACTGTATTGAAATGCCTTTCTAAACTCAGAGTGCTGTTTTAAAAACATAAATTACTAACATCTCCTTTAATTTTTGATCAAACATCTCTTTAGTTTAATCTAAACATCTTAAATGTCTTGAATATCTCCAACTTGTCAGTATTCTTTATTATAAGCCGATTCATTTTATTCAGTTTGGAAATGTCCTTACAATTCTTCCCAGAATCAGTAGCAGCCATATCATCATTCCTCCTTAGCATCGTGTTGACATTTTCATGTTCCCAACGAATAAACTACTAAAACTCCTGGTTTCAATTATGTTTAATAAACATCATCTTACTGCTATGTTGTTACACTTACTTCTCCAATGACTGAATATTGTTAGACTGTATGACCACCTGCATTCAGTTGGAAGAAAAAAAAAATAGAAAATGTACTGAATCGATGTCAAAGTGCTTGGATTTAAATATTAAACTCATTTTAAATGAAGGGATGTTTGCAGCTGGTCATCACAGGTTTATCCAATGTCTTCAATACGAGTATTTCTCTTGGATAACAAACCTCCCACACTGATCAGAATGTTGAATATATAGCTGATGAAAGCTAGGAAGTGGCAGACAATGTAATAATAGCCGATTGGTTTGTGATGCCAAATGAGACCATGGATGAGCGTTTCTAATCTTTGAGGTTCATTTAACATATATTCACCCTGCTGTCTTCACAGCGTCCCTGATGGTGTTTAAACATTGCTGAGCCAGTGCTTAACTTTGTCATCACTGCTAATATATCCACAATTTAATCAGCTGCTTTGACACCAGCACAACACTTGCCTTGTTTCCTAATTAGAATTGTACGTCTCTGATTGATCTACACAGGAAACACAAGTCGTTTTGAGGCATTCCTGGCTTTAGAGGACTTTGTTGTTGTTGTTTTGATCAATAGTTCTTCAGGCATTTTGAAGGTCTTCCAACGTTTTGTTTGGACTTTTGCTCATCCAGCACCTAATCATTTTCAGAGCAATATATTTTTGTTAGTAAAGCCACTTAACCTTGTGTTTGAGTGTGACTGTACAGTGACTCTGCATCAGCCCATTTGGTTTGCTTTGCCTTTTTGTACTACTTTCTATAAATACAATCATTATATATTTTGATTAATTTTTGCCTTAGTGTTTTACTTAAAAATTAATTCTTTTATTTTTCAGAATTTTATCATTATTATCCTTATGTTATGTTTTTTTTATTTTCATCATGTTCATATATATTTTGTAAAGCTATTTTGTAAAATCATGCAATGATGCTTTTCCTTCCTCAAACACATACCTGGGGCATTATTTTGACTCATTCATGCATGTTTGAGGGATTGTTAGGGACAGAGCCCAATTTCAAGCCGTCAGATAAAACTATGATGTAGTGTCAAATTTCTTTCAAGTTGTTAAAGCATTTGCATAACAACTGGATGTTTCATAGTTACTTGATTGTGTCATAAAATGGCACTATGTGCCTGGAAAATGCATAATACCTCCCTTTAATTTATGTGTTTTCTTGTTTTTCTCAGTTTTTTTTTAATAGAGATGGGGAAGATCAGATGGCAAGCTGAGGCCACTGATCCAGACAGCATGGTCCTGACTTGCCGATAGTCACATGCTGAAGGATTTTACTCTGGATGATTATGATGTCAAAAACAATATACACAGTAGTCTCATAAACTGCATACACACAAGTGTTTCAGATGTCAAAGTGCTTTTTGGATATGTCAGATTAACTTCAGACATAAGAACACAGCTTTCTGTAAAAGCTTGCTGTTAGTGGCTTATCAGCTATGACTGACTGAGCCCTTTGCTGCTTAATGTTATCTTCCTCAGAGATATTTTAGTGTTTAAAAGAATACAGTGTAAGGTAGGTGTAGTTTTGTAAAAACAAAAAGCAGAGGGGTGAACGTCACTCAAAATGTTACCGTAAGTTAGGAAAAAACTTCGCAGCTTCATTCAGTAACGGCAAGGAGCTTCAGTAGACGACAGCAAAGCTGACCTGGATACAAACAGTTGGTATTTGGTGGTTTATTGTGCAATTATTTGCTATTTGCAACATGTTAGAATCAGTAAGCCCTGGGGTTCTATGGTGATGCCACCATCTGGCCTCATGCATGCCAAAAATACAACCCTTACCAAAGTCTTTCAGTGTTTCACCTCCTGATTTTCACTTCCTCTTGTGATAGGTTGTTGACTGACTTGGCAACATATTGCTCAATTTATGATGCCATCACTTAAAATCCACCTAATTTCCATTCTGGACATATAAGCTTGTTGTATGTGTCCATTGCAATTTTGTGTATGTACAAAATTACATCCAAGTCAAACCATTCCATCGCTGATGAGATAATGTACACATGTATGGAGGAGGAAGCCCATATTATTGAGACAACAACTGGAGGCCTTTCCATTGCCAAACACATTGGACCTCAATTCACATCCTTTCTTAACCCAATGAGCACAGTGAAGCAAAGTTCATTAAAGAGTTGCACAGGATTTGGACTGTGGTCGGCAATTTTACTTGAAGGGCAAACACATTCAGGACATAGGCTACAATTGTGTTCCTTCTATCTAAAGCATCTGAACTGTGTTAAAAAGTAAAATGATTGGACTTTTGCTCCTAGAGTTTCGATAAAAGTTTGTCCTACAGTGGAGAAGCACAGACTCCAAACTGGCTGAGAAGTGTAAGCTAAACATACTATATCACCCTATGTGTAGTGACTCTATAATATGTGACTTAACATTTCAATAATCTAAATTATGGATATGGACCTGCAAGATGAGTGTGAAATTAAAATCTACCGTTTCAACATTTAACATTTTAAACCTCAAATCACACTGTTTTATGAAATTTTAAATCGGGGTCGAAGGAGATCGGCGGCAATAACGAAACCAAAACGCTGTTTCTGCTAGAATTAAATGTGCTCGATTTATTTCCCCACAGATTACAGCAAAATAACATGCATCAAACACTGTTACTGCTGGAACAAATATGCTCGATTTATTCCCCACAGAATACAGTACAAAACACTCTATGACTAAACACGTGATGCTCGATTCATTCAAGTTACCAGCGCTTACCTCGTGAAACTTGGCCAGAGAGCCTTTGGCCTAGAGACAAACGTAGCATCGACGTAGCTGGGCATTCGAACGCGATCCACAGCAGACTCTGACCAAAACCGCGGGCTTTTTCGTATTTTATCTCTTAAACAAAGGGATGCCTGCGTGCAAAGGGGGAATGGCCATTTCCATCCTTGCAGGCGAGCCATCCAATCAGAGGTAGCCGCTCTCTGACCATGAGCCAATCATGGGCTGAGAGCGTGAACCAGCAGACCAATCCAGAGCCCAACCCAAGTCAACCAGAGCTAAGCACGCCCTGTTCACGTGATCCGCCTGAGCTTGCAGCATGATCAATTTGCACCATACTCTGAGCAGAATAAGTTTTATCTAACAAAGCTAGATCTAATTATAAAGCAAAGAACAAGTTAAAAGATAATAAAAAGAATAATGATTATCAAAGAACATAAAAGATAATAAAAAGATAATAAAAAGATAAAAATACAAAATACCAGATCACACACCCAGATGATTGATTAAAAAACTTTCAGGTTGCTTTTTCAAAGCTCATTGGAAACCCCGGAGGGCATCATGCAATTTTCATGGACTAAATAGTTCTCATTATGTAAACTCATCTCCATGTAAAGAAGCTAAGTATGCCTTGCAGCTCAGCAAATTACAGTGTCAGAGCCTTAAAGCTCCATTAAACATGATCCACTTAACTCATGTGAATTTCTGGCTGATAAACCTCATTCACACTTTCACTCTTCAGCGCCGTCTTCTTCCGCTCAAGCTTGCACACCTTTTTTAAAAATATGGTGAAAATATTTATTAGCAAAGGCATTAATAATTCACTGGAATTAAACACGCCTCCAAGGACATGCCCCGAGACGCTATTAGAGGTATAATAAATGTGCAGCATATGGCGACAGGCGTGCAACTGCCACCCCTCGTTTTTGCTGAATTTCCACGTGTGTGATTCATTCAAGACCAGCCGCCGCCAAGTGCTGCTTGTGGTGGCAGCTTCCCGACTTTATTTATCAAGATCGACAGAGGCGGGGTGTCTGCCAATTTCTCCGCCATCCATTTCCAAAGTAGCATGTAAATATAATTAAATGATGACATAACCAAATTATGTATGAGGCTCTAATGGAGTCGGCAACCGTTCTCAGGTCTCCGCATGAACATTGTTGTGTCGGACTGCGTTAGAAGCAGGGGACGACAGCCGAAGAGCCAAAGTGATGTGGAAGAGAGAAGGAATTCTGGTAGGATCGTTCCTTACCTGACCCAGTTTAATATTTCTTCTAAAAGGAAATAAAAGTCTGTGTGAATGAGCAGATTCCTCTGTGCTCGGCTACCCAGAGCGGTTGTGACAGTGGTGGGACGCAGCCAGAGAGAGCAGCAGACTGAGAGTAACGCGGAATAATACAGGGAGTCATGTCGGAGGGAAGGAAAGATGGGGAGAATGTAAGTAAACAGGAAACGGCCCCTCAGGCAAATGAATATCATTGAGAGGTATCACTGCAAACAGAAAGGGGGGGGAAAAAAAAAATCTCCCTCCAGGGGGAAAAACTTGTCCTAAAATCTACTTCTTAAGCTCCATGCCTTGGAATAAAAATAATTAGATAAATAAATAATAATAATAATAATAATAATAATAATAATAAAGCATTCCACCTGCTCTGTGGTGTCTTTACACAGAACACCAGATTACTCATAATTATTATTTTTAGCTATTATTACTTTCCTCATATTCAGACGTTTACATACATGTCCTCTGTATTTAGTAGAAATACTTTAAAGCTATATGACTTGGGTTATATATTTTTGGTATTTTTGCGCAAGTGTTTGGCTACTGGTCCTTTCCTCCTGAAAGAACTACTGGGTCAGGTTTTTAATCCACCTTTTCATATCTGACCACACACTTTCTCGTTTTTCTAGCATTTAGCAAATATAAATATTTCTAGTAATTCTAACTGACCCAACACATGGGGAGTTTTGGGTGAGACGGCGAGAAGAATGAAGTTCTCCGCTCTTTTATGTAGAGTATGTAAATATCTGGCTTCATCTCTGAGTTTTTGCTCGGAGCTTTAATTATTGCTCGTCTATTCTTAATAGAGTTCTTAATAGCACAGGGATTAGATGGTTCATTTGAACCTCATGCAGGCCCCTTGTGATTTAATCCAAGAGAGGGGTTAAGGAGGAGCATTTTCCTCCCAGGAGCTAACCAGATGTGCATGATGCCTCTCCCCTGAAACGTCTTCCTTTTTTTTTTTTTTATGACTGAACAGTGTGAGGATGGGGAAAAGGAGGAAGGGAGTATAATTGGCAACATATGTACAGCACGCTACCATTCACTGCAGATACACCTTCCTGTTCTCCAGCACTTAAGAAAATTCTCGTTGCGCTCTCGGCGCTGTAGTCTTGTTGTGGCAGCTTTATGAGGCAATTTTTCTCTGGAAGTGTGAGTGTGTGTGTGGGAGTGAGGGTGAGAGGGGTGAAGATGGTGGGAGGGAAGGGTTTTTGTCCTCTGTAGAGATATAGACCCTTGTAAGCTCCACGTCCTTGAATCTGGCCTTGGACCTCTGTTGCATTTCCTCCCTTGTGCATCTCTGTCAAGAGATCAAATAACAGCAAAAACTAATCTGAGGAGTGGATTGGCTGTGGTTCTCTATCCAAACAGAGCAGCAGGATGAAATACTCACTGTGTACTTAGTGGGCTGAATATACAGCACTAAGCGATACCAGCAGCTAGGAGAAAATAGAACAAAACGTATTTGACTCTTTGTTTTTCATAATCCTGTTTGTGATTTTGTTTCTTTGCTGTGTTGCTGTAGTAAAATAAGCAAATTAAGAACATGAAAAGAAAAACAATCAATGTGCTAATGGTGGAGAAACAACTTGCTATTGCAGGAAAACTGTTTATCCTGAGCATCCATGACAAGCTCTTTTGTGGTGAACCAGCTATAGCTTAGATCAACGGGGAGGGTGTGAGCAGCGCATACACTGAGAGTGATTAACAGTGCTAAGACCCTCTTTCTAGCTCTGATTGACTCTCAGTTTGAGGTTTTCTTTTATAATAATTTAAGCAAAAAATAGATTAAAAAAAAGAAACTTAGTTGTGCAAAGACACTTGAGCATGAGCAAACAAAGCATGGAGTCGTTATTTCCAAACAGGAATTTTATATTTAACTTCTCTTGCATCTTTTTTTTGTCTGCATGATTATCAATTTCAACAGATTTTATACAGCGACAGATGTGATTATATTCATTTTGTAAAGCCCTAAATAAAACAAAAAAGCACCAAACTATAACATTTCAAACCAGAAAATCTATTTTATTATATTGAACAGTGCCTATAATATATTATTAAACATTTTAAAAGCTTGTTTTGAGTAATATGCCTGCAAATTTTGCAGTATATAACAAGATTTTTCTCCATGCAGTATTGTTCTATTGACAGTGGAGTCAGCAGTATTATCATTTATTTCACATCTTGCTTCAGGCACTTTGCAGTTGTTCTTGGTTCCTTTCCACCATCATTTAGCTTCACACGGTTTGTCTTGCACAGTCTGGCAATGAGGCGTTTTACTTCAGAAAGACCGTCTGCTACCCTTATCTAATATATTAAAACTTAATTCTTATGGATGTATTGAGAAGATCAGATTGAAATGAGTCTGTCTGCCTTAATCTAAAATGTTCACTCATCTATTACCAGCTTAAAAAAGGTAAAACCAAATGAAATTAAACATTCAGATATAGTTTTAGACAGCCTGCATGATTAGCATTTTGTAATATTTAAGAACTGGAAAATGTTTAAGAAGTTTGAACTTCTCTGTAAAAGTATATTTTCTTAAATGTTCTTTTTCCTTATTTAATTTTTTCAGATCATTAAAAAAATCATTGAAGTCATTCAGATTATTAATAGTTTTTAATTCAGAAAAAAGTTCATTTTAGTTCTGCACTTTGTATTACCCGTTTAATGCAAGATGCAGCTTTCAGATGTTGATTTGATTCTTGCCTAATGTTGATACATAATTGTCACCATTTTATTTAATATGCAGTCACAGCCCTTTTTTCATATCCCATAAATCATGTTTTGATATTTTTGTCAGATTAAAAGTACCTTCAACCTGATATTAAACATACTTCATATGAAACTAGTTCTGTATTTAAAACATATTTGATTTATCTTATGTAATATTTTAATTTTAAATGTTGTGTTTTCATTAATTGTAAGCAGAAAATGATCAGTTATCATAATTGAAAAGTAAGGGCTTAAACACCAATCTGTGTGTAACAGAATGTGTTTCACTTGGTGAATTGTTTTGCTAAAATACATTAACTTCTCCAGTGTTTTGAATATGACTGAAATAGAGCCAGGTTAGGTTAGATAGCTTCTTGTTCCTTAATGAAAGTTTGTTTTATGGTCTGAAACATTTAAGTGTCACCAAAAACAAAACCAGAAGAAACTCTAATTACTTTTTTCAAGATATTTTGTTAAGGTGTTAGAGTAATCTCTTTACACAAGCCTCATGTGTAACCTCTCGATTTTGTTTTCTATTCAATAGCCAAAACATTTGGAGCTGTAAATGGAATAAAGACCCACAATGGAGATCCTGTACAAAAGGACAGTCCAAACCACCTGCAGGTGTGAGAGTCTGCGTGAAGTTTTGCCTTGGCGTACTTCTCAGTCTTGTGTAAGGGTGGTGAAATGTGTGTTTGCTGCAACAAGCTGCAGTTCCCTGTGTTCCTGTATGCAATGCTGCACAGAAAGATGGATGAATGGCTGAGTGTGTGTATCGGTCCTGGGGTTGTTTTCTGTCAGGAACATTAACCTGCAGTGTTGTTCCCAGGTCTTGTTTCGGGGTGGAGGTTCAGTGTCTTATGATAGAGCAGTTGGATCCATCCTCATGTTTTATTTTGCTCACATTCGATGCCTTCCCGACTGGATGTAGCTGATTCACAGCAGGAAGGAAACTTATTTTTCAGAACACTTGGAGAGAGAGAGGCAGAATACTGAACTATTCTCGGAGAGTTGAATGTTTTTGTTTTTCTATTTTTGTTTTTCGGCGCCTCAGTTTAAGTTTGGAGTTACCAAAGTTTGTTATCACCTTAAAGAGGTGAAGGGAATTAACTCTCTGATGTGTAAGTGGGTCCTTTTGGACCCGGCGAGGTCATCTTTTTGCAATATCTTTGTAATGAAAAGTTTTCATCACTTCATATTCGAGGAATTCCTCAAGAAACATGTTATTGATATCATGCAATTCAAATTTTTAATTTATCTTGTACACGTTTTAAGAAATAGCATAGTTTTATATCACTACCCCATTTTTCCGTGAGTGGGTCCAAAATGACCCACATTCATTTCCTATGGAATTTAATGGGAATCTTTGTTTCTTCTTAAAACACGTGTCTAGCAGTGCAGTAATGAAACACCAGAGTGTAAATAGGGATTGGTTTTCCTTAGTAGACTTTCTGCTCCTCCCTTTTTGCCACTAGTCTGTTTTTGTTGCTTCCTTAAGATCATTTAAAATCCCTTCTCATCTTGCATCCCCTGTCCTCATCTTGGATTATAGCAACACCAGATCTGTCATGATCTTTATATTACATTAATTATTAGAACTGAATGACTTAATTAAATTGATGTTCTAATGTAATGAGAAGTTAAAAATTGTTAGCTACTGCAGCTTCAAATCATTAGTTTCTCTTTTTAAGAGCGCCTAAACAGAGATGTACCCTTGCTGTCAGGTACTGTTGAAGAGTTCAGGTTTGGGTGAAGTTGTCATAAAAGGTTTTTCCTGTCGGCGCTCTCCAGACATCCGGAAGAATAAATTAAAATGACTCTAGTCGGCATACAAGATGAATGTATCAGATCATTAGGCAGAAACCTGTGACTTGTATTTAGTTCCACGTTTTCTTCCTGTTTTTGTGGTTAAACACTGGAGTATTTGATAGCTGTTGAGTGAAAATAAGCTAAAATCTAATTATCTCCTAAATTATTTAGTGATAACAGGCTGTTCCTGTCTTGTTTTGTTTTGGGCCTGACGACACTGGAAGATATGAAGGGGGGGGGGAGGCGATCGTGAGAACAGCTTGTGAATGTAGCGGTCTGAATTCTGCCAAACTCTTGCTCTACCATTCAGAAGACGCACCAAAGCAAAGAGGGAGGGGTGGCTGCTGGATCCAGGATGATAACAAGGAAACCTAAAAGAAAATGGAAACACTGGGGGACACGACCAGTTGAATTCAGGGTCGCATCTGCTTTTACTTGTAGCAATTTAAAGAAAACGAGAAGCCAAGATGAGGGCAATTTCTTATTTCCGCCGGCTCCTGGTGGTCCGCACATGCTGCACATCCTACACCATCCTGCCTTATTCTTCCTTTACATGCCACTAAGTTATTCCGCTTCTGGAATCTGTAAATATGCACAGCTGCTAAATAAATGCCGTATTTATATTGCGATGGAAGAACGGAAAGCATCGGATGTGTGTCTGTTGGAGCAAGACTGAAAGATAAAAATAAGAGGATAGGGATGAATATAAACTGATGATTCTGCCAAGAAAAGGTTGTGCATAGCTGAATAGCATTGCTTTAATCTATTTTTATTGCTCATTTCCTCCGGATGCAACCCAATTGAGAGATTTTCCTTCTTTTTTTTTTTTTTCTTTTTTTTTACCATCCAGACCAGGATTATTAATGTGCCAGTTCTTACTTTATGCATCCTGTCCAGCAGTTAATCCACCATTTATTCACCTCCAACCCCTGTAGTGACCACAAGCAGTTCAAATCGAGCTTTTTCCGAGACCCACTGAAATATAATAATAAGCTTCCTGGATTCAGGGTTTCTATGAAGTTCAGAATATCCATAAATGTGTGGAATTTGCTTTCAATATTTTACTGGTTTGGATAAGTACAAAAAAAAAGAATAGAAGTATGGAAAAATATCCAGGTTTCCACAAATTGTTTTTTTTTTTATTCCTTTTGTCTTAAAGTTGTATTTTCTTCAATTTGTTCTTACACGTGTTCTATCTCCCTCTTTTCTTCCTGTCCTTTCTGCCTTGCTTCTTTCAGTATTTCTTTCTTTTCTGTCTAAACTTCCTGCTTTCTCTTTTTTATTCCTGATCTGCTTCTGTTCTTGCCTTCCTTCTTCCCATTCTGTGTCTTTATTTTTATAATTTTGTTATTCTACCTTCCTTCTTTCAATCCCTATAATTAGATATTTTAAATATTTATTTCTTATTCAGAAAAATATCACTTTTTCTCTCTAAAAATAAAAAGCAGGCTGTAGATTTTGTGTTGGCTGTGTTGATTAAATTTGTTTTTGTATTTTAGTAAAAAATAAGTAAAATAGTCTGATAATATATATATTTGCTGGTTATGTGTAAATAACTAGTGAAATGAATCTTATTTCTGAGAAATATATAATCTCTTGGGTTTTTTTTCAAGGTTACTGATTTGGAAGGAAATGTTTCATAACTGACTTTTGATATATTGATACATTTTATGCAGACTGATTAAAGTCATCTGCTAAACCTCTGCCCGGATATTCATGTCAGAGTCTCGTTCTGTGACCTTCTCCTCTGTCCACTCAGTACATCATCTTGTGGTTTGATGCCCAGTTGCAAGGCGCCAGGTCATATTGACAAGCATCTGTTGAAGAATCACCCCAAAGCCCCAGACAGCACCGTCTCCTCTCCCATTTTTTTCCCTCAGCCAGCCTGGTCTTTGAATTGGTCCTCACCATCCAGCCGCTAACTTTGTCTCCAGAGTGGGAATTCATCAGAAGTCGGTGCCGGAGTTGACCGCAAATAGGCCATTAGGCTCCAGCAGGTCGATTGTGGACTAATTGAGAAAAGATCCAACGCCGACAAACTCACCTAGCTGTGCACAATCCATAACTCTCAAACAAATGATTGCTGGTGATCCCGGAGATTGTGTGACGGGTTTCCATGACTGATGAATCTGTATTGCAGCTAACAAATCATGACTGTAATATTTTTTGTGCTTGTTCATTCATGCAGGAAAAGGGTGAGTAAACAAGACACTCGTCCTCTGTTAGTCTGGAGGCCTTCATAGGAGTTTCAGCCGTGCACCACCTCTGATCAGTAATTCCCGCTTCGCAGATGGGTGATGAACGATCCCACAGCTAAACACATTCCAGCGCACAAAACAAGACTGTACTCATTGATATAAGAATATAGCAGCCCTTAGAGAAATGCTTATTTATTTTTCTTTTTACAGATGGAGGGATAAACCTCGACGTGAAGGAAATTCATATTTCTAAGCTTTAAGCATATTAAATCATACAGATCTAATCCCAAGCATGATGATAAGGACCTGAGTTATTGTGTGTGTATGTGTGCGTGTGTGTGTGCGTGTTGTTTCATTTTTTAAGAGGCTCCTAGTGCCAGAACCGCTTCCTATTTTACCCTGCATGTTTTTCATCATCTTCGAGGCCTGTGGTTGTAAAAATTCATTTTCAGGAAAAGATGGATTTCTTTTAGAAGTGGTCAGCTTGTCAATTTTTAAACATTTCCGATACACTCAGAGAACCGAGGCACCCATTGAGGCAGGGAATTCATTGTGAGGTGCCCAGCCGACAGTAACAGCATGAAGTGATGAAGCAGAGGAAAACGAGTTGCAGGTTCTTTCCTCCGCTCCCAGAGAACGTGTTTTCTATCAGCAATTGAGGAAAACTGAACTGAATCTGTCCCAATCTGTTTGGCTCATAATCAAGTCAGTTGCAAAGGTGGAGATAAACACAATTATTATCCTTTTTTTGTACAGATGGGTATAAACTGTATCACACCTGATGATTGCGTGTTGTGCATAGTAAAATAAGGTGATCCTTCACAATAAAACAAATAAACAAACAAAACCCTCATAAATGCCAAAGAAACAAATGTCCACAACCCGGTTTCTAGAGAAGCTGAAATGCAACGGTGAGTATTTCACAAATCTGGATTCTGACTCAGTAGCTCATTAAAAATTGTATGCACATAAAAAATTTAGAAGATCTAAGAAAAACATAGCTGTGTTGCATCATTTGTGCTGGGAAAGATGTGATGGAAATTGTTCCAAATGTTTTCATGTTCAAGTTTAATGAAGTTATCTTCTTTTTGTGTGTGAAGGTGCACGCGCATGTGTGTGTGGGGGGTGTACATCAGGTTTTCAATGCTTTTATAAATAAACATGCTATGGTAAGACGTCAGTGACTTAGCAGTTGTTCTTTTAACATCACAGTAGTGGGTTTAAATTGGTCTTAACTGCTGTTCAAATTAGCACAAAGTTTGCTATGATACTGAAATGTCCAGATGGTTCTCATCATCCATCCATTCGTTCTTCCATCTATGCATCCATCCATCCATCTTGCCAGTTTTTTCATCCATCTATTTATTTATCCATCGATCTATCTAGCCATTCTTCTGTCCTTCCATTCATCCATTCATCTGCATATTGATTCATGAACCCATCTGTCTGTTTACCCATCCATCTGTCCGTCCATCCTTCCATTTGGTCACCTGTCCTTCCTCTTGGTTCCATAGAATTGAACTTAAACAATGCTGCCAAGAATATATATTCAAACAAGATGGAAAATATTGGTGTGCTTGATATTCTTCATCCATCCACCATATAATTTTTCCATCTATGTATTAGTCTATTCATCCACCCATCCATTTATTTGTCCAACTATTGCTTCATCCATCCATACGTCTGTCCGTCTCTGTTGGCCAAGTCATCCAGCCATCCGACCCTCGGCCTATCCATCCATCTCCATCCGTTCGCCCATTATTCCATCTGTCCGTTCATTTGTCCGTCTGTCATGCTTAGAAAGTAATGTTTTGCTCGTTTTTACAATTTACCCTTCATCTGTCTTCAGTGATATTTTCCAAACCTTGCTTGCATGAGGAAGCATGAGCAGAGCAACTGTGCAGTATCACATGGCAATGATAGTCCGGTAATTGAGTGCTGAGCTTTCGTAGTGTGATTGAGTGAAATCTGCAGATACGAATGACGGAGAGCTGTAACGGAGAGAAATGGCCCCAGCAATCAAGGCTTCAAAGCGGAGTTATACACAGTGCCAACTGAATATGATGGCTGCTTAAATTTTCTAAACATTTATGAGAAATAATATAAAGATACCCAAGCTAAACCATAAACCCAGTCACGATGATCAAATAGCCCATAAAACATTTTAACTATTACAGCAGGAAGCATCAATAAAACAGCTTTTAGTAGGACGTTGGACTTGTAATATTTGATCTGATTGGGATCCGATGGGATGTGTGTAAGTGAAAATAAATTTGCATTTACTTCAGATTTTTGTTTTGGCTGCAGGTTTGGTTTTAAACAGAGTTGCACAACATTAGATGACTGATGCCATGCTGCTTGTCGTTGATGTTTCTGGTTATTTAATTTTTTTTCCATTATTATCCAATTTGTGGTTTTGATTAACTTTTTTTTTTCTCGTTTATTTCAGATTGTTCTTTAAAAAAGCTCATTCTTAGTTCCATCTGACTGAAACAGACCTTCTCAGTCTAAGTCCTTTTAAGAGTTTAGCAAACTTACATGTTTACCTTTCTGATGTTGCTAAAAATGTTTTTGTTTTGGGGGGGGTTACTGGAAACCCTCTCAATGGGGGAATATGTAGCTATTCTAAACTGGTTATGGAAACTTGGTGACGCTAAAATGCCACTTATTCCAGCTTTGTTTCTCACAGTTCCATTTGTACTAAACTGTTTGATAATTGCTCTGATTATAGAGATGAGCAAGTTCAGGCAAGCATCTATTTTCTTGTTGCCGTGCTCTGACTCACGTCTGCCTTACATTAACAGGATGTTCACTCTTCTCTCCCACCTCGAGAAGAGGCTGAGCGAAATTGCCCTTTGTGCCATGTCCTATTTACTCTAAAGGAATCAAGATGTTCACAATTACTAATTCAGTTCCTCAGCACTGATCAACATAATAAATTATAAATTATTGAGGGTTACATTTATTTCATAAGGATAGGTAAGGGTGCAAGTTAATTAAAAATTACTGCTGACACAAAATTTGTCTGCGTGGGATTTTGGTTCCTTCTGTATAAATGTTGTCACATTAAGGATTTAATTATTTAAAAAACTTTCTTAGTGGGGATATGCTTGTGAAATAAAAGGTCAAGTTATTTCACGGCTTCTTTTCATTTTTCTGCCAGGGTTGCCGATAAGCAAGAAACTGAATGTAAATGAGAAAAAAGGTTTCAGTCTAGAGATCCAGCAGTCCATTTCCAATAAGATTTTCGTAAAGCTTTATAGTGGATGTACTGTACATTTAAATATTTACTTTTCACATTTAAATCATTCAGTTGTGATCCATGCAAAGTGGAACTGCAATACTTTGGTCTGAATGCTCGTTATTGTAGCTCCACAGGCTCGTCGTTCCGCTGTTTTAAAGTGTGTCAGAGCAACTCGTTTTGGAGCGATCTCTAGATGGAACTGCAGTACTTCACACAAACATGCAGTGTGTTTGTCTTTAAGGAGCTAAAAGTGAGCACACACCGCTAATATAAGCAGAAGGTACAGTGCTACAGTGATCAAAACAAGGGCTAAAACATTGTATAAACACACAATAAATTCATGTCTAATTTTTTAACACTATTTGCAGCTTATCGCTGTACCGTCTCCATTGTGTAGACAGTTTAGATTAACAGACCCCTTAATTAGAGTCTTTCAGCAAACCCATCTTGAAGAACTCATCCTTTAAGTGCTTCATGTAAACAAAGGGGACTTCCCCCATTTCCAAGAAAGATCAAATGTAACCAGGCATTTAGAAGAGGTTCTAGTGTCATTTGATGGTGTGATCAATTGTGTGGGTTAGTACTCATAACAACCAAACATTTTGACAGATCCACTTGTTGCTTCAACATCCTTGAAGTTGGACTAGTGATTATCATGGTTACTGAAACACCTGCCTCTGAGTATTTCCTCACATTTTCAAAGGCTGCAACCATTTCAAAATTCAGAATGTTTTCATGAAACACTCAAGGATAAAAACTAAAACTTTATCTGACCTTCCTGTTATCTGCTAGAAATCTTCATCGTTCTTGTTGTTTTCCAGTCTGAATGAATGATAGACCTGCCGAGACATGAGAAGTACAAGAACAACATCTTTGTGCTCCCTGTGTTTAACACCTCACCAACACTGAAAGTTGAGAACGTTAACAGCTCTTACATTGAAGACCAGTCCTCCAGATGGTGAAAACACAATGGAGCATTTAATGGTAGGAGAAAGATCAGAACTTCATGTCTGGTTATTTCATGTCCGGTTTAAAATCTGGCAATTTCAGTCACCAGCCAATTTCTTGGTGCATCTTTGCAGTCGATGTAGTTCATTAGGAAGAGTAGGGCATAATGCTTAACTGTAAGCTGCCTACTGATCGGTGTAGGTGTGAACCATTGGGAATAGAGATGGGTGAAAGCAACTTTAAATGGTGTGCATAACTAGAAAAGTGTTTTATTACTTTCACACAAATAAACCAAGAGCTTCCTGCTGTAAAAATGCAAATTTGTGGTGCATTGCTCTTTTTCTGTAGGCTGTGATGGTGGCCTATGTGAGTCCATAATGTCTGGTCATAACCAAACTGCATTCAGAAATGTGCAGCATTTGCAACTTTTCATATTGTTGCCGCATGTGTGTCATAGCACCATCTTCGACTTATTTTAAATTTAATGTGGCCTGCAACCCAGCAAGTAAGTGATTCTGGCTGAAGCTGAGGATGACAATTTTTTAGGACAGCTAAAGCAAAAATGCAAATAAATCTAGTCAGTGACAGCTAGAACACTAAGCTGAGACCGTTTGGGCTTTCATAAAAATAAAAAATCTGGAAAATATCCTTATTAAAAAGTCAGAGTAAGGTTTAAAAGTTTCCTTTTTGCTTCAGAGAAAAACTGTAGAGTTTGAATACCAATGACTCAGTGACACTGAGGTGGCTGAACACATTCGAGGCTTGCATCAAGAAATGATCCAACCCTATTAGTCATGTTAATGGTAGCCAGTCCCTTTTGAACTGGTAAAATGCTAAACATTAAAAGATAAAGATGTTGCTTTATTCTCACTGATCATACTTTGTGAAGAGGTGGCTTGAGGAAGAAATGAAAGCACAGTGACATTCAGGGTATCATGTGAATTAATGTCGATATATGTTGTGAATAAAACCATATTTATGTTCAATAATCCACGGCCCTCCCTCCGTCTATCCAGCCATCTGTTTTTCTGTCCATTCCAAACGTGGTCTTAAGCATTAGATTTTCAGGCTTTCTGTGTGTTTCCAGCATGTTTCCTGTGTTTTCACTCACACACCAAGTTGGGTACTAAAAAAAAAAAAGAAGTGTGAACCCTAAAAACATTTTACATAGGAACTTTATTCTAAAGTAATTACTCGTATAGAAATAAGAAAAAAAAATCCAAAGACCAAGCACCATAGCCTTGGTAGATATTCATTTGATCATCTACTGAATGCCGTATTCTTTATCTCTTTGCTCTTTGGTAGGGACCTTCTTTCTGTTGAAATTATATCTGTAGGGCTCAAATGCACAGATTGAAGAGGCAGATTTACGTGTAAATAAAACTTGAATAATTTCCAGATAATCCAAACTCATACAATAAGGTAGAAATAGATGCCAGGATGAAAAATAATAAAAAGAAATGTTGAAAATACACAGGCAAGGAATAGTTGTCTGAGGAATAGGTCTGAGATTTTCCTCTGAAAATCAGGAGAAACAAGGAAATGCAACCAAAACTCAAAAGAAAAGCTTAAAATTTCTAAATTCCTCAAAACATTTTGGTTATGATGGAGAGCATAGTGAAATAGTTGGCAGTTTATAATTTTTCACAGTACTGTAAGTGCTCTGTATTTAAATGGAGTTAAATGTGCTCTGTTTATATCTTCTGAGCATAATTAGTGTCCACTGTTGTCCTCCATCTGTATGTTGGAGGCAGAACTGGAAGCGTCGTTTCTCGTGTGTGCCTTTGAGGCTGGCGTTTGGTAAACACGAGCACTCTGTTCTAAATTAAAGAGAATTTTCAAACAGTTCCTTGGGTTCAGAGGAGGCTGGAGGTCGACAGTGTCATGGTGAAAACAAGTTTGCCCACGCTGCATCCTGTGTGCTTCTGCAACCTTTTTATTTATTATCCTCCTCGCCTGAATCGGAATACATAACAGTTTTTCACACCTTGATGAGGAGACGGAGGGACATATGCGCAGCCTTTATAAAAGGCTAATGCCTGCCATTAGTCTAACTAACTGTAACCACTTTACGAAAGATGTCTGAATTTAATTCACAGTCATGGTTGGCAACATCGTAAAGTGACATTTGGCAGGTTTAACTGTCATAAAAAAAAAGATACATCTGTCCATTTACTGCAATTAACACTGTTGTCCTAAAATGTCCTGAATGGCATTTGTTTGTACCGGCTGAATCAGACTAAAGTTTCGCTGGATGCAGGCATTACATGCTAACTGTCTGGCTATAGCAGGCTCAACCCCTGCAGTGCAATGATTAATGTGAGCATTGGTCATGCACAGGGCTCAGTGGACCTGAACTAAAGCCTGACATTTGTCAAGTTCACCACCCAGAGCATTGCCACTTATCAAATGTTTACCCCACTGTACCTGTAAGCATGAACTGTACGAGCTGACCACCCTGCTAAGCTCTTATTGGAGCTGTCTGCAGGAAAATCTTCAACACTTTCTCTGCAGAATCATCTGTTTTCTACGGTTTTCCTCTTAAGCCCTTATTGCTTTTCTTCAACACGGCAGGTCCACAGGGTTTGATTTATGGAACCAAAGTCATGAGGTGGGAATGCTAAAGGAAGCTGGAGTTTTGCCTTGATGTAGCAGAAAGCACAGAGCGGTCTCTTGGAGCCCAACACCTCCTTTCTAAGCCACTTATATTTCATGATGTGCATGCAACATCTGCAAAACGTAAAATATGACTGGAAGAATGTAATTGGAGGATTTTTATTTATTTTTTTTATCATTTGTTGCTTTTCTCAGGCCAACTCTCAAAACGCCAAGATCTGTGGAAGCCGCACGGAACACGCCGTGAGGTATGACCACGCCGGCTGCAAGAGGCCACCGTTTGCAGAGATTCAGCTGTTGATTTATGGGGTTTGCTGCTCACCATGAAAAGCAGCGCCCGAAGGGGGGCGGAGGGTCTTTGTAAGAACTTATCTGTGTGTAATTTATCACACTACCACTCCCCCACCAACTCTTTATTTCATGGACTGACCTGTGAGCTGGATTTCAAACACAGGCCCTGGGCAAAACGGAAACTGGGGTATAGATGTGAAAAATGGATGGACCCCTGTTGGGTTTTCTTTTTAAATATAGGGGACATGGCTCTCTGCCCAGGGATTCATGACCTTTTGGACACTAAAGAAAAAAAAAGTTAATACTTGGTCAGTTTATTTAAATAATAAAAAAAATAGTCAAACATTTATTTGCATTGTGCAAGAACTCCAAGAAAAGTAGATTAGGGCGTGGGAAAGTCTCTCTGGACAATGGAGATGGCCCTTTTCTGTTCCAACATGACTGTGCACTAATTCACAAAGCAAGATCCATAAGAAAAAAGACGGGTGGTGATTTTAATGTGGAAGCAGATGACTGCACAGTCTTGACTTCAACTCAGAAGAATACTTTTGAGCGAAATTAAAGACAAGACTGTAAACCAGCTCTTTTTGTCAAACCTTAGTGTCTTACTGATGGATGACTGTTCAAACATTCCCATGAATGCACTCCTCCTATATCTGGTGGAAAGAGTTGAAATTGTTATCTCTGCAATGGGTGGGCTGACATAACGGTTCATGTCTATGTAAAGGAAAGTGACCCAACACTTTTGGCAGTGTAGTGTATATCTAAGCTATCTTTGTGTCTGTGTGTGTATTTGAGTGTGAGGCAGCAGAAGGATTCCTGCAAAGACCAGCACCGACACCCAGACTTGGGCTTGTTTTACTCCTTGATTGCTGATGAGTACAAGTGACCGATAAGCCACAAAGTGATGAAGTTGTCTTGGTGGTCTGTGTGTGCTTATTACTGGGAATAAAGCAATAGGCGTCAAGAGGGAGCCCTTCTTCTCAGCCAGCAGAGCTCCAAATGAACCCATCTGAATCATCATTATGTGCATAAATATCTGTTCATCAAAACCAATTTAGCGTGAGAAATGGAACGGCGGCTCTGATCCTTGATTTTGGGTTTTGCTAGTTAAAAATCAATTTAGCCAACATTACGGATGTGTTTAATCTTTTATTAATAAGTCCAGATATTGTCTTGTTTCACTGAATGGCTTCACAATTTCCACTGTTCATTTGCCCCGAGAACCCAAATGATCAAATTTCCATTTAATCTTGGAAAATCATCTGCTATTGTCTGATTAAGTTTATCTGCAGATACCTGTTTGAAGAGATTAACTGGCATTTAACCATGTTTTATCTGGCCGCAGACGCTGGAGTAACAATGAGGCAATTACGAGGCAGTCTCGAGCGTTAATGTGAAATATTATGCAGAGAAAGGGAGCAGCTTGTGTAGCATCAAGCAGCAGAGATTAGATATTGAACAGACTGAGTGTGTCTGCAATGTGGCCTCATTCACTCCATCCACCGTCATTCTTGATTCCTCACCTTGTCCCACTATGAATAAAACAAGCTTGTTTTGAATAATGTGGTCAGAATGTGGATGCATAATTAATCTAAGAAAAAGCTTTTTTGCAGCGTCTCCTTCCACTTTTTCTTCATTTCAATCAGGTCAGATCAGAATATACAGACACGTCTACAGATTCTCATGAAATAATTTAATGTTTTCACACCATTCAAACGTGCTATTCCAAAGAAATATCATGGACTATGTCTAGAATTGATCAGATCGGATTATTTCCCTGCTCTTTTTCTTAAAGGCACTAAAACTGAAAACTCCTCATGGTTGGGCACATTTTTTGTTGTTGGATGCACAAAACTACTTGTAAAGATGAGAAACAGATGCTGAGTCCATTATGAGTAACATTTTATGTTTAAGGTTGTGCGATAGGGTCTCAATTGGGTTTAAGTCCAGATTGGACCAGACTGTTCCCTAAATTTAATTTTGGATCGTTTTTAAGCTATCCAGACTTAAATATATTAATTTTACACTGTATGTAACGAGGCACACACCAACCAGAAAGTTAGATTTCTTTTCTTGTGAGTGTATTTTCCCACTCCCTGAACTCAAAGATACACATTTTCCATTACCTTGCAACTAAAATCCAGTAATTTTTTCGGTAAAATACTTGTTCTTGACATGTAAGGACAGATAATTGTGTGGGTGTTTTTCAGTTAAAAATTTAATTTTGACAGATTACGAACAAGACTGCAATCTTCTGCTTTTTCACACTGGAAAAAAAGAAATGTTTTTCTTTTCAGCTCATCCTTTTGAGAACAGCCTAATCACAAATAGACCAACGGGACCTTGTCCCTTCAACTCAGTGCAATTCAAAAAGTAGATCTGAGTAGAAAAGGAACCAGGGACCAGAATGTCAGACACTTCAGGCGAAGATCTGTCAACAATAAATGTTTTAAATGACCTTTCTGCTAGTAAATCTAAATTACTCAATAAGTATCAGCGCAGAGGATAAACAACATATCGGCTGGTCAGTCGAACTGAAAATTCAGTTTCTGTAATATCAATATTGGACTTTTTTTTTCTTGTGATTTAAATACAAAGCATTGTTGTGCAATCAGAGGGCTGCTGCTGCTGCTCAGAGCCAGGGCAGAAAATGTAGGACTATGTTATGAATAATGCTGAGTAGCTGTGGGACGGCGGTAATAAAGCACAGCAGCAGGGCAGTGAGCTCAGCTGGGCTACTCTCTCCTGCTGATGGGGGTGAATATGATGTGCTGATAATAATCTGCTTTACACACACACACTCACACGATACAGGGATGGTTCTCTCTAAAATGCATTCAGGACAACTTTAGATTGGTTCTTTTTTTTTTTAGGCAGAAATCTTCCCATCATCAAGAACCATTTCTTTCAGGGTCCTTATGCATTGCAAAAACATTTATATATCCAGGCTTCCTCCCCCTTCCTCTTGACCAAAAGTTGACCATCCTTTCTTATGTATTTTCTTCTGTGCCTCTTTGATTTCTTCTGTCCTCCCTTCTGCCTGTCCCCATGTTTTTCTTTGTGTTTTTTCTTCCTTATTTTTCTTCTTCCATGTTTCCCTCTTTCCTTATTTCTGCAATTTTTGCCCTCTGTGTCTTTCCTTTTTTTTCTGGTGTAACCACTACACTTCTTAATTTGCCTCTCTTCAATTGTCTTTTCTTCCTTTTTTCATTCTTTCTGTGTCTTTCTGACTTTCTTTGTCTGTTTTTCTTTCTTTGCATCCTTCTGTCCTTTTCTCAGTATGTCTTTTCATTCTCCCTTCCTTGTGTCATTCCTTATTTTTCCTGTTATCTTTCTTTCCTTTTTTTCTTCACACTGTTTATTGTAATTTGTAATTATTGTAATTTTTCCTTTTGTCATCACTTTCATGTCTCTCTTCCATCTGTCCTTCCAACCATACTTCCATATGTCCCCCCTTTCTTATGTCCTTCACTTTTCACTGTTCCTGTTATTGTTCTCCCTTCATTTTTTGTCGTGCTTCTTTTCTACTTTCTTTCTTGAGTCGAGTCCCCTTTTCTTTGCCTTCCTTCTGTCCGTCCGTCCTTCCTTCCTTCCTTCCTTCCTTCCTTCCTTACTTCCTTCCTGCCTGCCTGCCTGCCTGCCTTCCTTCCTGCCTTCCTTCCTTCCTTCCTTCCTTCCTGCCTTCCTTCCTTCCTTTGATATTTACTCTTTATGTGTTTTGCAGGTTCCACCTATAAAACCTGCATAGTGTTCACCATAAAGTCCTTGGGTGATGTTGTCATATTTGAAAATTGAGTGACATGCATCGAGAACTCATAAATTATAAGTCTGGAAAATAATTTTTATTACGTTTGGAAAAAGTCTATTCTTTATCCTATTTTTTATTGTTTTACTTGTTTCCCTCCCTCGTTATTGTATTTATTGGATAGTTCATCATGGCTTGTATCTTCATCCTGCTCTTGAGTTTCATTTATTTAATCTTTGGTTGCTTTGTTTTGTTTCGCTGTCAGCTGGACTGTCCTTCAGTTGAGTTTTATTTCTTGTTCTGTTCTTTTGAATTTACATCTTCGTGACCTCAGCTGCGCTTCACCTCCTCATTACACCACTCCATATGCACAATCAACCCCATTCTGCTTTATCGCTCCAGTGAGTTCATCTTTATTTACTTTTTGTTTCCTCAGTAAGTTCCCCCTGCATATCTCTGATGTTGTGAAGTCTGCTGGTTGGTTCTGTACACTGGTTTGAATATCAGAGTTGGGTTTAGCTCCTTAGTCTGCCTCTAATGTACATGGAAACAACTTTCATCAAAAAATTATTCAAGGTATTATTAAATAAATAAAGAAATATAATTTGTACTCTCTTTTGGTGTCTTGACCACAGAAATATTCTTGGCAGATAGGTCAGTCCAAGAAATAAGTGATCTTATCAAATTATTTCAAAATAAGGGATGCAAAAGTTTATTGACTATATGGCTGGAAAACTAAAAACAGAAGTTGAGTTTATCAACATGATCACATATTTGTGGTAAATAGGAAATTTTAATCTATATCATTATTTTACATAACCTGCCAAAGCAAATCTCTCTCTCTCTAGTCTTCCTAAAGATGCACAAGCACATTTTGTGCTTACCTCTATGTTAAAATTCAATTGTTTTGTTTTATTTAAAAAGGGTACAGTAGATATTCAAGGTTTCCCTCAGAAAACTTGTTAAGCCCGGTGGTTGGGCGCATTCATCCAGCGGCCCGTTATGTTTTTGAGTTAAAAAATGTTTATAGGAAATTTGAAAATATATCTTGATAATTATGTGTTATTAAAAGATTAGAAGATTAATACCTGAACACAAACTATAAAGTCTTAAAAAATGCAAACATTTTAAAAAGACTTAAAAAATAAGCAGTGCTTAGCATGGTGGGGGCACAAGGAAAGCCTGGTGGCCCGCCAGGCTTATAATACACAGGGGGAAACCCTGACATTAATAAACATTGTTAGATCTTATAAACACAATTTTTTGAAAACATTGATGTCAAAGCAACACATACAATTTAACTCATAACCCTAAGTAAGTCAAAAATAGCCAGAACTAGCTTTATGGGGATGGATCATCATGCTCTCTTCTCTGTGCCATTTTTTAGTTGCTGCATTCAGTAACTAAAAAGTTACTGGCAGGTCTGCAGGTGAACCTTCAACCTGCAGACCTGCCACAGAACATCCAGGACCTGCTTTTCATAATTTGTATGGATGCCTCTCCACTCTTCCTCCAGATGCTGCCATCATAATTTCCAAATAAAATGCCATGTTTACTTTCATCTGAAAAGTGAACCTTAGATCAGTGAACAGCAGCCCGGTCTTTTTTCTCCTTAAGCTCTATAAAAAGTTCTAGCCATTTCTTTTTCATAGCTGACTTAACACAGAGAATGCAAAAGTTTTAGCCCAGGCTATGGATGCAACAGTGTGTGTTGCCGCTTCAAGCACCGACTCCAGCTGAAGTCCACAACGTCTGAATCTCCCCTAAACTCTTAAATGGGCTTTACTTCACAATCCTCTCAAGTCTGTGTTTATCCCTGTTACTCGGGCAGTACTGTATGTTTCCTCCCTCTTAACGTCCATTTTATGTGGCTGCAGCACAGTTTGAACAGCCAGCTTCTTTAGCAACAGTCATTTGTGAATTACTTTCCTTTTCAAACTCTGTATTAAAATGTTGTTTTTATGAGACTGAATATTCAGCTTTCCACAATAACCTTTCTATCAAATGTATTTCTTATACTCTTGATCAACCTTAAGTGCTTTAGATTCTTATCTAATTTTGAAGTTAGATAAGAATAACCTGAGTAAATACCAAGCAGCGTTTTAAGGCTTACATCCTTCATTAAGTGCTGTGTTATGACTATAGATGGATTGTTTAGGCTCTAAAATATAAAAATGTGGCTGAATTAAAACATTTCTGCAAAGAAGACTGGGCCAAAATTCACACTCTGAGATTAAAAAGAGTTACTGCCAGTCATCTTAAACACTTGATATTAGCCCCCCACCCCAGGAGTGGCACAGCTAATGTTTATATTTAAGGGGAAAATTCAGTTTTGTATAGTGTCATAATGGTTTCCTTCTAATCCCCATGCTAAATTAAATCACGTGACTGCATTTCGTAAAATTTAGGTTATTATTTGAAAACCTATTTAATGCACTGGAACATTTTCTCAGTGCTAGATTATAGTTCTAGTGTACTAAAATAAACTACTAAATACACAAATAAGTAAATGTCTCAGTATTCTAAAGAAATGACGAACCTGTATGATTCATGTAATATCGCAGGTAAGGTAAGTAATGATCCAGTATTTAAAATACAGATAATACAAAAAAGAAGAAGGGATTTATCAATGAAACTGTATTTAAGCAGGAGTATGCGCTAACGCCATCTAGTGGGTGTCCATTGATCAACTTTCAACGAACAGAACAGAAAAGGGGTGGGGGGTATCTCCAGGTGAGGGGACGCGACAGAGGAGCATTTTCTGGCGACGCTGCGCCCTATAACCCAACACACCTCCTGATTTCCAAGTAAGGAGGCGCAAAATGGCATGGCACCTATTTGATCTTCAAAAAAAAAAAAAAAAAAAAAGATAACAAAATTGGCCTCTGGTCGTAAGAAATAACTAAGCAGAATGGGACCCAAATTGCCGCCCTATGAAACTATTTGATTTGCACACAGCTTGGGGAGAAAGCGACTAATCCAATCCAATTTCCGGACACGTAAAAAGACTAGATGATTCATTAAAAAAAGAGGGGGGGAGAGGGGGGAGAAAAGTCATGAGGGACAATGCGGAGTTGTTCTGGAACATCTTGAGGCATTTCTAATTCCAATAAAGATACAGACTCCGTCACGGCTGCTCTTGAGGGCCCATAAGATGCGTCCGCGGTGCCTGCTGAGGGATTTTTTTTCTCTCTCCTCCTCTCTCTCACTGGCTGACGTTGTGTGGATGTGTGAATGACTTTACCGCATGTGCACGCACGGAAGAGGCGACGATTAGAGATTGGAAGCAGGAGGAGGATTCAGATGTTATTTCTTAACTTTAATGGACCCCCGGAATTTTCTGCTCCCATTCTGAATACTCGGTTGCGGCGTTCTCGCCCCCCTCCTCTCCGCTGACAGAGAGACCACTTGTACCGCCGTCACAACTGTGCCAAGAGACAGGGAGTCTTTGAAAGGCACCGAAGCGGACCCGAGCAGCATATAAATCACCGTCCCGGAGTGCGTCTTGTTGCTGGCACCGGCGATATAAGGCATTGTGGCAAAAGCACAGAGTGGAGGGAAATGAGACTTTTTTTTTTTCTTCCCGTATGAAGAGCTGAGGACGGCAACAGTGAGAGGAGAGCGGATGTAAAAGCCTGTTATTCCTCGGGTGCGCACCGGAGAGGAGGCGCAGGACACGCAGTATCCATCCATACGCACTTTGTGATTATTTTTTATTTATTTATTTTTTTCATTCTTGCGTTGCTTATGTGACAAGAGAAGGGGGCATATTTGGGATCAAGAGGCGATTTTTCCTGAACCTACCGACCCCCACTTGTGAAACCATGAACGTCGAGTTGTTGCTTTTGCTTGTTTGTTCTGCGGCATTTTTCACCGGGCTGCGCTGCGCCCCGCCAAGGACCACGGCGGGCATGGATGTCCCCGCCGCGGGCTTCGGCGGCACGGGCGGCGGCAACAGCGGCGAAATCGGCATCAAGCGAGACTCGAACCAGACCATAATGTCAAGAAACAAAAGGAGAACCCTGGCCGTGGATTTCGCCGTGCCCTCGCTGCTGCGATATTATCTGGCGGAGTTCATCAAGAGACCCCTAAACGGAGACTGTCGGAGTTTCAGCGGCTGCTACACGGTGCGCGCGAACTTAAAAATGCATTGCATTCCTCTGCAGAAAACCATCGCTACTTTTGTGGAGCCGAGATCCGCAGGAGAGTCGGGAAACAGGTCCGCTGATGGACAGCTCCCCTTCTTCTACAAGCGGCCGCTGTCCAAAGTTCTGAATCTGGGCTTAACCAAGGCGAACAGGAAATCCAACCAAGTGGTGGTGGAAATAGGAGAGGATCTGGTCAAAAACGGATGCGGGGGGCTGGACGTGTACGAAGAGGAAACCGTGCTCCTGCTTGAGGTGGACCTCAGGGAGATCCTGGAGTGGTGGCTCGGAGCGGACGGGGGCCGGCTCAGGGTTCGACTCATGCCCGAGAAAAAGGCGCAGGTGCCCGGGATAGAGGACCGGTACACAGCCGCCATCCGGGCTGCAGATCCCCGCCTGCACCTGGAGATCTCCTCCCGCGGTGAGTTACCGTTTCTCTCACCCCATGCAGCTCGCTGTGTGATTGACGTTCTGCTATGATCAATTCTTCATTATAAGTTAGGTGCGCAAAGTAAAGTGTTTGGAGTTGATGGGTGTAATTGTCACAGAGCTCGCACAAGGATGTGACCCTAAAAACCTAGTTTCAGTTTAAGGGGGCGAGGGAGTCCAGGGGGCACTTCCAGCTGCGCCCACTGTCTTCAAAAGTTCAACCGGTGGCTTTTTATATGGTCCATCAATTATGACACAATGTAGACTCAGGAAAAGCCCATTTTAATTTTGCTCTTACAACCTACCATGGGGGAAAAAAAACGTTTATATGATGATTTATTTATAAATGTTTTCAGATACATGCAGCTGCCATTTTTTAGTGTTAATTATAATTCTGTTGACATAACTTTTAAGCTATGAAGCTTTTTTTGTAGTATGTTTACAGCTGGTGCGAGTTTGTTTGCGTTCTCTTGGGCCTCCTGACCAACAGGGGGTCCCTGAACAGACACAAACTTCCCTAATAGCTCTACCAGACGCAGGTGGCAGAGGATAATAACTCTGAGAGAATTCAGTGATTTTTAGTTTGTGTCTTTGATCTGGGTGACTTGCCAGACTCTTGTTTCATTATTGATGTGTGCAGCAGCTCTGAGAAATGAACTGCATGTTGATTCAACCCCCTAACTTTGGTTATTTACATCTGCAACCCCTTGCTGAGTCTGTGCGGCATCTACAGCATCTATCTTCCAGAAAGAATGAGACGCCTCAGTGGAATGGGTTTATTGCATGTGAATGAATAATAACTTAGAAGAAGCTGGAGTTTTATCACCTTCACCTGTTTCTTCTTACCTTGTTGCTTGCTTCCCTGGTTCTGAAACAAGGGTGCGCATTTAGGCTTTATTTTCATTAGGCCAAAATTATGCTGTTATCTCCAAGAAAGCGTTTGCAGTCATTTCTCGAGGGCTCTCGCCTTGTTCTTCTGAGCATCGGCACAATCAGTTTAATTGCTTAATCACTTTGATGAGGGAGGTTGGCCCAGAAAAATGCACAAGAATCTGTTTTAGACAAACAGCGCAGCAGAGGTTAGCTGCACTGGTAGCACTGAGAGAGAGAGAGGATGCGCCTTCAGGAGGCAGATCAGGTTAAAACTCCCCTACACACACACGCACACATGCACGCGCGCGCACACACACACACACACACACACACATACACAGTCAGAATACAGTAAATACATGTGAAGTGATAGATATTCTGCATGTTTACAGTCCCTTTTTCATACTGCTCAAAGGAATTAAATAATTAAATGAATAGCTCTATCCAAAGGTCTTGATTCTACCTTTTTTTCCCCCTTCTTGTTTATTATTGATACCTTCCAGTAAGAGTCTTGATAGTTGATCATGGTGCTTTTTAAGAACTGCAGAAATCTTTCTGGGAACTAGGGTGGCTTTCCAGAGCCATTATTTTATCCGTTTTATTTCCACTGAAGCAATCAGGGTCAGAACAGATTATGAGGGTAGAAATCTATCCTAGAAGCCTATAATACTACTTTTATCTGTAGGTTGGGCTTTGCTATGAGATGACTGCTTGCAAGTACCATTTTTCCAGCATTTTCTTCCAGTCAACTCTCATCTTCCATCTCTTTTAAATTTAGATTTACACATGTTTTTTCTACAGGTATGTTTTTTTTGTTTTTTTTTTTCCAAACAGTGACGGTTAGTGACGGTTGTTGAATTTACAGCTCTTTACACTCAACTTTATAGGAATATACATTTTGTTAATTAAATCAAGCGTGGATTTCTTCCCATTCATGTTTATTATATCGTCAACAGATTTAATATCGGTGCACTTTACTAGACAGATTCAATTCTTTTCCAAAATAATTAATCAAATCACCCCAACCTAGTTAAATTTAGCTTTAAAATGCGAGTTGTAAAGGGTTTTCCATCAATGGAAGCTAAGCTGATGAAGTCATTAACTTTGTTGCACTCCCTCCTACTGCGCATGCAGTGACAGTAGAAAGAAACAACTCCCTTTTAAGCTGTCTGTGAAGATGAAGGGAGTCAACGCTATAGTTTTAGTTTATTATTACTTTAATGGGTAAATCTTTCATATGTAGAATTTTTTCCCCCCAGTTTTAAAGAAACAAAACATACCATCACCTCTTGTGTGTGTGATTGGTCTTCCTTTAGAATCCATCTCTCTGGCTCTATTGATCAAAACTCTTATATCACTCACCTCATGTAAAACGATTTCAATCCAGATTAATAATGAATCCACTGTGACGTCCTTAGTTATAACTGCAGAACACAAAGTCGTGATCCTGACAGCTCCTGTGTCCTCTCCCGTGCTACAAATGAGAGTTAATGTGCATCGATGAATGCTCACAAGAATCAGCCTGAGTAAAATAAAAGATGCTGTGAAAACGTTTTCTATGGCTGTACGTTCCATGTTGAAAGGAACCGTCTGAAAGACTGTGCATCAACAACACTTTGCAAGATTACAATTTCTTGAAAATGATTGCAGTCAAATTCATAATCCTTTCGCTACTTCTATGGAAAACATAGAGAAATTAGAATAAGAATCAAAATATTGTCATACTCGATAAGCCTTTCAGTCTCTCCTGCTCTTTAAGACGAAGTACCTTGTTATATTCCACTCCCATCTTATTAGAAATGTTCCACCACTGGATAAATGAGAATGTTTTATATTAATCTGCAGCTGACCTTCTTTGTAGGCTGACAAATTGATCCTAACCATGCCAAGGCTCTAGCCTGCCAGATGCTCTCTGCTGGACAACTGGAAACTTAGCTGTGTGGCGGAATATTTTACTGTTTTGTAAAACTGTTTTGTTATTAGCTGAAAGCCACAACTATTGAACCCGACTCTTTAGAATCATAGCAATATATGAATTTCACTCAGTGATTGAAATATTACCTCTTTGGTGATGTTTTGATTGAGATTCAGTTGCATTAGATCAAAGGTTTTCAAGGTCATGTTTTTAAGTTTCTTCACTTGTACAGTTTTTGCAAAGATCTGAAAAATTCAAATTATTTAAATAAAATTGGCAAACCTGAGGTTTAAAGCTTTTTGTGTTTTCTTTTGCTCTCTTAAACATTTCTTTATAAAGCAAACACCCATTGTTGGATTTACAAGCTTCACTAAATATTACACTGCAATTGCATCAAGCGATATTTTGCCGATTGTCAGGAAACATTAAGGTTGTTTGAAACTGCGCGTTGCAGAATGAGAATGGTTGTCGCTGGTGATTGAGTCAACTTTTTTTTTTCTGACAGCATCTTTCTTTTTTTTTTTTACCGTATGAGTCACTATTAGGCAAAGCTGTGAAACCCAGCTGCACAGTTTACTTCAACTCAGACTCACAGATCCGAATAGCAGTGGCACTCAGCTGCATGCATGTATCTGCATGATATTAACAGCAGGAACGGGGACAATACGACATCTGCAGTACGGGAGGTGGAGCTGGCCGAATAACTCTCCAAACTATCTGACTTAGGCAGGAAAGTTTACTTTATTTCCCACATACAGCCACGTGGTTAATTGTTTAACCATGATACCCCTGACTTATTCACAAGTTATCCCAAACAAAACGAGCAAAGATATTTTCTACACTGTGTTTTATTTTACATGCATGTAACATCTCATGTCATGTAATAGCAGGTTTCTCTTCCTTCACAGTTATAAATACTTGCAGGTGTGAAGCCAGCTGGGATTTGATCAATTTTGTTTCACCAGGAACCTCAGGTGGATTTTTACAGCTTTTTTTTTTTAATATTATTATTAAAATCGGAGACAAGTTTTATTCTAATGCCCATGTAGATCCACCTAAATCTGACCCACACTGTTCACACTAATGGTTGCCATCTTTTTAAAAATATATTCTCATCAGCCTTGTTTGTTTTCTCAGTGTTTTGGAATGAAGAGGAAGAAATGAAGGTGAACAAATGGAGGTATAGATGGGCAAATAGACAGATGGATGGATGGAGGCAAAATGTATTTCCTTGTGTCAGCAATTTTGCATTTTATTCAAACAGGCATATATGAACACACTACAACAACAAGCTGTAAAAACAACTACTGACAATTTCAACTATTTATTTTCTGGTTCAATCTAATACTAAATCCGTACTAAATAGCTATATGACTGTTGTAGATTTTCAACGTGCCTCTGGTCTTCACAGTGAACATTATTATTTCAAAATAAGCTGGAAATGATGCTGTCTCAACGACTCACGCCCACACCTCAAAGTAAATCACGAGCGAGGACAAGTGATTTGGCGACTGTGTAATTAGACGTAGGTGTCAGTCTGAAAATAAAAGCTTTTCTCTATGAGTCAGTTATCCCGTTAGATGATGAGTAACCTGCTGTGAGAGCCCTGGGCCTTTACCAAAAGCACGGAATGGTATTTAATATAAAATTCATCAATGTGCTGGATTAATGTAATTCTGATGTCCACTTTGTAGCGATTTACAAATTTGGGTGACACTTTATTTGAAGGGGGTTGAATAAGACTGACATGACACTGTCATAAACATCAATAAGCCTTCATGAATATTTATGACTGTTATCATAAAGCGTCATTGGGTAAATTATGACACTTTTAATACAAAGTTGACATTATTCAAAATGTCTTTATGACAACTTGACATTAACCAAGAAATCATTACTGATATAAATTTGTTATAAAAGTATTACTGATTGCACTTTAAAAATTAGGTAACTTTATGTTATTAAAGGTAAAGTTTAAACAGTAATGATTTCCTGGTTAATGTCAAGTTGTCTTAACAAAGACATTTTGAATAATGTCAACTTTGTATTAAAAGTGTCATAATTTACCTAATGACGCTTTATGACAAGTCATAAATATTCATGAAGGCTTATTCATGTTCATGACAGGTGTTATGTCATGTTTATGAAAGTGTCATGACAGTCTTATTCACCCCCCTTCAAATAAAGTGTTACCCAAATTTGTTATTACAGTTGCAAACAAACTGTTTCTTTGGGAGGAAAATGAACTGAAATCATTAAAAAGTTGCAGGTTTGCCTCCCCTGATTCTGTAAACCTCCCGCTAAATGTGCAGGGTCCTGTGGAAAACCACTGAGATGCATATTTGCAGTCACAGTTTCCGTCCTTCCTAAATGATCATTAGGTTAGCTGTTTCTGCGAGGCACTGCTGTGTTTACCTGTGTGTCGTGCGCAAACAGTTGCAGTCCCTCCACATACCAACCACACACACACCTCTTTTTTTCAGCATTTCCATCAGTTAGAAAGATCTGTTTGTTCATATTAGTAATCTTAATTTAACCAGTGTTTTGTTTCAACGTTAGACTACCGTACTTTCTGGCAACCCTGGTGAAGATGCGTTAAAAGCCTTAAATACCACATTTTATTGCAATTGTATAATCTCAAGTTAAAATGAATATAAAAAGTGAAAATCAAACTTTTGATTTTCACTGCCCTTGTACCCCTTGTTTAGTGCAGTGGAGGATCCATGATGCTGTGGGACTTTTTGCCATTAAAATGCCTGGCCTTTTAAACAACAATCTTGTGAGCTCTACTAAAAAACTTTGAATATATTTTATTAGATCTTTACAAAAAAGAAGAAAAAAAAACATACACACACAGCATATTGGCCAATCAGCACTGAAAGATTTTACAAAATGAAGCCCAATCTGTGGAGTGAGCAAAGCAGGGCAGTAGTGAGAACCCAGGACTTTGGATGATCTGAGAAGGTGTTTTCTGAGAGAATTGGTCAAATCTCTCTCACTCTCTCTTTGTGTGTTATAAAAGAACATCGGTAGCCTATTGGGAGTAGCAGGACAAAATATTAGTAGCAACATTTGTATACCAAAAAAGTGCCACAAGTGATTATGTTCAAAACAAATGTTTCATTTCATTCATGTTTCATTGTCTGAGATACCAATAAGTGCAGAGGTCAATATGCACATCCTTGTTTTTTATCAGGTTTTCTCCCATGTCTGATGACAGATCATCACATATTCAGAGGTCATACAATCTGGGTTTACTGGCTAAATTAAAGTAATTAGTATTAATAAATTCATTCCCCAGGATTAGTTTAATGCTGATAGTGGAAAAGAGAAGAAACATTGTCCTTATATTTTAAACTGCTACTGCCTATGATTAATGATTCCTTCTAAACATCTAGGCTTTCTTGTCATTTTTTAAAGTGGTTTTGGTTTGTAGATCTGAAGATGGTTCAAAGTTTTTCTTTGGGCTTTGCTTTTCCATCCAGCCCTTATGCATTACAGCATGTAGGGTTTAAAAAATGAAAATTTGACAGTAGAGGACTTTGTAGCAGATGAATATAAAAAAAAATCATGCATTAAAGAAACCGGCTACAGGACCTGAGAGATGAATCATCCTCCAGTGTGTTGAGTAGGTCTTCTCCTATCAGATCCTTATAAGGGTGCTGGAAACGAAGTACATAAAATTTAAAACTGGATCTTTTAGGAGTTTTTTCATGTGTTCACAGAACACTAGTTAATCCCAGGAAATTATGAGAAATTCTGTGCTTGAGTTATTCAAAAGTTTAAAGTTAAATGGCGTAAATAATAAAATAAAATAAAAACTCAGGTAAATGACAGGAAATCTGTGGAATTCTAAAGGAAAACCTAAAACTTGATTTACACTCAATACCAGGGGTCTGCAATTTACGGCTCCAGAGCTGACACCTACTGTCAACTATAGCTATTATGTTTCAATAACTTAAGCAAAGATTTCATTTGGGCTTGAAATAACAATGAATAAATCAACTACCTACCTACCTAAAACATTACCTAAAAATAGCTTTAAGCAATGTTTACTAATGGTAGCTAACATGCTAACGGTAGCATTTCCAACAGACAACATTTAAACATCAAAATCTTCGGGAATATTTGACATTCAAAGATCTTGTTTCTCACTCAATACAATATACTAATCGTATTGTATTCTACAATTGTAGTGTATTTTATACTAATTGTATACGCACACAATCTTACACTTTTTCTCTATATTATAACACATATTCAGCTCTCAGTGTCACACTCTCCCTCCTACATACAACACAACGATCCTGATGAATGCAGACTGTACTGTTTCCGTGTTTTAGCGCTTTACACCCCTGCCTTGCCGATGTTCGACATTTTCTCTGTGTGAAGTTCAGCAGTAAGATGCTGGCTGTTAGGTTTAAATAAATCACCACCATGGCGCCCACAGCAATTTTACAAACAGGCCTGCAGGAATCAGTGCACTAAACTGTGCTCTGTGCATTTGTACTTACTCGTCTTATTGGCCCAATGGGCGGCATCATTAATGAGAAATATTTCTGTGTTACAGTAGAAGAGAGAGGAAAACAATGCTCAGCAGGGGCGATAAACCACTCACCTCTACTTTATTAACCCATGTTATGTTCTCCAAGTGGTGCCGTAAAATAGGCTGCACAGGAATCATTAAACAATGTCAGCAGAGGGAGCTGGAGAACGTGGGGACCCCTGCTTCATTAACCTGCACGTATCTTCCACCAAGCGCATTGCGATGTTGATGTTTCCGGTCGCACCATTAGCAAAGATGGTCTTCATGAACAGAATGAGACCAAGACCCTGAAGGGAAATAAAGATGATCCCATCACACTTGAGAGGAGCAGCTGTTTACTTTCACAGTTCTCCTCCCTGTGTTTGCCCCCCAGATTTGCCCCAAATGGAAACTCACGCATTCCCGATTTACCGTTAAGCATCCTGCATCTGTCAGTCGCTGTGAGAAGCCTAAAACTGAATCGCAGCACGCGGACGCTCTTGCTGTTAGGCAAATGTGAGCGTTACTTCTGAATCATAAAGAGAGTCGGCAGTAAATTTGTCCTTAAGTTGGATTACACGCTCAGTAGCCTACTTTGTTTACTGGATGTGGCTTACGGCTTTTTTTGGAAGAAGTAGCTCCTTGAAAGATGAATAAAGTTAATTTTCCATGTCTCGACAGCGTTTCCCTTGTCTACTGATAAAGCAGCTGGTGGAAGAGCCTCAAGAGAAATTTTACAACTCATAAAAAGTTTACAGGCTTTGTTTGTTTGTTTTAGTATTTATCGTGCATAACCATAAAAAAAAAAAAACTAAACTTCTAAATGTGATTACTCAGCTTACGCTAACATCCAGTTTCATTAACTTCAAAGAACAAGATTACTTGTTTTATGGAGTAATGAATACACATTCGTGCATTATATAAGCACTGAATTAATTTGAAGGTCTTTAAGTTCAAATGTAGTGGTAATGTGCTTGTTCAGCTTTTAAAAGCTGAATTTCCGTGATATTCTTTCTATAAGTTGTAGAGCAACTTTATATGTTGAACAAATTAAATGCTCTTTGTTTTACGGGGTTTTGTAGGAGGTTTCTTTTTTTACATTTTATATATCTTAATTATAAAAGTGTGCATACTTCATGCTTAGTTAAGAGAATTGCAGTTAGATCATAATTGCTTTTTTGTTCAGAACAGCTGTCACAATGCAAGAGACTTGACTGCAATTAATGTGTTTAGTTCTCTTGGAACCTTTCTATTTTATACAGATTTGACACTATTACGGACTACAAAAGTTTAAAAGGAAACCTCAGTAAAGACATAAATGTTGAAATTGCTAAATTGTGTTGATGAAAAAAGAAATCTCAGAGCAGCTGCAACAAATTCCCTTCACTTTATCACTGAATTCACTGATAACTGGTCACAGTGGAGTTTCAAATTGGTTACAAGGTCGGTACCTAGTTCAGGTGCTTAAAACTAGTGGGTAACTTTATTTCCCCCCCTACTGCACATTGAAGTAATTACTGGTTTTAGATCATTCAGATTCAAGGTGACGCTCCCTTACATCTGAAAGCACTTCGTCAGCCACTGACTGTAAATCAAGGAAAGCTTTCTTTGCATAGTACCATTCACATTCAAGGTGATCAAACGTCCTTTTCAGAATCAAAGATAAATCAGTCAAAATAACATTTGATTGAAGGCAAGGGGATAAAAAAATGGTCAAATATAAGCATTACTTTGGTGGAAAAAGTACAGTGTACATTTAAAACAAACAAAAAAAAGGCTTAGACAGGATAAGAAGATGATAAAATAGCATCTGACCTTGAGCTGCAGCTGCCTACTGGGTCTGAAAATACATCTCTCCAACAACAACTATACTAAATATAAAAACATACACCAGTTTTTCTGTGTGCTGTTTTGAGGGAAAACCTTTAATTTTGCCAATGGTTCTAATGTGTTTTGAGGGTGATTTAGTAGTTACATAGCTTTTAAAATTTAAGTTAGTCTACAAGTTTGGTCTTGATCTGTAGTTTTTAACCAGATTCAGAACAATGAGTTATGTCTTTTTTAGATTTAAGTTGGCTGAAATTGTCCCTCTTCACACATTTATATATGTGACTGTAAATAGGCACTCTGATTCATGAAGCTACCATCATGGCTATTTGCACTAGTCTGAAGGAATCTCCTCTCTTACTACTTCTCATCACTTCTAGTCATTGGTCAACGGACTTGTAAGAAATAGACCCACTCATTTCCTAAGGAGGGATTTTTCATAATCGGGTTATTGACCAAATTGACAAACCAACATGGCAAGTTGCTCTGCTTCAAATTACACAAAGTAAAGTACCAAGCAATGCAATGCTTGTGCTAAATATGGTGTAAACCCCTCCAGGATGAAGACGGTCTAGATTAGGCAGAATCAAAACTGATTGTGAAATAAGAAGGTTCCATAAGAAGGCACTGGCTACATGGAGGACAAAGTGAAGCTCCAAAGTCAGCTGATAATTATCAGGTAAGCTAGATCTGCTGTGATCATTGTAAAGATTAAACTGAAGACCTGAAGAATGTGAAGGTTTCAGTGAAAATTGTAGGAAATTGTGTAGTAAATTTTGAAACTAAAGAAGAGACATATTTTCAGAGCTTATGTTTATGGTTTTGTGGTAATGTCTTTTTTTTCCCCTCAGGGCCACTGTACTCACTGCTTCAGGCCCAGAGTGACTTGTTGTAATTAAGAGGAGGGGAGAATCGTGCTTACTAGTAGGTAGTCTTGAGGGAGAACATCAGGTCATTTGTTGTGAGCTGAAGCTCAAACAGAACTGGGTTATGTAGCCTGATGTACTGAGGCTGAGGGGGAGAAAGAAAAACATCTATGATTTGGAAACTGTTGCAAAGAATAAGGTGTGAAATGTCTAATAGAGCATTGTCAATTTGTTTGGAAGAAACCACTTACATTTGCTGGATTTGTTTTCAAGCCATTCCCAGGTCGTCTGTCAAGCGTAAACAATTTGTGTTTTTGGTGGTGAAACAGCAAAATTCACAAATTAACTTCCATTCGATATCCTGCACAAACCTGTGATGGGAACACAATCTGATTGTGTCTTGAAGGTGCAATCTACCTTTTGACCTTTAATTTAGTGCCTCAAAGAGGAAAGGCTGCAGTGTCACCTGAAAAGTGACATCACATTGCGTTCTGGCGTGCAGATCCGAGGTAATCAATGAGACTCTTGACATTTAAAGCTTGTATCCATCAGCTGCTAATGGGCAAATCAATAGGAAGCCAGAATGACATGCCACTTTATTATTTATGTGTTTGTATGATCAATTTGCTGAAGGGGCTGGCAGCGTATTGTGACAGCTTTGGGAAACTCTGGAGACCTTCAAGCTGTTGATCGATACTATAAGTTGGTGGTGAGTTGAGGGGTTTAACAAGGGTGCATTTCATGACACCGGGGGTGAAGACTGAACAGGGAGTTTAGATTGAAAGAAAGACGCTACTGCAGCTCTAGAGTGTTAGATTTGAATTATTTGTCCTTAAGTGTGAATGATCAGACAATCATACAGTTGCATCTGCATGACGAGCTTTTTGCCTTTCGCAGTGCTCAACAATCAGTGCTGCATGAAGGAGCTAAGCATGAAGCATTGATATAATCACCGCTGTGTCACCACATTCATTCCCATGCTGTGTTCACTTGTAGACTAACAGGAAGAACGGCTAATGGATCGGTCTCTGTTCCAGCGCCTCTGAGTTAAGAAAACCACAATTCTGTGTCCATTGCAGATGGTTGAATATTAATGCATTTTAATGAGATGCCCTCTGAACCTGCCCACGTTCATTTATGATGGCCGCACTCAACCAGGCTGCTGTCCACGTAATGAGACGGCTGATTTATCTTGACTGGGGGGGGATTGTTAATTTGGCTGCCTGAGATGGAGAAATGTATGCTGAACAACTCGAATTATTGGCTCCGTCTCAAGAGCTCACAGAGTGCAAGTGTTGCCTTAAGCCACATGCTGTTAGCTACGTGCATCTAACAAAGCAGCTCCCTTGCAAAGCTTGCAGAACCAAATGACCTCTTACAAATTGCCTGAACTTTGGTACAGCTTTGTTTTTTCAAGTTAGCCAGAACCACCCCAAGATGACTGCATCGGGTCCTGCTGCAGGCCTGATGGCATCACGAGCACCAAACATTTGACAGGAATAAAAAAGTGAAGCCACTTCTGACGTGGCATTATACATACTATTACTAATGGTTTGCTAATTAGAGCCTTCAGAACTGCTTTAAAATTCTGGAGATTTGGTCCTGGCACTATACTGTTTGGCTTCTACCTTCCACCCCTAAGCAAATCTAATTTATTTATACAAAATAAAAACTTTAGGGTAATTATGTAAAGCAGGTAAGCACAGTTACTGCTAATGACCTGTAGACAAAAAAAAGACAAATGTTTACATTTGTTGATTGCAAGAAGTATGGCAAAACTGCAAAGTACCCCTTATGAGTATCCAGAACCTTCTTCTCAGATAACTTTTTTTTCTACCATCCTAACAATATATGAGAGATGTTAGTAAGAGAAACAACAAACTTACAACCTGGGGCCAGCTCTGGCACGAGTGATCACTTATCATAATTGAAATCATAAATCCAATAAAATGACGTGTTCTTTGGCATACATGTGTGTCTCTGTTATAAAGCTAAGTTGATACAAATAGATGGCTTTAAAAGTCTGAATTTGCCAAAGGAAACTTGTACTTTGTTCAAAAGAAATATCGGGGGTTCTCTTTGCCATACTAACGGTGTTAGTATCCGTACTAGCTGCTTTTATAAGTCTCCACACTTTCTTTCTTTCAGCATTATTGCTCCCGGCTCAGATCTTTCATTTGGTCTTTCAGGACTGTTGATAGGGTAATTTCCCCCCTTTTCCTTGTCCATTTAATGGCATATCAGGTGTTCTTGTTACCAACGGGTCCCCGCTTTGAACAAAATCAGTGCTGTTTTCATGCACTTCTTGCTCTAGTTGGTTTTCCCACCAATGCCAGTCTTTGAAAGGTGCAGAAACTCTACTAGCATGTTCTCACATCCTGTTGTTTTTGTCATTTTTGAAGAAAAAGTCAACTTGAAACTGGTCACAGAGGTCTTTTGTGTTTCTTGCTGGACACCAGCATGCCATACGTGATTAATTTGGCCACCAGGGATGGTAAAATGTAAGGAGAACAGATTACCTCCGCCATTATTTCCTTAATGTTAGGATTGCCCAGAGAGATCTAGTTGCCCAACAACACGACTGGCTATGCTCTGAAGTAGAAGCTAGTTGATGATGGTGGTGGGGGGAAGCAGTAAAAGCCTTAACTGGTTTTATTCAGTTCAATTTTAGTTCCTCTTAGGTCACTATGATTTAGCTGGATTCAAGGTGACTTTGACTTTGATTTCTTCCTGTTTTGTCATCTCCCTCCGCCCCCTTTGATGCTTAGTCTTTTTTTATGCCACTTGCTTTTTCTCTCAAAAATCTGCGAGCTGCCTGGTTGATTAATGGCAATGCTTGTAGGAGGCCTCAGTGCGGGTGTTAAGTTCAGAGCTTGGTGTGAAGCAAGGATGCGCATCGTGCATGAGCTGAATGTAAAGCTCACACCCTTGGATGCCCCACTTCCATAATGAGGGAAGTAAATAATGTGCATAAATCCATGGCCAGCCTTTTCTGGAAGCTGCATGGTGCATGGTGTGGTTTTTGTAAACATTTTACAGTTTAAAGGCCATAATGCCAGCATGGGTTCAATCTAGGACTTGTAACACTTCTATATTCAGAAAACACCATTGGTTCTGTAAAGCTGCGAACAATGTTTGGAAATTGATTTGTATTCTTAACCAAACAACTGTATACCATAGTAAATCTCAAATACAAGATGAAAAGTAATGACATAAAATGGCCATTGTTCAGGCTAAGTCACCCAGTCAAGGTGATTAAAAACCACAGTATTGATTTGTGTGTCTTTTCATATCGTTTTTATATGTCTACTATAATGCACATAAAATGTATTTCAGGTTTATTTCCCACCTATAAGTTCCTAGATCTAGTGAGACTAAAGGTTAACTTTTCAGTCAATTAAATTGCCTCTAATAGTGAACTCAGAATGTTTCACATTGTCGTTTGCTGCCAGCTTATTTATTGTCAGTTGTCAGAGAGTCACCAAGAAGCTTAATTAGAAAATAGGAAAGCTTTTACTGAGTATTGTTTTATTTTGTTATTTTGACCCTTTTCTACTGTGTGTGTTTTGGAAATGTTGGAAACTTTGTGTAGGACCTGACTTTGGGAATATTTACAATTAGAAAGTAGATGGAGAAACTGGTGCTTGAGTTAGAAATGTAAATTGCACTACAGATCGAATAACTTAGAAAGGCTGTGTTAGATTAACAATTTTACCAATACACTATATAATTTTGAATTTGGTTCACCTGAATGGAAAAATCAACTTCTCTTAAGCTCTCACATACACATGCAGTGAAATGTCACCTCTACACATTAATAATTGACCATTCAGCCAAAAAGGCTTTTTATTTGTCAATTTGTCACTAGACATAGTAGTTTTTAAGCAATTTTACCAATGTTGTTCTTCTCTAAAAATGGTAAAGGGCTAGCGCTCTATGAAGTCCAGAGGATCCCAAAGTGCTTTACTTCATTCATTCATTCACCTATTCACACACGCATCCACACACTGATGATGGCAAGCTGCACTGTAGCCACAGCTGCCCTGGGGCAGTCTGTCAGGAGCGAGGCTGCCATGCACCAGGCCCTCTGACCACCACCAACAGGTGAACTGTAGCCATGTTTCTTAGGCTCATGTCAAATAAATTTCAACTTATTAACAGATATTTGCATTCACAGATTCTGTGGTTCGACGGCAAAACAAAGGTTAAAAAAAAATTGTGAAGATTCTCACTGAAACCACAATGAAACAATTCCTGAAGCAATGTTTTATGAAAGGACATTCTTAGAGGAAGAAGTCAGTACTCCAAAAGCAACATAAAAAAAAAAAACAACCAAAAAAAAAAAATGCAGCATGGAAATTTGCCTGAGGGCAAACACCTTTGTTTGGTCTTATGAAACCGAATTGGAAGTGTTTGACCATAATGGCCATGCTTACATTTGCAACCCCTAGGAACACTGTCCTACTATGTCACAGGGAAGTGGAAGCATTATCTTGTGGGAATATTTTGCTGAAACAGAGACTGGCACTGTGAGGACAGAATATTAAATTGAAATATAAAAACAGCACTTTAAGACATCAGCCCAAAGATTAAGCTACTACACAAATATGTAATTCAAATGAACCTTGACTTTCAGCATTCCACCACATTAATTACAAAGTCACTCAAGGACAAAAAAAGTTAATGTTTCTGTCAAAAAGACTTTTTCTCCGAAAAAGAATCTCTTGATCACTGTTCTGACATTTAGCAAAAGGAAAATGATTTTTGCTTGCCTGAAATGGCAAAAACTGTGTTTGATTTTATGCCAGATGAGGAATATTTATGTATCCATTTAGAGTGCACTGCAGATCTTTTAGAGGATTATCTCAAGTCTTATATGATTTAATGCATAAAAGGCATATATCTAGACAGCATAATGAGGTTTTTGTCCCAAACGGTTCTTGATCACTGTTTACATACAATGATCAGTCAGGTGTTAAGATGGCACGGAGGTGTGTAAAGAAAAAAAAAAAAACAGCACCATACAAATTGTGTAACACACAGCTGTGTGTTGTCAGATCCAGCCTTCCTAAGCCAGGCTCACATGAGTTGAACCAAGCCTGTCATTGTGGCTCTTCCATAGAGAGCATGAAACCTCAGGGGTGAACACAATCTAAAGGGAAAAAAAAAAAGAAAAAAGAAACTCCCAACATTCAACCCGGAGTTAAAAAGCTATTAACAGATGTGACGGGGTCGCCGTACACATGGAGCTTGGCAGCCTTAAAGGAGCAGCTTGAGTGCTCTCAGGACACATCCCCAGCTCCCTTTATGATCTGTAATGGGATTGTTGGAGAGCGCCAGCAGCATCCTCATCACAGGACAAAACCCACTTAATGGGATATGATTCGCCATGAAAGGGCAAAGAGGAGCAGTTTCTCGCTGAACCCACTTATCCTTTGAAACCTCCACACCCACTCATGCCCACCCCCTCCTCTGACCCTTCCAGTTGACAGCTGGAGTGTGAATTCTGCCCTGATTGTCCTGCTCCTGTGCCATGGCTGGGTGTGCGTGCATACGTGTTTGGAGTGCGAACAGACAAGCGCAGAGGCAGAGGATCAGTGCCATGAGAGATGCTGTTTGTGTCTTATTGAAGCCGCAGCTCGCTCGGTGGGCTAGGTCGACTCAGGGGATGGCACTGCAACAAGCTCAGCCACTGAAATCTGTGGAAAAGAATACAGAGCAGCAGCTCCGCTGTTCTGAGCACACCGATGCCTCAAGACGGCTTATCTGAGACGGGAGTACAGAGAAGTGGAAAAAGTTTGAAGTTTCATCTTCTGCTGTGCCTCTGCTGCTGTTTGCGTTTTAGTTTTGCTTGTGGAGCAATAAATCATTCAAGTCTGACTATCAGAGTCTCTCCTGCTATCCGTTTAGTTCCAAAAAAAAAAAATATTTGAAGATATGATGTTCCTCATATGCAGTGGGCAAAGTTCATAAGCTGTTCTTAAAAGAACGTTTTGTTACAAGTTCTGACACTGTAAAATCATCAGGAATACAGATTTTTTTGGAGTGGTCATGGGGTGAAAACACACTGGGTTTAAATATTGGCTTTGTGGTCTGGATGTCTACTGCATCTTTAGTAATTTAAAGTTAAAGTAATTTGACTGGAGAAGGGAAACGTGTGTATTTCAAGGGTTTATTTTAGTTCAGCAACCTTTAGTCAGAGGAGAAACTTTTGCTCTTGCACCTGAACTAAAGAAAACTGAACAAAAGTTGTTAAAATTGCTGTCTAAAGCAGCCATTTTAGCACCTCACTCATCGTAAATGCGTATATTTATGATGAATGAGGGTTATTTGATGGCATTCATAAAAGAAGAGGCAAAAATAGACTTAATATTTAAAACTATTTCGACTACTTGTCTGAGACAGTCATATACGCTGTAGAATATATTAACGTTCATAAAAAGATAATAAATACATAATTGAGAATCTAACATTCAATATTTGTGGAAAAAGAAGGGAAAGGTTGCTCAGTTTTCAGGGCAAAATAAGAAAAACTGACTAAAACCTATTAGCCTGTAACATTAGTGACAAATGATGAATCTGTTGCTGTAAGAACCAGCATTTGTGGTATACATTTAATTAAACCAGCCTACAGATTAACATTTTTGGATGTCCAGTAGACAGTCACTGACACCCTGCAAAAAGAGGGTGAACCACCATATGTCATTTAAGACACACCGCCGTAGTCAATGTTCTTGGACATATCCAGGAAATTGGCTACAACCGGAGGAAGAGTGAATAGGCACAGAATCTACATTCACAAATCTATGTGATATGTGTTTAAGTTTTTCAACCAAACTGAAGAAATATAATGACGTTATAATTTATTGAGATTTACCTGAATATTAGGGGATCAAAGAACGTACAGCAGACTCCCTTTAGGGCCTTATTTGTGATCTGGGGTTCCATCAGAAAAGCTTTATTTTCATGCCAATCCCATAACTGTGAATACAATGTTACATCTCTCAGGTTGATGCAATTTCTGGAGGACTCAATGAAATGTCTGCTTCGTTCTTCAAAACAACGAGCGAGTACAGAGGCACTTGACTCGATCCTGAGGAGTGTGGAGTGACATGCTCCTTTGGGACTGTTTGTACTGCGTTGCACCACCATGTAAAGGCAAGTTTAGTCTCAAATTATGCTCATCTGTCAAAGCAGGTCATACCAAATGTCAGTGCTGAGGAGCACATGGAAATTAGAGGAATGCAATTTCTGAGTTGTTTTTTTTAGCAGCTTCTAAATGCCCGTATTAAATAGATGGACATTTCTGATCTCTTTTAACCATCCATCCACTGCCAATTTAACGAGCAGTCGTCTCCCTGTCAACAGAACAGGCGTCACAGTAAAACACACATCAGTCAAAGTGTTCAGTTTATTACTCACTTAATTTATTTCAGTTCATATTTAATCATATCTGTTAAATTTCTTTGAAATATTCATTTATTCAACCATTAATTCTATTCCTATTCATTATTTTACTCATAAAGTTAACCTTTACCAAAAAATCCCAAGTTATTACTATAAACAAGGGTTGATGATGAGATTATATTGATTGTGAGGGGTCATTACTTAGATCTCTGTTTTTGTGAGGTTATTTTTTATACAATTGAATGAATGTCAACAAAATCATGACAGGTTTGTTCTCATGATTTTGTGACCTTTTCTTGTTCCAATTAGATAACTATTGATGAATTATATTATTCAGACACTGCAGGTTTTTTCTCATGCTGTGAATAAGTGTGAGAGAGGTTGTGTCTAAGTTTTCCGTGTGTGTTTGTCTGTGTGTCTGAGTCTTGACCTATTTAATCGGGCCAGGGTGTCATATCACGGCTGGACCCAGGACTGTCCTTGTTACAGACTACAGACTAGAGCCAACAGCAGTTTCACAGTATCATATTCCGACACTGTTGCTCAGTTTTGACCTGTAAAGTGCCCCAAGTGCAAGTACTTGCACCCACTGCAGGCATCCAGACAGCCCCTAAAACTACAGATTGTCTTTTTTTTTTTTTTTTTTGTCACCGCAATATCTCAACCCTTTGACAGTTGTGGCAACAGCATGAACTGCTGGGTTTTTAATTGTTTCGTTTTGTAGGCGTGGTCCACTGCCACCACATCCTGCACGAGAAGGACAGATGCAACTTGCATTTCATGATCGCCTGTGAAATCTAACTAAAATAAACAACACTGACCATAAAAATGTTGATCATTATAAGCCATATATGTTGTTTTATTGTTTCATGCAGATTTGATAGAACGTATGAATATTTAAGAACCGTTATGTTACTGGAAAAGTCTGAATCTGTCTAATGAAACGTCTTGCATAGCCTTGAAAGACGAACTGGCTATTATTTCCTACATACTAATAGACTCCAGCCCTGCTTTTATCATTCCACACACCTTTTCTTTCAGAATAATATCTTCTAGCTCAATGCTTTCCCTTGGCCATTCACACTGTTGACAGGGTCAATTATGTTCCACACGTGCTTCCTTTGCATTGTGCATATAACTGCATATCGGGTGTTCGTGCTACCAGAGGAGTCCTTGTTTGAACAAAAGCTGTGCTGTTTTCATGTGGTCTGCCTATTTGCACAATATGTCTTTCCTTCAACCCTGAATGCTGCCTTACATCTGATACTCAAGCACATTCTCTGATCATGTTCTAAATACGATTGACTGGATAGATGTTTTCAGGGAAATAAAAAAATCTCAGTTGCATATTATGACCTAAATACATCTGTCATGCAAACTTTAGCAATCTTATGTGGATATTGTCTTTGTTTAAATTTAACTACATTTATATTTGTGGGTTGGGAATTGTTACAGGCACAGTGACTAACACAGGTATTGTTATAACCTCCAACTTCTAGGTATTTGGACTTCATATCAAAGGTGAACACAAAGTGGTGCATAATTGTAGTTCAAACAAGAAAGTAAACTGAAATGTGTGGTGTGGGTTTATTCGGTACCCTGAAGACTTTATGAAACTACATTTTGCTTCATTTCCAGCTGTAGGTCTGGTTGGGTTAGTCTCCATAAGCTTTGCATACGCAGAGACTTGGACTTTTGCCCTTCCTTCTTTGCAGAATAGCTGAAGCTCCGTCAGATTGGATGGTGAGCTTCAGCGAATCAAATCGTTCCACATATTCTCTGTTCTTCTTCATGTTGGTCTTTCTGGTCGAATGAAAAGAAGTGTGTTAGAAGCCTGGAAAAGCGTTCCCAACATGCTGACATAATATAATATCAGAGGCCGTGATGAAGTTAAATTCTGATGGTTGGAAGCCCCCAAACATCAGAATTACATCTGCCTTTTAAAAGCAGTGTTTTCGATGCAGTGCTTGCATGCTGTGATAAATGTCTTAGCAAAAAAGTCCTGATGGCTGATTAGGCACTTCAACACTATAATATATCATAATAAATAAAATAAATCATAATAATCATTATCTTGGGCCCATATTTCCTGTCTTTAATTCTGCAACCATGATGTTGCCACCACCACGTTTCACCATCAGGATGGTGTGTTTATTATGATATGCTGTGTTATTTTAACACGTAGTGTTTTGCATGTACACCAAAAAATTCAAATATAATAGATTTCATGTTAAAGGTTTTATAAAAACCATTGCATGACAGTTCATTGCATCTTAATTGTGATGTTTCTCTAATCATTCATGAAGACACATCCACCATCAGTGCAGTTCTTCAAAACTAAACAGTGATCTTGCTAAAACAACACCTGCTACATTGGCAGTGCAGCATGAGAGACTGAACCAAAGATCAACTCTTCAGTTTTTAAGTTGGTGCCAGCTGGATGACACATTGTCGACCTTTCTCTGTTTATAGAGAGTCCATGAAATGAAGCCACAGCGCTTGCCTCAGCACCCTAAAATCAACTTATTTTAAACTCCACCAACAAACACACACAACACAGCATGTATTACATCTACACTCTGACCTTACTGTTCCTGTGGCGTAAAAGTAGCAACAAAAATGTTGAGTTGCACAAAACGAGTATTGCTTCTTGGGCTATATCCAAGGGAATGGTTTAGACTCTGGGCGGTGGAGCCGTCGATTATGCTGCAGAGTTTTGCTTATCACAATCGTGAAGGTTTTGCTGACCTGCAAATACAGAGAGGATAAGAGCCCTCTTCTCACTAGAAGGGCTCTGCCATGCTGCAAGCGGTCACTATGGCTGGACAGGCCTGACGCTCTGCAGGGAGGCTTATTAGCATGGGGCTACAGTTATACAGTAAATCATCTACTAAAGAAATGCAAAAGGTCTTGAACAAAAATGGCAGAGAAACCCATACCAGCTTCCACTGTGAACAAACAAAAAACACTTTTTAATATTTCCTGCAATTGCTCACACGGTTCTTTCCACAATATTTTGCCAAAGTGTACACCACACAGACAAGATCACTGCAGAACAAGGCCCAGTTAAAAGGGACTTGAAACCTTGAGAGTGAGTTCTTTATGGAGTGGCTGATGAGCTCCAATAATCTGACAATGTTGACTACTGGAAAACATTTTTTTCCCCATACTGCCCAGCCCTGTGGCCTGCATTTGTCTTCAGACAAACTGTCTAAAATGGCTTCTCCAGAAAAGTCTGTGATATTAGCTTTGACTGCAATTCAAGGGGACATCCGATGCGTGCGAATGGGCAAGAGGGCTCGTCAGTAGTCCGATAGAAGACAAGCACTTTAAGGAGCATGCTGCTAAATCTTTTATTCTCATCTGCTGTTAAAACAAAATGCCTGACTCGACTTTCGTGTACGCTGATTCATGCTTCAAGTTTCCACAAGTCTAAGCTGCTGACTGACGAGAATGATAGGGGACCTTATCTGTCACCTTCCAGGCTTCTCATTACCAAAAAGCTTGGCTACTGAAATGTGATCAGAGACATGGGAGAAATGCAGCTCTTTTGAGACTGGCTTGGTAAAGAAAAGTTGCAGATGGTATTTCTTGTTTGTTTCTTTGTTGTTGTTGGGTTCTTTTTTAAACTTGCAGGTTTCTAGCTCTTAACTACTCACAGTGGACTAAAATGGGATAAAGATGTTTCTTAACAGACTGTGGTATAATTCTTTCAACTCTTCTTCTTTTGTAGGTGCAAATACGGCACCGTGGGGTACAATAAAATGACATGACTGCCTGGCTCCATCCCTACCTAGAAATGACAAGTTGCATAACGGATGAAACTCCAGTAATTTAACTTTGGGACGGATGGTGCAGCTTTATGTAGTGTGACTGTCCCAGTCATGATCCCAGGACAATACTCCTCCAAGAAATGACCTTGTAGACTTGATGAACTTAAGAGATGCATTTTGGCAGGGTATGAGCCCCATGATGCATAGACTGGACAAAAAAAAGGATTGTGTTGCTGTTTGGTTGGGGAGGCAAATTAACTTTAAATTAATTCAGATTAGTTTAGACTAGCGGACCAACTTGGGATGTATTTGAAATACTATTTTACAATGAAGCAGTACTATTTCCTCAAAACCTATTTTTGAGGAATTGATCATTTTAGTTCTGAATGAAATTAATAACATTTTTGGACAGTTGATTCTTTATCAGTTACTGCAATGATTGATAATTTAATGATTTGGATAACCAATAATCTAATTTTTGTTGCTCTTAAAAGATCTCTTTCAAATCCAAAGCACCATAAATTATATTTGGTCATGAAATAACTACCTAAATGTATTTCATGGTATTTTTATTGTCAAGTAGTAGAAAAATTATTTCAAGGCATGCTGTTGCCCTTGATTTTATTTTGGGGTTATCTGTGTTAATAGACCTGAATTCATATGCAATTTTATAACAAAAGGCAGCGGGACTGCTTTGGAGCCTGAGGAAGTCATTTCTGTTCATTGCTTTCTGCTGTTTCAACACTAATTTTTGGTAAAAACACTCCTTCAGGACGAAATATGCAAGCTGTCTTTTTACAAGTACGCTTTACCTCGTCACACAGTGCAACAATTATTTCCCATTAAAGATAAAACTGTTTTTCAATTAAAAATTATTTGAATGAGTTTTGATGTTAACAAACCTCCTAGACGTTATGAATCCGCCCAGCCTCTAGGTGTAAAGACTCTGTTGCAAAATTTGGAGTTCTGCTTCATGTAAAACTTTACTTTCTATTGCGTGAACAAACATCCAGATGGGAAGTGAATTAATCAGCAAACACCCCAGAAGCTCATGCATCAGAAGGCATTCTTATGCATGACCGCATTTCTCATTGCACACCAGGGCATGTTTTTTATAGGATCCAGTAAAACAAAGTGCTGGTTAAATGTCAGCAGGGTTAAATATCCTTAAATCACTCCAGTGAGGCAAGACTTGACTCTGGCCTGGTGTCATTTTTCTTTCTTAATGACCAGTCTCTTGTGAATAACCATTGTTTTGTTAAATTTTTGTTTGTTGTTTTGCACATCTACATATAGTCCCATAAGAAATTGATATGACCTTGGGTAAAAATGCTGTGGGTATTCAAGTTTTTTTACACAAAGGTTTTATTTAAAACAGAGACACAATTATTTCATAAGCTGCAAAAGCAATATGTTGATTTTAATGGTCTTGATATTATTCAACAACTTTCATGTCATGTCAAGATTTGAGCGTAAATGTAAAATAGATACTGGCTGAGGTCAGTAGAAGTTGTTAAATGCCCGTAGTACAAAATATTAAACTGTTCTGCTCTTTATGGAGTAACATACAAAAAAATCTGACATTTACTGTTTAGTTAATCCGAAGAGAGCCTTTCTAATGTGCTGCTGCACATTTTTAGTTAGATAAAATAATCCCCCATTTATCCCCAAACAGACACACACACTTTATATTTTCCTTCGCTTTATATCACCATCACATTCTTCAAACTGCACTGCATCATCGACAAGGGACTATTGTGAGAAAACTTTAGCTAATACTACACTTACTGAATTACGGTCACTAAAATTCAACTTCATACTTTTCTGGGATCAGGAGTAAGTGTTGTTTTCCTTCTCTGGAGATACTGTCAACTTTCTTCAGAGGTAAAAGGCTTGGGGTGGTCCCTGGTACACCAGAGTTTTAAAATGTTCCAATTTCCAGTTGTTTAAAATGTCTGCCATACTGGCATCTTAATGAGATGCCAGAGAAAGTGCCGGAGGGAGTCGAACTTTCTCCAGCTCTACTGAGCGTGGACCAGGGGGTCTGCAACCTCTGGCTTTTGTTTTTTACCCACCAGTGATTTTTATTTGCTTTGGCCAAAAAACGAAGAATTGTACAACAAATTTAAGAACATTTTTAAAAAAGGGTTGTTAGTTTTTCCTCTGTGCTTTTAAGCAGAAAAACACACAGGGTCAAATATTTTGTGCAATTAGCAGTCATTTTTTTAATCTGTTTGATCTTTTTACACATAATTTGAACAATATATTAGTACCAATGATTAATTTTGCTGCTTTTCTGCTCATTCTTGAATTAAACTTTCATTTTATTACCGAAATACTGTGATGGTTTTGCTTGAAATTGTCAAGTCATGAGAAAATAATGTTGATTTTCAGCTTACAGAAGGGGGGCCAGCCTGCAGATCATCTGAACTTCTGCAGTTTCTTACTTCACCATGCAAAGCTAATCAAGTCTTAGCTACAGCATTTTATTCAGCGATCACACATTTTTATTTCTTCACCAAAAACTTTTTTTTCTCTCTCTCTCTCTTGGCCAAACGTGCACCACTGTTATTTTAATTATCTCACCAAGTCGGTACAAATATTGAGAAGGGCTGCAGCTCATCTGTGACTGATTCCTTGTGCATCCTCTTCCTCCCTTTGTTTTTCTAAATCCTTCAGTGCATTCATCTTTCACGGCTGCTTGTTGGCACTCGAGACAAAGCTCGGCACATTTTTCAATGACTGGGCAAAACAATGCGTGGCTATTACTAAATTAAAATGAAATACAATATTGGCTTCACCAATTTCTGATCTTTGCTCCTCTGCTCACACAAGATTAATCTCTTTCCTCATGGATCTGTTACAACAGTTCAAGCAATCTATTTACAGTGATTTATGCTGCAAACACTATTGTATCTTTATAGCAAACAAGTGTAATTTAGATAGCTCCATGCCATCACTAATGGCAAACCCCATCAGGAGCTGAGCCAAACACGACAATGACAAATTCTGGCACGCGTGTAGAATTAATGGACACCTCGTTTGGGTCGGAATCTCCAACCTAATGGAGATTTTCCATCCTTTTTTGACATTAATGTAATGTGGAGCTGTGCAGCTAAATTCCCTCTGCATCTTTGCCAAGTTCAAAAGCATATACGGTAAATGGCTTGTAATGACCAGCACTGTGACAGCCAAGATGGAGGACGCCGGAGCGAAAATGGATGAGCCAACTCAGTGTAAAACAAAATATGGATGGGTCATTTAAAGATTAAAAAGGAGGGGGAGTCGCATCACTCATTTAACGGAGGAGTTGAGAATAGGACGGCAAACCCTCCTCCTCCTTCGGTCCTGGTGGACGAAAGGATTGACCAGCGGTGACTTTGAGTCATTTGTCTTCCACTGGATTTGCCGCTTTCATATTGAATAGATCTCGATGAATGCCAACTGGCTGTTGGAGCGGTAAAAGAAGAAGGAAAAAACACAACAAACAAATGGAAAGGAGTGGCCAAAGTAATAGATCCAAGCAGAAGAAAAACAAGATCCAGCTCTTACCCTGATTAAACATCACGACCATCAGTGGGGAGAAATCTATCAGGGATGGATCGTATTGGCTCTTGCTTTAAAGAGACGCGAGCCGGCGCGCTGAGCTTTCACTCTCCTGACCCACATCATGACATGTTTTGCAGGCCTGAGCAAAAGAGAGGAAAAGAAAACTAGCTCTCAAAAATCAATGCGGAACTTCGTTACAGAAAGGAACAGCTGTGGAAGAAGCTTCACACAAACTGTTCAAGGCAAGAAACAGAGTACAACACAACCTCTTAACTACTGACTATGCTGGATCATAAAGGATTATAAATTCAACCCAACAATACATTTCCTGAAGACCTTGGGATTATAGAATTAAATCTGAAGTGGACTCGATGGATCACACAGAGAACCATGTTGAGACAAATGAAAGGACGTGTTTATGAAGTACACTGGATTAGTCGGAGGGGGAACTGGAGCAGAACGTTTATCCTTGAGTTTGTATTGTTCGATTAGAGCCGTCGACGTAGTAATACAAAACATGTAACAGTTTTAAAAAGAACATGATTGACTGCGAATTATAAGAATGAATAGAGTCATTGTGGGTTACTCTGAGCAAAGCAAGCCACTGATGGTTGAAAATACAATTTATTTTTGTTGAGTGGTCAAGTAGTTGGTTTCCTTGGGAGCTTCAAGAGGAAATGATTGAAATTCAAAAGAAAATATTTCCTCCCTGTGTTTATATCCTTTAATAACAGTCATATTAAATCAGAAATTATTCAGTTAGTTTATTTCAGTGACTAGATTCACTAAGTTGAATACATAATATAGATTTCACGAAGGCTGTTTTGACTGGTTTTTCCCCAGTACCGGTTTTATGGAAGCAAGTTTGACAAATATCAAATTAAACAAAAACTAAAACTAGTCTTCAGTGAGCTTCTGCACTTACAAAAAAATAAAAAATAAAAATCAGTGACGTCAATTGGAAATATTTTTTGGGCATTTTCCTTGCAACTAAAGTGTGCTGTTTCAATCTGGGGCTGTCTTTTTTGAAAAGCTTTTTTACAGTTTGGAGGGGCTGCAGCACCTGGTGATTTTATAGCGTAACCAGCTGGATGGTTTGAGTCCTTTAATGAAACAATGATATATTTTAAGCCAATAAAGATATTTAACAAAGTTTATCCTGAACATAAGTGAAAATGCACTTAAAAATTGTCAGTGCTGGATTTGGTTTAAAAGATATCATTACTTAGGGTAATTGTACACACATTCACACATCAGTGCAATTTTAGAGAGACCAATTAACCTGACAATCATGTTTTTGGACAGTGGGAGGGAAACCAGGGTACCAGGAAAGAACCAAGCATGCTTTTGTCGACTATACTTACCACCAGCCTTTATTGTCTTCACCCATACGTGTTTTTGTTACTTCTATCATACAAACATGTAGGATGATAGGTTGAGAAACCATTAAAATGTCAAAGATAAAAGTGAAAATGCACTTTTATTCCACAAGAACGTCATTAGCATGTTTCCAAACACCACCAGCTGGCAGCACAAAACTTATCATTTATTCTGCACTGATGTGAGGCAGTTGGAAAGTTGCTACTTTGAAAGATTTTGCTGCATATCGTAAAGTGCAAACTCCGCCTGTTTGATTTAAAAGCTCGCTGCCCCGGGTACCCAACCATCTGGTCCACCCGAGTGAATGCCAGCAGTTTTAAAGCCAAGAGGTTGGTCACAGAGGTTCCTGCCACCAGGCTCAGTGCAGTTATTGATTTTTCACCGTGCATCCCACTGCCTTGGCAAACTGGGGTGGGGGGGAGAAAAAGAGACTTCTGAGCAGAGTGTAATCTCTCAACGAGTTGGTGTGTGTGACACGTGTGCAGCTGGGGAGAGATTGTTGAGATTCTCTCATTGATCCACTCTCACCCTCTCCACAGTCTCTCTAATTTGAATAAAAGTGGGGAATATTTTTGTGGAGTGGCACAAGACCATCAAGAGTCGATATGTCTCAAAGAATGAAGCAAAAAGGTTGAGATCCTCCTGGGATGTTTGTCTGGGAGTGAGGATCTGAAGTGAATAACTAACGAAGAAGATGAGTGAAGGACAGATGATGGTTTTGGAGGAATAGGGAAAGCAGAAATGACAAAAGACAAGGAAGACAATTCCCCCAGCCACTGGGGGAATACATATTTCCTTATTACCTTGACCTCTAGTTTACTTAGCATATACCTCCATCAAACCCATTTTTACTTATCTGGTCACAAGGTAACGTGTAGGAGAAAAGCTCAGACCCTTCTACAGAGAAACCTCATTTAAACCACTTTTCTGTGAGATCATTTGTCCATAGACACAGACCAGTAAATTAGGAGCTTCTTCTCATCCTTGCCACCTCAAACTTGGCTGTTATCGGCACACATTGATGATCAAGATTCCAACAGAAACAAATAATTTACCCAAACCAAAGATGAGACCATAAGGCCGTCAAACCAGACTCACTACTTTCCAGTTATGCTTTGAGATCCTATCATTAAACACTGCAAATCGGGTGGGAGACAAGAGGCTGGAAAGTCTGTCATACTTTGTGAACACGCTCGACAGAAATAAGGTATTGTTAGAAAGTGTTTTCTTCCACCTGTCTTTTTTTTTTTTTTTTTTTTGCCTGGCACCCAGACAAGCCTCTTATCACTAAAATGTCTTGACCGTTCTCAAGGGAGCTGTTAAGTGTGTCCTACGGCTTCCTCTACCACTCAGGTCACAGTGCCATTCCAGGATAGTTTGAGGAGGAAAGGAGTCAAAGTCACATACTTTAGAGTTATGGGGACTGAACAACTTAGGAGGAAGTAAAAGCCTGGGTTCAACTGACACTAATCAGAGCAAAGACGTGGTTCACCAAGCAAAAGTCTTTTGATGGCACGCAGTCAATTGGAGCTTATCAAATGTTCTTTAATGAAAAATCGATGTGCAGGAAAATTTCTGCTTCTACACGAGTTACAGCCTCACATCCTCATTTAATGGCAAACCTTTTTGAGCACTGACTAAGCTGATAAAACTGCACATCAGGTCTTTCCCCCACTTTTTTTTTTTGGGCCAAGTAAGAGCATGGTGATTAATTAGATCTTAATGCATTGTCTTCCATCTGGCAGGGTTACTAATGTCCCCAGAATAAATGGCTGTTCAAACTGCTGCCATTTTATCAACAGCAAGGTTCCTCTTGCCATTAAAAGTGTAATAATTTGGGTTCAACTGAACAGTTTTTGGTGATAACTTCAATGATTTGCTTATTAACGCATGCATTAGCTCTACTTCTCCCAAAACCTTTTGAGCAGGAAGCTGTTGGCCCGTGAGTCTTCCTAAATTAGAGCTCAATCAGTTTAGAAAGCATGCATGTGGGGAGAAACAAAAGAAACTCATACAATTACAGTGTTCAGAAACGGAGACGCCCAGTTCAGCAAAAAAAAAGTGTCTTGTGGTGACGAAGCATGGCTCATTACCTTAGCTTAGATGAAAGCTGTAAATGTGGAATGGAAAGCCATTAAAGTCAGTGGAAACATTACACTAATCATCTTGCATGAGTTCAATTTGGTATTTTTTTTTATTCTGCCTGAATGTACAAACTAGAAGTAGGCATGTTTGCTTCTTTTTAGGTGCATGCTGACACCTACAGGGTACTGATAAGATCCTACAGGTACATCTTAATTCGAATATTGTGCAAAATTGAAATATTTCTTGCCAGTCACTCAAAGAGAAACTCATTTATGTTAGTTGCCAAGTATAACTTCATTCTCTAAATTTAAGGGTGATATTTTTTTCTTTATAGAAAGCAGTTCTGTTAGACTTTAAGGCAGAGTTTAAAATTCAGAGAGCACATCCAGCAGAAAGCACAATGCATCCAATGTGAGAAATTGTGATTTAGTTTCAGCACACATCATTCTGCTCCAACCACTGTTTGTTTGGCCTGGGGTTTATGCTGCTTTAATTTATAGAACTTCCTGTGTAAACTCGCTTATATGTCTTCCCTGCAGTTTGATGAACATTGACAGATGACTGCGGTGAATGTGAACAGGAGATTATAGACAAACAAATAAACGTGTTGGGAGGACAGGAAGTTTAAAGATGAGAAAGGAGTGCGTCACTCTGTTGAATGACAACTTTCGAGTTCATTTGGCCTCGTAAGAAAACATCAAAACTCTTTCTTGTTCTTTATGTCGTTTCTGAGGCGAGCAGAATGGAAATCTACTTTCCATGCACTTATTAAGCACCCTATTAAAACAGCATACTATTAATTATCTAGCATTTGTTTTTCCTACCCTGAAGAAAATGTTCCCATTAGTATGTGCTTAGCATCTTTTGAGGTCCGACTTTGAGGGATGCAGTTCAACAGACTTACTAGGTTTATTGTATGAAGCTCAGTTTGCATGTGAGAAAATGATAAAACAGGAAAAGTTTAAAATGATTTCTTACAGATAAATGTAATAAATGCAAATGTTTTGAACTCCCACTCAGTTAAGTTGACGAAATGAAATGGCAGCAATCTAAGATCCAAATCTGCCAAACAGCAAATTGCATTAACATCAAAGCTGGAAGAGCAGTTTTGCATGTTAAATCTGAGAATTTGTAGTATTATCCTCTCTGGGGTTTAAAATCTAAAAAGTGCAGGTTGTGTGTTACACATGAAAACAGTTTATTTTCTGGCTTGTCCACGTGTCTAACCTGGTAAACCCCAGCCTCTTGTACTACGCTTTGCTTCCTGTGCTACGGTTTTAAATATTTCCCAGTTGCTAACATTTGCCCATGACTTGTTCTGTAAACAGACATCCTATACCGCTATGAGGGAACAACCAATCCAAATGAGGCGGCTGTTAATGTTTAACTTAATATTTCTAAGCATGGCCAAAATGGACTGAATGGCTTTAACTTCCTACGCTGCCATTGCTCAGACTACAGGCAGATTACAATTCAAAAAGAATGCAGACAATTAACTTCACTGTTCACAACTTCCCCTTCTCTTTTATCGATTGGCCCAGTCAAAAATTTACCAGAGAGAATTCAAGTCAATGGGAGAAATCTTAAGATTGCTTGTCTAAATCAAATTAAGTCTTTGTTTAGATGTCACATGAGACTAAAATGCAGACTCGAGTCTCTCTCTTTTTTTGTGTGGGTTATCTCACAAGTCATTTCTGCATAAATTGAACTCCTTTTAAGCCCAGAAATTCTGTTTAGCGTCTCTCACATTTACATAAATATGAGCTTATTAGATACTATAGGCAAAGTGTTGTTCCCAGACAGAAATACAAAGTAAAACAGCTGTTCTTAAATATGCAATAATAATTTTAAATTGATAAAAGCAGATCTTTTGCGTTCAGTTGAATTATAATATTTCCGTAGTGCCATATTCTAAGAGTATGTTTGCATTCCAGCATTACAAGTAAAGCAGTACATTAGCAAAATATAATGATGAAAGTTAAAGGATTTAAACCATACGCTACCACAGATCAAAAGTTATTCATCAAACAGCCTAAAAAATCTGTCCAAAGGACCAATGATTGTCACTCGTTTGCAACTTAGTAAAAACAAACTTCAATGACTTTCAAATACCAAAAAATGAGAGAAGAAAATCAAAGAGAAACAGTAATAAAAACGCCATATTTCCATATAACTGAGCCCCATACTTTTGAAGTCGTTCTTATTCGTCTTTGCTTTAAGGAAATACCCAGAACTTTAGAAAAACATGCTGGAGCTGGAGTGTCTAGGGAGGCAAGGCAAGAAAGTGGCCTGGCTTTGATTCAGCGTTGCCTGCTTCGCTGTGTCTGTGAATATTGAATCAATGGGGCACCATACCACAGAAAAACCAATATGTAATTTCCCCCCAGACACTTGGTGGGCCTTTGCCTCTTTGCACCCAGGAGAGAACAGCGCTCTTGTAATAGCCGTCATTCAATTGAAAACTACAAGTGTGGCAACAATGCTGCTTTCTTACAGAAACACTATACCCACTGATAGTTTATTCAAAGTATTTGTTTTCTCTGCCAGAGACTCTTTGTACAGTAGCTGCAAGGAAAAAACTGCCAGGCTTGACATAAACCGTGGCATACGACACAGCGAGGGGTATGGTTAAACAATGTAGACGCTTATTTTTAGCTCTCATATATTCAGGATTCCAAGCAAAGCTCAGAGAATGGGGGCAAACTGGGTTGAACGCCACATGTGTCAGGTCTGAAAAGCAAGGCTGAAAATTTGAATAAGAGACAATGAAGCAGAGCATCAAAGAGGACAAATCGGCCGTGTCCAAAGCGCAGGTGCAATGATCTAAAATGAAACGGCTTCATTTATGGAACCTGGCTAGTGAAACGGTGTAGCAAAGCATAAAAACTACTGATGGACTGATTCCAGACTGGAAAAAGAGATCATCTAAAACAAATTGTGACACACAGAAGGTCATTAATAGTAATTGTAAACCTTTGTCGTACCCACTTTCAGAAGCTTTAAATCTGTGCTTTGTAAAACGAAAATGTTTCAGACTATTGACACCTATAATTTAGTTGTACTACTTTTATTAAAGTTTAAATAGATTGATTACACATTAAAACGAACTTGATTTCCTCATTGTTTTATAATAGTTTTTTTTTTTAATTTGTGAAGATAAAAATGAACCAACATTTCTTTTATTTAATCACCAGGTTTGCTCTTATCATTTACACTCTGTATTTGCTGACCACGTACTAACTTAAAAGTTCAGCTTGATTGCCAAATTCTCTACAGGACTTAAGCCAAGAAAGCCTAAATTCATTTTGGAAGATTCTCACCCAGATTATACAGAACAAGCTCCCCACTGATGATCATATGTGGTGACAATAGAAAATATTGCATATCTGATATTCTTGTTGCTCCTTCCAACATTATGCAGATCTACAGTTTAGTGTTGGGTCGTTCTGTAGAGGTATTTTTTTGAGAATCTAGTCATCTGCTATAATAGCAAAAAATTTACAATTTGCTCCAGAAGATGATAATATTTACTTGGATTAAATCAGATGTATTTTTGAGATTACGTGATAGATTGTGTCAACAAACCAAGATTCTACTTTAACAGTATTTTCCACTCGTGGACGACTTTGACCGAAAATATAGCAATTGTACATTCACCACCTTATTTAACATGATGCAGTATAATAAGGGTGGTGGGTGGGATGAGAGAGATGTAAAGTGTGAGGTTGTGCGTGTCTTGCTGGGTTTTTTTAAAAATCAAATTGATTGCATTTATTTTATTCTGGTGTAGTGATAAATGAGTATATTGGACTCTTCATTATAACGGGGTTTTTTATGATAGAAGTGTGCGTTCGACAGCAGACGTACTGAAGGAGGGATGAGTCTGCCTTGGATCTGCTGTACATGCCAGAGGAGGTGTGTTGCTCCATTTTTGGGCCTTTGGCAATTGGCAGTTCTGCACAATATTGTGTGGGACACACAATATTTGGGTTTAATTTGATTCTCTGCAGCTGCAATAACTAATATGTGCAAGAGGGCTCGTTCACCACTTTAAAATAAGAGAAGAATTAGTCTTTTTCTAAACTGTCCTACATTCATTCATGTCCCAAATCTAGTGTACCGTCACTCAAACTGCGAAAAAATGGAGACATGGCTTGTAAATGACAGTAGTTTCCAGTCAACAGATATATCATGCAGTGGGATTGGCCAGTATATTCACAGTATAATGAATTGAATGTAGAAACATAATATCTGTGCCCAGATCTACGCCAGTTTTTGATAAATGAGCCTCAACGAGTTGAGATCACCAGTATCTTTAACTGATGCATCATTTAGCACCGGGATTACAATCAATCAGGGAAATGAAGAATTTTTCCTGGGTAGCTGAAAATCAAATGCTTTTATCATTCCATCACATGCAAATCTTTTTAGGATTTTTTTTTCTCTTTCTTGCTTAAAATCAAACCGCTATGCAAATTGCAGACTGTTAACGCCTGTGTGAGAAACTGTGGAAAATCAGCAGAAGACCAAACATTTATTTCTCCCACTGTAGCAAGAATTTTAATCGGCAAAATGCAAAAGATAGAAAATGTCCTATTTGCAAATGTTTCATTTACTTTGACAGTACTCGGGTATTGCATTCTCGCTGCGATAAGCCTGCAGATTTCGCCTTCCCCGTTTGTAACCATCAAACGTGTGTGGAGGAAGAATGTGCATCTAGCATGTTCAAAGAAATCTCTCGCAGCCTGCCGCATCTTGTTTCCATGCTAAACATTTGGGGATAATTCAAGGCCCTGCTCCATGCCGTCATTAACCGCACACACGGGTATGGTTCCGTGTTTTCAGGCTCGGCTCACTGACTTTGTGCACTCACTGTGGCCGCTTAACTCCGAGCTCATCCCTTCGCCTGAGCAGGGAGAAGCAGATGATGAAAGATGACCTAGATTGTTCCTTTGGAGTCGGGCTGTGTGCATCTCGGCGTGCGAGCGTGTACTTGTGTAACAGGAAAACAAGGTGGCATATTTGGGGAAACTAAGGGAGCCTCGTTCCCTCTGGTCCTCATAAACAAAAGGCAATGAGACTGCAATTCTCCACAGGCTGGAATTAAAAGCTTCCAACCACTTACGCAGCCCTCGTCTTTAGATGGACACTTTAATGTCTCGCTGTGGCAAGCTCTGCCAGATGCTCTTGGCAGCTCCTCCACGTAGCATGCATCCAGTCACTATTCTAAGGGAGGCACCATTTAGCTAACTTTTCCTTTTTCTGGCATCCAAAATTCGAATGGAAAAGCCGTGAACTTGCAAAAAGGCACGACAATTACCTGACCATTACTATTGCATTGCTTAAAAGATTCTCATCCCCGCTCTCTGCTTTGAAACAAATTTGCCTTTGAATTTAAAGGATTCTTCTTACTGGTACACATCAAATGGGGCAATTAAAGTGAAGTGCAAGGCAACAGCTAATTAGTGGTTCAAAAGAAGGTTGGTAAAAGAAGCAAAGTCAAGACGTTGCTTTAAATTACCCATCTATGGTATTTACAAATGTAAAATTGGGACATTGTGCTAATGAGGACTTAATGAGGGCTATTATACTAATCAGAGCACACATTCAACAGTGCTGCAGAGTTCCCATGTTTCAAGTGGGGGAACGGTCTCTGTATCACCACTGTTTGCAAAGCCTTGCAAAATGATGTGATTTATTTGTAAATGATTTTTTTTTCTTTTTACATCTTTTCACATAAAAGTAGACAATTTATAGGGCTTTACCAAAGTTTTTTATACCCTGTGAGATTCTCAGTCATCTGAGAGAGCTCCTATCTTAGCCATAAAAATTCGGCCAAAGAGTCCTAGCATAAAAGTGATTCAGCCGGCTGCTGAAAGCAACTCTAATCGGGGAGTTTATAGAAATTAATCTTGGTGAGGTGTGGCTGATATGGTTGGTAGGTGTGTTGGTGTCTTGTAGAGACTGTGACTGGTTCTTCTGCCTTTTCTACCTCTTGTTTAACATCACAGTATATTCAGGGGTTAGAATGACACAGCAAACATTCAGAAATACATTTAACTGTAACTATATGTCTAAAAGTGAAGTTAAGAGGCAAAGTAAAAAAAAAAAAATCAGTTTCTGGACATGCAAAGCTGTTAGAGACCTTTCCCAGAAGATTTCAACTGTGAGTGCTGCAAAAGGTGGTACTACCAAATTCACTTAAAGAGCTGAATACAAATGCACACCACAGAGTTATAGATTTCTGTTTCAAGATATTTTTGAAAACCATGTATCCTGTCACTTATGCACTATGTTGCGTCAGTCTATTGAACAAAGCCCCGTTAAAATACATTGAAGTTTGTGACGGTACCATATCAGAATGTGAAAGAGTTACATTTGCAAGGCACTGTATATTTCCTGCATTGGAGAGATGCGCCTGTTGATGACAGCAGACATCTCGGAGTCACGACTGCAGCTCCTGCGTATGGCTCTTCTTTTCCAGCGCTGCAGAGCCAAATGGCTGTATGATGGGCTAAGAGAGTGCCCTTAAATAGAGTACGTGCCTGTGAGGCTTTCTCAGCCAAGCAGACAGCCTCTGTTCCACGCCATCGACATTCACAAGCATAATTAAAACTTCCTCCACTGGCGGACGCAGAGGACTAATTGATCTCAGACGGAGGAGGCAGTATAAGGGACACGCGCTCACAAACACGCTGGTGTCTTTTATATATATATATATATATATATATATATATATACTCTTAAGTGATCGTATACTCTTGAGTGCCTTTATGCACAAGCAGAATTTGCATAACTTACTGTACGTAGGCAGAGCCCTCTTTGATTTGTAATTAATCAATCGATTAAACCTTCAACTTGACAAGATAAAAAGGCCAATTTGCATCTGGAGTAGCTTGTAATGCTGTAAAATGCTTTAATGGTCCATGTTTTGTCAATTATGTCGATCATATTCGGGAATCCACATTTCCTCCTGCTCATGTGACACATCTTGTGCTTGTAAAGTGGAGTCCATGGGCTGATGTTTAAGACGAAATGTTTTGTGTGTTTCTCCTTTTAGTCAGCAAGAGAAAATTTTCAGCTGGAGGGAACTAAAGAAAACATTTTTCTTTTCAGCCTTGAGAAATATGTCAACAGGTGCTTTGGTTTAGCGAGGCACACTCCAAACAGCACCCACTGTGGTTGTAAATATTTGTCTGGAATTGGACTCATCGTTCAGGAATCACGGGAAATTTGAAAGGAATAATTTTATGCTCCACTTTTTGTAGACACCGACTTGCACACACAGGGCAGATATACTAGAGCATATAGCGGCCAAGTGAGCAGAAATATATGGAACATGGCAATTCTGCTTCAGGAATACCCCAATTCACTTCCATCAGATAGATATTTATAACTACCTGCAGTAGGACTGCCAGCGGAGAGAGATGGGAAGAAAAGACGGAGTAAGCATTGTAAGGGGACCTCTTACAATTGATAGAATAGCTCAGGTGCAAAATATGAGCTTAGTTTTTCCCTTCCTGGCCTTTTGAAGAAATGCTGAGTACTTTATATTTGTCTACAATCACAGCAGGAGGACAGCGTTTGAGCTGTCATTTTCTCATTTCACATCTACAGGACTTTAATCAAACTCCCTAGAACGACCAGTTCCTTTGGAGAGATGTGAATGCACAATTGAACTCTGATGTGGACCAAACAGTAAAACTCTTGTCTGCCTAAAAACCCAGGTGTCGACTTGCTTGAAGTGAAATCTGGTGCGGTTTGGATACATAAGTGAATGTGAAGCGGACTGGGGACCGTTGATAAGACAAAAAAATATACCCTACGACCGCTACTCCACTTCTGTTAACATTTCATGAAGAAGGAGTCCTTCAGGATAGAGGGGGTTTTAGATTGGAAGTGATCTCCAGGTTTAGTGATTTAAAAATTTGAACGGCTTTGGATGAGATTGAAGGAACAACCAGATACACGGTGAAAGGTACATGACCAAAAGTCTCTGCAGTAACATCCTCAAAGAGCATCAGACAAAAAGAATGCAAAACTTTGATGTTGCAGGGTTGCAAAACTGATGCAGGTATTTCACACCAAGGGTTTGCAAGTAAATATAAAATGTTACACAACTACTTTCATAGATGTCTGACAGATCTGGTTGTTTTAAGTGTGCAGAGCCTAAGTAAGGATGAAAAGCCTTAATGTTGGGTTAGGTTTGAACTCTAGATACCCTGGATAAAAACCAAGTTCAGTTGAATGTGAAAGAAACAAACTCTCAGAAGCAATTAGTATTCCTGAACAACTCTTATGAAGGATTTACAGCATATATCTCTATTTTTAATGAAAGAAGACAGTTCCATCCATTTGCTTATCTCCTAAATTGAATGTGATTTACAGCTCTACTGACTAATTGTTGATTGGATCACAATTTCAAATTGGAATTAAATGCATAAACTTAATTAACATAGCAGAAATGTGACTTTTGTCATTCTCTCCAAAAATAAAAAAAATAAAATAAATCAACAGGCAATTTCTTCTTTTATGAATGTCTTGGTGTACATAAACAAGTCACTAACCGCATAGCACAGACAGTGGTGGTGAACAGCTAGGATGGTTTCAATGCCCATTTGATATATTTGTAAAGTTGTAAATTTCTTTGTAGAAAATTTGTAGATGTCTGATTTCGACTCCTACAGTCTAATTGTGATCTTTCAGCATATAAAAGTAGATTGCTGAATCTACTTTTATAGTAGAAATAGCAACATTTCACAGTCGTGAAATGTGGCTATTTGTGACAAAAGACATACTGGTGGAAAGATTTAAGAAGCGGAGCGTAATGTGCATCCATCTTTTGAAAATATGGTCATAAAAATAATGTCCCCTACACAGGCGAACTGTCTTCAGGTTACTGCTGCCATTACAGCACGAGCAAACTCTGCAGAGCCATTATGTTATAAAGCAATGATAAACAGCACAAGTGGAGTGCCTTTAAAAACATCCTGGATGTCTTGTTTATGCTTCAAGTACACCTTTACAGCTCTACGAAAATGCTCAGAGCATACGTCTGCCTTACAGCGGCACTTTCCTTGAAGGTATTTACTTTGGTTACGGGAGATATTTTACATTTACATCATTTCGTGGACGCTTTTATCAAAGTCATGACACACAAATCCGTATAATGGACAACGTGATGGAGGTTATGCTTCAGGGCATATTGCTACATGGTGGAAATGAGAGGTTAATCCTTCAGTATTGACCAATCTACTGCCACTCGCAGAGCTACAGGAGTCCAAAGAGTTCATATAAACATATAGTTGTTTACTATGGGCAGCAAAATAGTCTGTTATTGATATAGTGTCAAATGCTTGACATTATATACTCTATATATTGTTTTCCTCTAGCTGAACTTTAAAATTACCAAAGTAGCATTGCTTTTTCAGTGAAAAACAACAACCTATGCATAGCTTCCCAACGTCTGAATTTTCAACTCTGAAATGTACAAATGTTTCTGCAAAACCGACGTCAAACCCAACCTCTTGCACAATTTTGATTGCTGCCATAAGCTCTTTACCACTGTTATTGTAATTCGTATTAAATAAGTGACAAACACATAGTGGCTGGCTTTGCACCTCTTGAAAAGAATTACCTAAATAAATGAAGTTTTTAACCATATTCTGATTTAGTAAGAGGCACCTGCAATACAGTATTCTAAGTACAAGGGTAAAAAAAAATATAGCAAATTCACAAATACCAAAAGAATGTATGTAGGTTCAATGTTTGGGCATATATTTGGTGAAAGGCGTACCTCATCTGACACCCACACTTTAACTTGTCCTAAGAAAATTTTAAATTGCTCCGTTTCTTTGTTTAAACCAGGACGCACCACTAGGAGTCTAGTGTTTTACATAATATACGTTTTACTTCTAGTTTGCTAAAACACACAGGCAGGTTTTCCAAAACATTGACCACCGGTAGTAGAACCTGCTAAGTAAAAGTGAGCAGATTCACCTTGAAGAGGAGGGAAAGAAACTCTTTTAATAATTATGAGATGAGCAGGTCATGGGTTTATGGAACCAGTAGATATAGAATCTCTGAAGCTTTGGAAAGTTCTCGATGCCATGCGTTTGCATTCCAGGTGCATATCTTTTAAAATTCCTCCCACTCATTTTTACCTCTGTCAGTGACAAGTGTGCAACTGGAAGTTAAAGGACAGAAACTGTTAAGGTGGAAGAAGAAATATGGGTCAGCAGAAGCCATGCAAACAAAAAAGGTCTCTTGCTTTTACTTTGTCCAAGCCACTTTGGTGCAGTAACTCAGCCCCGCCAACTCCCTCCTAGGTGTTTTTTTATTAATGTTCATGAATATTTCTGAATATTCATAAGCTTGAAAGTCATGAGCAAATGTTTTATTAATGTCAAGGTGCAGCTTTCAGAAAGACCCCGAGGTCCTGTTAGCTTTGCTGTTTACACTTCTTATTTTCCACCAAGGCATCCATCCACGCTTACACAACCACAAACATGCACATATTGTTCAAACCCCTCCAACTGTTTGCTATAAAGCACAGCACATGTTGCGCAGAGAGACACCTTTAACGTCACCGACTGGCTGATTTTAATTCAGAACAATCTGCTTTGTAATGACAATGGGGAATAAAAGCAGCCCCTGTTAATGCCTAGCAATAATAACGCAGGTTTCATGAGTGCGCCTCGGTGGCCCTCAGAATTCTGTGTGCTTCCATAATTTTTATGCATTTGTTTGTTTGGGTGTGTGCATGCATGTGTCCGAGCATTAAAGGCTCTCCAGAGAGCCTGAGACTCGGATCAAAGCCATGCAAATAGAACTGAGGTGGTGTATTTTGTATTGATTTGGCCCCTCGCTGAGAAAGGGATTTGTGGATCTGCACGTGTGTGTGTGTGTGTGTGTGTGTGTGTCCCATCTCTTTAGGAGAATGCTAAGGTGTGTGGTAGTGCTGCTAGCTGTTACTTATGCAGGTACAACGGAGCCCAATATAATGTTAATGATGTTTAAAGGTCACGGAAGCTTTAGCAAGCAAAGCGCAGAGTCTCCAGACGAGAGACAAAACCCACCGCTGAAAAGCGGCACGTTGTCCCTCCAAATGCCTGAGCTGACCATTAGCTGTGGCTCTGCCGGGTAAAAATGAAACTCTACACCAAAACCCATAACAGAAAAATAAAATATGAAGAACATTGGCTTAGTCGTGCGTGAGACTCTCTTGGTCACATTCGCTCGCTACATATTTGATTAGTGCTCCCAGCACTGTGGTAATGTTTGTTGTACAGTTTTCATATTGATTTCTGCGGGTAAAGAACATTTTCTGCTTGCCAGCCAATGAATACATGGATGAGAGACACAGAAATGGAGAGAGCAAAGCCGTAACTTTGTTGGCATCACTGAGTTGTTGAGTGTTGCGGAGAGGAAGCGATGAGCAGGCTTGATGAGTGCATTTCTGACAGCCTGTAACTGTGTGGGCAGCGGTGGCGTGGGTTAGCAGCCCGATGTGCACGCAGAGCAACACGCTCAGATGAATAAAAGCTCAGGAGACCTCCAGCTTCAAAGAACAATGTCTCGTTTAGATTGTCCATTCAGAATCGCACAATAAAGAAATGGGGTGGGGGGAGACAAATCCTTTGATGGGTATATGGTTTTCATTTTGTCAGTTGTAGTTGTGTAAAGTCTCTGGATTTTCTCAATTAGGTAGGAATGATTAACCTTTTTCATGAATATGATGTAAAACTTAATTGACATCAGTTTCATCTTTATTATAAAGATGCAAATTTGATGTTTCTCTCTTCAACGTAGTTAGAAAAAAAATCAACTTTGACTTTAAGGATACAGAAATATCAGCAGTTTTTACCCTTAATGTCCACTGATAGATGGATAGAGTGATGTGATATAAGAGGCATTGATGGACAAATTGAATTAATAAATGATTGGATAAGCCGGCTGAATTGCAGGAGGATAAATGAATTTGTGGGATAATAAATAGGATTTCAAACTGAATGACTTAGATGGACGGGTCATCTCTCTGAAGGGCCAGTGTCCTGCAAATATTTTGTGTGTCCCAACTGGACACACTGTCTGTGGACGGGTCATTTCTCATGAAGAATTTCTTTATTTCTGTATAAGTGTGCAGCTGTAAAAATCTACCTTTGTGGGGATTTGCAGCTTATGTCGCTCCTAAATATTCTCCCATCACTGAAGATTCCATACTGGCAATTCTCTGAATTATCTAGGTTTAGAAATATGAATTTTCAGCTTGCCTTCTATCTTTTCCCCCCAATTGATCTGAGCAGTATAACCTGTTGAAATTACTTATTTTTCTTATACTGTTCTAGGTACTTTTGAAATAGAGTATTTAAAACATTGAATATCCTGGCTTTGCAATTTCTGCTGTGAAAAAAATAAGCAAAAGGAAATTTCTTCATGAATCAAGTTCTTTTTTTAGACATTTTCCTGCCAACTTTCATTGTTGTTTTATCTTTTGCAGCTTAAACGGTAAACTAAAAATACAGCATCCATTTTGTTTTGGCTGCAGCGGTGAAATAGAACGTCATAATCAGTGCTGTCAATACCCGCCATCCTGGCATTTCTTTTATATCGAGCTTCTCTTCATAACTCTGGGAGACTTTTGGCTTTTTGATCATTTTGACCTTTCACAACATTCAAACACCGTTTCACCCGCGATTAGTGGCAAAGCGGGGGTTATTAAAAGTGTTATCAGCGTTCACACAGGCTGAGCACATCCAGTGAGGTAGGAAATAATAATTGTTACTGGGATTTATCTTCATTTTCCTCATTTCCTGCTCTGTCTGACTGGAGGGGGCGTGAAGAAGCGGGTGTGACGTTAATTTCTGGGGGAAAAACTGAGATGACAAAAAGCGGCACCGGTGGGCGGGTGCATGCGAAAGGAGCACACGTGCCTGTTCTCTTAAAGTACAATCAGGCTAAATTTATTTGGATGGCATTTACTTTGCCATATTTCTTAGGGGCAGATTTTTGAGGACATATGGGCGCTGCAGACTGGAAATGTTAAGATGATGTGACATGATATTTGAAGAAGCTCTGTGTGGGACCCTCTGAAGTTACCGAAATGTTTGCTCAAGGTCACAGGGCTGACTCGGTGTTGTCTGCAGCGAGTCTTTCATGTGACTCGCTGCATATGCTAATCAGCTTTCGAGTTCTTCGAGTCTCGAAAAGGAGAAAAAAAAAAAAACAAACACCTGCCTTCTCACTCCTTAAACATTCTGCTCACTCAAATCAAAACTACATGCAATCTTGGTTTCATGTGCTCCGGTCCACCATAAACACAATGATTCTGACAGTCATGAACTTTAAATAAAAACAAGATGCAAAACTTTATCACACTAGCTGCTTTTATACGTCAGCAATCAGAGTGTGTTACTTTCCTACCACTAATGTCCTGAGCCACACAGAAAGGAATTTTTAATTAGAATCCGCCATGTTTTGCTTAATTACTTTGAAAGTCTTGCGAGTTCTGCCTGTTTCACATTTCTTTAAGCCTTGTGTTCTGTAAAACACTGAGTGTCAATACAATCACGTTCCCTGTGATTTCCTGCACCCACACACAAACTGAAAGTCTTGGCCTCTGATCATTTTAAACAGCTTGATGTTTAGCATCTGAGCTGTAACCCAATTTAATTTCCTAAGATTAGACACTGTAGTAATAGTGGGAGTCTTTTCAATCTGCATCAAAGAACAAAACGTGTTGTGTGAATGTGTTTTATGAAATTAGGGCTCACGCATTTCAGTTTTGGATACAGTTTTAGACCGAAGCTCTTTTGATATTTAAACAGTCAGCAAATGTATCAAATTTGTGCTCGATGTGTGAAAGAAGCAGTTTAATCGTAAGGCAGCGGAAGCTGTCGCTCTTTTACGGCGATTCAAGCACCTGATCGAGACGCCTCCCTTTGCAAGTTGCCTGGGCAACACATATTTGAAGAAACAAATCCCACTGGATGGACAAAATATCCTTTCTAACCATGAACGTCTTTGGGATTCCCTAGCTTGACCCATACATGAAAGGAGTTCCTTCCAGGACTCATTTCTCCAGCAAGATGAAAGGTGGATGCACTGATGTTTTTCATTTCAGGTTGGCTGTTTCTTGTGTTGTTTAAGCCCAGATAGATTTTTTTTTTGTGGTTATGGTAGCACATATGTCCTTTTCAAATACAGCCTAAACAAGCCTGACTTGGGCTAGTCAAGCTTGTTTAGCCCATTTGATTATCAACCACACAACATGACAAGTTGTTGTTGTGACTTTTCATGTTGTATAAATCACTTCTTTTCGGCATGTACTGAACTAATGCTGCCTTTGTCATGACCCGTCACTTTGATCGTGACAAAAAACAACACAGTTACCCCAATAGACATGCAGTAAATGTAAGTAGAAAAAGTCTAAGTGATTAATGAATTATTTATTAATAATTAATGAACTCTACTTTCTTTCAGCGCATTTTGAAAATCTGCGGTCGTACAGAAATATAAAGCAGTCAAAGGAAATCCCAGCTGACCAAAAGGTACATATAAAGAAAAAATGGCCAAAAAAAACACACATTATGACACAATTAGATCTAAAACTCTGAAACCCCTGGGAAAACAATAAACTCACAAAGTTCATACATTTCTTTGTTCCATATTTGTTTAAATCTCTTTAAAATGACACTACACATTCACATATGATGTACAATTCATAAGTCAGTACTTCAGAGGAAGCAGTTCTAAAATAAATCAAACTTTTGTATTCCAAACGCCACTGTTATCAATTTGTTGACAAAAAGTTAGCAGCTCCTAATTCTCCCCTCTTGATGTATTGCGACAAGCTTAGATGGGAATAACAAATAGGCAGTTGGAGGTAGGTGACCACAGGTGGTGTCAGACCAGAAATGATTTATGTTGTCAGAGTCGAGGAATTCTGAAAATCTGTTCTGCCATCAACGGGAAAACTATGTGGAAATAGAAATATCAGTTGCAGTGTCTGTAATGCACGTAAATCGCTTAATAAAATTATACTGATCATTATAATTAGTGCAAAAACGTAGCCACTAAGTTGTGTACATCTGGAGAGGCTAATATACACTCTATCAGGTGTACACACACACACACACACACATGCATGCTGCATTTTTTATTTATTTTTTTTTTTGTCTCTTTATTTGGTAGAGGACGCACATCACCGGATTGCACAGCTGTCCTCTGCCGCACCAGTAAATTGATGCTAATGCAATTACCTCTGTTGCCTTCAACTCTGCTCTACTCCAGATTCATCCGGGGTGAGAGGAGTTTGCGCACGTGTGTGTTTGTGTGTGTATCTGTGTAAAGTTGGGGAGGGGGCGCGGGCAGTAGACAGACGTCCGGATTTAATTAGGAGAAAAGCATTAGCTGGAAATGGGTTCGAAATGCAGTTAAACTGCCTATATTTCAGCAGCGGGCCGTACATTTTCACAGACATGAATATTTCAACAGCAATACGTGTCCCTGCATAAATAATCAAAGTGGTCTAAAGTCTTGGAGTTGTGTAAATACTGTGTGAACAGCAGCAGGTGGATATATAGTGACACATATTCACCTGGTGTCAGCTAACTAAATATTATATAGGGGATCAGCATGGAAATGTTTGTGTTTTTAGCTTACTAGAAGCTTTTGCCCTGAGCTCAAATAGATTCTCTCTTCACTAGCAGGAGGGGGGGAAAAAATACCTTCATGGAAACTAGATGTTGTGTGTTTATCATATAGAAATCTGTAATTTCAACATGTCACAGAGCCGTGTGAGGCTGTGAAATGCATGCTATGACTGAAAGCAACAGATTTAGGACTGCTGAGAGGTCGCAAACACGGCTTTAAGACTGCTTTGCATGTAATGAAACAAAGGGCAGAGGTTACATCTTTAGCTCTGCTGAAGGACATATTTTAAGTGCAGCTATTTATCTCCAGTTTGATGGCCTCAACTATTACAGAGAGGAATTAAATTTTATGATAATGTGGTCTACTTTTGTTTTGGTGGTTTATTTGATGCAGCGTACATCTCCCACATCTGTTCAATGATGCTTCGTAATGTGATTTGAAGCGAAGTTTGGCATCTGCCAAACTATCTGGGTGCTTACAATCTTTGGGAAAAGCAACCAGACTCTTTCCTCTTCTGCCCATTTTAGATGGTCAGCGGACATTGATAACTTAGGTTAAAATTACTTCTTTCTTCTGCCAAAAATATCCTCTTTAAAATAGTCATTTCTCAAATCAGGATATTTCCTAATTTCCTTTTTATGGAAATGGTTCAGAAATCATTGAGGTTTAATATTGAATGTTTATTTTGTAAAAACAGTAAATGTACAACTTTTTTTCTTGCATTTTTAATATTTAAAATACCTTGCAGGGGTGAAATTACAAATAGACATTTTTTCTAGTTGAGCTAAAATGTGGATAAAGCTGTCAGTATGATGAAATACAAATATCATGCTTATAGGTGATTTCAAAGGATGCCTGCCTCCCAAAGATTTGCACGTTTGCTTTTTTCGTCCTCTTTTTTTCAGGCCTCTTATTGAACTATTGCTACTGTTTGTTATGCATGATAAAATTTGACATGTTTATAATTATTTGGTCTCTAATACAACTTTAGTCCAAAGGGGGGGAAAAAAAAAACTCCAGCTCACCAGCAGATCACCTACGTTAAGTTTCCTTCTTACAAGTCCTTGTCAAGCAAAACAGAACCATGTGCTCATGTTGGGGCACTGCCAAAATGTGAAAATTCATTTTGAATTGAGCCGTCTTCACACTCCCCTCCTTCGATCTCAGAAAGTGGGGCATCTGTCGAAGTGATGTGTTTATAGCGGAGCAGCGTGTCTGATTAAACCTGATGGCACTCTGTCAGGCACACACTCTGTCCTGAGCAAGATTTTTAATTAGTTTACGATAAGAAACCTTTTCCCTTCAATCCCTCTGGTTTTGGAGCTACATCACATTCACTGCCTTAAAAAAAAAAAAAAAAAGAAAAAAAAAAGAGGCATGTACACTTTGGGATGATGCCCAGCCTTCTCGTAGGAGAGTTTTTCAAGGCACAAAGAGTGAAAGTAAAACCCAGCTGCAGAGCGTGATTAATCCATTTTGTTGCTGCTGTAAGCCATGGACACTCCTGAGCAGGTTTCATCGCTTTATCTTCCCGCGCTATCAAGAGACACACTAATCCTGACAACAGATGCAGTCTCTCATTTACTCGCTGCCATTCATACGTGATAACAGGCCAGCTAGCAACTATGATAAGCTTATGACTTGTGTTAAACTACAACAGCTTGGATGACGGTGGATGTTTTGATCTCGTGGTGAACTGATCAGTAAACATGCTGCGTGCAGCCTGCCCACAACATTACCATGTGCCAAAGCAGCTGTGCATGCACCTTTCCTGCCACATGCATCCCCCGTCTGTGTTCGCTTGATAACGGCATAATCCGCAAAACCCGAACGTGGGAGACGAAAACCGCGCTGTGCTGAAATACCAATCCACACAATATCCCCAGAGGGACTTGATATCGATCTGTTAAAGGTGAGCGTTTGTCGCTGTGACGTGACAAAAGTCAACCGTCCGCCACTTCTACCTGCCGCTATCTCCCACCGCAGCAAACGGGAGAGGAATGCTGTGCACACGAGTGAAAGCTTCTATGTGAAATTCAGAAGAAAGGGACTGTAGACTATTTTTTTCATCAGTAAGTGTTAATTTAGAATAGCTACTTTTTTGTATTTTTAGAGTAATTTTGAGCTGCTGTTAAATGTATAGCTTTTTTAAAAAGATACTTGGGCATTTTTGAAATAACCATAGAATTGTATAACATCATTTTCTCCTATAAAAGGACAGTTCTGAGTTTCTTCTGCTGAAGGAACCGATAAAGAAAACAAAAGTTTGTTTTTCTTTGATAAAGTTTAAAAAGCTTTTATCAGGACTGCCATTTTGATATCACTGAGGTCATTTAGAAACCTTCGCAAGCAAAGAACAGCTGTTTAATTAAAGCCGCTCGCAGCTCAGCGACGCACTGGCCGTGTCGCAGCCGCAGGAGTTCCAGCGCCGCCACCTCGCCATCATCAGTAAAGCTGTCACACCATCCCTGCACTTATCCACTAAGCGGCGCTTTCAGCCAGCCGTCTCGCATGCCTCCGGTCCTTTCCTATTCGGGTCTAGCAGCATGCCTTAAAAGTTTGGTGGAAATCTGACCTTCCTGACAGGAGTTATGGTCATTACCTGGTTGGTGGTGAAGGATTATCGAGGCCTTCCTGTCATCAAACTACCCCAGCCGCGTGGTGAGCAGCGCTCCCTGATGGTGTGTCAACCTGATGATGTATGAGGGAGTTAAAGCTGTTAGAAAATTTCTAGGAGGTGGTGTTGATTAAGCTTCCAATTTAATGGGTTGACAAAGATCATTGATATCCAGCTTAGGGCAAATTTGATCATGCGTGTGTGTGATTTAGCACTGTTTGCAAAAACATGTGAGCTACGCCTGGCAAACTGGCAGGTGCCTCAGGTATGTATGTATGTATTTTTAAGGTTTTTATTTGGCTCTAGTGGCTTTATTGCACAGTAAAGACGGAAAACATGCACCAAGGCTGGGAATCGAACCCAGGACAACGGTGCTGAAGACTACAGCCTGTGCACATGGTGTGTGTGCTCTACCGACTCAGCCTATATTTTCATCTTGGCTTTTGGAAGTTATTTACAGATAAATGGTAAATATGTATATATTTTTACAGAAAGTGGGGTACTGAAAAATTCTAGCATAAAACATATGAAAAGCATGTTCGCAGTCAAGGTTAAGCTTAAAACAGCAAGGTCAAAACAACCTCGAAGAGGAGCAACAGCTGCACTTGGAATGAATATATTCATTGCTTGTGCAGGAAAAAACTACTGACTTGAACTCTCAAATTCAAGCCAGTAGTTTTTCTTTTTCTTGGGAAAGGAGAAGCAGAGCGACTAAAGCAACGGAGAGAGATGAGGGCAGAACTGATGGACTGACGAGACGAGAGGCTGCTGGCAAAGACAATTCCACAACTCAGCAAATATCGGCTGAGCGCTCTACGGCCTATAAAGTGGACTCAGCAGGTGCGAGTGATGTTTTTGTGATTGCTTTATGCGCTCTCGTTGGTTAGTCAGCAGTGAATTTACAAATGTAAATTGTCGCAGCTATTCTGGGACAAGACAATCAACTCCAAATCGAATCCTAGAAAATTTTAGGCAATGATTTCAATATTTTCTAAGTTATGTAAGAAAAAAATAAAAACTGAGTATGGAGAAAGTTTTAATTTGAGCTACTAATCGACAAAAAAACACTCTCACTGAAATAAGATGGTCTGTTTTAGTGTTTTCGCTTCAAATAATTGAAACTCTGTGTTTGAAAGTACACGCAAAGTTTGCTTAGTTTTCAAAAAAATTAGAACATGAATTTTTCACTCAATTTCATTGAATAAATTCTTGGAGTTTGTCCAAATGTCATGAAATAGGAACATTATCCATTACTTCACTGCTAAATGGAACGCCAGCTTATGCACACGTTGTAGAAAGACACAATAATAGAGTCAAACTAAGAAAATTCTTGGACTCATATTTACATATTACTGTGAAAAAGTAAAATAAAATAAAAAATCTGAAGTTTTGAAATGTCCAGAAACATGAATGTTAAATAGAACCTGCTTTTAAAATATTTAGATATTTATAAGTTAAAAGTAACTTCTAAACAGAAGAAGTTAAAATTAGTCAACAGACCTTCAATAATGTGAAAAGCAAAACAGTTGGTTTGGGGGGGAAAAAAAACAATCTGGAGAAATCCTTAACAAACCAAGACAAACCACAGTCAGTCAGATGAAACTGTACAGAATCAGTTATTAATCCATACCACAACACAAAGCAAATGAAGTCAGATTTTCTCATTAAGTTGGAATATTTTGCACAATTTGCAGATATATTGCATCACCTATTTTTTCACTGCTGCACAGTCGAGTGAACTGAACAGTTCTGGTGGTGTTCTTGTCAGGACCTTACTTCAAAAATGCCCAAATATTTGTTTTATTTATTTATTATTTTTTTTCAGTTTTTGCTCCGACTGAACTTCAAATCAATATTGTCAAACTTTGAACTAAGTATTGCAAGACCGGTATTTGGCGTGCACAGACACTTTTGGGGGGCTGGTGCTCAAGTGGAAACAAAGGGCAACTTGTGCGGCACATTGAAGTGCCGGCTGCCTTAGTAGAGTGCGATTTATTACAGGCACAGTTTGAATATGATGCTTATGTACGTACAGTATGTATTTCAAAACAATGGTCATATGCTTGCTGTCTGATGCAGATGTTTAATAATGTTCCAAACTCTACAAGTTTGCTTCTCTCACAAATTTACAATAGAAAAAGTCTAGCAATGTCACCAAAATGTCTACAAATTAAAGAGACATTTCAAATCTTCAACTTTATAAACAATCGTGGAAAAAAAAAACAGACTTATTCAAAGAGCACAGACTTGACTTGGAGTGCGTTCTTACCAGCCTAGTTTAGTCTGATTTAATCGAGTTGCTCTAATGCCAATTGCTCCTTAAGATTTTTAAGGATACCTTGAGTTGCTGTGGTTTGGTTTGAAAGTCTTCTTGACCCCCATTAAAGTGATTCCCTCTTTAAATCATGCAGTGGAGCAATTACTCCACTGCATTAATGCAGTCAGTCTGAGTCTAATCATTGAAATAAGGTACTTATTTATTTTTTTTATATAGTATTTCTGCACAGAAGAAAATCAGACACTCGATATTACGGACTACAAAGGATGCAGTTTCGCAAATTCCACTAAATTTTACACTGAGCCATTATTTTGTATGTGAAATGGCCAACAAAAAAAAAAAGTTTCCATGTTTTAGAAACGTGTATTAGCTTCTAAAACCGTCGATCAGAACCAAAGGATGTCTCTGCACACGCGCGCTGTCTGAGGCGAGCTGTTCAAAGACAATGAATAATTGATACGCTCAGATGTTTTGCGGCCTTTGCTTGATTAGCATTCATAAATGTAAAAGTGTGGAAATATCTCTTATGTTGTATTGTGCGCAGAGTATACTCGGCTTTACTTTAAGTGGGTTTAAATGAGTCGGCGGCACAAAACAAACACTGTTTTCAATAAATGCTCAAAGTGGGAGTGGATGTGGAGCATGTTGGAAGTGAGCGTTTAAGTGTCATGCATCGCTCTTGAGTTAATGTTTTGGGTTAATGAAGAAATGTATGTAAATTGGCTTTTGGCAGGCAGGCACCGCTCGGCAGCTTGGCACGCTCCGTCTCCATGTGTCACAGGTAAAGAGATGCACTGAAAGGATTACCAGTCAGACACCCTGGGGGAGAGATACGGCATTTGCGTTGTTTTGCCAATAGCTGTAAATAGTCCCGCTCTGCCAGACAGTCGCAGTTGTCTCCTGTTCTGCAGACAAATGGCTTCAAACGCCTCATACAACATTCATCCGTGTCCTCCCTCTCCCTGATTTCATCCCAGATCTAGCGCCTCAAGAGCTTTTCTCGTTGCTCACAAGCGAAATATTTTTCCTTCATTAAAAAGTCTGGTGCAACTTGAGAATTTCTAATAATTCACACTGGAGCGATCCTGGACTGACTGGTCTAATTGGCTAAAGTAGTTCAGCAGTGAGTAACGATGGCCAGAAGTAAGTTTGAAACTAACATCAGATGCAAAACTGTCTTTGATACTTCTAGGACTGTTCAACGTACATTTACTCCTGTAAAAGCCAGGTTTTTTTTTTCTATATTAAAAGAAATCCCACATTGATGAATCATCTTACATTTTATCTGCTTATAAAGCATCATAAATGCACGATAAAACAGCGTCCAGAAGTGAAAGAAGAAATGGAAACAATTGATCCGGGTAAAGCATACGTTCAAACCTCGAATGAAGATGTTGGAACAACATCAGCTGGATAAAAAAAGAGAGCATTTTTTCTTTCTTGTACTCATTGACCTGATATACAGTAAACATGTCATAGGAATATAATCAACTATATATGTTCTATTGATCTACTAGAAAGATCCAAGGAGAATCTCGGAAGTCCTTCACTCCTTTGTAAAAGATTTGGTAAAATCCTATGACAGAAAACATCATGTTCAGTTTCCAAATTTTAATCAGACAATTGGATGAATGAAGTAAAGCATCGACAGATTGTCTCACATGGATTCTGTTAATCATATTAATTACTTTAAAGCTGCATTACCCATCTATCCATAACCGGCTGTTGTCTTATTCTGCATCATCTGCAAACAAATGCGGTTGGGTTGCTGGTCCCCTGAGGCCTGGTCGACATTTACAGCAAACACACAGACGCTGTTAATCAGATTTGTCACGTTTAAGGTGATCGCAGTCACATGAGCTGAACCCGCCTCAACCTTTTTGCGCACTGTGTTTTTGTAACACTTCCTGACCCGAAAATGACTGAGGAGGAGTCTGCTTCCCATTTCCCTTAACGTCTTTCGCTCCCATTTATTTGTTCTTTGTGTCTTTCAGATTCGAGACAATTTCATATGCACACTGGCTTTTATTGGCATCTGGGGGTTTGTGGTGATTGCAGCATTAAATGGCTGTTAAACCAGCCGTGGTTGCAGAGCCGTCTGTGGATCTCCAGACAGACAGGTGCTCCCAGAATATCCCAGCCCTCAGCAGCCCCTCGCTTATCTGTGTCTCCTAATAAGGGAAGCATATGGATTCAGCGTTTTCCCAGCTCTCCTCTCAGGCTGGGGAATTAGTTGTCTGTGTCGCTCTGTGGAAATCAAGGAAGTGATATGTATCAATAAATCTGTTTGGGCCTAATTCAGATGCAGAGATGTGGCTCTCATGGGTCACCCTGTTATGGCCACAGGAGGGGAGTAATGACTTGAATTATGTGACACCTAAAGCTGGAATACAGCGACAAAGAGTAAAATATATAAATAGAAAAAGGTTCTGGGGTAATGAGTTCAAGAGATCTGATATTTGGGAATCTTTTTATAGAGTTTTGTAGCCAAACTGGATTCTTTATTTATTTTTTTACTTGGTAAGTGATAGTTTTCAACTAAGGTAAAAACATATCTCAATATATTTTGCACAATACTCTTCATCTTCCCCAGTAAAAATGAATAAACAACCTAAGAATAAATTCCTTTAAGATAAATGTTACTAAACGTTTGAAATCTGTGCTGCATTTTTCATGCTGATGAAAAATGGGGCTTTTTTCCTGCTAATCTGGGACTTTCTGATTTCCTATGTGTCTGTAAATATGAGAATTAGAGCCGTCTAGCCTATTTTCAAAATGGGAAAAATAAGAGACCACGCCATTCAAGCAAGGCAGATGTGTCTTGATCTTCATGATTTAGAAAATGGCTAAAATAAAATGTACATTTATACAGTGTGAGCAATAGTTAAAACCTAAATACCTCTGGAACTCTAAATAATCTGGATGAGGATTTAGATCTGTTCACTGTTAAAAGGGTGGTAAGGGAGAACTGTAGCAGGTCGTGACATTTTATGACGACTTAGTTTTCACAATGAATATTAGATGTAGTCTGTTTTTTGAGGGACATGCCAGGCAATTTTTTTTTTTTTTACTGTCCTATCTACCAATATACATGTAACCAAGTGAAGTCTGACCTTATAGTGCAGTCAAGTTGAAGCCTTAGATGTTTTAGCAGATGAGACTAAAATTGAGCTCTGATAGGAAATAAAATTAATATGTGAAAATCAACCTCATGTAAGCTGCTAAGTATGGAGGGGGATCAGTGATGCCATGTGCTGCTTGCTTCTCTGTCTTTAAACGCCAGGGGAACCTTGTAACAGTGCATAGGATAATCAACACGCTGAAATGCCAGGACATTTTGAAAACAAATCAAGTGCGCTCTGCCAGAAAACCGACAATGGCTTATCATTGAGTCTTTTCAGTTGTCAATGTTAATAACCGTTCTAAGTGGGCAAAATGAGCCTTCTGCCATTGTCGTCTGAGCCCCTAGATCCAAATCCCATTAGAAAAAAATCTGTGAGGTGAGAAGAGAGCATGGGAGAAAATCCTAGGCTCTGGACGCGATACAGAATTTTTAGCAAATTCAGATGCAGTGAGAAAAGTCAAAGATCCCCCCTCTTTGCGAGTCAGCCTTGTGAATTATTACAGGGAATGACTAAGTGCTGTCCTATTGGCAAATGAGAGTTGTAGGAAGTAGTAACAGCAGGGATGCCAGTAATTGTGACTCTGGAAATGTTGTTAAAGATAATTATTTCCTAACCTGGGATTTTTTCCCCGCTAAATGAATTCCAGTTAATGGCTGTTTTTTTGTTGTTGTTTTTTTCAATTTTTCTTCAATGTAACATAATGTTTTTACTAAAAAAACATGTATATTAGGGCTATTTTCTCGTCTTCACCAGAGGGATGAGGGTAAGTGTGGATGGTGCTGGAAATGGCTGAGTGACAATCTTGTCAAAAGCGCCACCATCAGCTTTCTTTATTCATCTCTTATAAAATCGAGACCAATTAGCAGACTTTCTCTGTGTACCAAGCTGCTCTCTTCTTAAAGCTGCCGCAACTGTACCATTGAGACCATCGCTAGCTTTGCACTGAGTCACCAGGGAGCACAAAGGGATCCACGTGCATCACGAGAAGCCTAACAAACTATTCCCTCTGGGACATGAAATCCTATATAACAAAATCCCAGTGCTCTGATGAAAAAGCACTTCCATGGTCAGACTCTTCTGGAACGTCAAGGCAAAAAAAAAAAAACATGACTGCTTCTTCTGGTAGACAAAAAAGAAAGTCCAACAGCACATAGACACATACACACGCTTGGATTGCTGTGGTATCACTTGTGTTTTCCTAAGAATAGTTCCAGAAATGCAAGTGTGTGTGTGTGTGTGCGTGCCATTGTACAGCTTTATCTTATCGTCCCCTGAATCAAACTATCAGTGAAAGCACTGATAGCTTATAATGCTGCCATGTACATGGCATTATTTTTCTACCTGAGAACATTAATATCTCTAACCTTTAGGTTAATAGATAAGGATCCTCTAAAAAACGTTCTAGCATTTCTTCTGCTGCTTTAAAGAACAAACCAATTGAATATAAAAGAAAAGTATGTATTTCCACACTTTAGTTCAAATAATATGTTCCATTAAATTTATCTGACCACGGTCTCTGGGGAAACACTAAACAAAGGGCTTCAGTGATGGCACAGAACAACAGCATGTGACAACTAAAAAAAAAGAAAGAAACTAAACATTTGAACGGATATTTGTTCTTGTCCTTTTTATTTCCTGGCTCCCTCAGCAGGCCTCACAATCTGTCATTGCTATTAGAGTCCACTCCTCGCTGAGAAATCACATTATATAGATGGCATGCTCACTATCAGAAGCCACCCAATGATTTCCGAATGCATGTGGATAAAAGTGCTTTTTTTTTAAGCTTCTTGGTGTGACCCATGGCTATATATAGGGTTGCTTTACTGATTGAACCAGTGTTTGCTTTAGAGAAACTACAAGACGTTTTCGTTCTAAAGGTCTAGAACCACATGGCCTGAATCGGAGCATAAAAACATATTTTGATCATTTATGATCAAAGCTTCAGAAGAACCGTTGGCACATTTCAGAAATAATGGTGCGGGTCTGAGAGTGTCAAGATAGCAGCACAGTTAAACTGAAATACAGAATATAAATACTTGGTTTGGATCTTATTCTTTACTGCCTATAAAGGTCACAGTCATCTGTCAAGTCATCATTTATGTAATGTCCCAAGTATTTACATTACATTTGTTGAAAGCAGTACAAGACAGGAGAAGTCGGGGGTTAACAAATGCTTATCTCCCGTACTTCTAGCAGTCATTATGTTGCTCTTCTTGGGGTTACCCTTGATGTCAGAGTCATTGGGAACATAATGTTTAATGACTGTTGAAGACCAGCACTTTATGGATACAGGACTACCAAATCATCTACATAAATCAGATGCCTGATGTATGTAGATGGTGATTATAAGGTCACCAATTGTACAGCTTGTTTTGCAGCAATTTAAAAGCTTTGACAGTTCATCCATACAGATTTTATGAAATGTCAGACCTTACCTAAAAGAAACTGCTTATTTTATTCCAAAGTGGGTTTTTGTTGTTGTTGTTGTTTTTAATTGTGTGCATGAAAAATAACCAAAAAGTGTTTTGGGGCCAAGTGTAAGAGTCTCATAGTTACAGAGAGCTTTAAACACTCACCATCTTATCTGTCACTCAAAAATAATCAAACTGATTTATTTCTCTTGACAAAATCACAAACTGACATCAGCTAGTGCTTCCCCTGACACTACGTTGATGGAAAATATTTTGGTGTTTTAATATTGGAAGATCTTTCAGCAAAAGAACCCGTCATACTGTTGTTATTCTTCTCTCCATCACACTGCTACCTGTCTCCGTCGTGTTTATCAATATGCCAACGTACATGAGGAGACAGGAAATTGTCACAGCCCTTTAGGGTGAGACATTTTGGAATAGGCTGGACAGTTAAGTCAGTTGTTCCAAGAGGAAGAGGAGCTATAAGAGAAGGGATTTTTGCAACTATTAGACTGTTAGACAATAATTTCTGGCAAATTAAACCTTGACAAAGAGGCTTGCTGAAGTTAACTAAGCTTTCCTGTAATTTCCCCTGATGCCAACGTGTCTGCTTTTAGGACATTTCACAAGAATGCGGATTTGAAGATGCCATTTGCTTTCGCCATTTGAATCGCTGCTCACGCCTCAGCTCGCTACAAACGTTAATGAAATTACTTTTTGTGATCCTCTGCTTCCACTAAACTAAACTGTTTTATGCTTATATCCCCAGTGCAAATTGAACTTTACATTAGAACCTCTGTCTCCCTCTCATAGTGAGAAGAGAGTAGGTGGACTTTTTTTTTTTAAACATTTGTCTTTAAAGAAGCGGAAAGTTTCTAAAATTGTTGTACTTGAGCCAAACTCTGTCTTGAATGGTGTCCAGAAAGTTGTGGGTTAAGAGAGAGAATGTGTTGTAGCTCTTTATCCAAGAAAAGAGAGGCTCTTTCTCATATCTATATTTTTTCCTCCATGACTTGAAGAATTCCTGGTTTACTCTATTAGGTGGGATGAACTGGAGACGAACAAGAAAAAGGGCTCAGGGAGCAATAAATCAATGATTCAGGGTCAATGTAACAGAAAGACTTCAAAGTACCCGGTATAATTCCCACCCATCAAAGCAAATATAGAGATTCAGCTTCAGACAGCAGTTTCTTTGATTCGCAGGTGTTTTCACCTAACCCCACAGATGGCTCTATCCTGGCTCTGAGCTGCCAACAAAACTAGTGCAATCTGTGGTTTGCTGTTGCTGACAACAGGATGTTAAGCAAGCAGCAAATTCAACATTACTTAAGATGAAGAATTCCCTCAAGATACAAGTGAGCCAAAAGAACTTGGTGAATTTTTTCTTCCCTTTTTTTTTATGGTTTGTTGGCTCTCGTGGCCTTTATTTGAAAGTAGTTTGACAGGAAAGAAGGGGAGACACGCGGCAAATGTCGCCAGGCCAGGAATCGAACCCGCGACCACCACCACGAGGACTAAGGCCTCAATACGTGGGTCGTGCTTTGCCCTTGTGCCGCTACAGCACCCCAAATGTTTTTCTTTCTATTAAGGAAGCAAGTTGATTTAAATAATGAGATGCGTGATTCATACAGTTAACACCCTCTGTTCTTGCCACAGGCAGAGGTAAACTAAAACCACTGATCTGGGAAATGCTATAATATTCTTTTCAGGAATTAAAATGCCTTTTTGAGGACCCTTAAAAATTGTTTTTGTCTAATTCTGTGCAAACATAGTTAATAACACTAGATATGGAGTTAAAAGTAATATTGGAAGCAGGAGGGATTGTCACTTCTCCACTTGAGTTCTTAATATTGGCTAGAAAGAACTCTGTTCTTCTTGCCACCTCGAGTAAAACATAAAATATTTCAGTTCTTCTGTTGGCCTTTAGACCTCATTTGTATCCCCAGGTTGTTCTCCTGTCATCTTAATGCTAAACTTCTGATTTTACATAATTTCCTCATGCAGCCCAGATTGACTGATTGCCCAGATTGGTGTTGACGGTGCGCAGGGACAGGGTCCTAGTCAGAAAGTATCATCAAACACTAAGGAAATAAAGAAAATGATGAATTAGCTTATGACCAGAGAAAAAAAAAAGACTTATTTTTATAAATTACAGCAAGATTAGGTTTTTTTTACATTGTCAACCCTTTTTAGGTCTCAGAAATCACAAAGACACAAGAACTGCCTTGATATTTTGAATTTTATAAGGTCTTATCTTGGCAATTGAAGTATTAAAGTCTGCAAATAGTGGAGTAAACTTCTAGGCAGTAGAATTAAATACTTTATATAAATGAGCTTCAGAAATGATCCTGATCAGGGGATTCAGCCTCAGTCAATATATTATCAGTGATAAACTTACCAATGCTCTCTTACAGAGTGTAAGCTTTTATTAATGTTCACTAGTATTGAATTCAAACCTTTAAAGACCTGTCCAGTGTGTAAAACTTGTGGATTATAGTGGGACTCGCTCGTGGGTTGTACAGGACTGGAGCAGAGAAAACACCTTGATGTTCTATGGCGACAAAATGAATGACTATAAAGAGATTACAACCTGAAACAATGGGTTTCAAAGGGTTGTTTGGTGGTCAATTGGAAATGGATTGATTTTATGAAGTACCTTTCAAGACATATTGACTATTCAAAGCTTGAAGTGAGTAATCTGTGAAAGATGATTTAACTTATTGGATCTGCTTTAAGATGGAACAAATACAAGTTTGGATCAGGTTCCACTTTGGCAATTACTTTAGCTCAAAGCTGTTTCCTGAGCTGTCCTTTTCTATCACATGAATAGGGTGTCACCTAAATATTTATGTTTCTCTTGCTTAGTCTGGCTGGAAAATGAATCCTCACCCTGTTTGAGGTGTTACAGCCTCTGTCCGGGAACATGTGCAGTGTTGCTTTTCTTATAGGCCTCCATAGTATTGTACATATAGGCTAAAAGGTTCAGTTTTGCTCTCATGTGACCAGAGCACATCTTCTACATGTCTGCTGTGTCCCATACAGATGACGGTTCGATCTGGAATTCGTTACGCTTGATTTTATTTCCTGCTTTCAAAGCATAGTACTTATATTCACCACATTTTCTTTAAATTTGTGTGCTAAAACATTTTGAAAATCATGCGTCTTTTTCTTTCCGTCACAAGTACACACTTCTTTATGTTGGTTCATCACATAAAATCCTATTAAAATCCATGAAAGTCAGTGGTTGCAATGTGACAAAATGTGGGGAACACTATGGTAAGGCACTGTGTAATCATATTATGCAAGTAATATATCACACTCCTTGAAACAATATCCATATGTATAAGTCCCCCATTCCCACAAGCAAACGATTATGAATAGAGTGCTTTGACTTTATGTGAGATTGTATTCACACTAATTAAGGTCATTAAGGGTTGAGCTCGTTACAGCATGCAGCGGGTAAAAAAAAAAAAAAAAAAAAAAGACCAAAAAAAAAAAAAAAGCATCTCTTTCACACGACTTGCACACCTACGCAGCCATGTTCGTTAGCAGCATATCTGCGCTATGGAGCCCACATTTAGTCTCTCTAATCTGCTCCGTGTTTTACGGAGGTAGTAAGGAAAACGAGCCATGCTAATACCTTCAATCGTAAAGCCATTAATATGCAAAGGAACAAATGAGGACGCAGATTTACTGACAACTATTTTCCCCGTGCTCCTACCTGTGCTGGCTCACAATCAAGATGAAATAGAACCAAATGACAATAAATAAAAAATTAAAAAATAGCTTGAACTCAGACTTAATGTATTAAACAAATTGCTCAGGCATGCTTCAGGGAAAATCTTGGCTAATATCTTATTTTGACTGAATGCAGTGGAGCAGTATCAAAGATCTTCCACAGTGTAAAACTCTTATATTTTTCATGTCTGAATAATTATGGACAAATTAAACAAATATGGCAAAAATATTTACATTTCCAGACCTTGTATGAAAGTTTGTTTCTTCCTCTTATGATCCACACCAACAGTTTCACCACATAGAGATATCCGGCATATATTCATTGTAATCTTAATTCTCTTTAAAATATGGGGAGAGAACTTTTCCATGTGGTATTCTGCAGGAACTCTCTAACGTGCTCCAGTGTGTCTTAGCGGATCAGGGGGTGTTGATTTTAATTAAATCAAATGCTACAAGTAAGAGACAGGACCTCTCTATGTACGCTTCAAACAATATTACTCTCCTGGCTCGGTGCCTGGACGACCTCGTCATGTTCAGCCTGAGAAACCTGCCACAGCGGCCAATCCCTGTCTAACAGCCGGATGGATATACGATCTGCGGCAGGGCTGCTAATTCTCTGAAAATCGGTTTTGCTCTGAATGGTCGGGGACACAATTAACAGGCCCAACATGTAGATTTTGATGCCCAGCCTAATTTCCCATCCAGCACTGCACAGACAATGGGAGCTTCTTCCTTTTGTTCCCGATCACTGTGTCCATATTCCCAGGAGCATAAAAGCTCCTGGAAGTCGCTTCGAGTCGGACTCTGTTTCACAGTCGGCTATCGTGGCCTCAATTATCACTCTCCTCGCTGGCATATAATTTCATATGCTAACTGTACTTTGCCTGAGTCAAACGGGGACAAAGGATGTGAAATCCACATGTTGTTCCTTAAAAAGTTTAGCTTCCTGCTGGATGTGTGAGTCCAGATTTAGCTACAACACTAATTACTGCCACTGAATTTTTTTCTAGGATCAGTCCGTTAGATTTTGATGAGACTGCTGACAGCCGGATGTGATTAAATTATCCCATTTAACAGGAATTCAGCTGTCGGATTTGATTCTGTTGAGATCCGCTGAATGTCACCCAAACAAATCAGTTTATGTGGAAGTGTGTGGAAAGGTGTTATCTGCCAATCAATGTTCAATGCTGTTTGTGTTTAATTCATGTGAGGAGATGCTTCTATTCATTTTGCCAACTCCGCAAGAAGGTGGGATGAAGGTAAAAAAGAAAAAAAAAAAATATATATATATATATATATTTTAGATCTCATTTACAGAAGCATAGATGAAATGTGGCTAAGTCAAACAAGAAGACGCATTTGATGAGTGATAATACTGATGTTCCTGACACATGATTGGCAGAATAAGAAGACACTATTTTGATATGCATTGCTTAGAAGATAAAAAAATGTTAATTTCTGCTTCAAGCATAATTCTAAAAGGATCCATGTTCAGAGAAGTGACACTGAAATTATAAGTATTTGCAGATGCTGTCCTTCACTTTTTCACAGTAAACAAATCAGTCTACAAAGTCCTGCATGATTCTCATTCTGCCCAGCAGAGGTATGAGAATAGAAACCCAGTGATGGGCTCTCTGAAGGACGAACAATCATCGAGTCACAAAGCGTTTTGTATTTTTTGATCATGAAAGGCCACTTTGTTGTGGGTGCCATCGAAGCTGCCCGCAGTACAGAGGGCCGTGATTTCCTGCTGCACGAATGATGATTTTACACGACTGTCTGATTGCAATTTGGAGTTGTTAAGGGACCTTCTTTTTTTATTATTATTATTATTTGAAGGACATCCTCAGACTCGAGATATTATATCCTATTACCATATCCCCACCCTGTTATCAGCCTCGAATGAGTCTCACTGAGAGGATGAATTACCCATCCTAATTTCTCCAGCAATCTGGCTTGACCTCATGCAGCTCTTTGTTCAGTGTGCAAAAGAGACACTGAGAAAAACGCTCCACTTAAAGCGGTGATATCGCAAGGTACAACAAACGATGATTTACACTTTCAAGGAATGTATTGCAATAATGCACGTTTGATCAAACCACGGAATAGCAGCGTGAAAAGATTGAGTAAACATTTTCTGGAATGCACTGCAGAGCTGCTGTTTGGATGAAAGTAAGAAGGTGCTAAGCTGAGATTTTCGTAAGTAGTAAACAAATACATTTCCTAAAAGTTGTATGGCAGAAGGACAGGAACTACACTTTTTTTGAAAAAGGAAATAATGACTTCGAGTATTTCTGCCTCTTGGCCTCTTATATAGTTGATCACCTTATAACCAATAACCTCAGATAATGTTTGCGACTTTGTGGAAGAGGATTAACATGCATGCAAATTGTCAAATGAAAGAAAAAAGCTTGCATTATTTTCAAAATTTCCATCACAAAAAGAGATGGAAAAATAGTAGTATGCATATGAATTGTGCTGCTCATGGTGGCAGGAGACGTTGGTTCTGATTTGTTCTTTTTGTACTTTTTTTCATCTTTTCTTAAAGCTTGATGCTGTTAATTTTCTACTTTCTGAAAGCTTTGATTTGTAGCTGGCTACCAGTTTGTTTGTTTGTTTGTTTGTTTTTTTACTATTTTTATTACAACTGATAGAAGATGATTTGTATTTTTAATTCATTTCTAGTTACTCTGATAGCCCAAAACAAAATCCAACATAACCTGCTTGACTTCAGAAGTCGCCTTTCGGGAAACATAGTGCATTTCTGTGTGATTTAGTCCAAGCTGTCCTGCGAAGGCCTCTGGGTTTCTCTGAACATTTGTGATCAAACATGATCATAAAGACCAAAAAACACAGCAGACGGGTCAGGAGTAAAGTTGTGGAGGAGTTCAAAAGCAGGATTAGATTATAAAACACTTTGAATAACAGCTACAGTATGTTTACGGTGGCTATACTAGCATAAATGGTGTTATTCAAAATGTTAAACAGCAATTTCTACTCTAGTTCTGACAGCAGAAGGATGTTGAGCTGTAGCTATGGAAAACTGTAGATATGCCAGGTGTTTCAGATTTTAATTTTAAAAATGGAACCCATGTGTGATTCACTTTCTGATGATGCTGATCTTTCTTATAAAATTCCAGCAAAATACATTTGAGATTTGTCTTTGAAACATAAAATCTCAGACAGTTCGAGCAGTATCACTATATATTTTTTCTTTCTTTAAGGCGCCGTAATAAAACAATGTGCTACAGCCGAGATCTGTGAGAAGTCTCACTCTCTTCTCGCGTCGGTGCAGGACGTCACCAGATCCGTTGCTTTTTAAAGGCTGAGAAAAGCTAAAAGTCTTTATTTTCAAGTGTAAGGAACCACTGCTCTCAGAATACAGAAACGCTGAGTTGATCACATATTTAGGCTTTGTGCCAGAGGCATTTTTAAGTGAACAGTTGTTTTTTTATATGCTTTGAATTTCAAGGGGGAAAAAAAATCTGCTGCTCAAGAGCAACTTCTGACAGTGCTAACCACTTTTTGTTTACATGCTGAAGGTGAATCACAAATACAGCTTTGTAGATTCCATAAAAAGAGCAATTTATCTCCCAGTTAATGCTAAAGCATATGCCTACTTGTCTGCACAGCCATTATCTCCCTCTTTCCTTCATTTCTGCACGAGAACATTATAGTTCTCCGTTCCTGACTGCTCAGGTGGATTGTAAGTCGGGCCCATTGGGATGACTTATAAAGAGTACTTTGAGTGTTTTTTTTTTCTGCTCTGGAAATGCTCAGAGATGTGAAACCGGGTGACAACTGCCCAAGAAAATACACACATCAGCATGTGATGAAGGCTGATATGGGAATAAAAGGATCAAGGTGGGTGGCCCCTCTCCCATTTCCAGCATTGGCTGAACATTTAAGGGACACTTTAATAGGTTTTTCCTTTTACACAGCACATTTATGATTACTTCTATGGAAAGTTTTATTGTCGATACAGTAACTGAGCAATCTCTTTGTGATGATGGATGGCCATCGTTTTAAAAATCATGCATGACTAGAAAGCATGTAATGAAGTCGGACCTTTCATTTGCAGTAACGCGGCAGGACGGGAAGGAAAGCGTTTGTAAAACAGCTCCGGGGCTCATGTATGCGTCGTCGAGGTGGTCATGGACTGACTTCATTGCTGAAGGAACAAATGTCCCAGAAAGTCGTCCAGTTATCGTCTAATAAGACATTTTACGGCTTGTACAACCTGAGACCGTGATCTTAAATGGGGAGGTTTACAATTACATTTTCAGTTTGACATTAAAGAAGTATTGTATCCCTTTTTCACTGTGCCAAATCCAATCATGGACGTCAGAGTAAAGTGCTAATGGAACGTTAGGATCATTGCTGTTGTTTTTATAAACATGAGCTGATTGAAACATGAGGCTGTTTTACAAAAAAGTTTTGTGGTTTTGTTGGGTTAGCTAACATTGGCTTTGACCAGCTTGAGTATTTTCATTTTTGTCTTTCTCAGTAGGTTGTTTTACAGTCCAATTTTGGTTTTCTGTTGCTCCTAATTATCTGCTTGCTTCAGTATTTAATCTCCAGGTGACATCACCACCTGTTACTCATCCCTCACCTGCATCCACTTAATCTTATCTAGTCATAGAAATCACGCCTGGTTGTTGTTGTTTGCCGACTCCCCCGCTCATGATCAGTCAGACTGCCTGCTGTTTAACTTTGTTTTTTTTTTTATTAATTTAACAAACTTTTTAAAGCTTAATCTTTGCGTTCTGATTGCCAACATTTGACACCATTTAAAAATTTACATTTACTTACTGTTGGCATTAACTTGTTGATTTGAAGTGCAGCTGACTACTTGAAATTCCCAAATTTGCCACAACAAATTCAAACACGTTCATCAAGTCTATTCCTTCCACCCTGTAAAAAAAAGAAAAGGGCAGTTCAAATGCATCATTTAAAGTCATAAACGAATGACCTTCATGTTGATGAATGGATCCTACTTTGTGACTCAGCTCATGCTGTTAACAGCTCCAAAGCAAACCTGTGCAGAGTTTTTCTGCCAGACATTTTTTTGTTGTTGTCAAACGCGAAGTACATAATGTGTCACAGCATGTTCTCTTACTTAGAGAAGCACCTTCTGCCACGTGTTGTGATGGCACTGGAAGAAGCTGCTTCTGAACGTGTTAGCCGGTTACAGACGGGTTTTAGATGAGAGGCTCAAGGCAGCGTGTTCTATAATCTCTTCAGCTGCTGAAAAGCCTTCGACACAAAAGATACTCCAAAGGAAAAGACAGAGGGGGAAAAAGAAAAACAAGTTGCAGCATTGAAAAAATATTAGGTCATTGCACTGCATAATAATACCATGTTCCAGTAAAGATGAAATGGTGGGAAAAAAATTTTGTTTTTCTGCGAACCTTATTCAAACTTTTTATAGCTGCAAGGAAAGAATGAAACAATAAGAGCTATTATACCAGAGTGTGTGAAATGGTGTGAAATATGTTTCCGAGTACCTTTGAACAAAGTACGTAAGATGCAGTAAATAAAAACGGCAGCAAATTTAAAGAAAAGGAAATGCAACGTACATCCTTTTGGCACTGGCATGTATGTCTTTATTTTGTTTGCCTTTGTTTCTAAGATAAGCCCCCCTCATTTTAAAGGGGTCCTTACAAAACATAAAGTACACAATAATAATAATATGAATAGCAATAAGTAATTCAAAAATATAATACAAAACATTTAATCTCAGAAACACACACACATGCTCAAAAACACTCAAACTCACCCACATTCTCAAACTCACGTTTACTCAATGCTTCCCCCACACAAAACCAACTAGTAAATGAAAAAAAATTAAATGAAATACAAGTACACATGAATTCATAGCAATTGGCTCCTCAGTCCAAGACTCCAACGAACGATTGGAAACACAATGGACAAACATTGTGACGACGTGCTGAGGGGTTTTAGTGTCGGAAACAACGGCAGCTTCTTGAAGAGACGGAGGCGTCAAAATTGTGAAGTCAAAATTTTTTAGGTCATGTTTTGTATATGCTTCATTCACGACAATGATTGTCTTCGATCTCTTCATCGTAGAGAAGCAAGTAGAAGGCTTGCATGACTAAACTGAAGATTAGCGAAAATATCTTAAAAGTTGTGCCTGTGTAGCTAATTTGGAGTAAAGCTTTAACATATGCCCTAAATAAAGCACAACAGCTTGTTTAAATATGTGTGCACTCAGTTTAAGGAGGCATGTGTTTAAAATGTGCCAGTCAGCTTCTTTGCAAGGCTTAAAACTCCAATTCTCTTCATTGCAGATCTGCAAAACAAGCATCCTTGTTTGCTAATCTACATTCAGCTAGTTCACCCCACATATTGTCAACATTAGCTGTGTGTGTGTGATCATGTTCATCTGTGTGTTTCTAACACCTGAAGGTCAAGAAAAAGCACTGAAATCCAAATCACAACTTTAACATTATGGCTAAAATCATTCATTGTCTAAATGTAAAGCCTACATTATATCTTACGTTGCTGCTTCACATCGCCAGCGCAGTATTTACACTGCGCCCGGTGCCAAGCCAAAGTGTTTTAACACTAGCAAAGAAACACACCTGCCAATCAAATAGGGAGCTTCTATTTTTATCCTCTTTTCTCCAACCGATGGTTGACCTCATGTTGGTGCTAATTTCTCACTTTCGCTGGGGGGTTTTCTGCTCGTCACAAGGCTGCGTTTGAACAGTAGCTCCAATTTTCTATAGAAAGTATAGCAGCAGAGATGATTGACATGAACTCTGATTGAACAATTACACTCCAGTTCTATCCTTGTCACTCACCTGGGTTTTTTTTCCACATTGCTCAGTGGGCGCAAATTATGTCCATGTGCTTGAAAGGTAAAAACTAAGTGATAAAGCTTCACAATTTTTAATTTATGCATTGTGTGTACAAACAAATATCATTTGCAATGTGCTAAAGTGGAGCGACAAGAATTGTTGTTATATTTAGAGCAGTACTGAATAGAATATACATTATTGATTTGATCCCCAATGGGAAATTGCTGATATTTATATATTTATATGTATATCTATAACTGAAACTATTTCCAGTGTTTTGCAAAATTATTCACAACCTTTTAATAATTTACATTTTTCACATTGCTTCTCCAAACTACAGCTGTCTTCTTTTAGAGCTTTATGTGACATATCACATAAAATGACATATCACCATTTTATGTGACTTCTGAGGTGTATTTGTATTCTACACCAGCTCTGAGCTGTAATTCTCCTCACCAATCAAAACATGGCACTGTGTTCATGTTAGGCCCACTAGAGATGCTGAATAACAGTGTTGTGTGTGATCTGGCCAACATGTCTCTGTAAGGGTTATCTCTCAAATGTAACCTGCACACTCCAGAAATAATGCACTGGCAAATAGAAATTAACAAAAAAGAGGATAAAGCAGATAAAGCTGCAGTATGTAGCTTTAAAAAAAAAAAAAAAAAAAAAAAATATATATATATATATATATATATTTTTTTTTTTATTTTTTTTTTTTTACCTATTTATTGAAACCGTCACTATGTTGAGACAGTATGATGTAAAACAGACAATCTATGAAAAAAATCAAGCTGATGTTGCTCATACCCTTTTCTTCCTCCTTTCTCTCTGCTACGCTGCAGCTTCTTCCAGATAGCAGAGTCTGTAGCGAATGCGCAGGCAAGCCAGTGATGACGGATAAACAGTTTTCCTGTAAAGACAAATTGTTTCTCCACCACTAGCATATTGAACAATGAATACATGAGCATGATTGACAGCACTAAGACCGTCCTCCTGGCTCTGATTGGTTGTTTTTGGTTGAGAGCGGTGCCTTTCTTCAAACGGCAATAGTAGCTCAGGGAGGAGGTGGAGCAGACTGATCTTTTCACAGGTTATCTGTCTCATATTGTACTGTCATACCATAGTGACAATATAAGTCTAAACGAATATGTCAAAAACTTTTTTATATAAAAGTTACATACTGCTGCTTTAAGAAGCAAGACAGGGTCAACATGTGAAGGAAGCATGTCCTCTGCAGCAGAGTTCAAATGGATGAAAGCAGCATAATTCACCTGCTTTGTGGCCTCTAGCAGGAAAGGTATATTTTAGTCCAGTAAACTATACCCTTGAAAATTATAGTCTATGTAACCCTTTTTTAATAATAAAGATCGTGAGGACACCAAGTTGGTATTTAACCCAGACAGGTCAGCCTGAGTAAACCGACTGTCCTTTTGCACGTTTAGGAAAATTCAACATGGGTCTCAAAATCAGAGGCAATGCAAAATCATTGTTTGCATTTTAACACAATTTAGTCAATATAACATATGTTAAAGATTTATTAATAACAGCTTATTATGTAACAGTCTGCTTGACAGTGTAGCTCCTCCATGGCTGAACAACAATGCAAGTTGGTTGATTTGCACATTTGCCTGTCGGCAACAAGGTCTCTGTGGTTCCAGTCTCCACAGAGCAGGCCTTTCCATGAGGAGTTTGGATGTGTGGGTTCCTTTTCTTCTCTCAGCGTACGCTGGCTTCCTCCCACAGTACAAAAACTTAAATATTGGATTATTTTGTGATAGTAACCTGACCCTAAGAGTGGGAGTATGCTTGTAATAGGACAAAAAGTATTTGATTTATTGTGTTTTAGCATTGCAAATTTGAAGAGTGATTTTCAAGAAGGCTTTACAATGAAGTCAGATGGATAGATGTGTACTTCAAACAAAGATGAAAAGAAATTTGATTTTCACAAAATGATATTCATGAAGACTTGACTGATAGTAAACTGTAAGCACAGGGTGAATGCATCTCAAGTTTCTCAGATTGATGCTGAATTTTTTTTTCTCTTCTTTAGTGAGTGATGTATGACTATAGACAGTGTTGTTACTTGATTTGTCAGTATAGTGGCATTATGTTTGCTGTCCCAAACCACTTCTCTTTCTGACTGCAGAGGAACTTGATTGAGTAGAACGGTTGTGAGGATACACACTGTGGCGTAGGGCAGGGGTGTCCAAAGACACCATTGGGACTTGAAAATCAGCGAATGGAAAGAGAACCAGAGCAAATGGTTTTTAGAACAATTTAGCTTGAAAGGACCACTGAAGGTTCGGCTTTCGATTCGATTAAATATTGTTTGGTGTTTAAAAACCTTATGTTAGCAGACTGCATAAGCTAAAGATTACTTCCTGAAAAAAATGACTTAAATGATTATAACATAATGGCATTCATTATGCAAAAACATCCACATATATAAATTAGTTTAGTTAATATGATGGAACAATGATAAAAACTATCCCTGCAATGGGAGTTCATGTATAATTCCTAATACATGTTCAGAATGTTGTCTCTCTCGTCCTACTTCAACAACTTTGATCCGTACTAATGCATATCTGTTCTTTAATGATTAAATTCTGAAAACTTTTCTTCAGCCAATTTCAGTCTTACTGCAACCGCAGCCTCCTATTAGGGTTAAGTTTTATATCCGATCTGATGTCTGGAGTCCACAGTAAGGTTGCTTTCCTCTGATCCCTGAGCTATTTTTTGTATGCAAAAGCCCTCAGCACTCGGCTTGTCTAATCCGTTGAGAAAAGAGGCCGAGAGCACAGCCGTGCTGCAAACAGAAAGATGAAGAGGAAGAAGTAAGGGAGGCTCCGTGACATAACAGAAGTAGGGCTGCTTTTTCAATCTCATCAGCATCAAGAGGAGCAAAGTTCAGGAAACTATGAGCGATGTGGACAGACTGAACATAGAAAAGACCAAGTGCTTCTCTTGCTTTTCTTCACCTACATCCGGAGTGAATGTTGAAGATCACGTCTGAAATCAAATTATGAACACTGGGAACATTTTGCCAGAGGGGTTTCTGATTCATGAGGGTGTGTCTCTTCCATTCGTATGTGGACTTCAACGCTCCAGAGAAACATCATTTGCCCATGGCTAATAGCAGCCGCTGTGATCTTCTTCTAACACTGCCTTCATACCTGTTTCTGCCTATGCATCTGGGCCTCTTCATCTCTTTCTCGCCATGTGTACCCTTGGACGGCAACCAGCCCCAGAGTGGCAAGCTTAGCATCCATGGCACAAGCCAACACTTTGAAAAAGTGCAAAGCTGCAGACCAAAGCGGCTTAGAGAGGCAGAGCACACACAGGCCTCAACGTGAGTCCCTTTCATTTGGCACAATCGGCCCCGCTCACCTCGCGCCCGTGCTCCCAGCAGGCTGTGGAGGGAGATACCGCTGTGTGATCACACCTGACAGAGAGCAGCACAGCACACAGGTGCCCTCCGGCTCTGAGAGTGCAACAAGCCCGCTGTTGATCTACCGGCTCCACTCAGCAGTTTGAGGAACATCTCTGCACCGAAGAATGCTGCCCCATCAAAGCTGCAGCAGACAAAACGTTTCCATATCTGATTCCCTTTTAAGTTTCGTCATAACTGCTCACACAGGCCACAGACTTCACTATGAACAGCGTTTGATGTTTATTCACCGCATTTGTCAGCAGACTAGTAATTAGTTTGGTGTGACTGAATTAGTCATTGGACAACTTCAAGCTTTGGGTGTTGTTTCATTGCTTTAATTCATACAGAACTCAGGCCGGAAGCCGATTATGTAATTTGATTTAAGTATGTTTTTCATACACTCTCTCATTAGACGAGGCCTGGGAGCTAAAGTGTTGAAGGAGGCTAGTAAATTATCTGAATGTGTCTGCTGTATAGGTTAGGCAGTATGCATTAGTATCAATTTAAATTGTGCTAATGTGAACAGATTTGTAAAGAAATTCATTAAAAATGAGGCCTAGAAATGAAATAATGTGTTGTTGACCTCAATGTGGCTGAAATGAAAGGACCTTGATCACAATGCAGATAGATGCAATAATTAAAAATTAGACTCTGTTTATAGTATGTAAGTTGTTTTACAACAAGACATGAATACAAACTTGGTTGATATATAAAAGACATTTTGCTTGTAGTTGTAGTTCTTAACACTTGCATGCAAACTACTGCTGCCTGATTCACTCTCTGGACGTCTAAAACGTTTTCTAAAATATTGTTACAATATGTCAAAAATACACTTTGATTATTGCTAATTGGTGAGAGAACATACACCCTTTGGTTAGTGTTCAATCAATACTTAAACCAACACAACACAGAGCAACTTTTTATTGCCAAATAGTATCTATTAGTTCATTACTGCATTCCCTTACAACCAAGATTGGTACAAAACATTGAAAAATCTTTGTTTTTGTACCAGAGAAAATCGGAGAACATGACCAAAAGTCCTTTAGACTGCAGCAGCAGCAGCTCTACACCAAACTCCCCCCAGGACAATGAATATTAACATAGGCTCCTTACCTTGGTGGAGGGGTCCTGGATGATCCCGGAGGACACGTTGTCCTTTGGCCCCTCATATGCTCCCGCATGGCAAACTGGCCAGAGGAGAAATAAAACTGGAATATTCTGAGGGTCCTGATGGAAAACCTTTCCTGAGCTTGGGGGTAGCAGGACTCCTCTCTGGGTGGAGTTAAACCTTGGTCCCAAAGCTCAGCCTGATAAAGCGACAGGTAACCCCCTCCAGGGAGGGCTGCTGTCAGCTGGGTCCAGTGAGGTTGGGTTCAGTGTGAGTTGGGTCATAGGCACTGGTGTCATCCTAGGGAACTGTATTTTCACAAAGTGTAGTCCTATTCAGTTAGAAAACTTGTGCAAGCCCAAGCTAACCTGACCGTATATCAGAGTACTGTAATCCCTACTCAGATCTCACCTCAGCCGAGGCAGCTGCTCATATTAAACTCTTTGCTGCTGTTAATAATCACAGCAGATAATTTTTTTTCCATAAAACTATCAGGGCTGGGAAATGTCAGTGAGTCCTCATTAATTATAAATGATGGCCATCTTCAAGCACTTTTATAAACACCAACAAAAGAGCCTCTTCTTAGTTTGGTTGGCCAGTTTCCAAGAAAGACTCCAGACAGTTATTGCTTCTGGTCCTGCTAAAATCACTCAAAAAAAAGCTTCCTTTGCAGCTCTTGCAGAGAACAATTCATTCTGGCTGATCTCTCGCAGTGTGTGGCCTATTTTTACGGGTTTTTGATTTATAGCAGAACATATTCCCCCATTCCCTGCCTCAGGGAGGAAGAATCAAACTTTTGTGAAACAGACAGGCGTCCAAACTTGGGAGCTGAAGCCAGAGCAGCTGCCTGAAATATTGCAGAGCCTGAACATTTTGATGTAGGCAAGGTAACGCTGGGCTGCAGCAGCAGCAGCAGCACAGAGGGGGTGAAGTAAAGGGCGGTTGCCGAGAGTGACGACAACCTTGTCATGCCTGAGTGGAAGGATGGGAGATTAAGTCTACTCAGTGCTATCTTCAAGGGCCTTCTGTTGGAGAGCACCAGGGGCAGCTGTTGCTTCATCAAAACCTAGCATTTTAGATCACCTGGGTCCTTCTGAATTGCAGCACTTCTCCTCTTTTTGGGTGTTCAAGCATATCTTGGCAAGCTTTTAGCTACTTCTTGCAGATATTTGCTTCACGCTTTCCTTGTTTTATTAGCAAATTGTCTCCTGATGCTCAATTTTTTCCAGCTGACAAGATGCTTAAAGTTTTGTTTTGTGCTTGTGGTCTGAACTCTTTGCAGCACTTATGTTCTGACTACGTAGCAGGTCAATTGCTAACTTGCGTTCTGCTTTTTGTGGGTGTGCGAAGGTACATTTTTGTGCAAGTGGGAGGATGTGTGGGAGCACGTTTTCCAGTTCTAAGTTAACTTCTTTGTTTCTTTGGGGGTTTTTTTGTTTTGTTTTTTGCCAACAACACTAGTAGAAGGTAAAAAACACTCAAGGGTTCCTCTTGGAAAAAGGAATTTAGGTTGACCCTTTTTTCTTTTATGTTGCTGACAATTTTGCACAACCAGAACACATGCTGTTTTCAAAAATCAGATGCAAGCATCGTGTTTCTGCTGAGAACAGATGGTATTTGTTGTGCTGTGCTGGAAACAGGATTTACTGGTATTCAAACAATGCCTTCGAGAAGTATTCACAGTCTTTGTACTTTTCCACATTTTTATCACATCATAGCTAAAAATTTAAAAGGTTTCATCATGCTGTGTCACCATCTTTTATAGTGGGATGGTGTATTCGGGGTGATATGAAAAGTTAGTTTTTGCCAGTTTTGTTATGGTCTCTTATTACCAGTGCACCTTCTTCCACCCCCAGTTCCCCATACCTGGCTCACAATAGTAGCTTTTTCTTGCCACTCTTCCACAAAACTTGGCTTTAAGTAATGCACATCTGCTAGTTCTTGTCTCAACAGATGCTCCCTCCTGAGCTGTGGATCTTGACTGCTTCTGATTGATGCACACCTCGTCCTGTCCTCGCTGCCAGTTTAGTTGGACAGCCATGTATTGGCAGGTTTGTAGTTAAAGCGTACTCTTTCCATGTCCAAATAATGGATTAAACCAAGTTCTGTGGGATGTTTCAAGCTTGGGATACTGTTTTATAGTCTAACTGTGCTTTGCAATTCTCCACAACTCTATACCAACCTATCTGGTGTGTTGTGGTGTATTCCTTTATCATCAGCCTTTCATAGTAACGATTATGCACTCCTTTGTTCTGGTCTGAAAAAACTTGTAAAAGTCTTTGGTTGTACAATGATAAAATGTAAAAAAAATAAGTACATAAATCAAAGGGAAGAGAATACTTTTGCAGGGTACAGTCAGTGGCTGAGAGGCTGTTTTTACTGAATGCGCTTTGGGTCTGTTTATGTGACTCGTCAGCTCCACGCTGGGAGGTAGGGACAGAAACTTACTCCCATCTCAGCAGCATCTCTGAAATTCTGATTAACCCAGGGTCAGGTTAGTCAAACATTCTCATCAGCGCCCCAAAACCTCATCAATAATTTCATAGAATGGCTTATCTCTCTAGGTTTTCTATTAGGCAAACCTTTCCCTCTGATATCTTAATCTGATTGCCAGCGTGAGGCTTGGTCCTGTTCTGCCTCCACCTGGCCTTTTGGCTCATTATATCAGCAAATGAATGCAAATGGTGATAGCTGAGACATGCTACTGCTGTTCTGTTTCGTCAAAAACATCTCTTGTTTGGGGTTTCTGTGTACTTTTGAAATGGATTCGACAAATTATATGTGGCCTTTCCCAGAAGATGTTTCCTGACTTTCATTAACAGCCTCTGTAGCTGTCGCAGCACTCCCCACACCTGTTATGAGACTAAGTTAGACTTTGATAGCATGCAGAATGGAAACGGCTTCGCAGTAAAGAGGGAAATGGAGAGAAAAAATTCAAGATTCGCTGCGTATCGCGTTCTAGCAGGCAGTCTGGTTCCTTTCGGAGCAACGTGGAAAGATCAGACTCATAAATATTGTCTCCTGTGGGACTGATGAAAAACAAATAGCCAATTAAAATCCAGCTTGCTGCTGCTGAGTCTTCTCCTCCTCACTTCTTGCCGTCTTCATGCTCTATCTGTCACTCACTGCGCAGCCTAGTTTGCTCGACTTAGGTTTCAAAATTTTCTGCTGCACAATTTCGTTAATAAACCCGAGGACCCAAGGAACCTTGTTTGCTTAAGTTGTGCCCTTATGCAGCATCTCTTCCTCCATGGAGGTTTATTTAAACAAGCAGCGCTCTGACATGCTCTTTTCTGTTTCACTTCACAAAATTTTGACTTTCAGATTTTCTGTCGCCATCCCAGGCGAGCGGCGCTGCATGGGAACACTGACGATGGCTGAATTGGACACGAAACATGAGAAATCTGTCATCCCTGCTGTCGTTCCCTGCTTTGATAGGTGTGAAGGGAAAGCGGAGCCCGACGCGTTGCTGTCACTTGGCTCGTCGTGACGTCTTGCGCTTGTGTTGTGACCACTCCTCGCGTTCAAACGCTCAAACATGGGTAACTGCTGACATAAAAAAAAAAAAAAAAAAAAAAAAAAAAAAAGAGGCTACTTGAACATTCGGTCGGTATAAGCCGGAGTTATAAAAAGCAGCGTGGCATTTGGGCAGGAGCGGAAAACGAAAATCAAATCCTGTGCTCAGCCGTAACCTTGTTTTCTTTTTTCTTTCCTCTGGCTGTCTCTCCCCTGTGCTCATGCAGATTAACTGGACTGGTTGTGGCTTTTAAAACACCTATGACCGAAATGAAAGCATATTTAAACATGATTTAAATCGGGAAGAAAAGTGGCGAACGAAAGCTCTGACATACAGTTGTATCTTAATGAAACACAGTAAAAAAGTGAGTACATTTCAGTGATTCATCCATAAAAGTAGCATAAATTAGTCGCACACAGGGATATATTTCCGGCATGTATTTCTTTTATTTGTGTTATTTAACTATGATATGGTATGACCGTGAAATGGCCAATATCAAGGTCAGCAACCTTTTCATTTCCATTAGCCATTTTGGCCCGGTTCCTACAGAATGAAACTCTTATGAGTGTTTAAACCTATAAAGCAAGTCATGCTTGTTATCACCCTGTTATTGCCTTCAAAGTTTTTAATAGAAAAACAATAGATTGGCCTCTTAAAAGAAAAAAAAAATCATACAAACTGTTCTTCCAGATCTCAGGGCTCTTTAAACTTTTTAATTGCTCCACAGCCTCGTCATCATCATGCCACGTTGTATTTTTGCAACTCTTCAAGCAAAATGAAACCTGGGCTAAATATGAGAGCACATTATTCACAGTACATGGACATCTCTTTTCTTTAAACTGATAAAATCTTTTTTTCTTATTACTTTTTAGTGCTATTATAAGCCATACCCACCATAGACAAATTACATCACTGTCCATGTGGTGAGTAAATAAAATACATGAATGAAATTACATTAAAATAAATAAATAAAGTTTTTGTTTATATGTTAATCATTGTGATGGACCTTTATACCTGAGGAAGCACCTTAGTTTTGTTGTTGAAGTTAAACATTTCTGCAACCAGTCTCTTCTTGGGTTTGGGAAGGGCACAAAAGCTTCATTTCCTGTGGATATCTCTGCGCTCTGCTTTGGTGATTCTGAGATTAGGATCACGACCCGTCAAATTCTGCAGAAACATCCTCCTCCTTTCACACAAACACGTTGCACTGGCGAGGAAAGCTCAGCCTTTCAGCTTCGGTTGCTCTCTGAATAACTGAGCACAGCCCATTAAGCCCCATTGTGACGGCAAAATCAAATGCAGCTCTTTGTTGTTTATTTTTTGCTCTCACTAATTGAATTGTGTGACAATTGCCTGATTTAGAAAAAAAAATTCCAAAAGGAAGCAATTAATATTGAAATTTGGGCAATCAAGCTGCAGTGAGGACAAATTTGACTCATGGATCAGTGTTCAGACTGGCGCAGGAGGAAAGTCTTTATATTTTGCACTTGCTTTGTTTATGTTCCAGAACCTCAGGACTCCCAACTCAGCTGCCGCCTTGACATTTTCCAGAGTAATCTAACTTTGGAAGGAAAGTGTAATAACTCCAGCTTTGTATCGATGTGGAAATCCATGAGCTGTCCTTAGTTACAGCAACTGTGGCTCTGAAATCCACAGTATAATTGATGCGCTTTAGGTGGAGAAATTCCTCCAAATAAGCTATGTTTAATTAAACCTGCACAAATTAATTTTATTCATTGTTTATGAATATAATCATTCCTAACCGGGGAATTCAAAGAGTGGGCAGCGTTATTTCTCGGGTAAAGAAATGAGAAACCGATACTGTGCTGGAAAACGATACCCACACTCAGTCTATTTACATTCATTTGTGACTGTAGCTCTTGTCAGTGAAAGAGGAAACCTTCTCTCATCCTCAGTCAGTCCCGGAACTAAATTATGCCAAAGCGATTCCTCCTTGCTTTGAGGCGAGAGCTCTGATTGCCTCATCACTGCCAGCCAGCGGTCCTTGCCAAATACAGCCCTCATCTGAAATACTTGCCAATCAATCATGGGTCCAAAGTTTCCCATCAGATGCATGCTGGAAACCCACAGAGCGGATCCAGATGGTGTCAGAATTTAAAACGGCTTCCCTGATCTCCATTTTAGCCACTGTGGCTCTTTCCTTCGGACCAATCTGCTTCCTAAAAGCCATGCAGTGACATTCGGCCTCAGAACCGTCTGCGTTGCCCCTGCTAATGTCTTATCTGTAAACTGTCAGAAACATTCCCAGATGAGCGCAACTCAGAGGCACGAGTGCTAAAGCAGCCACAGTTCTGTCTGTGTGGGGGAATCAACATTGGACACTGTTAACAGAAATAAGTGTTTTCATTTTAGTGGCGTGACGAGGCCAAAGAAAGCTGGCTAACTGGGTAAGACCATCGATCAAAACCTCGGCTTTTGTGGAGCATTCCAGGTCTACAGGACAGCGTCTAACAAAACTGTCCCGTAGAAGGAACATGTTTGAACCAGTAAGTGGGTCGTGGTAAAGGTTCACTGGTGCTTTATTTGACTATTTTAATTCAGTGACTTATACAGAACTTCTAAACTTGTAAATGATTCTATGGTGATTGCTATGAAAATGCTGCTTCACCAAAACTCTGGGAATATTCAAAAGGAACAATTATGTAGAGATTTTGCATTAAAAATTAAACCAAAAGTAGCATGATTAATTAAATCTCCTAAAGAGGAAGCATGTGCAGTTTATCACCTCAATCGGTCACAAGCAGAAAGGTGAAAAGTAAAGCAATTTTCATTTTGACTTCAAAAGATTAGAGATTTACACCATAACGGAAGCTTTCCTTTAATCCATATTTTTCAAGGACTTGTAGGACACTCTTTCAGTCCTTATGTTCTTGTGACATTAAAAGGCTGTGATGATTAAAGTCAGCTTTTGGTGGGCATTTAAAATCAACTGCAGATACTTCAGCTTTCTTTTGTAATGGCTGAAATGCAGTCTGATGGTCTTTTTTGCTACAGTGGAAACATGTAGACACATTTATCCACCACATATAAATACGGTTTGGCTCAATGTTGATTTTCCTCATGAACTGGGAGAAAGACCTTTTAAACTTGTACTGAGAGATTTTGTTGCCAAGTGCTGCTGATTTAAATACTGTTTTCATCAACATCCAAAGGCTCATTTTGATTCTTACCCAAGTTTTAATCGTAAAACTGAAGTGGAGATATCAATATTGCTGTGTCAGCTAATATGATATTGGGTCATGCAACAAATTAAGTACAACAGTTGACATTTGGGTAAAAGCATTCTCCGTTAGAAGATATTGGCATCAGCAGCTACAGTAGAATTTGTAATTATGAATCTGAATATAGATTTAATTACTCTGTTGTGGTCAAAATTACTGATTTGGGACTTTTTTTTATTTGTGTTTTTTTTTTTAACTGGCAAAATGATTTCCTCATATAATTTTTAAAAATAAAAACAAAGCATGCTTGATAGAATGAACTAAATGTGAATGTGGGTAATCCATGTGTTTAAATTAATTTAGGGAGGGTCCAAAACCCAAGCTTAAAGCATTTTTCTGCAGATTTTTATTTTATTTTTTTAAATACAAAAGAATGCACTTGTGCATTTGAACCAGTCTTGGAGCTTAGGCCTCTGAGCATGAAACATAGACGAGCACAAATCTTGCGTTGTTCATGCAAGAGAGGAAACAAAACGAAGGCTAAGCTGACTCTGTTTGTTTCTCCCTGCAAGCCAGTCATTCTCAGCTATTTTCCCTTCTCCTTTTCAAAACCCTTTTTAATCAGTGCGGCAGGAATTAATAGTCAGACTCCGATTAGTTTGCCTACTCACATCCTCGCTGCCCCACGCAATCATTTCCTTGCCATTTCCAGCATCTCCGATGACAGATTGCTCACAGCATTTCCCATCCTCTCCTCGGTCCTCCCTCCTCCCCTCGCTCTGTCTCTTTTGGCCGCGTCTGTGTGCTCAAGCCAGGAAGTCCTCTCGGCCATGTAAAGGTTGCAGAAAAGCACTCCTCGGTAAACTGCTGTAGGGATTTCTGGTTTATTTGTTTTGCAAATGTGGTGTGAGGTTTTAAGAAGTGGATTCTCAGTGGAGTAATTTCATCTTAAACTGGCCACATTTGTGCGTTTCATTCTTGGTATTAAAAGAAGTGTAAGACGCAAAGGTATCAGTGACGGGATTCATGATGGAGAGTCACACAAACTTCGAACCAGAGTGTTTAAGAAAAATGCTAATCTCGTAACAAGCATATTCTGACAGTTGCTGCAGCAATTTTGTGTTTTTCTTTCCTCCTTTCTTCTTGTTTGTTTTGGGAAAATAAATGTGGCAGCTTTGAAGGCTTTCTCAGAGCTGGGATTTGCTGCATGTTTGCCATTTCCTGCAGAGGCTCAGAGGTACGAAAAAAACATCTAGATTTTTATGTATCCAAAGATGAGGAAACCAAAAAAAAAAATCAAAAAGCATATTTCACAACATGGAGCAACACTACGGGAGGAAAAAGAAAACAATACAACCGAAAAATAAAGACGGCAACACTATAGAAAACATTGAGAGAATATTTTTGTTTGGTGTTTGTGCACTGCTCTCTTTTTAAAAACATTATTTTTTATAATGTACTGTTTGCAGGAGAGCTCTGTTTTGTGCGAGACTCCTCTTGTTGCTTCACTAAAACTCAGACTACGGGTGGCAGAGATAAAGTAAACGCACATACTGACAAATTCCTCCATGCATATGCAGCGACGGGTGTTACTAAAGCTGTGACATATTCCCCGTCTGAAGTGCAAGTCAGAAAAATCAACAGCGGGTGGATACGCTCTGCAGTCGGTCTAGTGATGAGCAAGGCCTGTTTGCGTTAGCGTGACCACACTCTGTTACACAACACTTGTCATCTGTGGAGGCCAAAGCTCCCATTAGCTGTGTTACTGGAGCATGGGAGCACAGGTAGCGACATGCCGCTCAGTTATGCATCGGAGAAAAGCCACCCGAGGGGGAGGGGGGGGTAGATGACGAGCAGCCACCACCACCCCGTCATAGTTTAATTTGCTGCTTAATAAATCAGTCAATTAGCCAGCTTATCTCCAAATTTGCTAATGTAGACAACAGTGAGCGGCCCTGCCGGATCCTGAACTGGTTTGTGCTTCCTATAACAGGGGTCATGTTAATTAAAGTGGGAAATTGCAGCGGCTTCCTGCTCACTCCCGTTTGTCTCACCGTCTCTTCCTTTATGTGTGTGTTTTTTTTTTTTTTTTGTAGTCCTGCCATTGACGCCTAAACGGTTGACATCCAAATTCGCTCCGTCTCGATCAGCTCTCTCTTGTTGTGCTCGTACCCTGCTGCTCGGTAAATTGCGCTCCTGCTCTACTCCTAGGGAAAAAAAAAAAAATCAGTCCACTGTCTGATAGGTTGCTAATGTTGCCTCATCAGGCATCGTTAATCACACCCTGAGTGCAGGAGGCGACGAGGTTTAGCAGGATCAGTGTTCTTAAGGGTCATCTGTGTTTAGACAATAATCTGAACTGAAGGGTCGGACCAATTACCTGGATAGTGTTCCTATTCAAACTTCTGCTTTTGATGCTAATTCAAAGGATCTCAGAACAATATTTAAACGGAGCAGTTTTAACATTTTTGATACTGGAGTTTGTTTAACGTGTAATTTGTTCTCGGCATCATGTCATCCACCCATTCTCGTCAGGATCCTTCTGGTGAATTTTTCACCTCGGTCTGCATGTACAAATGTCTTTTGTGACTTGCTCAGAATTTCAAGGGTGTGTTTGTTTATATGGAAAACACCCCCAACTACTCAACATTCAGTCAGAAGGCAGGATGGATAGTCTTTGTTCAAGGTTGTGAGGAAGTACATACTATTTTGGTTCAAAACACCCAACTCCCTTTCTTCAGTCCCGGTCCGATGCGGCAGACAAACGTCCCACCAATGTCTTCTGTTTTTTTTTTTTTTTTTATTGGGTTCTGATAAAATGGAAAATAAAATTTGACTTTCCAGCTTGTCAATCGTTCCTCCTCCTCTGTGAACTCGTAACAGTCGTTTCTCTCTGCCATGATTGCTGTGTTTACTATGCTGTCGGAAACCACACGCAGGACAAAACACCATGACGTGTCCTGCTGCAGGAGGGATTTTACAGGAGTTCAGCTCAACTGTGTCTTGTATTTCCATGACTGGAAGTAAAATCATTATTATAAATGTGTTATGATGATTTCTGCCTTTTCACGTTTACACAAAAACATGCCACAATGAATTTGTGGGCTTTTTTTTCCCCACTTCTACTGTTATTGCACAACAGAACTGATTAAACCCATAAATAAGAAGGCATCGGTTAAGCTACAAATTGCACCTTTAATGTTTAAATACACGGTATGGAGACGGTCGACATTTAGTGAAATATGTTTGCTACATTAAAGAAAGCTGATTTTCTGATTTTGCAACAAATCAAACATGTTGTGATGTAGGTGGGTTGACAGGACCTCCAAAGGTAGTCAGTTTAACAAACGTAATCCTTGTGTAAGTGCTGGAGCCGTCCTTATGTGCAGAACAGCTGCTGACGAAGCTCGTGAGCCAGCTGTGGCAGAAGTGGTCATTCTCATTCATGTGATCTGCTGCCTCAATGTATTCCTCAGAATCATGCATCTCATTATGCCAGTCATGATTGGAAGCTGAATATAATGTGTGCTCTGCAGAAATGCATTCTTGTAAACTGCATAAAGAACTCAGTTTCTTTGCGACGTATTTTGAAAATCTTCCATTCTTCGCGAGTCTTTATACTGCCCCTCCCGCTGAAGCAAGTTTCTTAGTGGTAATCTAGTTCACTTATTTCTAGCCAGCCACATTATAGCTATAGGACGCCACATAAGAAAAAAGATTAAATGAAGATCTATGTTTTTGTTTCCGGCAGCCCGTTGAGTTCCTGCTGAGTATGTACACGGCTTAAAGTCTCTTTTTACCTCAGATTGTTTCTCCATCACTTATCTGGATGGCTTGACTGGAGCCAAACTATCACTCTGTCGCTGAACTCTAGCTTCTTTGGTTCTGATAGCATTCATCCAAAAACAGTTTTTAGAGTTGAGCAAACCGTTTAAGACTTCTCTCGCTTTTTGGATTGCTGACCCACGTATAGGGGAGATGGGCACTCGGGAGATCGTCTCTGAAATTCCCTCCTCCCCCCACTTTGACCCGGTGATGTCAGTTTCTCTGAAGTCTAAGCCTGGCTTTTTGCATGCGGTGGTTTCTCAAAACTCTCACAGCATTTGCTCCACTGCTGTTTTCCTCTCCTGTTTCACACAAACAGAGCTAAGAGTTTCTGGAGAAGCCACCGGCTCTTGTGATGTTGGGCAAAACCCAACATGTCCAAGGCCCCATTGAAAAGCAGCAACTTTCCCTCTGGATTGCCTCAACCCACACTTGCCAGAACAAGCAGGACGTGTTTTGGTGTGAGCGCCCGCTCTGCTCCCGGCGTTTTCCAGGACCTCCAGAGGGGCTTCCATCCAGGATAATGTGCAGCTCCAAGTTTGTTATGTCCACTTGCCATGGTACATTTTATTGAACTGGATGCCTCTGCTCCGTGCAAGTGTTGCCAACTAGATCAGAGTGATTTCCCCAGGAAAGCTGGTGGTTATTTCTGATGTACTGACTGAGAACTTCTGGTCACTTTTTTCACCCTGCTTCAAAGGGCAGTGTGAGTAAGATGACTTGCCAGCATATATCCTTGCTGCGCGAAGCAAGAACATACGGTTGATTTTAAGTACGGCTCAATTTGAAGGTGTTGCACACAGCAAAATCAAAAGCCAATCAGAGTTGATGAAGACAGAATTGTATGAAAAATTCATTGAATCTTGTAGTGAGATATGTCAGTCAATCTGGTTCGCAACCTAAAGTTTCTTAGTCAGCTTGTTCTTCCTGTGGTCATTTTTAGGGTTAAAATAAGATTTTTTAAAATATTTTTTTGCAACTAATTTGCAGGTGCTCTTGAGACCACTCGAGTTTTCCTTTAAATTGCAAATATAGGTTATTTTCGCCACCTATGTTGGGGTTTTTGGAAGAGAAGTTATCTTGCAGGTTCAGTGTGTGTGTGTGTGTGTGTGTAGAAGTCAGCAGAAAGCACAAGACAAGAAGAAATATCTCACGGCATTAAAAACTCATCATCCTTATTGCTCCACAAACATCACTTTCACAGGAGCCGCGAAGAGGGAGGACTCCTTCAGCTTGCTATCTTTTAATAACGCCACAGCTTTCCCCTTTTTTCCTCGCCGAGGCTGTTTAGTTTCATCGGCTCTGCAAAACAAGCAACATCCCAAACATTTCTATTAAATGTCAAATTATTTCTCCTTTGAGGGATAATAACAGGGCTTCACACATTGTTTTGTGTGATATTAGGCTCGTCGCAACTGCAGCTCTTTGCTTGTTGTTGTGTCTCGCGCAGAATTCAACGTTGTCCCAGAAGTGCAGGTGGCAAAATGATAATGTTTCAAATATTGATTGCATCAGTTTCTCCCAGGTTAAATAAAACTACAACAAACACCCTGCAGATCTGATTAGGCAAACCATACAATAATCTTAATGATATTCATGAGAGTGTGATGATTTCTGCAAGCCGTTGTCACTGCACCCACTACAGATGGGAAATGAATTTGACCTTTGGGCGTGCTTATCATTCGGCATCATTTTATTGAAGAAAAGGGTTGTTGCATGTTATTTATTTATTGAAAAAGCATTTGATTTTATTTGTAGCCTTTCTAATTGTGCAGAAAAGTGTTCAACACAATCTAATATTTTGTGGAAGGGACGAATGGATCCTAAAGGTTAGATCCGTGGTCTTAAATGTCACTTCCTTTTTTTTTAAATCCGGCATCGGGTCTGTAACAAAACATCGATCTGTTTGCTTTGGCTTTCTTCTTTTGTCGCCCAGCAAGTGCTGCACCTTAAACGTAAACCGTGTTTTCATTTCTTGTGCCTTTTGATTTATTCCTTTCAATAATGCGCTTAATAAAGTTTTAAAGGTTTAATGCTTCCCAAAGTTCCTCTTTGTGCTGAACAGATGAAGGAGAGTGTGATTGCTTTTCTGTGGAGCCTCATTAAACTGTTTCTGTGAAGTTTTTGTTCCTACTAAATTATTGTTTGCCTTCAGCACAGGAAATAGTAAAACGAAAAATCTTAGGCATGAACCACAAATCAGGAAAACTTTAACCAAGTAGCAGCACTGGAAATTGGAGTACTGAATGATTAATGCTTGGCAGGAGCTTAGCAGTTTTGGCTACATGCATGAGAGGCTCTGGTTAAAATCCTGGAGAAGAGCTTTCTTCTTGGTTGAGTTGTTTGAGGAGCTACACGTTTCCTTGAAGCATTGTGTGTGTTTAGAAATCTATAAGGTAGCAGATTTTTATGGAAACGTGGAAACGCTGCCCTTTCTGCTGCCTGACCAGGATTTTGCGGTGATCGTTCTGTACTACTGAGGTAATTCTGCAAGTATGTTTAAGTCCACATCTTTTAAAAAAAATTTCAAGAAACCATCAAATGTTAACTATGATTTTAAACCTTAGTTTCATCCTCACACCAGATGGTTCTACAGTGCTAAACTTTTTCCACATCCAGATGTATTTTATTGAGATTTACTTTGGTGAAGATTTAGTCTGACAAAGCAACATAGAGGATGGAGAATGTTGGTTAACATGAAATTTTAAATATTGCATGATGCTGCCAGTATTTTCCATTTCCCATCCCACACATGTTTAATATGTGCGCCATTAAGTTATGTTTCGGTCTCATCTGACCAGAACATCTTCTTCTGCGTGTTTGCTGTTCCGGTTGCATTCTGTGTGGTAAACGGCAGACTTCGTATGGCTTTCACGGGCATTTCATGAATTAAAATCAACTCGTCATTCGTCTTCCTGATTTCCTGTCCTTGAACTGTCGGCTGTGTTTCGTTGTCTGCATGACGCTGCTTGTTAACTAATGCTCTTTAACTTCTGATACTGCCACGGAACAGCTGTGGGTTTTGTTTATTTTTGTTTTCCAGATTTTTATTAAAAATGTTTTTAAAATGATGCATACTTTTCCTTTCCCTTCACACTTTTTCACTGCATCTATCACATAAAATCCCATTAAATTAATTGAATGTTATGAAATTGTGAAAGTTCAAAGGATTTTACAAGCCTTTATGTGGCACTGCAGATGAAGATGCATGATTCTCTTGGCTCCTACTAATTGATATTTGGCCTTTAAAGTTTTTCTCTCTGTCTCTCATTGGATTTCTTATGGATACTCTTGTTTGTCATATATATCTTCCCTCCATAATTAGATTAACTCGTGCAGAGACGAAGCTCCTCCTTGCGTAGTACAGAACCTGAGCCGTGGCAGTCATTTATATTCAGGGCCCTCTGAATCATTCCTGTTCTCTGACAACAGTAATCTTATTTTATAGCTGCTGTCTGACTGTTTTATTAATATTATTTAACATTCAACTATGTGCCAGTAGGGTTTGCGTACAGCCTGGCGCCCATTAGATATTGCACTTGCTTCTTTAATCAACACAAACCACATGGGGAGGTACTTTAATTGACTTTTTGGAGAAAGGAATTTATGCAGCAAACTCAAAGAAATGGGGGTTAAGTAGACATATATATATATATATATATATATATATATATATATATATATATATATATATATATATATATATATATATATATATATATATATATATCAGCTGCAACTGCAGTGTTAATGAATGCAAAATAAGTGTAAATATCAACTGATCAAAAACATGTATAGCTTGGAAACCTTTCAGTAGAAGGGCAATGGGTCGTTGTTGCTTAGTGTTATTGATTTTAGTTGACTCACTATCAGACCTGACTCTGTTAAATTACTAGTGGTGGGACTTGATTAAAAATGTTAATTGAGTTAATTGCGGAGTCTGTAAATGTGTTGCTTTTGGTCACATTTTAATCAAAACCCACATGTCTACATAATAAGAAACATTAATAATCCAAAAAAATCTTTTTTGCTGCTATAGTATTGAATTGATAGACATCTGAGCTCAACAACAGCAGAGATGTGTATTGCTTTTAGTCTGTTACTGAGGTTGTTCAACCCTTACATTGATGCAGAGTGTCAATATACCAACTCAGTTTTCAAGTGTTAGGAAGCCCTGATCATTCATATAAGTTCTTTGAAAAGATATTTCTTTAGACATGTGGGCAATCATCGCCAGCGTTAGCACTGAGGACGTCTATGTTGAGATGATAGTTTAGGCTTGAAGAGCTTTGGTGATTTTTGCAGAACTTGTCCATAACACTACCTTTTTCCAGCATTCCATCAGATTGTTTTTTTTTAAACAAAATTTACCTCCAGAGTGCCAAGAAAAGCAGTTTTGTTGCCCATCACTTTTCGAAGGTCGCTTGTGCACCAGACTTATGGGTGTACCAGAAACACAACGCAAAGGTTCCAGCTGTCGATAATGATAAACATTTGAACATCTCTGACTCCAAATCAACTCGACATATATTTTTCCACACAATTTTTTTCACTCTGTACTCAAGTTTCATTGAATATATTCAGAGAATTAATCTGCAAGACGTAGTGTTGCAATAAAAATGTCCTAGGAAGGCTTTTGTATTCAGAAAAATTTCCACCCAGACGCCTCATCGCCATTTAATGTGGCATCAATTTATACTTGTGCATTGATTGTCTTTGCAGAGTTAACAGTAACATATCTGATCTCAACTCAAAACTTTGATTACGTGAACCTCCTTTTTTCAGCTTGGAGTTCTGTCATTCCTAAAGCACAGAAGCCTGTTCAGGAACTGCTCATTCAGACTTGCTTCGTATCTCGGTATTATTCATGTGGCTGTTCTTGTTCCTAAAGAGAAAGCCTGGTGCGCCGTGGAAGTCTTTGCCACATGTTTCGCTCAGTCAGCAGAAATCGAGGACAATGAGAGCCAGTTATTACAGCTATATCGCCTGCTATGCGTCTTTTATTGTGATCAAAATTAAGTTTTAATGGTAAAAGTGATGTTTTTAAGATATCCGGTCAGTTCATTTAAAGTGAATAATGCAAACGCTGTAAAGACATAGTTAAGCGGGTCAACGTCTTTAAGTGTTATACTTCAAGAAAGGATTTTTTTTTTATTACAGTTTTACGGTGATTTACCTCTTCCTCCTTTGCTCTCTTAAGATATAATTCATCACATAATATACATTTTGGTTTTAAGATTTGAGGTTAAAAACACTTTAAATAAAAAACAAATAAATACAAAATTCCCTGTAACACATTTAGTTTTGTTGTAGAGGAATTCAGTTCTTCACCTGCCTGAACCCTGAATTCTGGACAACATGTTAGATCCTGATCCATACTCGAAAAGTTATGCATTTTACAAACATTCACAGAGAATACAATTTGTTGGCTTGCAGTATTTTTCTAGTAAAATGTTTTATATCTAATCAAACATGCTTAATAGCTTTAGTACTTACAATGTGGCCTTTTTGTTTTGTTATGCCTTACTTTCCCTTTAAGAGGAATTTAGCAACACTCTACATGCGGTTAGGAAAGGACACCAATAAATAGGCAGATGTCATTCCATTCTTGTAATATGTCTGAAGTTCGGTGAGTCACAGATGACCTCACGCAGCATAATTTTGCATGTTAAAAACCACTTTTCCAAACTATAATTTATTACTATATTAGCTCATAAGATTGGAAAAAGGGGGTCAATAGAGCGCAAGCTTACCTATTTGCACCGATGGACACTAAATCCTCCTCAAGCAGCAGCTGAAAGCCGTAAGGTCAAAAGTAGGACAATCTCTGTGATCATCAATCTACAGTGGAGGAAGTTAATTCTGCACAGTTGTAAATGTGTCCTTCGAGACAGAGCACAGGCATGACCGAGAAAAGGAGACTGACGGCATGAGAGCAGAAAATTGCCGGTGAAATAAAGAAAATACGAGGATGGAGGGGGAAAGAGAAGGAGTTGCTTTTAAACCACGAGGGCAGAAACAAGGCGCTTCAGAACAAAGTATGGTCTTTTGTTGTTGTTTATTCCCGTGCACTTTAATCTGGCTCCTCATGTCCTCGTTCATAATGTGACACTCTGTCCCATCTTCTTGTTTTCTTCCTCAAATAACTACTCCTCTCTGCACACACCTGTCATAATAGATGAGCTGCATTGACAACAAAAGGGGAGAACGTCGGGAAAGGGAGGACAACAAGGCATAATGCGTAGAAAGATATTCTGTTTCATAAAGTTTGGGCTTTTTATCATCATTTGGTAACATCTCATGTAGATTAAGGTTTTTCCATGCGACGATACAAGCCATAAGAAAGATAAGGTACATGAGAGACATGTCTGTGAATAGATGCAAACCAAAAAGAAGCACCTCAGAAATAATAAATGAAACAACAGGTTAGTTAGTGTCTTGCAAAACTGCGCAGCCTTTACAATTTCATCATTGTAAAACTTAAGCAAATTTCACCGCAATAAATAATTTCAAAGCTTTTAGGACTTTCCATAATTTCATCCAAATGTAAGAAGAAACCTAGTTCCATCCGAAGAAAACCCCAGATCATGATCATTTCTGATAATCTTCTGTGGTTTTTAAGCTTCAAACGTATCTTTTTAGAGCTGTGGTTGAAAGTTCAGGTGTAGTTTCATCAGACTGGTCTTGTAGTCATGTCTGCAGGTTTTCTTTGCAAAACGTGAGCCTAATTTTTAAATGTTATTTTAGTAGTTTAAATGTTGTCATTTCATCAATTTTGGAGAAATATCCCAAAAAAATGTTTTAATTTTAATGTCCCTGCTTTTAAGATTGCTGAAGACTGTCTTTGCAGTGCTCTTGTATTTGCTAGACGTAACACTGTGAAGCTTCTGATTCTTTCTACTTGCCGTATAATGGGACGCTTTTGATCTCTTTGCCAAGTTTTGCTTTAGATAAAGGATGCAAATGTCAATGTGACTGATATTCATTTCTGGTTCAGACTTACAGTGATTAACGTTGCATGTAAACTGAAGAAAACTGAAGCTGAAACTGGATCAAAAGGTGATTCAACAAAGTTTTATATTAAGTATGTGCACGCTTAGACATCACAGAGACATGAGAGTGTCAGAAGGAACAGCCACTTAACGTCGGACTCGTTTTCAAGTCAAATTCTCCGCTTAAGCTTTAGTGAGCAGTTTCTCTACCTCTCACAAAAGGAAATGATAGATTTTGTTTTACTTTTCTCCGATAAAGATGGTTAATTCTCTTTGAAAAACTTCAAGAGTTCACATATAGAGCTCGGTGCAGCCTTGCTCAAAATCCCTCAAGAGATTAACGGCAAAACAGATTCAAACACACCCTTCCAACAAAATAATAACCAGGGAGAAATAATACCTGGATTCTGTCTTCTTTCAATTATCCATTGCCTGGAGCTGGCACAAAACTGGATGCAACATTTTAACAGGCACACTGCTCTGATGCTGCGTTCGCTGCACGCTTTGTGCTTTGTAAATACGAGCTGCGGCAGTGCCGACTGTTATGAGGCAACACAAAGCAGAGGCTGTTTTTGCAAACTGTCACCAGACTAATGAATTCAGGTGCACAAACAGCACACCATAAGATTTTTATAAACAAGTGGCTAATTTATTGTAAAAAACAAACAAAAAAAACAACAAAAACAATTGTTTAATGTCATATGACACAGTTTAATCATCTCTGATGATCATTAATTCAAAGCTATCAAAGTTGAAAGCAGCAGGATGAGTTTATGGAGAGACAATCTATTACTAATTACATGTTAAATTCATCAGTTTTCAAATGGGATTAAAAATAAGTAGGAAAATGCTTCTCTTTTGCCTATTTAATATTTGAAAATATTTTAAATGCACAATATTTCTGTGTGTATGCATCCTTACTAAAAGGCCACAATTCCACATATAGGAAAACTGAAGATGTTCATACTTCACTCTACAGAATCAATCTAAACCGCACTCCACACTGGTTCTCTATAGGCTCTTGTTGCAGGGTTGCAGCAGGGGCATTGTTCACTAATTGCAGCTGAAGCTGTTCAATCATCCTGGTTCTCCTACTTACTAAAGGGTCTGTAGGCAAGTGTGATGAGAAAGAGAGTATGTGTAACATCATAAAACACTTTGCAGATTTCTGGTCATCATGTATTCACATCACAGCAGATGCTTTGTGAACTTGCATTCTGTGGACCTGCAGTTTGTAACCAGAGGATATATGTGCACTTTCTTTTTATATGAGTTAGGACTTGAGGACTTAATGTGAAAATTAAGGTTATGTCACAACATTGGTTTTCTTTGCATATACAATTTACTTAATCTACTTTTTAATGGGACTTGGATGCATTTCAGTCTGCTTCATAACTTTGTATTTCTGAAGAACTTTGTCAAAAAGGAAATGTTTTTTTTTTTGCAAATATTTCATAGCTTCTGCATACAGTGAATTTCCTTTGTCAAAGAACATAAATTAAAGCATATTTTTCATTACTTTTATGATTTGTTTTAGTAATAAGTAAGACAAAATTGCAGTGTGGTTCTTTTTTTGTAAATAGTTACACAGTGTTATTTACTCAGTCTAAACATCCTGCTCATGCCCATCTATATATAACTTTCAACAGCAATAAAAAGATGTAGAATTGACTTTCTTTTCAAAACACAAGACTCTAGTAAAAATAGGAGCTGCATCTTTTATCATCCCCTGCCGAAACAAGCAGAGATTTGAAAACATTCACCCCACTCATGGCCGCAATAGTTGAGGTTTTACTCAGGTCCGCTAATAAAACGTATTGCTTCGCATGTTAGCTTTTAAACTGACCAAAACGAGTATAATAAAACACACCACTCTGACACCACCATATGTCAATTTGTACACACTTTGTGACTGTTATGCATCTACTTTAGTAAGAAATGATTTAGAATAATTTTTCACAATCTTATCAAAGTCCAGTGTGGACTGGGGACTGAGATCACAGTGAAAGGGAATAGTTTTTAATTGAAAATCATCAGAAAATAGTCTGCGGTGAAAATCAAATATAGTGCATATTTCAACTTTTTTATTTTGCCTCCTTGAATCATCAAAATGCAAATTACTAAAGGAGGATACAGGCTTACAAAATAGTGAAGTACATGGCTAGGAACTGGAAGGAGTTGTGGACTTCTGCATATAAATGAACTCTGCAAAGTGCCTTGAGACATTTGTTGTTGATTTGCACCACATAATTAAGCTAAATTGAATTGAAAGTAATGACACTACAAAACAGGACAGGGATGAACTGACCCAGACCTATCGGCACAACACCTGGCAGCTCATTCTTGGTCCAGTGGCTTCGGGCTGCCATCAGCTGTCTGGTTGAGAACAACAGGACTACAAATATTCTCAAAATGTCTTGCATTTTAGAACAGAGGTAGTGTTCCTTTATGTTGTTGCAGTTCCTTCCAGTTTGTTGTCTTTTGAAGCTTTTAGTGCTGGTGTTCAGCTTAATGTGGGCAGTGAGAAGGAGTTTAACCTGCATTATTAGATTGCATTTAAACGCATTGGTTTTTATTCCGTAAGCAGCACATGGAAATACACAAGTAAAAATTAAGGTATGATGATTTGTACGATTATCCTGGAAGAAAAAGGGTTTGCTGGTATGAAAGCATAAATCTATGGTCTAATAACTTTCTCATATCTTTAAACAGAGCTGCTTCCAGGGTTTTAGAATTATTCCCACCTCCCTGTGCTTTAAACTGTGTTCTTGCTGGGCTTCATTGTACACATCTCTTCAAGCAGATTGCTTTGATAAAGACTAACCTTCAATTTTCCTACTGCTTTTTTTTTATTATGTGTGTTTGTGCTCTGCCTGCAACAATTCAAAATCCAAACCAACTGGTGGATAAAAGGAGAATCATCTTAGGGGAGAGCAAAAAAAACAACAAAAAAAAACAACAACAATGTGCCGCTGTATAAAGAGAGTGCTCATTATTTCTACCTATATCTGTTGTAGAGATGGATACAGCAACTAATGGACCTGCATATACTTATAAACATCGTGTTCAATCACTGTGCTGCTTTTTGATTTTCCTCACACATATTTAACCCATCTCGTCTCGCTGAGTGAGAAGGTTAAATGGCTCCTTGTTAATTGGTTGTGTGTCTGTGCTTGTCTGTCTCCCAATCCATCCATTGTTGCCCCTCAAGGGAAATTAGGTCATTAGCCAGGACTGGCGGCTCCGCCTACATGTGTAGCTTTTCTTCCAGGACTACCACACAGATAATGGACGATTATGAATGTGGTGCTGTCACTGTTTGCAAAACAAATGATCCTGCAAAGTGTTGTCATTCCACTGCCTTCCATAGGAATCAGCTGCGTTTATCATCATTATTATGGATAAACTGTTGGTATCTATTGCTATGTAAATGGGGGAAAATAGGTACTGAACTTTTTCATATTGGCAGGAATTCACTCGTACAAATATGCCCTAATAAGTTCATATGGTTTTGTGTAATAAAGTGGAATGACTGAAGGAACAAGTATTTGTCACAAAATGCATGCAACAGACATGGAAAACTAAAAAAAAAAAAAAAAAAAAATCAATCAACAAAAAAATGTAAGTTTCATAAAAGCAATCCTGTTCATCTGTCCGAATGAGCATCAGCTGGGAAGTCCTAATTGACGAAATATAAAAGGTTTTTATTTACCAAGGTTTTCCACAAGCACCATCTCATAATGGGTAGAAGCAAAGACCTTTGCAGCCCTAATGATGGCATTCATAATAGATGCACCATTGTGGCTATAATTTTAAAGGGCAAATACCATAATTTCACCATAATCCATCAGCAACGAGCTTTATGACAGGGTAATCAGTTGTTCCCATGCCAACAACCACATACAGAGAGCTTCAGACAAACCAGGAATTAGAAGGCGAGTTGTTTCCATTAAAATAATTAGTAATGCACTTAACCACAATAGCTTAAATAAGTCTTCAATGTCATCACACATTCCATGTTTGGAGAAGATCTAAACTAACCGTCATGCCAACACAGGAGGGAACATGATTATGTGGGGATAATTCATTTCCATAATGGTACTGGCATGTAATCAAAATGAATGGATGAATTGTCTTTTCAGCGAGACAAGTCCCAAACTAGCTTTTCCATCCTATGCAGTTCTGCTCGAGTCTCCCTTAAATGTGCTGTCTAAATTTTTTTTGGTATGCATTTCATCCAGGCCAATTAGCAAACAAAAGGAGGAGTTGTGAACAATGACAATGAGTTTCTGTGCTTTTTTAAATTCTAGCCTGCCTGGTTATAGTTTCTCAATGGCAACAGAGGAAGTGAACAAACCCATTCACGTTTCCAAATACTGAGCAATTAAAGTCAGAGTGAGATGAAAGTTTAAGACATTTCATGGCTGGCAAAGATGTCTTGGCCCCACAAAACAGACTTGCAAATCGCTTTTTCTTCTTTAGTCATAAGGATTAGATATCTCTGAACACTAATTTGCTCGCAATGACATTCTATTGTTGTAAAGAATGGTGTTAGAGATTTGCCCTTTAACTCATGTTTCCCATATTTGTTAAATGTAAGTTGTGATGGAACTCTTTCCTTGCAAAGGAAATTTAGATAATGGTGAATGAAATAGTGCAACACTTTCTTTTTTCTAATTTAATGTTTAATATTTTAATGTTTTCTTTTATTTCACTTTTAAATTTTAAATGTCTCCGAACACCTAGTTGAGCAAAATTGAGATTCTGATATTGTTGAGAAGAATATGCTGTAAAGAATATGGTTTGAGATGATGAATTAAATCTACATTGTGGAGCAATGACTTGGCAATATTTTAGAAAAATACATGAGTTACAAGGCCTTGCAAAACCGTATGGTACTGTAGACTTCACTTGTAAGATTATAATTACACAATTTTAATAATAAGTTGTTATTTAAAGTAGGCCAGTCTGAGGCATGAAACTCAGACTGGCCTACTGGGCTGGTTTTTGCCAGGCCAGTTCCAAACACATGACCAAGGAATCTTTCAACTGGCTTCGGAGAAAGAAAATACAGCTGCTATAAACGGCCTTTCAGTAAAATCCAGTTGGAAATCAATGAGAAAGTCTGAAGGTCGGAGTCCATAAAAGGTCCCAGAAACCTCAAGATTTGAAGGAACACCACACGATGTATACCAGTTGCCATGGTAATGTGAATATGTCCCATGACACATTTCCAAAGGACTTCTTTGAAGCTGTTGTAGGACATTATATTTATAACAGGGTTCAACACCTCTAGTGCCAGTGTCCTGCAACATTTGGGTGCCTTCTGGTTCCAAAGCTCCATCCATCCATCCATCCACCCACCCACCCACCGGGAGGAGAGGTGGTCTCCTCCCGGTGGGACGTGCCCGGAACACCTCACCAGGGAGGCATCCAGGAGGCATCCTTACCAGATGCCTGAGCCACCTCAACTGGCTCCTCTCGACGTGAAGGACCAGCGGCTCTACTCTGAGTCCCTCTCGGATGACCAGCTCCAACATTAATTCAGGCTTTTCATTGAGGTGTGTTGGAGCCGTGGTACATCCAAAGGTTACAGGAGAGTGTGACTCAAGAACTGGACTTGCTGATCACTTATTTAATGTGTCATGCATGCACATTCTACTTGTGCATGCATGTAGAATGTGCTGTATAAATAAATCGATTTGGCGATATATATCGATATTTTCCGCCCTCGGAAAGTATCGATTTTTCCTCCGCGAGTATCGATCCGTTAAACCATAGGGGTCTATAACCTGACAGCTCTTTTTAACGTCTAGTTTGTTACGGCGTAGCAGCAAGACTCCGCCTCCCTCAGTCTAACTTTCTACTCGAGCTTAAAGTGCACATCATAAACTACACACCAGTTTTTAAATTGTGTTAATAGGCCAAGTATAACCGGAGTTATGATAAAATTAGTAAACCATATTTTTCTGAATGTCAGAGAAATGTCAAAAGCGCCGCCATTCCCTGGCTTTTCCGATTATGTGAGAGGGAATGAGCTTCCAAACGTACAAAACGAAACGAAACATTAGATTCCTGTGTTTTTGGAAATGTAAAATCTTCAATAAATAACAATGGGCTGTATTTTGTTGATGAGGAACGAAGTAAAGTTGCGCAAGTAACCGTGACAGAGAAGCGGAAAGGAGTAGCGGCGCGATCGGAGCAGCTGCAAAAGCAGTGAAATCGCGAAATTAATGCAAATTTCGACTGGTAGCATTCACTTCGTAATTAGTTTTTAGCTTAGCGGTTTCTGTTTGTATATAAAGGATAACCTGAAGAATGAACATGGGTTGATAACATCCGAAGCGGGCGCGCAGCAGCATGCAGCGGCGCTGTGTTTTGAGCAGGAAGACGAAGAGGAAAAACCCCCAGCCGGAATCCGCGGCGCAGTGAGGATTTCCATGATAACAATGGCTGATCGATCATTCTTATTAGCAACAGACAAAGAGTATCAGAGACTGAGAGTACTATGAGATCCTGGCAGTCTGAGAGGCAGCTACTCAGAGATCCAAGCAGGGAAATGGCGGCGCTGCGTAGCTGCAGGGAGTCGATCACTACGGGGTGAGGCGGAGCCTCTACTTTATCAGTTAGACGAAAGCAGTTTACAGTCACGGCTAACTCCGGGAGCCAAGGTAGAAAAGCCTTTTTCCCCATAGTCCAAAAGACTGCATTTGTAGCTGCATTTTTACTCCAAAATGCAGCCACAGTGTCCAAAAGAAAAAAACATAAGTGCAATCATTTGCATATTGAGAGTCTACAGAGGCTGATAATCTCCCCACTCTGCTCCTGGATTACCGTTTAAACTTTTGAGTTTTATGTCAAATCCACATGAATTAAATGACAAACTAATTCTCTCACTGCATCTTTGATTCATTTTGTCCAGCTGCAGACTGTTAGACTGTCCAATCAGAGTCAGGTATTGTGTAGTTGGTGCTTTTAATCAGTTTTCAGTTAACTAAATTCAAGTCTATGGAACACAAAATGTCACTAAAATCACTCTGTCCTTCTAAAATCTTTCAGAAAATTGTAAAAATGCACTGAATCGTAGTGAATTGTATCGCTCAACAAATATTGTGATACATATCGTATCGTGACCAGAATATCGTATATCGTATCGTATCGTGAAATTATTGTATCACTACACCCCTATTGTGTACTATATATTTCACCTGTGGGATGAGTTTTGACTGCCCTCAGTACACAGTCTTGCTGCATCTCCATATTCAGTGATAGTTACTGAATCCCATGTTCTATTGATAACATGCACAATGGACCCAAATCACAAGTGTGCCAAACATGCAACTAGTTTCCTTATACAGGGAGCATCATGAAACTGACATGGTTTTCTAGGTATCACATGTAAGAAGTGAGCTCAATGCTTTTTACATTTTACTCTTCATTACACCTAATCAGACTTTATGACTAATTTGTTATGATTTCTTCATATTTGTAGATTATTTGACTGTTAGCAACATCCGATGTGAACATCATGTCAGCAGCCCCATTATGAATGCATTAGATGCTTGCAAAGTCATTATTTTGCCCTCTGTATGGCCTGGTGTGATTCCTGACTGGCTGATAAACAGTTGTGTCCAGTTAAGCCTGACTGTATTATTTGGTGACATTTTGACAATGCCCTGCATTTTTCTGTTCTAATCCTCTGCATGTGTTTGCCTGTGTGCGTGCGTGCGTGCATGCGTGCGTGCTTGTGTGTGTGTGGATTTCCTTGCATTAAATCTGTAATTAAGCTCATAATGGATCATCTTAATTGCAACATATTTTTTAATAAATTACCAAATGGAGAAGGCTATCTTTGGCATGACAGTGTTTAAAGCCCAATTAGCTTCAGCATGGCGCAAATTGACATGCTGCCTCGCATCACACGCTTTAACAGGATAGGCTTATAATTTCCGTCCCCCCAGAACAAATATTCTAATAACCGTGCTCTGTCCGAGGGGGGGGAATCACTGATAATGGCAGGTAGATCCACGACTGTGTGGACTGTGGCTGAAAAAAAAAAACTCAAAAAGTATCCGCATATGGATGTCTCACATCAAAGCAGCTCCTTCAAAGGCAGCCATTATATTCCAGTCAGGAAAACTGAGGCATTTTGAGATTGCAAAGACACGGCACGCCCTGCACCCCTCTCTTTCTTTCATGCTACTCTTTTTACTTTAATCTTTCTTCTCTCCGAGTTAATCATTGTACGGCTGATGGGGTTTAAAAGCAGGGATGTTGAGAGGGTGCAGGACAAGAGCCGGTCACAGGATGACCCCTTTATCAGCAGTGAGCAGGCTGCGACTGGGCCTCAAGTTCTCGACTAAATAATTCCTCTGGAGAACTTTGGTTCTGGCTCAGAATGTGAGTGCGCTCTTACAGACAGATGTGTCGAGGTACCTGACCCTGCGGCCGCCTGTCCGGGTTTCCGGACTGTGGGAAGATGGTGCATATTTTATCAGAAGTCCAATTTCTCTGTAAGGTAATTGATACCACACTATATCTGGTGTCTGGACATTTTTGAAGTGCTCCTACCGTTTTTTTTTCCCCTTCCTTTTCTTAGACATCTCTTCCATTTTTTTTTTTTTTTTTTTTTTTTTTTTCTCGTAACAACAGACTTTAACCGTGACACATCCAAGTGCTTCGGGATTTGTGGAATTTTTCCAGCTAAGGATGAAGGACAGCTTGGAGGCTTTATGAAAAATACTGAACAAAGCGGAAGCAAAGCTCAAACACAAGAAAAAGCCAAAGGTGACAGCAGTTACATTTTATTTTTGCTGGTTGGAATACAAGCGGTTTGTACTACAAACAGCTGCCTTTTTTAGTTGCTTTCTCTTGCGGCCTAAAGCGAATGCTGACTGTGTGGTTCATCTTTCAGGTCTGCAAGCAGAAGAACATGTGAATACTTAACTTAAAGGTTTTTAAAATGCTGAAGCATGGCCCCCAAGATCTGCTCAGAGTTGCTAAAATCCTCTAAAGATATTAAATTGTTCTCTTATATGCTCATCATATGCAGAAGAAATAGTCCAACATCTCGATCTCCATACATTAAACTGAGACAGATTAAGACTTTTTGCTCACGGTGCTGACTGCTGCTTTTAATTACTGCAGTACTTTCAGCTGTGGTGGCTCTATTTTAACACAAATATGATAGGTTACTGCTGCATTCATTGGTGCGCAGATATATTGACCAGTTATATACTTTGCTCAAATCAGGGGTACAAGGCTATATCAACACAACATCTTTGAGCACTTTCAGGTCGTTTGGCCGTTCATAATGGAGAACATAAACAGGTCAAGTATATTTGGACGTGTGAACGGCCATGGGGAAAAAAAATCCGATTTGACAAAAAATTTAAATTGGGTCATTTCAGGCTGCAGTCTGAACACAGTCTTGGTTTATGACAGTAAAGTTTTCATAATATATTATCCAGTCAAATCCAATCAGATTTTTTTTTTTTTAAATCAGTTCGACAGATGATGTGTGCCTCTGCAGGGAGCAGTCTTTACTGCATTACAAGATTTACAGTACAAGAAGATTTCAGCGCCAAAACCAAAATGCAATGAACATTTACTGTGGCAAAAACTGATTCAGCACATTTTGAATCTAAAAAAGCAATTAGGTTTCACATTCTTAATAGATCTAACAGATGGATGCTGGTGTATATTGGATTCTTTTAGCTGCATTGACACTTCAAAAATTTTCTAGTTGTGATTTTTTCTTTCTCTTACGTAGCAAACAGTTATTTGTTAAACAACAATTTTGTTTTAAGTTTTAGATTAACTCATTTAAAAAGTGATGTAGGGAGAATGGCACAAGGAAGCTTAGCAAATTGCAAAAAAAAAATAAATAAATATCTGCATGGTTTGAGCTTCATCTTCACATGTAAATTTTCACCAAGCTTTTGACGCCTGCCATGATTTTATTAATGGGTGCATCGCATTTGGTAATTGAGTCACCGTCAGTCAGAGAAAGGAAAAATCCCACTCATTGTGGAAAAACATCACAGAATGAATATGAACCACTTAAAAGTGCTAAATTATTGATTAAAATGTCTTCCTTTCAGGGGAAAGATGCAAATTGTGATTTCATACCAAGTAGATGAAACAAATCTCATTCGAAAAGAAATATCCAAACAGTAATTTTCCACTTACTGCACAATATCCAAGTTTATGTGTTACTGTCATCACGTGCAACCTCCTTGAGTAAGATATACATATTTATTTTTCTTCAATTGTTTTATACTGAGAAGGAGAATATTTCTGTTGATCCATATCTTGTTCCATTAGTGAGATTTATTTTTATTGTAGCTCCTAGGTGAACAGATGTATTTAGTTTCAAACCAGTTAAAGCAAACATACAGCGTTTACATCGGTACGCAGCGAGTTTTCCTTCCCACTAAGTGGTGTCTGCACTGGTTGTTATTAGTTCAGCACTGTTAAAGATTTGTTTGAAGGTGTTATTTTATCAAACACTGCCAGCCTTTTACAATCGGATATTTCAAATTACGAAAACTGAGTTTTTCATCCTGAAGGAAACCTTGCATTCAAACAGCTATTCAGAGGAAGAAAGATATCAGATCACAAGGTCAGATTATAATAAATGGAGACTGTTTTATGTACGCAAAGATTTCTTAAATATGTCTACATAAACCATTTATGTCTGCCGTTTTTTGTCTTGTATGCAAATGAAAGGAGTACAGATCAGACTTTTCTTGATTAACAAGGATTTCCACTTTTCGTTAAGGTCATTCTCCTATACTATATTACATAATAAAGAAAACCCATTAACAGAGGCAGCAGTAAAATTACAAGATTATTTCCATCTTTCCATCTTGGCATGTTTCTGATCTTCATCTGATTTTAGTAAATTTGGGGAAAAGCACCACAGTACATGCTGTTGGTTGAAAGACACGCAATGGAGACAGTCGATAGCTTTGATGTATTAATCAAAGTTTGAAAAAACTCCCAGATTTTTCTGTATTTCTGTATAAGCTGTATAAGTTTATGTTCTGTTCAATGGTTCTCTTACCCACAAGCGGACAATTATTTTTTCCAAAAGTAGTAGACAAACAGGCATGTTTTTAAGGGAAAAGCCATCAATTAAATATAGTTTATTTAAGAACAGTCTCTACTTCATAGTAAGTAAGCTAAAAATATTATGGCAGCCATTGCAACTAACCAACCAAAAGTGACCCAAAACTTATACACTATTCCTCTACAGTGGGGACAACATCCAGATCAGCATTCTTACATGTAAATAATGATAGTTGCATCTCCATTTTTCCACCGCACATCACTGGGCTTAACAGCTGTGATGTCAGGAGACGTACAGTCAGCAAACTGTTCCTGTGGGACAGACCAGGCTGATCTTCTAACCTCGATCTGGTGTTTCTTTGTTTCCAAATCCTCTGACGGAACAATAGTTTGACCATCTATAAGAGATAGTTTTCACCGGTTGGTAGAATGTGAATATCAAGAATGGAAAGTTGTGGGAATTTCATGCACTGATAATTTAACTATTTTATTTGTTAATTTTGATCTAATCTGTAATTTGCTGCAGGCAGTGCTGTTAGACCTTCTCAGAAGTTTATTTTATAATCAGCGATAGCCTAACTGCACAGTGGGGATTGCTGGTCAGCTTCAAGTTAGATTCTTCAGACCCCTTGTCTGTTTGGTACCAGATGAAAACTGAACCATGACTAATCCCGTTTCACTCCAGGTGCATGTTTAACACAGCCCCTTTTCTTAGGGTGACTCTGATTTCTCGCGGCTACCATGTGCAGGACACTGTGTGTCTCACAGCCGGTGCTTGTGCAGAAAAAAACAGAAAATGAAAAAGCTTGGCTTTAAAGAGAAAGTTGTTTGTAATGGGTTCAGAATAAACTCTGTAAGTTAGATTCGCCCCACTGAACCATAAAATTTGCAGGTCCACTGTTACCAAATCAGGAGTTGTTCTTTAATTAACTTTATCGGAAGCTGACATTTTGGGAAATTTCATTGTCATGTTCTAACTTGAGACATGAAACATCTGGTTCTAATTTAGCACTGATTTCTCTCTTTAGTAACACCTAAAATGTTTGTGTTACAAAAGAGGGAAAATGAGAAATGTCAGTATTTTACTTCTTTACAAGAACTAAGCGCAAGATTGAAAATTACTTGAAGGCTTCTTAGAAAAAAAGAAAAAAAAACCCTGTAGTGATTTAGTTTTGTGATGATGTGTTTGTTCTATTATGACTTGAAAAATGTTTCTCTCTACGTAAATATTCACAATTTAAATCCTGAGCCCTGTTAGCATTACAGCTGCAGTGGCTTGTTTCTAACATATTCAGTCCAAGGCTGCAGACCAAAAATCCATCAGAGGTTTTGACTCCTAAAGTGAAGCTGAAGCGCGTCATGCTGCCTGGGTCTGATTTTATTACACCAGGTTAATCTCTGAGGGCTGGGGGGGGGTATCTCCTGCGGCAGTCCAAAGTTATTTATATTTATTAAAGATTAATTGTTGTGCAAAAGCCAAAGGCAGGAGCAGAGTTTCTAAGAGGGTTTGGTTTCTTTTTCTCTCACCCCTGTCTCTGGGGGGAGAATTGTCGCACAGTTGACTTATTTTCTTGAAAATTGTAGATGGTAACTAAGTTGTCTCAAGATCCACCGCTCAAGTGAACCATCTGATAACTTATTTATAAATTTATAAAGTAGAAAAAGCTGCATTTGGGTCATGTGTGTTAACAAAACTATTATTAAAAAAAAAAAAAAAGGAAACAGGAGCGAGACCCTTCAGCTGTAGTTGCATGGATGCCTTTTTTTTTTTTTTTTATGGAGTGGGAGTCGGTGTCCCTGTGAGATCGGTTTCTATATTCCCACAGTGATGTTTCCAAAGGCAGTCGGGTGGATGAGATGAGCGCTCCGAGATGTGAGATTACCCACCTCGGGAAGGCAGCGCCACTATAAAGGACAAATGTTGTCCATTTTTTAAACGACAAGACGAAACAACTCCATTATATGACAAGGTCAGAAACAGGGCAGCAGTGGAAAGGAGGGAGGGCACCATGCAGCAAATGGATTCTCAGCATTGTAGATAAGGCTCTGATGGCGGCACAACCGCCTACACGATTGTATTATTTTCTGTCACAAAAGCCTGTTGTGTAGCCCGAGATACTGTGGCACAAGGTCGTTCCAGTTCTTAGCTGCTGCCCGAGCGCAACATCTACCCAGCATGTTTGATTCAGGGTTTCTTCGAAAGCAGCATTGACGTGTCAACCAACTCAAAGGAATAGGAAAGCCGCTGAGCTATTTCTCACCGTCAAGACCTGGCTCGGACTCAGATATTTTGCAGTTATGTGATCACACATTGACCTGATTTAAACGTTATTTGTGTCCAAGCATAAACATTAATTCAGTCAAACAGTTAAACCAAGACTAGTTGCAGATGTATTTGAACTATTTGGCAGAATTGCACAAAAGTTCTCTGAAACATTCAGAAATTAAAAAAAAAACTGTTATGAATTAGACTGTGACATGTTTAAAACCTGAACTATTATTTGTTGGACTTTGTAATACTGCTTGTTCACTAATGTTTTCCAACAAACTTCTGAGGCCTTTGCAGAAAAGCTGGATTTGTACTGATATTAAATCACACACACACACGCACACACACACACACATGAACTTGGTTGACTACTTGGCTGCCTCCTGAAAGTGACTGGTTTCACTGTGTTTTGTTTGTTTATCAAGTAAAGGGGCTGAACACCAATGCACTCTTTTAAAGGTTTTTATTTAAAAAGATGTTGAAAGCCAGATCCAACTTTCCTTCCATTTCACAATTATTTACTGCTTTGTGTAGCGCTAGCACACAAAACTTCAATAAAATACATTCGACTTCATTATTGTAATGCGGCATGTGGAAAGGTTTAAGGGCAAGGCCCTGGTTTCAAATTGTATTGTATTTGTGGCCAGGCATCAGGCGGAAAATTACTGGGCCAAGTATAATGAGAGCCTTTCTGCTTCATGTCAAATGTGTGCTGTCCAGACGTCCACAGGAGAGAAAAGAGGCATTCGCCATTCATCCCAGATTCCGGCTGTCGCGTTGCTTTTAGACTTAATGCAACGTGTCACCTCAGGCTTTTCTCTCACCAAAAAATAACCAGCCTTCTGCTTTCATTTTCCCCACCTGAAAGCCAAATGATATTTTGCACGGAGCTGAAAGCTATTTGTGAGAGATGGTACAGATGCTCCTCAGACTGGTAATACAGAACGGAGGCATCCTCCTTTTCTTGTTGTTGACTGTATCCAGTGGAGCATGACCAGCAAAAGAGATGGGAAGCAAAATCCCCAGACACTGCAAAATGAAACTTGTGGTGTCTTCTCATTATTTTTATTTTTTATTTTTTTCTCGGCATGCTTCTGATTGTAAACTATAGTCTGGTTCATTGCCGGTTTTTGCGTGAATGGCGGCCTGGACAAGCCCTTCCTTTGGTGTTCCCTAACACTTGCCCACATAAACAATACCTACATAAGTATACCTCTTTATTTTTCTTTTTTTTTTTTTTTTTCAAATCAAGATTTCTTAAACTGCAGACTAGGTTTCAAAGAATGTGTAATATGAAATATATGGGCCATGATGGCTCATATGATGAGCCACATCATCAAAAATGTACCATTTTTGGTACATTTTGTGCTACTTCTGACACTGAACATCACGTACAAACTTGAGCCTCATTAGTCAGCTGTGGTGTATCATCACATTTCTTAAGGTCCTTAAACTGCTGAGTAGCCACTCTCTGTTGGCTGAACATGAAAGTCAGCAACGTTCCTTTTAAGACAAGGACTAATGTCACCTCCATAGACCGATTCCCACTGGGATCTGAGCCCTATGACCCACATTAAAATCACTAATGGTTACATCATGTACGATATTCTGTAGCGTACGGAACATCTCCTAAGCAGCTCATTCTGAAAGGAGCTCCAAATAAGCAGAAATGAACAGGCGAAATCTGATTATCTCAGAATGACTTTTTACAACCAGACAGTATAATAATGTGGTACTGCTCCAGGGTTAACACCGGGTGATTCAACCTAAATATGTTGGTGCCGTACTGGTTCCCGTGATGCCAAGAGTTTCCCACACACCTGAAACAATGAGCAACCGAAGTTCACCATGGAAGGAGTCCGTCCACTGCGCAGCTTGTCACGTCATGCTGACACTGCTATAGACTCCTACAAAGTCAGTGGATTTCTCCACTAAAGGGAGAATAACAAATGCACACTCTGTTGCCAATAACTCTTTCATTTTTTAAATGACTTATTTTGCTCTGAGGGCTTAGACTTTTTGTTCATTTTTGAGACATGGCAGTGGGATAATGAAGTTTTACATCTTCTGGAACTCTGTCCTGAGGGGTGCTCTGTTTTTATCTGCACCACGGATGACGGGCCATAGAGGTGGTACTGCTGTCTTTTATAAATTGACTTTTTAATGTCATTTTAGACGATCAGGATCAGAATCGGCAAAGTAGAGCCTACATATGCCTTTCTGATTTATCAACCACCTGGACCTGCTTAGTCTCTTCTCTAAAACTCAGTCGAACTAAATAAGACCATCTTTGCTGGGGACTTTGACATGTGTGTTGATGATCCGACAAACCATCACGCTATTGAATTTCTAAACATTATGGGCTCTTGTAACTTCTCTGAGTTAGCTCAGCCTGTGTCTGGCTACGGTTTGGTGTTTTTAGTGACCATAAAGTTGTCTCTTTTAATATTTCCATTAATTTGGAGTCGTCTTAGGTTTCTGCTAAGCACATTAAGCACTTAACCTTGCTTTAATTCTATGTAATTTTTGTTGTACTGCACTTTAAAAGTAAAACAACTTACCTACTAAACTTTAAGTAATACAGAATTGAATTTTAAGAAATGACATCATCCCTCAGTGGAATTGTTAATAGTTTGATGCTCATTATTTTATCTGTTTTGTCCACTATCTTTGCATATCAACTCAGTGACATTCATGACAATTAACATTTCTGTATTGAATTTGCGTGTACTCTATGCTTACTGACCAACCCCATGGGGGATTTAGGTTGAAATGACATTATTCTCACCAAAGCAAAACAAACAGGGAGAGATTGATTCAGAGAATACTGCAGGGCAGTTTGCAGGTCATTCAGTTTAAACCAAGTGTAAAACTGGAATTAGTTTTACTGAAGTAAGGCTCAGAGGAAGTGGAGAGGTTTGTGTGATTTTTTTTTTTTTTTTTTTTTACATTTCAAAGAAGATAGACTTTGATGCTACTTGAACACACAGAAAAAGAATACTTTGATTGTTTCTGACTGTTTGCTGCCGAGTAGGCAAAAATATTTCTAAACGTGGGAGGCTGTTAGTCTGTTCGGATTGCAATCTGTTTTCTCTGTGTAACAAAATAAGCAAATCTCAGACCAAACACAGTTTTTTTTTTTTGTTTGTGGATCAGAATTGACAGAATTCAAAGTAGAAACACTGAGTTTTAACTTGTCTCAAAACTTTGTCTTCAAACTGCCATCTTTGATTTTTATGACTGTCTGAATGAAGCCCTTGACGTTTTCTCCAACTTAGAATATTTGTCCGCTCTTCTTTGTTACTGTAGAATTGGTCAAGTTAATTTTAAATGCAGAGATTTTTAAGCATAGAACTGAATTTTAAGCATACATCAAAATGGCTGACATTTGGGCCATTCCTTTGTTCCACACAGTTTGTGAACTCCACCAGCCTCAACGTAAGACTACCTCTAACATGCACCATGATGGTGTTTAAGGTTTAGAGATTTAGAGCTCTGGGGTTTTCCAGGCACATTTCCTGCCATTGATGCCAAAATAAAACTCCATTTTTATCACATCATAAAACCGTTTCCTTGGGAACATTTGGCTTTTTTGATGGTGTTGATTTGGAACAACTGCTTACTTCTTGGCCAGCGCTCTCAGTTCCGGTAGATGTTAAATTAGCTTCAGTATAGACAGTAACTTTTTAGCAATGCACAATTCATGCATGGTTGACTGTTGGTGGTTCCTTGGTTGTCTCAGAAGATTCTAATTAACCATCAATGGGAACCGTTTGGTTAATAGAAACTTTGGTGTACTTAAATATTCCAACAGGACTATGACCCCAAACAGCAATTAAAATATGTTTTTAGAATATAATGGCCCTTAGTTGAACCCTTAAAGTACAATTTTGATCATGTGAATTGGACAAAATCTACAGTAAATTATTAGTTGTACTAATTAATCACAATTAAACATTTGCACTTTCTGAAAAAAAATAGAACAGTTGGAATACATTGTTAAAAGCCCCAAAATGAATGTGATGCACCGTAACAAGTGGACGTGAACTTCTGGCTGGTACATATGTGTCCACAGTTCGAGGACCTTCAAGTGTTTCTGTATACTGGAGCAACACTAAACACGGTATGGTATAAATACTAGAACAAAAGCTCCCAGGTCAGATTCCACATCAAGCATAAGTTTGCCTGGATATAAATGTTTGACTGTCAGATTTTCAGTAACTCGGCTGGAATGAGCGTGTGATGCAGAATAGAAATTGAAGTCAGTCGCAAATGCAAATCAATATAAATTGTGCAGCAGCTGCATAAAAAGTAAGCATTCACATGTATAAAATCCATGACCTAGTTAGTAGGATTTTTTATGATGAAAATATTGCCTGACAGGATCTCATTGATAGCCTAATGATTTTTTTGTCGTATGTGAAGTGCACAGGGAAAACCTGCTAATGGAGGAATGTATTTTTGTTCCAGGTTCACAACATCCAGGAACTATTCAGCAGTCAGCTAGTTTGATGTATTATTTTCCGCAAATTGCTGAGGCTGCTGCATCAAAACAAAAGTGATTAGTATATTCGCATCTGTCCTCTTCACTTATCTGCATTTTTAATTTTTGCAACGTCATGCAAACTCCAGAGGCCTGCAGAGGCTCCAAAAAAAAAAAAAAAAAAAACCCGCCAACTGGAGCTGCAACACTCGGTTACACTGACATCTGTCTGGAAAATGCTCCATTTCAATTGGAGATAATTTACCATGAGATATGCATAAGTGGGACGCCCGGAGAACCTTCTGCAGTTATGTTTTGTCTTGATAAAACCGCTGAAGTAATTGGATTGTTTGATGCACTAACGTAGCCCTAATCCACTGTGTCAAAGTTTGCAGAAAAACATTAAGACACACTCATCAATTGTAATTTTTTTGGGGGCGTATTTAGACATGAAGCTTCCTAAGCTACTTGTTTTTTTTAACTGCTTGTGTTACTTAAATAATTTGCAAACATATTCTTCTTTTTAGCAGATAATCCTTCTCATTATTTGTATTAGAAATTTAACTTTCAGTTTTTTCTTTGAAGTGGATTTTTTTATGTCAATGGAGGAACCCCAAAACCTGCAGAAAAAGTTCATCTCTTGCTTCAGAAACTTAGTGCTTTGCTTTGACGGTCTTAACATTGAATAACTAATGTTCCAGCAACCTTATGCACATTTCCCTGCTACACAAATTGTCTGGCCACAGGATAGGACAGGTCATTTGACTTAGTAACAAAGGGAACCCCAGCAGCCAGTACGTTCTGCCTTTCACTTTGACCGCCATTGTGTGCCGGGTGAAAAACGTGTTTGACATTGCTTGGCAAAACGTATTTATTTTACCACCATAATAATGTGCACAACCTAGAGCACAGTTTGCAGGTTATGCATACAAAAATAGGTTGTAACTTTTTAAAAGCTGACACTGTAGCTAAACGGCATGCTGTCTTCACACTATGGGAATGCTTGGTTAGGGACTCCAGCATCCATCGTTCAAAAATGTCTTTTTATAAACCCTGAGCCGATCTGGTCCAGAGATGACTAGCTTTAATGCCTCTAATGGATGAAATGATACTTCAGTAACAGACGTCTGAAATAAACGATCAGACTGCTACTGCCTTTTGCAGAAGCAGAATTGTAATAAATGCTGTCTGCAGAGATACTGAAATGAGTCGGACCAAGCTTCTGTCATTCGGCTGCATTCACTCTGAAACTATAATATTTCACTTCTGGACATTTGTCTATTGGCCCCATTTTTCCGACTTTTGCTTCTCCATAAGGGCAAACATGTTTGCCTGCAAGGACAGACAACAACAACCCCATGAACCAGCCTGCTACAACTGATTTCAGCCTCTCTCTGATTTTTTTTTCTCTCCATCTTTTCCCTCTTTTTGCCCTTTCCATCCTTCTCCATCTGTCTGGGCTGGCAGATAGGAGTGGATGTTATCCATCAAAACATGTAGTTAAGTTAGCCATTCTGCGCTGTGAATGCTACCATGTTTTTTTTTTTTTTTTTCCCCCACTGTTGAACACTGCCTCTTGGCTTCCAATGTGCTTTAAATTTGGATCTGTATATTCATGCTTGAAGAAGCCAAAAGCCACTACAGGGAGTCGTTCCTTCCCAGCAACCCTTTCCTTTGGCTGGCGATAACTTCAGTGAAGGATGTGGGTAAAAGGAAGGAATCAGGTTTAAAAGGCACGCCTCCACCAACTGTGCCTCCATGTGTTTTCCTCTCTGTGGCACTACTAACATTGGCAGTTTGACACTCTTGCAGCAGAAACTGACACAAGCCAGTTCACGCAAATTAGCCATTTTTAATTTCCTGCTGTGTGACCCCTTTTTGTTTCTCCTTGTTTTTACAAGCGCCTGCTAAAATTTTCAAGCAAAAACAAAAAGGGGGGGGCGAGGGGGGAATAAAACTTCACTATTGCCAAGAGGGAAGGTTGGGGGGGGGAAATGTGTTTTTTATTGTTAGTTTTACTGTAATCTTTAGATTGATCTCCTGCCAAGGCAAAATATGTGTTTGATTGATTTGAGTTTCCACAGGGTTTTTATGCACTGATCAAAAGCACTGCCTCAGAGATATAATTCTAGGAGAGTGGGCAGTTAAGTATTTATTTGTGACAGTCACAGATGAACTAAAGAATAAAGGCAGCGGGTAGATGAAAAGGCAAGTGCAGGCTGCACAGGAAGACACTTTGTTGTAACTCCCCAGATTGTGCATTAGCTAAATAACTCTTTTGTAAGTCTTTGAAACAAAAGCAGCCAAAGGAGACTTTGAAAGCCACTAATACACTAAAATGAAAGACCAAGCAAACAAAATAACCAATTTTGGCTTTACTCTAATGCATCATCAAACTTTTTTGTTTCAGAGCACCCATTCGGACAAAATCCTACCTAGCAAAATACAAGGGTAAGATTTTGACACATTGAAGGAAAAGCTATAAAATCACATGCAATAAAAAATTTAAGAGAACTTTTAATTTCTGCTGATTTGACCATTTGCATGTACAGTTCAGACCAGATATTAAAAACACCAAATCTTCTTCTCACTGTCTGTCAGTAAATCAGACTTTTAATATTTTAGGCCTGTTAGGATTAGCAAACCGTTTCTATTTCCAAATGGCAGACTAATGAGAGAGAGCGAGAGACTTTTCAAATTATTATTATAAATTCTTACTATTACTTACTCTGAAGTTTGACGTTTACATACATTATGATTATTATGCCCTTATGCAAAAGCAAATGATCATTTGTACATTTAGTTATTTGGAAGCATAAATAAACTCCAGGCATCACACCATTCAGCAAGAAGAAAGACTCGGTGTCCCTGAAAACAAATGTGTAAGAAGTCAATTACTGCAAAGGCAATAAAAACAACAAAAACATCTACATGAACTCCAGGACGGAGACCCAAATATCTGAAGACATGTCTTGTGGTTTGATCAAATTTGTTTGATCAAATCCAGTGTTTGGTGAAAATGACCACTTGTCGCATTTGGAGGAAAACGAGAAAGCTTGCATTCCTGAAAACACCATCTCAACTGTGAAGCACAGAGGTGGCAGCATCATGTTGTGTTGATGATGTGCTGGACGACGGATTAGTTCACAGCACACATTGGATGCTATCATGAGGAAAGAATCATATTGAAATTATCGATTCAACGTCTAAAGACATCAGCCAGGAAGTTAAGCTGGAGTCACCATAAAATACTCTGAAATACTTGAACACTGGAAGATTTCACAAATGAATATTTGTTGGGTTAACACTGAGTTTCAATTGCAGCTTTTATGTGTCCTTACCTCTTAACTTTCTCTAGAGTAGTTGGCTGTGGGTGGATATTTTTTCACTGAAGGATTCCTGTTTGTGTCATCTATACAGCATCATTAACTGCGGTGTCATAATTATACCTCAAAATCTGCCGTTTCCAGCATCCCTTCTCTCAACCCACATGAAGTGCCGGCAGTCTCCCTCTTGAGAAACAGCAACCCATCTTTTTACTCAATAACGTTATGTGAGAAAAAAAAAAAAAAAATTGATTTAGAGCAGAAGGGCTTGCTTTTCAAAAAGAGGATTGATAAACTAACTTTTCCCTCCGAGCTTCCTATCGGGCGCTTAGAGACACAGAAGCAATGCTGGGAATTGAAGGGGAAGTCGAATCGATCCTTGAATGAAATTGAATGGCCTGAAAATCAAGCCGTTGGGGCTGCTGTCTCCCTCGAGGCCACGGGCTTCCCACACTCTTCTGCCTCGCATGAACATCCTGCTGATTCAAAAGAATGCATACATCAAAGTGGGTCAAACCACTCGGGGGGATAAGAGCCAGAGAAATTAACAGATCAATCACAGAGGCAGGGAGTTCTCTGTTGCCTGATGCCGCGTCAATCCGTCAGGCACACCGATTAAGTAGTAATATACGGATGCATCTGCAGTGACATATTTTAGTGATGTAAATAAGTCAGTGGAGCTCGGGGAAAATTAATGACCCACTTTGGGTTTCTTTAATTTCCATATGTCCTCTTTTCTGATGTTGAGCACATGGCTGTGAGGAGAACTATTAGTGGGGAAGGAAAAAAAGTTGAGCGAAGCCGACTTCAGCAGCTTGTTAAATAACATAAACTCAAACTGAAGTTTCTGGTAACCACTGAGAGAGAAGAGGTGGAGAGAGGAGCGGTGTTATTGATGAGAGATTTGGAAAATAAAAATGACTCGTGTCAGTAAATTATTTTCTGCACTTTTCACGCCAGAGTAAGATCGCAACCTTGGAGAACAGTAAAAATATTTTAGCACTTTATAAGAATCAAAATTGCCCTACAAACCTCAAAAGCTGCAAAATGTTAATGTATTTTATTGTTTTAACCCAGTTTAACAAAGCATTTCAGAGAACTGATCATGGGAATGCTTATCACTGATCTATATCGTCTGTTTTTGTAATAAAACTCTTTGAACAACTTCTGAAAGGAAAACATTTTGTATCTGTGGTGATTTATTTTCAACCACAAAAGGCAAGAAAAGGAGGTATAATTTCTGTTTGTGTAAATACCCATGAACAGTGTACAGTTAAAAAAAAAAAAAAACCTGCAGGCTTTTTTTTTTATCCTATCAGCTAACTCTGCACTCTTCCATGTCAACTAAGTAATTTTAAAAAAAATCATAGCTGTTTTTAAACTACCTCGCCGGTGCAGTGGTGTCTTGTGTTAAAGTTTTTTTTTAAATTTAAACTGGCAGTGTTTGTTTCAGAATTATATAAATTAAATATAGGTCAACTGCAGGTAGGTAAATGCAGGCTAAATATTGAATACAGCTTACTCTCAAAGAGGTTGCACTTACTGTTGACTTATCATGTGTATTTTAGTACATTTTGTCAGTATGAATACGGTTGTATTTCTATATATTTTTCCCCCTGTTTTACTAAGTTTTTCTGTCTTCTGCTGTACGATATTGTGTTGTACGACCTCTGAAAATAGTCTCCAGCCCCACTATGAAACTAGCATTGTTCCAAAGCACACTGGTTACTTTCCCAGAATGGAAATTATGCATTTACAGAATTTACAAATGCTAACTTGTAGAAGTTAGCATTTACCTTGTCTTGAACATACTCTACCAATGAGTTTGCCTGATCCTGCAAAGTGATTGAATAAATTTTACAGGTTATTTTCAGAACTTGAAAAGTGTTAGTGGTTACGATTCTGGAACTTTCTGGATTACCTTCTCTGAACTTACAGGCTACTTTATAAATTACAGAGCACTTATTGGAGTTTACCTGTTTCTTCCCTGAAACTTACAGGGCTCTCTCCGAGAACTTTCAGGTTGCGCTTTCTTACTTAAAACTAGTGGTTTCCTTCTTGCACTCATCAGTCTTTTCAAAGAGCACATATTCTTAAGTGACTTGTAATCAGGAACTTTCCTGCATCTGACAGGTTACATTGTTGACTTGTTGACCTGCAGGTCATTTGGGGATTGGACTCTACCGAGGTAACTTGTAATCTGGTGCGTTCCATATACTCATGCATTTTTTTCTGACAGTGGAATTACGTTGTGTATTTAGAGTTGTATATTGTGCTTGCAAAGATATTTCATTCAGGGACTATGTTCTACTTTGAAATTAAGCATTTATGAACTTAGATACTTTCCAGTATCCTGCAAGTCACTGCAAAATAACCTGTAAGTTGAGAAATGTTACATTTTAGTGTGTTTAGTTGTGTAGTAACCAATATCGTGTTTTAATTGGCTTCATGCAGCATGTTTTTTTTGTTGTTGTTTGTTTTGCACTGAATACTATCCCAGTACTTTGAATGTTGCTAAACTTGAACAGTGTTCCCTCTTAGAAATTTACATTTTGCATGTAAAGTTTAAAAACATGTCAAGTTCCCCTAAAAGGAAGCTCAACTTCAGATTAACTCCTCTTGATCTCCGATGACTGACTCTTGCGAAAACATTTCAAGGAGGGATAAAAGGCTTCTTTGCTTACGTTCATCCTGCTGGCACTCGGCATATGTAATGTGTCTAGAAAATGGCAATGCACAGCAAAAAGATAAGAAGAAATCTTCTTTTATATTAACAATCAATGATTTAATAAGCAGAGGCCAGTGTATAAATCTTGTACATACATGTATCAACTTTTTGCTGCGTGAAATTACATTCTACTCCAAGAATTGCATAATCCTCCGAGGTAAAGCCTTTACTCTTCTTTTCTGTAAAAAGGAAAGATGTTGGCTGAAAGAAAGTAGAAGGGAGAAAATTAAAGGAACAAAATCAATGGAGATAAATAGATTTTTCAGGGAAGTATGCTTTCAATTTTTTCACAGTGAAGCTCCTATCCTTCTTCATTGACGTGCTTTTTGTCTTGTGCAGTGCCCTTTTCTCATTTTCCTCTTCATCTTGCAAAGTACTGCAACATACCTTTATCTTTCCCTAACTTAAAAAAAAATACAGATTTTTTCCCCTGTTATGTAGTCACCTTTAGTGAACTGTTTTAGTTCTGCTTTTGGAGGACTTTGAAGACACCTTGAAGCGCTTTTTTATATTGACTGTCAAACTAACATCGTGCATGTGTGTTCTGTGGCTTGCAGTAAATAGAAATTGCACTTTCTTGCACCAGTAGTACACATGATACAATATAATATTATTTACTTTGTAGCAGCACTTCAGTTTCATTTCTCCCAAACCGACCTCGTTCTGTTTCTCACACACACACTTCCCTCAGTATTCCTGATCAACCCTCGTGCTTTCTGAATCCATCCCACATTCATTCTCAATTGACCAACACAGGCAGCTACATCTCAAGCTGCACCTCAACGATTTGTTCCCTCCTTTCTCTCGCCTTCTCTTCTGTTTCTCTATCTGGCCCGCTCTCAGTATGTCCGTCACGTCTGAAAGTGCCGTCTCATAAGTTCAATCGATAGTGCAGTCAGGTCTCTAGAACCTGGACTGCTTTGTGGACAGAATTCCGACTTGCCTCTTTCTCCAACCCCGCCGCCCCCTTCAAGACCCAAAAATACTGCAGCCCCAGCACTCCACGGATCAGAGAGCAGCCTGGTTAAAAGGACAAAGCAAATCCAACCACATCACTTTGTCTGTTTGGAAAAATTAAATAAAAACAACTGTCACTTCTGACAACAAGAAAAACACCGAAAACTTCAAATGCAAATATTCCTACTTACTCCTTTTATCTGGCAAGCGCATTGAACAGAACAACAAAGATGATGTGAAATCTATCCCACACCAAGATCTATCTACTCCACTCAATGGTCGTTCTTTGTATCACACTATAATATGGCACTGGCAAAATGGTCCATTAGGGAACCATAGTGCTGTGAAAAAACTCATTGGCTTTGTGTTCAGGCTGTTTCTACAAAGGAACTATCTTTATCACAGTTCACAATGGATCTGAATTAACTTCCTTATCTAAAACTTTTTAGATCACCATCTAGGGAGGCTTCAGGCTCGCCAAAAAGAAAGTTTTTCTTTTATCGCTGATAAGTTTTTTTCCTGGGTGTTGCTAGGTATTATATAGAATGGGCTTAAGGAAACCTCAGGGAGTTTTTGTGATGCAAGATGAAATGCATTTTGGAAATGGGCCCAGCAACAGGAAGATAAGTAAGTCCCCAGTGTTCAGAAACATCAATACTTTATAAACATTTTCTGAAACATGGTGTGCTAAAGATTCAATTCATTACATATTTATTTAGATTTTCATTTTAAGCAGCCACAGGTTCCTCTAATCATTGGAACTGGTTGAATAAGGTGCCCGGATTAACAGCTACTCACAAAGATGATCAACTTCTGAATCATACGTTTTTCAAATGCTGCTTTTTTAAACATAAACTAAGAAGTAAACCCACTGTAGTTCCATCGCTTGTGTTGTTCTCACGTAATTGGACATATGCATATTCAGTATTTAGTTCAGTCATGCTAAAAATGAAGGTATTTAAAATACTTTTAAAATCCTCTGTTAAATACTAGAAATATTTTAAGGTGAGAAACTACCACACCTCCACATTCATTCCCACTTGATTTTGCTGAAATAACACACAGTCACATCATGTCAGGTGTACATGATTAGGACATTGCTAGTCCACCTTTTAAAGGAGGTTTGCCCTTTTAAACTAAGACATTTAATGTGGTGCTCTTGACTGCTGAAGTGAATGTAAAATCCCTGGTGAGATTTAGAGATTTAGGGTGCATTCACACCAACCCTGTTTAGTCTGCATTAATTGAACTCTAGTTTATTTCGAAAGTCCAATTCATTTGTGGAGATGTAAATGTGTAAATCAACTCTGATGTGGACCAGAAAAAGAAACTCTGGTCCGTCTACAAGCCAAGTCATGACTCGGTTGAAGTGGACTCTGGTGTGGTTTGAATTTATGTACGAATGCCAAGCGGAACTATAGTACAGGGAATTCTGGGTAAATACAACCGAGGCAAACGCACATGTCTAGCACATGCAGGAGAAATGACTTCTAGCCAGCCCTGGATTGAAGAGTGTTTGTTTGACACATTTTTCTGAAGACAAAAATGAAATCATACAACCGAAAAGATCTGACTCCAATTTGGTTTTGTTTACATTTTGTGAAGAAGGAAGTTGCACTCATCATCTTGATCAGATATTTTTGTCTTGTTCCCTTGTTGCGGCGGTGCCACCACAGACGAAAGAGGTAAACAAGCCGTTCGAAGGTTTTTGTTTGCTTGACACAATGCAGTCTGAAAGCAAACTTGCACCAGCTACCGAAAATGTAACAAAAGTTGCAATTTTGTTCCCCTATCGAACAAAGTTAAACACCTGAAAGTCTACCAGACTATCAAGTGTGAAAACAGCCTTAAGAGGCAGCTGGAGGCCTTCAGAGAGAAGGTTAGTAGAGCATACGAGTCTGAAATCAACCATTTTCAATGAACAGAAAATAGTCTTCAAGTGGATGCATAGACAGCATCGCGCAGGAGTGTCTTTGTTACTGCTGATCCAAAAGCCAGAACGAGACTGCATAAGTTTACCTTTCATGGGACGAGAGCAGGGAGGAAGGCTTTGCTCTCCAAGAAAAAGATGAAAGTGTAATGATTTTCTTGGACATGTGAATGCCTCCGAAAGGGAGGTGTGATTCAGAGAGGGACTCATTCTGCAGTTAATACTTGTACATCTGGTCAGAATGTAATAATTGGACACCAGAACAGAGGACATATTGGACATGAACCTTAAATGCAGCACTGTGGGAAATGTAAAAATAAGTTTTCAAGCTTATCCTCATAAGCTTGAAAACACATTTTTGTTTAAATCTGTGGTTTTAAAACGTAGACGAGGTGTACTTGATATGCATAAATCTCTTGAATATTTACTTCTAAATACAAAATATCTAATGCTAGTGTATAATTTTTTACACCTGGTTGTATATATTACAAGCTCATAATTGTATTTAGCAATAGTGAAGGGAAGTTTTGTTTATCTTGAAAAAAACAAAAAAACAATCCATGTTGAGTCATCTGTGTGCAAAAAGAAAATTAATTTGCTGAATTTTCTTTTTGCACCCACTTGTCATCCTCCCACAATTTTTTTTACAAACACTTCATTCAAAATGCATAGTCAGGTACAAGTAGTCCACTTGAAAAATAAAGTTAACTAACATCTAAAAAAAACATTGAAAGCCCTTCAGAAAGCCTGAAGGAATGCCGATCATGACCACTTTAAAATATGACCAGAAGCTCTTGCTCAAGTGAAAACAGGGGTGAAATTAAAACTTTTGCACCGCACAGCCGGTCCGTTTATGGTCGTTTTAAATAATTCATACTCATGTGTCATTAGGAACAGAAACAAAGTTTGTTTTCTCGGCTTGTGTTTGCACTCGCACTGCGGTCTGTCATGTAATGCTGTGCTAATTGGAGCTGTTAAATTATGTAAGACCGTGTGTTTCCCATGGAGGAATGTTACTCTGCCTTCCTCTGATCCCCACCGCATCCTTATAATGATCCTAAATCTCTACATACAACGAGGAAGCATCATGGTGCATATAGTGCTCTTCGTTGTATATTTAGTTTTATTTATCTACCTACAAATGCTAGATAAGTGTTTACTCACCCCCCTGAACTCCCCACAACAAATAGTCCAATAAAAGTCACAGAAACAATACACTACAACAGTGCCAGCAGAGATGCTTTCATGCAAAGAAACATCTGCCAATAAAAACGCAAATTTTCTGATGTTTTATGAATATCTCCTCGCTAAGGAACCAGCTAGGAGAGAATGTACTGGAGCATATCGGTCTGTCCTGTCAAACATTTATCCTTCCAGTGTAATGTACCTCATCTGCCATTCAGCTCCACTGGAGCCCCCCGCTAATGTATTATTAAATATATTTTGTTTCAACTATAAATCTCACATAAAACTCCAGTTGAGCTCTCGGGGTCACTTGGCACACATAGGCAGAGGGGGGAAAAAAAAAATCTGCTTTTGACAGGAGTCTGCAAATTTGACTCTCTCAAAGTGAAGAGCGCATTCATGGAGAGGCTCGTTCTGCAATATGTGGTTGAACATTTGGTCAGTTTTAAGTTGCGCAAACTTCCCTGCTGGTTTAGTTCTGTTGCTTTTGGTATGAGCAGAACCTGTAATCATAAGAGGTAAAACCACCAGAACGGGACCTGATCTCTATTCATTCTCACTTCCCTACACTGTGTGGTCAGATGTCCGTAAACCCCACAGAGACACATGTGACAGGGTGCTAAAGGTTTGTAGATTAAATGTATAAAGTATTTTATTTTCTGGATCTTTCCTCCAATCTGCTGAGTTTTCGTCTCTCTCTGGTCTCGAATACGAGGTTTTGAACAAAGTTCAACAAAGAACTTTTGAACAAAGTTAGTACGTTTGAGAATTAGGGAAAAAAGGTCTTGAGATATCATTTTTGTGGAGCTCTTCTTTTTTTGTTAGATTTATTTAACAGATCCGCTAAATAAACAAAGATTTACTGGTTTTAAGTTAATTCATTCGTTCTCATTTCAGCAGCATTTTTGTCCCTTGTGCCTGGAAACAAGTCAAAGTAAAATGCAGTGCTTTGCTTCACCATTTCATTCAGTTGCTTTTTTTTAACTATCTCAACATATCTTTGCTCAGTGTATTTGCAGAGCAATACTTGCAGGTGAGTTGGTTTCTGGTTCTTAGGCCATTTTTTTTTTTTTTAAAGATCATCACATGGCGGCACACCACAGTCTCAAAACTTTTATGATTTTGATTTAAGATCTGGGCAAAAAAAAAAAATAGTGCAACAGTTTTACCCATCCAGCCATCGTCCATCCATCTATCCATACGTACAGGAATGTTTTGTATATTATTGCCTAAAGTGGCTGACAACTGTGTCAAATGTTCTTTCAACCTCATGAGGTTGAAGGAACATTCTCACATCTGCTCTTATCATCTTTACTGCTTTAAAGTTGTACAAGATGAAGTTATTGCACCAATTCCTCGCACGTTCTCCAGAAAGTGTTCAAAGTGTGTCACAATGTTGCGTGCCAAAGAGAAACCCTCAAGTCGAGTTCTCCAACTTTTGTGTCGAAGCTGTAAAATCCACTTGACTTTTCTTGTTTGACAGAAAGTGTCTACACAGCAAGCGTGCGACTATTTATTCACACTCATGATCACGGTCCTCGCAAATGCTCTGATGAGCAGAGGAGGTCGGCCTTGGAAGACCACACTCATGCTTGATTAGATGCGTGTCTGAAAGTGTGTGCATGCACGTGTGCGTTTGGGGGAATGCGGCATAAGACGAAGGCTGCATGCTGCCACAATTCTCCCTGGGGAAAGGCATCGAGAAGAGGCTCCTTAACTATCAGGGCGGACAGAGTCAGCACACTGTTAGCAGATGCTGATTGGCTCCCTCCGTTTCTACCGTCGTCCCAGCCCGCTGCTGACCTGGGGCATTGATTTAATCACTCCTGCTGTGGCGCTGTGGCACAGAGAGTCACTCAACTTCCACTGTACATGATCCTCTTCACCTCCACCCCTCACACTCATTAACTCTTCTGCCCTCTGTCTTCATTCCACAGGTATGCACATGCAATATGAGTCCATATACATATACAGTGGAAGCTCCCCGTGTGCACGTGAAGCACAGCTGGCCACCCATGTAGCGTAAAGCAGCTTTGGATTTGCCTGACCAAATAAATAACTGTGAGTGAGAGTAGCTGCCCACATACACAGCTGGAGTGTGTAGAGGTTTGTGTGTTTAAGTAGGTTTATCTGAGTCGGAGAGAAATATATATTTCTCCCCGTTCTTTTATCACAGTGCAGAAGTATGAGAGAAAATCCTCCCTAAGGAGAAGATTGTGGTTTGGATGTGAGGAGATGAATGTTCCCAGTGAATGTCCTGACAAGTTTCATAGCATGTCTCAGACTGTGTGTCCTGGCTGTGTAATGACCAGCCATTACCCTTCCGATTTTTCACCCGGAGCTCACGCCAGGCTCTTCCTTAAGCACTTAGTGGGAGCGGACTCAGCAGCTGTGATGTGGATGCCTGCTAAACTTCCTTCCTGTGGCATTTTGTTGGTCCCCGTCGTTCTGTGGAACGCTAATAATCCCAGTCTCTCGCTTTCCCTCCCAACAGCAGCAACTGTGTGCTGCGCAGAACACTGAGGCTGGTTTTAAAAGCAATGTTTTGATGGCGGTTTCTGACTCAGGATAGAGAAACTGTTCTTGTTGTGATTTCAGGTGGATTTTCTTCCACATTATAAGGCAATAAATAAATCACAATGTTGAATTGAATTGCGCAGAAATCCAGTTCAATTTATCTGTTAACTCGACGTCATGTATGCAGAGAAAATATTACGGCTACATATAATTCCAATAATGAAAAATAGTTTATAGAAAATGCCCTGAAGGCATATACAGTGTGATTGCATAGGGAAATTACTTTTAGCAGGGTTTTTTTTTTTTTTTTTTAATATTTGAACTCATAACTTGGAACTGCGTTCATTCGAGTACGTTTCATAGTAAGTTACACTTTTCCACTGTACATAAAGTTGATGAGTTTTGCCCTAAAATGCTCACATTTTACAATAATTTATATTCTTTTCTGGAATATTACTATATTAAAAAATATATCCTTACTGCTTACAATGTTTTCCTGTGATTTAACGGTGATGCACAAACAGCAATTATTAAGCAAAAGAACTGACTATACTAGTTTTAATTTGTTTCATTCTGTGTGATCCACACAGGATTAAAACAAAATATGCATTCAAATATATGAAATGATATCCGTCAGATTTCTGTTCAGGATCATTCATGTCTCTACCAATTGTGTTAGAATTTGCACTGTCTTGTTTTTAATTTGAGGTGAAGTTGAATCATTTCCAAGTAGTCATCCTTCTATAATATCAATTCTCTGCCTCACAAAGTGTCTTTGTGCCTTTCCTGTAAGTTTTGAGGACATTTTGTGTCTTATGCTAATTAAGCTCTCTTTTCACTGCATATCAGTGTAGTAAAATCTGATAATTAAACATATACTAATTAGTATTTTTATTCATTCATTAATAAAAAAAACAACAAAAAAATAATTCAACCTCATGATAATAAGTAATTGCCCCTAGCCCTGAGAACTAGCAGACCCACATATGGGAGCAATAAATAACATCAAAAGTTTGCAATAACTGGCAATAAGTCTTTATTGTCAGCGGTTTCCCATGGAGGCCATTTTGCCTAGTCTCTTTTCTCATCATTAAGTCTTGAACACTGACCTCAACTGAGGCAAGTTGAAGCCTGCTGTGGTTTAGATGCTGCTTTGTTTTTTTAGCACCTGGTCATCGTGTTGCACATCAGGTAGGATGGAAATCCAACAAAAGAAGCCCTTTGTTAATCTGATCACAACTTCCTGATTGTAGTCGATGGTCTGTGGATGATGTACAGGCTGCAGGACAGGTGTCCTGATGTGGATCATGTTCGATTTTTCTGCTCCCTTTCAGATCTTTGTTCTATTGTATAAGCTGAGTGAAAGAACGACAGGCTGAAATTTACAACCCAGATACACGATACCGTGACATTTTGTAGGATCCGTGCTTACACCTAAACTTTCTCTGCATTTCCTTTACCACAGGCAGAAGATTGTCGGCCCAGTGCCTGAAGTCATCCGTCCGGTGCAGCGGTTTCTAAAATTACACTTCCTTGCACTGATGTTGGTTTGTGTATGAGACGTATGCTTCAGATCTCCCTCTTCTTGTGTCTGGGATAAACCTTCAAGGAGATGCTTGACAGTGATGTGGGGGGGTGGTGGGGGTGGGGTGTCTGTTCCTCTCTGCCTGCAGACAAGGAGTTTCAAAAGCCTGTCATCTCCAATTTGCCTTGACCATCCGCTCTGAATGACATTTCAGTCACTGAAAAATTACAGCCTAGAACCCCTTTTTTATTGACTTCCTCTGCTTCTTTCAGGACACCGATTTGCCTCATTTTAGACCCTCAGTCTGATGTTTAAATTCAGCATTCACTTCGGCCGTCTCGGTAACTGACATTTCTTGATTTGCCTGATGAGTCCTAACAAGTCTGATGCAAGGCCTAATCAGGTGATAACGGTCTGAGAGTGTTGCGAGGAGCTAATAGCTGGGTGGGAAATGCAGCAGGAATATTTAAACTTCATTACTTAAGAGACAACGGGGAATTTCCAGATTTTTTTTTGGGGGGGGGGGGGGGCTCTTAGGTGGACACCGATAAAGCAGCAAAGCAAATAACAAATCATCAGATATGGGGGCGGGTTGTATTTGGATGCAAATGAGTATCATGTCCTCAAAGACTATGTGTTTGAGGAAATGGGCAAGCATAAAGGTTTCAGTGAGCTAGAAAAGATTTGAATTGTGATAGGTGATTTGGGTTGGAGAACATCCAGAATCGCAACTCTAGAGATGTTTTCACAGAATTAATATTAAAAGTAGTCCTAAAGAAGGAACAGTGGTAAATCAACAGCAGCATTGTGGCTCTGTGATTCATCTGGGAAGTGAGGGCTGGCTCCTGTGGTTCAGACCAACCGATGAGCTTCTGTAGCTCAAATTTGAAGCAGGTAATGCTGGTTCTGAAAGTAAATGGCAATGATAGACTATGGAGTACTAGGAAAAGGTGGCCGGTCTAATGAAAAGCGGTTTATTTTACTGCTTTTCATTAGAAAAGCGGTGTGTAGTGAGCATTGTTTACATGGAAAACACCATTTTTTTGGGACATTTCTGACACATTAATGCCTCAGGTCATGTACAGTGTTTGTAAAGGACGGATCCTGATCAGTCTTCTCTTGGAGCAGAAAGCCGTCAGGCAAACAAGAAAGTTTTACCTCCAAATTTTCATCATGCCGGTCCAACCAAGTCCCACTTCCCAGCCTGCAGGTCTTCAAGGATTGCAGAATCCCTTAGCCCATATTCGGCGATCTTAGTAGGTTCATACCTTGCTGTGTTGCTTACACAGCAAAAACGGACAAATATACTATTTGGCAAGAGGTCATGAAGAGAAAAGAGAATTTAAAGCCAATCAGCACTAAAATATCACAATATGGGGCTAGCAGCTGTAATGTTGTCTTTTAGAAACCAGGCTTCTTATTAAAAAAAAAAAAAAAAAAAAACTTCTCATGCAAAGTAGAGAAATCACCTTTAAAACTTTTATGCATAAATAATGCATGGACTCTATATGCACATTTCTATAATGCAACTACAGTTGCCACATTCACCATTACCGTTATCATTATCTTCCACAAACTATCCTATAATAGGCCCTGTAAGTCTGTTGTTGTCTGCTGCCCGGCCATGAATGTGTGGGTGTAAATGATAGCTGGATTATGCAGATAATGCTGACAGCTGGACGTGTCTTCAGTATCAACTGAGTGAGGACTGCCATGAGACCTCTCTCTTTCTCTCTCCGTCTCCGTGCTTTCTTTGTCTCCCTGTCTGCTAGCTCCCCTCAGCATCTGATCGCCGTTGCTAGCCGTGAACTTGGCCTGAATACGACATGTGTGTGCGAGCACAAATGACACATTTACCAAGCCAGTTTCGCTTTGCTGATGCTTTTAGGCCCCGTCGCATTCTTTTTATTCCACCGCCAGCGCTGTTGGAAAAAGGATTTCTGCCTCCTATCAGCAAGACTCTTTGGTTATGCCCACAAGCGGCTAAATACCATTTGGGTGAGAGCAGCTTTCTGCCTGGGCCATGAAACAACCTCAAAGACGCTTTGCGGGTCTAAGCTAAGCTGAAACTGCGCTTTAAATGTAGTCAAAAGCCCTTCTGCATTCAGAAACCTTCACATTTATCTGCGTGTGAAGATAAATATTTTGAACACATCAGAATTCAAAATGGCATGAATAACCTACTGTTGTACTGGTATAAAAAAAAAGTTTTCATCCACCCTATTAATCTATATTTATTGTGTTTGGCTGACATGAGATATTATGTTGTTTTTTTTCTTGTCTATTTCTCCGGCTGTTTAAATGCTCCATCTTCACCCTGACCTTGTGTTATTCTGCAGTTTATTGATCTGCTGATGAAATTTACTGACTTATTTTGCTGGAAAAGCCTAACGGCAGCAGAAATTAGGCTCAGTGATAGCAGAGACATAATGTGCAAAACAAAATACAACTTATCCATTCAAACAAAGACTTCTCATGAACCGTAAGTCATCCACAGCCACAATCAATCAATAAAATGGTCCTGAGTGACTGGAGCAAAACAGATGTCAGTTATAATCTCCTGCAGAACCTTACAAAGAATTTGCTGGTTTAATTAAAAGAGACTGTTGTTGATATATTTAAGTGCTTTCTGACTACAAAAGTGCTATTTGCAGCTGAACTCTGAAAATGACGGGCCTTTTCGGGCCGTGGCTGTTTGCTGCACCTTATCCACAGATTGGGCATCAGTAATTCACCACGACAGGCAGCCTTATTATCTCACCCAGAAACCAGAGCAACCAGTTCCCTGATGCTGCACTTTTGTCCCACGTTAACCCCCGACAGCCTCGGTGACAGGTGTGTGAGGCAGCTGTGGCCAAACTTGGTTTGCATGCAACTCAGAACGCACTGCACATGATGCCTGGTCGTCTTGTCTGTGCACGGATGAAAATAGCTCAGGGATCATTACCAAGACCTGTCAGGTTGCACAGTCTGATGTGAACGCAGTAGGACAGAGAATGAATGTCTTCTGCATTGGTTTATGTTAATTGGACAGCTCCGTTAATGGATTCACTATAATTGTTTCTGTTTGGGAGTTTTTATTATGCAGGATGTTTGTTGTTTAAAGCAGCAATTCTGAGGTACAATGCAGCACTAACTTGAAGAGCGTTTCCTTTAAAAGGCCGTGGTCAGTAATCGTTTATCTTCTTTGAGTTGCGAGATGCAGTAATATAACAATGTTTAGTGTAAAAATCATTTCACAGAAAATACTGCTGTCTGTTTCTCTTCATAAAGGATACGATCGAAAGCACAACAATATGCCTAATGACTTGATGATGTAATGTAAGATGTTATTTTAACAAGGAGCCTGACAGTAACGTTAATAATCTTTTTCTTTTTTTTTTCTTTTTTTTTTTTTTTGTGAAGTCAACTCACAGAAACTAAACAGCCAGAAAGGAAACTCTAGATGTATGGGTCCGTCTGACGTTCCAACCTCTACGTGAGACGCAGAGGTTGGACTCGGATCACGTGAGGAGTTTTGTCATTCCTCTGCAGGTTTTCTGCACACGTCCCACTAGGAAGGGACACCAGGACAGACTCCCAATAGCTGGACGGCTGCTTTTCCCACAGAGCCACAAATCAAACACACAGCGTAAAAAAGAGAGCTTAAACAAGGAAGTGTACACTTGTTTGTTTTATCGATCTATAGTTTTTTCAATAAACCATCAACAGGATATCGTCTCTCTTCTAAACAACATTGATCCTCAGCATCTCGGCGAAGAGCAGGCAAACTCTCTTTAACATCCAATGAGCTGCACTTCTCCAGTTTTTTACACACCCAGGGATGAGACATCAGTGTCTGATGGCCTCCCTGCTGAGCTGCAAACCTGCCTGTGCTGCTGCAACAGACAGCTGTTCTAAAACAGCTAGGCTAGTGGCACTTTCGGGCTTTTTATCTGGAACAAATGGCTGCTTTCTTGCAAAAGTCCACAATAATTTTCTTCACTATTCCTAAACACTGAAACTGGTTTTGAATAGCGATGATTACTGGAGGAGATCCTGGTTATGGACTAAAAATGATTAATATAGCTGAAATAACAAGATATATTTGGGGGTTTAAATAGTTGTAGGCAGACATTTATAGAATGGCTGTACAACATTAATGAACATTAAAGGGAAGAAACTTGTTCACAAGTTTGAGTTCATTTAGGATCTCCTGCAATCCAAACATGCATAGAAATACATAACCTCTGGATATAATGTGGGCAGGCCTACTTTAACAAATTGCCCTTCTGCTCGCTGTATTTGAGGTTCTCAACAACCTCCTGGCAGAATATGTGACCACCCTTTTTTGGTAAAAAGATTAAATTTCTGGCATGATGTTTAAAAAGGCCTGAGTAGAATCTTAATGTTCCACCTTATTTATTCATACAGAAGCCAGTCATGATGCTTGTTTGCATTCATTAGCCTAATAGGACATCATACTTCCTCCCTGATGAAAAAAAAAAAAAACTTACTCCCATAAGTCCATTATTCTTTCCTCTTTGTGCGATGAACCAGACAGTACCACTGACAGCAAAACAGCCCCCACCCCTTGTTGCTGCCACATTTTCTATTGTGTCCTTCAGTGTGAAGTCTTTACTTTGACTTTTCCAAGCAAATTTCTTCTTGTTGTGGTCAGATAGCTCAATGTTTCTCATCTGAACCTGAAACACTTCTCCAGAAGACAACAAGATTCACAATAAAAGGGTTGCTTTGTGGAAACCAGATATCAGGGAGGGCCAAAGATTTGGTGTTTCGTCAGCAGCCTATTTGAACATGTCTTGAAACATGTTTCCCTTTTGGCCCAGTTTATGCATGTCAGTCCAGCTCTACACAGAGGAAGGAATATGATCAAATGCTTTGATAATTGAAATGAGACAGTCTATCGAGTTAAAGAGAGAGGCCTGGTAAGTTAAGAATTACAAAGATGAGAGAAAACATCGTCACTTTGTTTCTGCATATTTAATCGGGCCACATTACATTGGCTCCACAGCAACCTCTGTTACGTTGTTTCTACAAAGTGATGACTGAGACCAGAGCTAACACAGGCAAGAAAGATAGCACTAATGTTCACGGTTTGCTGAAATATTTTCTGACTTATGTCTAAGTGGAAAAAGGAAAGAAAGAAAAATGTCTTCTTTCAACATAGCAGAAGCATTTATCATAAATAAATGATGGCAAAATGTCGCTTCAGGTATTAGAAAACAGCAGAAAAGCTGTACAGCAGAAGGAAGCAGAAATTATCCTAGCGTTTACCTACTGTTTCAGGAGCTTTTCATTCTCTCCAACAGATATTCCTGAAGGTATCCTTTGTGCATCAATTTGCTCTTTTAAACCACTTGAAGTTGCAGGATATAGTAGGTTGCAAACTGTAGAAGGTCTTTATGGTGGATGGGTTTTTTAGTGCAGGCTTTGGGAAGAACCAAAGACTCCAGGACCTCAATGGTAGCCAAATGTATTATTTCAGAGACCAGTTTTGATGTGTGTCATAGATCATTTTCTTCTGTGTTGCACCCAAGTGAGTCAATCTTCCCCTTTTTAGGATTCCGACCACTTGAAATACACCAGTATCTCACACAATGAATCAGTTCCACACCATGATGCTACCACCATCATGGTTTACACTTGAAATGCTCTGAGGGTTAATGGCCTCATCCTGGCTTTTTCAAATATACCTCTTGTTATCAAGTTCTGTTGTTTGTCTTGTCTGACCTCAAGCTCTTTTCTTCAGCAGACATGTAACCTGTTCCTATGGGTATTTCAGGATTTCAGTTCATAGTACTAATTTGGAGCAGAAGCTACTTTTTTAGGTTTAAACTATTAGCAGTCCTACTTGAGTAGCTCTTATTTGCAAGATGCATACTAGAGGACAATATAAGAATGCATAAGAATGGTTGCCTTTTCAAGCTGTAAATGATTGCTAAATTTGCTTTGCACAGGCATGTGGCATTTATTTAGCCTTTTTTTTTTCTTTACAATTTGCAGCAACTCATTGACTATTTGATTCGTAAAATAAGGTCTCTGTATCTGAAGCAAAAGACTTGATATAGATTTTGTCAAGTTTAGAAGCAGGTTAATCTCACTGAACCTTTCTCTGCTCAAAGATGACTGAAGCTTAGGAGAGGATAAAGATACAACCTGTTCTTATGCTGGTGTTTGCCCGCCAACACCGTAAGTGTATAAAGTTTGCAAAGTTCCCTTCTGAAATGTACTGTCAGTACAGAATGTAAGAAAAGTTTCTTTGGTCTATTTCTCCATGCATGTTTGGGTTTATTCTGCACTGCCAACTTCCCTATCTTTTCTCCAGCTCAAATTTATGGTTTTAAAATTTCACTCTTGACTATCTGTTACTGAACAATATCACAGAAGATGATTTGAGAAACCACCCAGACTCTTAAAAAAACATTCAAGCCTAAAGGATTGCTCAAATCAGCATTTTTTATTTTTAGTTTTTATGAACAATGGCTGAAACAACATTTTTGAAAAAGAAAAGCTCAGAACTATAACAAAGCTTTGCTCTTCTATGTGGCTCCAGGCAGCTCTTAAAAAAAAAAGAAAAAAATCTTTCTTCCTGGCATCACTCATCCTATTGTTTTGGTGTCCACACAATATGCTCAGCAATAAACTGCAGATCAACAGCTGCTAGCAGAAAGTAGGATAATGGATCATTTTGAAGCTTAATTTGTGCAAAACAGGAGCTAATTCGACAGAGTATATGAAATTCAATTCGGATGCGGGACAGACTGTCCATATATTGCAGTATTCAAACATTATGCAAGAACACTCGTTTTAGGATAGTGGTGCCTCATAGCTTGTTTTGCAACACTAAACAAGCTATGACGTTGCATACGGATCTCTTTTGCATCCGTATGCAAAAGAGATATAAAATATCTCTTTATTTTCATAAAGAGATATTTATGAAAATATCTCTTTTGCATATTTGTTAAAACTTCTGACGGCATAATATGAGACAGATGATTTATTTAAAAAAAAAATCAATCTATTGTGATCTGCAGAAATGCAACGCCTCTGAACAGAAGCAACCAATCAGAGTCAGGTGGATGGTTGTAGCGCTGTCTTTCATGCTCATGTACACACTGCTCATACCCTGCCCTTTGCTCTATGCTGCACTACAGAAACGTCCCCACAGCACAGCCTGCTGTGAATGCTTGTGATGGTAAGCATGGCCACCGATAATGGCAGATAAACATTAGGTTGTTTCTTTGTCATTAGCACAGGTCCATCAAACGAGCAATCTTGAGCTTGTACGCAGTGTGTGGAGGAGAATGTGAGCAGTGTGTACACCGGTATGATTGACAACGCTGTAACCATCTTCTCTGCTGGGAAGGTTCACCAGTCTTCCATATTTTCTCCGTTTCCAGACTGGGTTTCAATGTGGTTCAGTTTGTAACCATTTTCATAGAAAGGTGTGAATGACATTCGTTCGTTTTGTCTTTGAATTTCTTCCAATGTGAGCAAGACGGCTTGTTTGGAGTGACTTCTATCCTACATCAGGCTGTGAGACATGTTCTGTTCAAGTGGTCCTGTGATTCTACAGACCAGGCAGGTTTCAGAACTAAGTCTCTCTGGTGAAATCTAACCACAACATTTGATTAAATACAATTAATTCATGATTTAACAAGGGTGAGAAGTATGTCATTGTGTAGGGTTGAAATAATTTGAAATCTGTCTTTTGTACTCAATAGGTAATCTTTGTCTGATATTAAAAATGACTTTCAACCGTGACAAGAGCAAAAACAGTGAAAATCTATAACGCAGTAAATCCTTCTGTGCTTTAATATTTCCTGTATAACACCAGTAGACAGATTAATAAAACAAATCCTTCAGTGTTTGCAATACCCTGCTCAGTTTATGGGGAAGTTACATCAGCTCTGTGACTTCAGCTTTTTACACTTAAAAAAAGTTGTCCTTGTTCACTTCATGTCACTGCCATTTTTTATTTCAGTTACGAATGAAGTTGCAGAACTTTTTACAAACCCTTTACAGAAAATCGTTTTTTTTTTCCTTCTGTTTGTTTTTTACTGAAGAATTATTATATTTATGTCTCAGAGACTTCAGAAAAGCTTTATCCCCCCGCCCCCAATCAAGTGAGGATGAATGAAGACATTCCTTAGGCACCCGAATACCAGTCACTTTTGGTACTTTAGAATTTTTTTTTTTTTTTTTTATGTGTCGAAATGCATTTAAACATGTACATTTATAATAAGGTAACACAAATATGTGCAGTGACTGGCTTGGACCTGTAGGCTGTCATGCTGTGGCGTATATCACTAGCAGTATTTTATTGAAAAATTGATGGACTAGATGGTGGATTGCCTTGCCAGAAAATCCGTAGTGAATCATCACTCAGGGCTGCCTAAAGCCCACTGAAACAGCTGGGTGGGTTGTCCCCTCTGTCCACTGCCTGTCAGGGGAAACACTACTAACCACTGAACACCTGTTTCACACAGTAACCAGTCTATGCCCTGAAGGGAAAACAGTTGAGACTAACGTTCCCTTACTGCACGCAGAAACTACCAGGTTCTTGAAAGCTAAGGAGAAGGCATTTGGAGAAAGAAGACTGAATAGCTGGGAAGGGACACCGAGAATTGGGAGCGTGGAGGATTGCTTGCTGCAGAGAAGAGCAGAAATAGATCATGAAATGAGTTAAAGGAAGAATTAGAATTCTGGTGGGAAACCGGTTGGTGATAAATGGGCCTTAAACAAAAGATTAAGCTTACAGATCAGTCGGGGTAAGATAAGGGAATAAAATGGGATCCACTGAAGCTGGAAAACCTGAAAAAAAAAAGTGTCTCCTAGAAAAAGCAGATTTCCTTTGATTAATATATTGGAAAGCTATCCGTCAATGCCACTCTGCGGGAACTTCATTGGAATCAAAGACAAACTGGAACTTACTGGGACCACACATTGGATCAAACATGTCGGAGCAGAGAGAAAATGAAGGTTTCAGCCGAAAAATAAGCATTCTTCCTCCTCTTTTCCTTAAACATTCAGATCCACAGGATGGAATGGTTACAAAATCAATTTTGTCTCTTTTGTACTCTGAACAACACAATTTCCAGCATTGAAAAACACTCTCCGGTTGTATTGCAACAGACTATTTGCAGAATGACTGTTTGCAATCTTCACAAAGTGCAGCTGCTCCGTATCATGTTTTGACACGGGTCGCGGTGCAGAATTTCTGCCTGACACTTGCACTCGGGTGAATAGCGCCAGATTGTGCCACATCAACAGCACTTGGAAAACCTCAGAAAGGCCCCTTCACTGTGAGCACGCGGAATCTGTGTTGAGCTCACTCTCTGCTTACATGGGTGCTATGTGAATAGCCACCCTGATGGTGTTTAGGAGAAACACAATAATGAGGGGGGAACTGGGGCCACAATGGTGGCAACCGTGCCCGCCATGCAGCTCGGGAGGCAGCTTGTAGAACAGCTGCGAACAGTCAGATTGGTGATGAAGAAGAGCAGCGGAGACGCTTCACCTTCTGAGTTTTACAAAGGATTTACACTCCACTGCAGAGCCTGTGGACTCTGCCTATGCTTTGCATCAAAAGACATTCACGCGGTGAAAGGTGGGCCTGGGGAGAGCTGCAGCAGGTTTCCACGTCTAGTCAAGGAAACGCTGCAGCAGGAGTTCACAATGTTGTTGCCATAGTGCTACAGAGAAATTTACTCTAGCCCTGTTTGCACTGCGCTCCTGTTAAATTGAAGAAAGCAAATACAATCTAACTAGTGGAAACTGTGTAGCACGTCTACTTTCACATTTTAAAACTCTCTGTGTGAGATGTTGCTTGCCCTCAATTTATTTGCATTGAAGCCGAATATAAATCAGACAAACTGATTTTTCATCAAATGTAGTTGATTAATTGTTTTCGTCTCACTAGATTCCAACATAGGGAGCACATATCGGAATGCATTTCATTTCCCAGGAAGTCATTGGCAACTGCTGAGATTCTCATTTGCACAATTTCCTGTAATTGCTTTTCTTGTTTTCTTTACATTTTCTATAGCTGCTTAAAGTCCTGTGTGGTCTGCCCCCTTGCATATCCTGACATGTTGTCAGACTATTGGATAGAATACAATAGCTATTCATTCACACGTTTACTCCAATAAGATCAGTTCATGATCTTCAATCTAATTGACAGGCATGTTTGTAGTCTGTTAAAGTAAACTGATTTTCCCATGTAGGCAATTAGAAAACTTTCAAGGTCAACTTGGTGATTTTAGATGGCGAGTCAGGAGGTGACAGCCCCATATTTATTTTCATTTGTCATTAGCCAGCCGGCTTCCCATTTTGACAGGTGATGTGTCGATTAAAGATCATCTGCCCATCTGGTGAGCAAAATTTTAACAAAACCCCCCAAAGCAGTGGTGTGTGCCATTAATACTTACTCATACTAGATGAGTTGCTCTGAATTGCACTGAAACAAATTCAATCTCTGGACTTTACCCAAGGCTGGTTAACCTCAGTTGACCAACATCGTGTTTAGATCTGGAGATATCAGACACTCTTTTTCTGTGTAACAATCCATAAGGATTGTGTGGAGTTCCCCTCTAGGCCTGCGTTGGTTAAGGAATGCTAGCTTGACTTAATTAAAACTCATGTGTGCAGAATTATGCTGAATATATTTGTGAATTATCAATCAATCAATCAAATTTTATTTGTATAGCACATTTCAGCAGCAAGGCATTTCAAAGTGCTTTACATAATTAAAATAAAAACAGCATGTGACATTGAATAAACAGTGAGAAAGAGAGAATTATGACTGACGGCAGCCGAGAGAGTCGTGTATTTGGCACTATAGTGGTTCTGTTTTGTGAAAGCTGCTATAGAGTAACACTCCCCAAGTTGTTGGTGAGCACTGTTGGTCAGCTGGATGAAAGGAGGCTCCTATGCTTTGCCCTTCCCAACAAGGACAACAGATTTGTAGATATATTTATATTACATAGATATATTTCATGTAGCTAAAAATGCAGACAGTCATGTTGTGACAACTTAAGAAGTAAATGTTTATTCTTTATGCTTGTAAATCAAAATATGAGTAAATAATTGTTATAGATCATATTATGTAAACTGCAATAATCAGCAATAGGAATAACTGTTGCTCTCCTATTTGAAATGATCCAGTAGGATCTTATTTTACGTTTCTATTCTTGTGGTAGTTATGTAATCTTGTGAAACACGTTCACTCATTGCTATACTGAGGATCTAATGCCAGCCCAGTAGTTGAGTAAAACACCCATTGCTGTGTTATAAGTAAAGCCTTCAGGAGCCCATATCTTTGAGAATGAATTGAATACTTTTAATAGAGCCGGGATTCTCCTAACCCTAGGTGGTGATTTTCTCTGCTACACCCATCAAAAACACAACAATGACTTTAGTTTGCATGCTCGTCATGTCTCACCCTGAAGGATTCTGTTGATCCACACATTTCCTGCTCTGACACTGCCGTGAAGGCTTGACACATGCAGATTCCTGGAAGAGATGTGCTTTCGCCCAGCAAGATAACGCTGAGGGGGTGACGGGAGGAAAAATAAGCATAGCCCCACGGAAGGACATCCGGGTGTTTCATTAGCCCTCGGTTGACCCGCCTGAGTTGTGGCTCTGCATCCAAAGTTAGTGCAGCGTGAAGCTCAGAGTTGCCCCCAGAAAAACAACAGCAAAAGAAAAGGACAAAGCTGGTGAGTTAGGCATGGACGGATTTTAAAACTAACATTGCAGGATTAGAGAAGAGATTAATTGATTTTGAGTTTCTGTGTTACGTGTTCGATGCTAACTTAGTCTTTATAGATAGCTGGACTTTTTGCACACAGTACATAAAAGTGGCAATTTATCTCCGTAACAAAAATTCTTCACAAAGCCCTCAAAGGAGAAACAGGATTTAATATTTAATTTAAACCTCAGAGACTGCCATTGTCAAATTACAAAAATAGAACTAAAGGTTTTTTTGTTGACAGTTGGAACTGTTTACACTGCTGAGTAAAGCTTCCTCAAGAAAATTATTTTCATATATTTCATTTTCCCCTTAAGAATCTTGCCTTAACAGACACTTTTGGTGGAGTATTGCTTTTAAATGACTTTAGGGAGTATCCTCACTGGAAGGATTCTTGAGAGACAAGAGTATCGATGTCCAGCCCTTTACCTTTTCTCGGTCGTTCTACGACCAGATTCAGTGCAGAACTAATTATTTTTTTCTGCCTGGTAATTGATGAAGTTTAAAGCCAAAGTCATGGGATGTGTTGGTGGAAGACTGGAATACAGGCAGGAAACAGGCAAGAATATTTTTAATAAATGTGATTTACACGTCACAACCCTAAACAAGTTTATGCAAAGAGGACAGAAGTAGGTGGAACTGAGCAGAATGCTAACAAGCATGGCAGCCAGGTGATCTGACAATAACACAAATAACTTAAGAAATATTTGTAAATGGGGAACAATTGTTACAGGTGAGGCTAATTCAAGAATGTGCAGTAGCTGTGGGACGGGGAGCATCGAGGAGTATTGGCTGGAGAATGGCTTACCACTTTACGTCCAGTCACCTTAAATCTCTTTATGATAGAATAGTTAACATGTTCTTCTCTCCATCCCATGCATTTCTCACTGTTCTTAAAATTGTCTACTGAAGCACAACAGTCCAATCTGGATGTTGCAGAGCATTTGTTTACACGTACCCCGTCACCAACCCAAGCCCCGACGTGACAGCTGACCTCAAAAATGACGGTTCCCATCACTTTCCCACTTTGACTCCTCCCTGGCTCGTGGGCCGCTCTGGCAGTTGTCAGGCACAGAGCGGCATGCGACCAGGCATCAGACGTCCTGGCATTTTGCCCCTCTGTCTGTGACAAGCGGCTGACTGACAATGGCTGCCAGGCTGACAGCCCTTTCAGCCGGCGTCCCCGTGTCCCGGGTTCCAAATGTTATCATTACAGCGGGGGGACGAGTATCATCATTTTCTCCTCGCCGAACATGGAAGCACTCCCAGCGAAAGTGGCTGCGGTGCAGCGGCAGTCAGCGTTGTGTGAATGACAAGATATTATGGCAGCTGTAGTGACAATGGTTCATGCACACCAGGGGCCATAAAAGTAATTCATTTGCTGTCTCCCTCTGTTTCGACGACAAATCTACAATTATGGCTCAACCTTCGATGCCCTTTAGTTGGGGGGAAACGGGCTCCTGCCTGGGGATGGATTTTGCTGTCACACAAAGGGAGGGAAAAGAATGTTAAAATCCAAGGGTGGCAGAAAGTGGGAAGAATAATGGCCAGGAAAACCTTTAAGAGGAATTACAGAGGGCAACTCCTGTACCAGCCAATCAGAAATGAAGTCAGTCATCAAGAGGATCTTAATCACTTAGCTTGGTGCCAAAACCTGAAATATTAGTTTGGACCACTGGTAAGGATTTTTCTGGGGGGGAAAAAAGCCTTAAAGTAAATGTATATCTTATTGTAGCTGAGTAATTTCAATAATTTCATCATTACCTTATAGTGCAGTTAATTAATTTATTTTTTGACTTATTATACGTTTTTCCAGAGGTGCAAAAATCTAAAAGCAGATGTCATTTCATTATAAATATAAATGTGATAAAAATGGCCCTAAGTGACACAGAAAGAAAGGCAGCCAAGGGATAAGTGGTGATAGCAGAGAGCAGAAAATCAAAGGAAAAGCTCTGCAAATGAGGGAGTCAAAGACCCGCTGCCCCCACCAAACAAAGCATTTCATCCAAGAGTCTCTACCCTGGCTCCGGATTAATAACAAAGGGAGGAGGGACAACATCTCTGATTACCGTTTCTCATACCCTCCACTCTAGTTATTCACTTTGGTCTCGTGGGCGGGAGTTACAGAACAAAGTACCGATGTCCATGATTACCTGCTTTCAATATGCTCCCCTCTCCATTGTGCGGTAGCTGCACAGGCCCAGCCGTCAATCACCGCTGGTGAATATCTGAACACCTTTCCCTTTGTTGGAGGTAACCAGATGAAAATCACCACCCGGGGAGAGGTTCTAAGCTTCTTGTTTAAGATAAGACTGGACACTTTATGTGCAGAATTAATATGGTTTGGTCGGCTTATAAATCTTGTCAATCAGACAACGGCAGGGAAAGGACACTTGTCACTCCGGGTCTGTTTACGCTCGGTGAATTATTGCTCCACTGGCTTGTTCACACACAGATAAACCTACAAATATGCATGTACACACCCAGATACTTAAGCTGTCACTGACTTTGAGTGACATTCACACATCTATGCTTGCATGCTCGGTTCTTCGTTCCTTACTCCTACTCCAAAGCTCGTCACACAGTTGGGTTGTTTGCGATGAGCAGAAGGAAAGGCAAAGAGGAAAAAAAAAAGATGAAAAATGAGCCAAATCGTGTCAGACCGCTGGCAGCCCCCATCAAATGCATCAATGGGTCCAAGGTGTGCAAGGACAGGGTGCAGGTTTTATGACTACTGCTGAACATAAATACAAGCTGAGAATGTGAAATGGAAATATGTCTGTGGGGCAGGAAAAGGGGAAAAAAGATGCACATTTTGCAGAAAATAAATGTAAATGTCAGCCAAAGTCAGACTGGGTTCTATCAGGTATTTTATCTGAGTCTAAAACTTGCACCGGATAATATTCCTTGAAGTAAGAACCCATCCCACCCTACAGTACCCAGACATCACATACTGTACAAGCATGACTGGCTTAACCTGCCTGAGTTCCTCGCTAATCCTCTCCATTCCATCCCACGCTCCCTGTGCAATGTGAAGTGTTGCCTCTGGTCATAATACTGAATCAAATAAGTATGTTGACTCAGGATTATGCAAAGCTTACAAGCTAAAACTGACATAATGTTGTTGTTTTTTTTAACAAACAATTTTTACCTTTCTTGACATAGACTGTTCCAAGAAGTGAAGTTGCTTGTGCTTTTTTACTTTGGGCCAGTAAAATTCACTTTTACCGTCTGAACGGTGGTTCTGTGGAATACTTATGGGCACTCAGTGTCTTTGTGCTTTCGGCAGTGAGGGCAGTTGACAATGCTTACTGGAAAATGAAATTAGCATCTCCTTAATGCAGAGGTAAAGCATGAAGTGATATTTAACTTCAGAAAACACAGTGGACCAACTCCAGCAGATGACATGGGTCCACGAATCACCACAGATTGTTCAAACTTCTCACTGGACTTCAAGCAGATGTTTCTAACATTGTTTTATTTTCAGTAGCGAATGAACACAAATAGTGTGACAGTAGTAGACCTTATCCTGTTATGTGCTCTTAAAACACTCCAGCTGCAGTCTACATCCTGTCAATTTCCCTCTTCTCTTGAAGGAATATTGCTTTGCAATCCTCCTATGGCTACAGTTTTTCCGTTTGTGCATTTTTGCTTCCACATCTCCTTTTTCACTCAACTCCAATTGTTGTGCTTTGACGCAGCACTCTCTTGCAATGATGCTGTCTGGGTTGTGATGCTTGTTTATAGTATGAGTGACAGTCTACTGGACAACTGGGAAGTCAGTGGTCCTCTCCAAAATTGACACAAGTCTACGGGGGGTAAGATACTAAATGCTCATAAATACCAGACACAAGCCCACATCATGCAAGTTTGGACTACCTTTTTGTAACACAAGAGCCTCAAATTGAGATGTGAAAATATGAATGCGTGGGAAATGCAACCATATTGGTTAGAACTGGTTTGTCATCTGTGGTGTTTACAGTAAAACTAAACTGCAGAGCTCCTGTTCGTCTGACTATGTTTAGGACTGTTACACTCGCGCGCAGCCCAGGCGTGTAGCTGCTCACTGTTTGGCATCAATTTTCAGATATTGATCTGTGAGGGATACCCTTGGGCAAGGTGATTTTCACACTTTTCTCCTGCCACCTCCCCAACTCCCCAAATCTCATCCCACAGTCACTTTCACTTCACTCTGGGGATGAGGAGGAATCCCTCAAGATTCCTCTGTGACTGCCTGTCAGTATTGCTATTGTCAGTGTCGCATTGATGCGTTAGGTCACTCTCATTCGTCTCGTACTCCTGAGACGAATGCACCCGTACCTAATCTCTCTGTCGTCCATACACACACTCGCACCGTTGTACATACATCCTCCATCAAAGGTAATTTTCTTCTGCAAATAACTACATTTATGGCCTGTGGGTCATTATTGATCAAAGGATCTCCTTCAAACCTTAGTTTCAATCAGCCATTTCTTTTTTAAGAGAACATAGTGGATATCAGGAGCTATAAGGGATTGAAAACAGACAATTGGTTGATAGTATGCATTTTATTCAGAGATGTTTTCCAACATATATTTGTCAGAATTATCCTAAAATGTGATATTAGATCACTCAAAAAGTATCTCATTGATTTGGCTGTAAAAACATGGGTTCTTATAGTAATTGCACAACAAATAAGTCAAATATTGTCCCCTGGATCTTTGGGACGCAGCACCAGCCACCTTCGCAACCCTGCCAGGATGTTCAGCTGGATGGATGCACAGACATAGATATGATAGAAATTCAGACAATTTTTGCTTTTTGACCACATCGTTTTACAAGGTTGTTTGCTCCTCCTATTTTAGAGTCCATAGTGCCGCCTAATGTGATTTTAGCCAGATCTCAATAGGACACGTTGAAGTGACGTTAGAAACATTTTTTTTAAAGGTAGGTTAAAAGTTAAACTTGGTGAAAGCAAAAAGATGTGTAAAAAAAACTACGCATAAGAGTAAATAAAGGAGGAGGAAATAGTTGTATTCAGTCCCATTTGAAGCTGGGAGTTTCTTTCTGAAACCCACACTATTTGAGTGTCGTTCTCAAATATGAAACACCCTCATTCAATTTCTGTATATTAAAAAAATCCTCTAGCCTGTGTAACAGAGTGAGAACGGCTTTAAGCATAACCATGGAAACCAATCCTGTGGCGATGCTGTTTATAGACTACTTGGTATGTTTATGACACTACAGCTCCTTCATCTATTCTGAACAATTACCAAAACTTCATGTTTTCAACTGAATTGGATCTTGAGGAAAATTTGTTCAAGTCAGCCACAGCTCACAGACATTGCAGGTGTTTACAAGACTCTACCAGATTTCACTATTGGATTGTATTAAGGAATCCTGCTCAGGTCTGGTGACACATATTTCAGTCTAAACCTCTACTCTCCCAGCAGCCAGGTGCCTTTAATTGATATGTTGTTGATGGTAGTTTTGTAGAGAGGACCGTGATAGACATCTGCAGCGTGACATGAGGCGAGCATGATGATGGTCAAACTCCCTGAATCTGGAGAGCATCAGGTGGCAGAGAAACACAAACCAACCACTGGAAGGCATTTAATGTGTTTTCATTTTGTTGTTGGAGGGAAAAATAACCAGCAGATGCTTTTCTCTTTGTGTGCAAATATAGAGTAAGACAGCACATACGCGGACCGATGTAGGCAGGGTAATTATGTTTCACCTGCATGATTTTCTCTGATGAGTAATTGCAAACAAAAGCTGGCTTCTCCAGGTGGAGAAGAGTAGCAATGTGAATTGCAGGAAGCCATTTAGAAAAAAATGTATCATGAGTATATTTGTACAGGTCAGAATCGTTTCCTTCTTTCTTGCCTTCCTGGCTAATTTCCTCAAACTAAGTCAATTAAATCTTCAAACTACTACAACTATGTGTGTTCTTGCTTGAAAAACGATCCAGTTTATCACATACATGCAGTCCAAAGCTCCTCCACAAGACTGCTTACCAAAAACATCTTCTCGTCTTCACATCACCCCAGGTTCTTATTAGTGATAAATTACATAGTTCCCATATATTAATAAACTGCTGGTAGCTTTATTTCCTTGCTCTAGACCCCTGTAGTCCTTAAATCAAGGTCGTCTAACTATCCCTAATCAGGACCGAGGTTTGTGATTTCATTGTATAAAGTTGTTAAACTAACTTTGAACAATTGGGCTACTTACTGTGATTCCAAACATGCCTACACAGCAAATTTGGAAGTGTCAGATTTCCAGTGCAAGTGTTGTATGTTAAAAATACAGTGTTAATTCAACAACATGACTGTTAGTGAGTGTTAGGGAAACTAACACTCACTAAAATTAAAATTAATTAAATTAGTTAATTAAAATTAACTCCAACAGTCTAACTCAACACAAAACTCTGATGTTGATTAGAAATCAGTATCAGACAGTTCCTCCTCCAATTGTAAAATATTTGTGTTATGTTAACATAATCTGCATTTCTACGGATTATGTTAACATCACATCAGGGAAGGAGCAACAGATGGGGTAGGGGTTGCAGCAGGCCACCACCCAGACCAACAGGGGGCACACATGGGAGGCAGAACATGCCTTCAAGTATCCAAATTTTCTTTACAACACCTGATGAGAGCTGTAAAGGGTAGTCCTCCATGTTATACCCCAGTAGGTTATATAGTAGGGTGCTCCATTGTTGACTCATGGTTGCTAAAAACCTTACCAGACTGACTGATTTTAGTGACATAGTGGGTGTAAAATACTGAATAAAATGTTGTGCCACATGACTGGCTTTATTTTCACTCTTATATTTAACTTTAGGACACACAAAACTACAAATGAATCGTCCTTATTGTCTCCAGGTGCATTCTGGGTAAAGCCTGTCACCAACGTCATCATCAGTCACTTGGCAACAAATGGCAAACTAGCTAGAGCATTTCTACGGATTATGTTAACATGTTTTGAATTTGTGTTGTTTCATCATTAGTGACCAGTAGCCTGGAGTTTCTGTTCTTCTTTTGGTTTGTTGAACTTCATGTCAGATTGATTTCAAAATAACATAGTCCTCTCTGTGGTGATGAAACTTGTTAGCTCCGCTGTTGCGGGAAGGTCCATGTTGTAAAGTTAAATTATCTTGAGCTTTATTATTGGGCCCGGTCATTAGCCCCGCCCCCGGGCCGACGCCGTCTTGTTCCGCTACTGCGTCACATGTTTTCCTGAGGAGCGGAGGCAGCAGTATGGCGTCTTGTCTGGAGCTTATTATAACAAGGTAAGTTTCATGTTAAAATGGTCATGTTTTTGACTATTTTTAATGGAGGCATCATTTTTCCGTTTACACAAGAGCATTGATTCATATACATAGTTCGCTTAATGTACGTTTATTTGTTTGGGTATGACAGTATACGACTATTTATTATCTTAACCAAACATCAAAACTGTCAGGAAAATCTGGAGGCCATTTGATTTAGCATTATTTAGCTGCGGGGTCGTTTTCTTTAAGTTTTTGGCTGTAGACTGGAAAACGGGGGAGTGGCTGTGCTGGACCGGTGGCTTGATCTAAGCCACAGGTGTCAAACTCCAGTCCTGGAGGACCACTGTCCTGCAACATTTAGATGTGCCGCTGCGGCACCACACCTGGATACAATAATTAGGTGATTAGCAGCACTCTGGAGAACGTATCTACGCAATGAGGAGGCAATTAAGCCATTTGACTCTGGTGTTTTGTACCTGTGGCATATCTAAAAACTACCAAAAAAAAAACTACCTCTTTATTAGTGTGTCATGTTGGTGACTGAAGCCTGTTATGATGACTCCAACATATTTCTTCATATGTGGGCTGTGCTTAACCCCTGCACCAGCACAGCACACCCTGCCAGTAGTATTTCAAAACTCAGATTTCTATGTTAATATATACTTCACACCGTTCTGTGTTACATTAACACGTTCATAGTGTTGACTTTTGACAATATACACTAGTTGTTGGGTAGATTAACACTGAAGTATATTTGATTTCAACTACTGTGAGTGTTGATTCAACTCTATCACAAATAACACTTTCAAAAGCGTAACTTCTACACCATCCAGAGTGGACCAATATAGACACTTTCAAAGTGTTGAATTTAACTCTGTAGGAGTTGATGGAACACTTCCACATTTGCTGTGTACAGACTTCCTTAAATAACATTTTATTTTTTGTGTTTCTCTCAAGTATGTTTCAGACCGCTTCCCTCTGTGCTGAATTGTTGATTCTTTCTGTTTGATGTTTCTTATCTTGTTTTGTATTGAACGTAATTTATGTTCTAACTTATGTTTTGAAAATGCTGTAGAAATTTGCCCTTGCTTTGTTGCTTGAGCTCATCTCAATCAGTCAACCGGAAAAGAGACTGGTAAGCGTCCCTAGTCCATCAAAGACACGAAAACTCACAGGACACGCGTTCTCTCAAGCCAACTTAGGGTAGTAGTTTAAATCCAACATGCATCTCTTTGGATTCCTGAATGAAACTGAAGAACTCAAAAAAAGCCTCATGCATAAACAAGGAGAACATACAATCCTCAATGCAGTGACCCCGGCCTTCTTGCTGCAGGGAAGCAGTGCCGTACTGCTGTCGGCCCCTAAATCCTTTCGGTGAATCCTCCCATGAGAGCTTCCACATCTACATTCATTCAGAATTAATATGAAAATCTTTTGTGTTACAGGAAGTGAGGTTGATCAATAGCAGAGAGTGTGCAAGAGAGATTAACAAACAAAAACCTCCACAGACCTACACAAATGAAAAGGATCTTCTTCACTTCAATCCTCTTGGAATGTTTTGCAGAACATAATGCATTCAGAGATCAATGCAGAAGTGTAAAAATCAAAACAAAATGAATAACTTCCAGGGTCGCAGCAGCAATAATATTTCTGCTGGAGAAATGTATAACAGTAATTGAATTAGTTCAGCTATGCTAATTGCAATTTTCCTCAAATTAAAACGCCTCAGTCATGGTTTTTATCACATGTCCATACATAGTTTTCAAGAAACATGTTTGAAATTGACAACTTAAAATGACTAATAAACCTACTGTAGCTCAAAAGCACAAAGATTGATTGCAGTAAGTAAAATAAAACCCATAGAACAAGTCTTATTCACTTGTGTTTTTAAAATTCAAAATGACTGAAATAAGGCTTTTTAATTATGTTGCTTCAATCAGAATAACTCTTGGTACACCTAGTTGAAGTTTATTAGATTGTTCTGTCTGCAGGTGTTATTCAAGGGGAAAGCTGATGGCTAATAAACATTAAAAGCACATGCAAAGAGCTTGCTTTAAATATAGAAATGAGTGGGTATGTAGACCTGTCCATCATTATCTGAACCTCTGACAGTAATTAGGTAGACGCTTCAGAGATTTTAAGTATCTAGAATAAAAAACACTTCATTGTCACTTGATTTACATTTAGGTCTAGCTCTTTAGTTTGCTGGAACATTTCATGACTTTGTCCTTGGAACATCGGAGACTTTGAGGATGTTAAAAGCCTACGTACTCCAGTGTACAGAGCTTCAAGTGTTTAATGTAGTCTGAACTCAGAAAATTCTGGGACATTAACAATGGTCATAAATTAGTTTACTGAAACTGCAGGACGAAATAACTTGTTTATAATAAGCAGCAACAGGGGACACAAAATGGTACTTGAAAAGAAAATTACTGTATATTTACTTATACAGAAAAAAAAATATCACTCCATATAGGAGACCTGTTTGGAAGGCAATCTTCTGCTGCATCCACTTAATATGGATGCAGCAGAATGCTCTCCATTTAGCAAAATATATTTTGCTAAATGCTCTCCATTTAGCAAAATGTATCGGGAGAAAAATTAATGCCAGAAAAAAGTTTATTTTTTCCTTTTTTTTTCACACCAGATAATCTGGTAGACTCTGTTCGATTGGGGATCAAAATTGCAGCTTACACATTTTCAGCTGGCATGATTCACTGTCACATTGCACAACCCTTTGAAAACATGTTTATTTAACAGGCTTTCATGCAAAAACAACTAAGTTTTTGCAAGAAAGTAAGTAGTTTTATAACATTTCTACTATTTGCGTGCAACTTCAAGGAACCTGGGAAATTTAGGCCAAAGGTGCAATCGGCCATGGATAGTTGAGTAATGAAATGACACTGCTTCAGCAACCTTTAATCTTCAACAGCTGATGGAACCCCATGAATCTGAAGTTGAATTTGGTGACCTTTGCCAAGCTCTAAAGTATTTAGTTACAACTGCAAAAGATGTTTAAAATTTCAAAGTACATAAAAAGAAGACCTATAAAGCTTGATGTGAGCATTAAATATTCAGAGCCATTTTATATGGGCCGTTGCACTATAGAACCATGTCCTAGGATTTAACAAATCATAAAAAATGAAATCCACAGAGACACTGTAGAGGAAGAGCTGGATAACCTGAACCAGCCAGTTTGTATTCGCAAACGTTCTCTAACACCAAATCTCTAGACAATTTTAAAACAAAATCTGCAAGAATAAACCTGGGCTGCTTCGAACTAGTTAAAATAAACAAACACTTGGCCTGATGGAGGAGCAAGAAAAGCCTGGTAGCCCACCAGGCTTATAATACGCTGTGGGAAAGACAAGGTTATGTTAAGTGGTTGTAACATCAACAGACAATAATAGCAAACTTATAATCAACAGTGCCCTTTAAGGATACATTTATTTTTGCTCTGAGGAAACGGGAAACTGCTTCTCATTGTTTAAGCGTAGTTTAACTACAGTTTGAACTCCTAGTGAACATAGGTCCAGGCAGTAAAAGGTGGAAAGTATTATTAGATCAAGCCAAAAAAAATTTCTATGTATGTTTGAAGTTCACGTGATTCGGTATTGTCTTTTTAGTCCAGGTCTGTCACAATACCAGAAATATGTAGCTGTATTGCTTTTCTGATTCAAGAAGTCTGTGAAACATTAGAGAAAGTAATCTTACCAAACTATTGAAACTACAGAGAAAAGAATTTCTGTAGATAAAGAAGCCAGTATCTGGGCTAAAACCTCCATGATTAAAAACTCACAGTTTCTGCTTGTTTGCATCACTTTTAGCTCCGACTTGTGAGTTTTTTTTTAAACAATGCCTGATCTTTTGAGTTAGAAAATGAAATATTTTCATCTAGCTTATAAAGAGGCTATGATGTTTCACTTTGAAACCATCTGTTAATACCCAGTAGATTGTCCACACCAGATTCCTAATAACAGTAAAGCTAATGTGAGATGGGCTGTAAATAAAACAGTGACGTCGTGTTTGTAGATAATTAATGTAGCCACAAAAGCACCAAAATCTTCATGAAATCCTGTAGCTCCCTCTGTGCTTATTTTGAGCTGCGAGCGGAGGCAGCGAGACTCTGCATGAAATGACAGCTCAAGAATACATTACTCATCCAAGCTGTGCTTTTAAACAGAAGCATGCCTTAACCAATTGTATTGATTCATGAGGAAAATACTCAGTTTTTACCCAGACACCTATCCTATAAATATATGCAATATATGCAGTTATTATTGTCCTATTATTGGAAAGCTTGTAGCACCGAGGAATCTTTACAGCGTCACACAATCTTTATGCTAAATGCTTATTTCTGCATGCTTTTGATTAAAGTAGTACAAAAAATGCTTAACAGTGGCGAATTCTCTGATCAGTCAAACATTGCATCAGGCTTGCAATTTTCTCCCTAAAACCTACCCTACTCAAATGTTTTTCAGTTGGAAACTAAAATCAACACAAAGCATGTTAAGTGGTTTTAAAACGCGGCAGCACGACCACTTACACAACTCCGCCGAAGAAATGTCAAGGGACAAACTGTTAACAAGCTGTGGAGATGATTTACTAGCTGCAGCTTGCCCTGCAGTAGAGGAGTGGAATGGCACAGAATAAAGAGCAGCTGCATGTGTGAAGAGGTAGCTGGATGGACTGACTACCGCACAAAAAGGGATAATGTGTGTGTTTGTGTGCGACTGTGGAGACTGGAGAGGGTTCAAACAAGCAGATAGTGGCGAAAACAGTGGAGAGGGGAAATGGCAGGTCAGGAGTCAGGCTGGATTTATGGAGTACTGTTTCAGTTTTTAAAAGCTTTCCTGCGTCACATTAACTCCAGTGATTACAGGGGCAGTGGTAAATCATGTCCACTTTTATGCAGCTGCAACTCTTTCTGGTTGGATTGTGGGGGGGGGGGACATGTGGCACAGCTGTTGCCAAAATTTGAGGGGCTGAGCGCAAAATGAGTGTACTTGTGTCATTGTGTGTTGCAGTAATTGATTTGCAGTGCGGGGAGGCTGGCAGAGTCTGGCTTTTCAGCTCAGAGGAGTTCTGATTGTCTCCTTTTCAATAATATTTTCTCTCTTGATCCGTGACTCGCAACAGAGACATCATTGAAGTCATAGCTGTCTAATGAAAGAATGCCTTTGCCGGCGTGTTTGAAAATCTTTCCTTCATTCTATAATTTAGTTTTCACTGAGATGTGCTCGACATTAGTGAGAATGGAAGAGGTGATCCTCTCAAACAGTTGCCACGTAGCAGGAGAAAGAGATTTAAGTCTAGTTCAGACAGGGAACTGAGAACTTCATTATATTTTCCAGCCTCTTCCAAGCCGTTGTCGAAGTGAACAGAGCTTGATTAAGAGTTTAAACACTGATGATGCCCAAAGCAGAGTATCAAAATGAGGTTTTTTTTTTTTTTTCAAATCTTTGCAGAAGAATAGCCAAGTAAGAAGCACCAATCCAATATTAATATCTTTGTCAGTCCCAATATTGAAAAAATTCTGGTTCAGGTATCTGCAGTAATGTGCATGATCCATATGGGCAGATCTATTCAGTCTAATTCTATGCTTTGTGCTCTGAGAGGATCATGTTATTGCATTATGTTACAATGCACTTTTTAAACCATTTGAGGTTTGTGGAAATTTATTTTTACATGTTTGACAAAGGTAGTCAACCTATTATTTCTGTCGGTCTCAGTTTCTTTATTATTTATAATGGTTGTTATACTGCTAATTGCGTTGACTGAACATACATGCAAACTCCGTGCAAAAAGACCCCAGGCTGGGAATCGAACCCAGGGCCTTCTTGCTGCAAGGCAACAGTGCTACCAACTGCACCACTGTGCAGTGGCTTGTTAAATCATATTTTCTTATTTAGTGTGCCATGTTCCGGCTGGAACATTGTGTGCATTGCGCAGTGGTCTCACTTCCGCCTATGAATTATTAACTAATTAATTAAGTGTTTCGTCACTTAGCTTTCGAAACACTAATTTCAAGTATCAAAATCTTTAACATTTCAATAAATATTTTAGCTTATTCAGATTATTTATTTTATTTACTTTTTTTTTCTTTAGGATCTTACATTAGGGATTAATGTGATTAGTGTTTTTTGTACAACTAAAACATCAGTCTCCATGTATGTTCCAAAAGAGAAAATACATGGAGATTTCCATGTATTTTATAGTGCCCTATAAGCTTTATTACAAGGGCACTCAGCAATTCAAGTTCTGAAATGAATTAAGCAGAGCACCTTTAGCCTTCCTGTTTTCTGCTTCATGTCTTTCTCTCACTTTGAGCCTCGATAAACTGCAATAGAAAACAGGTGCCTCTTATACAGGTTCTCGCACCATTTACACCTTAGGCTCAGCAATAAGCTCAGCATTAATCCTAAAAATGTCTAACTTATTGTATTTTTCTTTCAACAACAGTGTCAACACTAGAGAATACTGTTGTCAGCCCCGTGTGTGGCGCTTATGTGTGGCGCAGTCTCTAATCTTAAAACGATTTGTTTAGTTTTAAATGTGGTTAACCCGTAGGTCATGGATTGGGGCCAATCAAGCAGAAAATCAACTTATTCCACTCACCAGCAGTGCCTTGGTGCATGTTTCATTGTAATTGTGGTATTTTCATGTTTTGCACCGCTACAGCTCCCTCCACAATTACTGTCAACCCTCATAAAGACACGAAAGTCTTGAAAGAAATGGTTATTGTGGAGATTTGACGATCCCATGAAGCCACTCTTTACAGCTGTTCTCTAACACTGAGTCTTGGGAAATTTTTTAGCATTGTTTTATAAAATAGGACTCTATTTCACAACACATTTATACTCCAGGAAAATGTGCAGTCATGTTTTTTTGTTTTTTTATTTAAAGGTTTGCAAACACCCTGATCATCTCAAAATATAAATGACAAAAATGAATCTGTTATGTTTATATTATGTGAATGCTTCTCAATAAGTATGGCACAAGAGATTCAAATAAAAGCTTTCTAAAATGTTCAGTGTGTCCTACTTCCTCAAAGACAAGTTAGATAGTTAATTAACTTGGATAGACTGTTTATTTTCCAAAGGTCTCTAAAGCTCTCATACTTTACTGCAAAGCTTTGTTATAAGGCAGGGTTGCCTTAAGAGTGGCATTTGCTGTTAGAAAACTAAATCTTCCTCTTGCTGTCGGCATACACAGCTGACTGACGGCTCAGCCAGCGGTATGTGGGGAGAAAAAAGTTTTAACCCACAGGAATAGTGCTGAGGTCTACCTATACCTGAACATTTTAGATTGCGCAAATAGAAATAGTGTTGCTTTGTTTCAATTTACTATTTCCCCCTAATTCATTCTCTGCATTACAGCAATTAGCTCCTGATGTGACCGAGCTCCACATTAATGTTCACTGGAAACCAAAAGAGATTGATCTTATTCCTCTGACATGCTGTCATGTAGGGAATATGTTGCTGCCACCGCTGGTCTTATTTTGCAATTCTCGCTGTCGATGATGTCTAATGGAGCAGTTGCATTGCCATTGTTCTGCTGGACCCAGAGGAGAACCAGTTGGTCCAGTAATTTGTCAAAATTGTTGCTACTTGAACTGTAATGATGCTGTGAACAAAGCATAATGATGCTGACTTCGTTGAAAACTTGGCGACCTGATCGTCCTAACTTTGATCTGGGTTAGATGATTGGATGGAGATTGGACACACTAGTAAAGGCTGCAGCAATATGGGATGGATTAAAATTAATTACTGCCCATTACTACCTCAGTTGGTGCTGTTTTTATCTGAACAATCAAATGTCAAAATTTCACTGATATGTTACAGCTCGTTGAAAGCCAGACTGTTGTAAAGAGGTTCAACATTCTTTGTTTTAGATTTTATTCATTTATTTATTTTTTTGGAACATGAGGTAGAACAAAAATATGTTCTGGATTTTTTTTTTCCCCAACATGAAATTGATAGTTAAATTACAGGACATTTTCCTTTTGGTGTTAAAGAACTGGCATTCAGAATAAGATTACTTAACACATAACAGACAAAAGACCAATACATTTGTATTTTTTCCCCCTATATTTAATGCTGCATACAGATATTTCCAAGGCAACGGTGACGGTTAAATTGGTACTTTTTCTTTGCGAAAAAGAGAAATACAAAGGTGTTTAATTGACTGTGATACATGGATACAGCAGCGCTTAACGGAGCCCTCGAAAGGTCACAGCAACAGGGTTTTTGAGAGGACTGCACTTGTATTACCTGGCAATAATGTTTGCATTTCATCTGACTCACTGAAGAAAGCCTGGAATGCAGAAAAGCAGATAGATGCTGTCATACAAGATTGAAAAGATTGTTTTATGTGATTTAAGAAAGTGATGATTGCTTCAAAAACTTATTTTTAATTTCAAATTAGCGCATAATTCCTCAGTGCTGATATTGTGCTGTAAAGCCATTACGGTTCATAAAATTTCAGATGGGTTTTTGTTTTGAAGCTCATAATGCTCAGCCAGTTAAGAGCTTCTGTACTCATTCACCAAATAACCTCGTTCCTATCCAGCAGCAGTGTGGATTCAGGATTCTACATCTTCAGAGAGGTAATGCAAAGTAGTCCTGCATTTAAATCAGTGAGTTTGTCATCCTTAATTTAGGATGCTGAATACAAAGCAAAACCACATTCACCTACATCTGCGATTATAAAAAGTAGTTGGGTTCCAGTTAAGTTTTTTATATGCAACAAAAAGATAAATTTGATAAAATACAGGCAATATTCAGTGATTTGAAATAACCATCAAAACTTAGCACTAGCTCTTTCACACTCTTTGCATTGACTAGGAACTACACAAGCACATTCATGGCTGTGTTTGTACTCAAAGGCAGAAGCCATCCATCAGTCCATCAGCTGGAGGAGGCCAGCTCTCTCCCAGACTATCCAATTTAAAATTTAGTAAAAGGCAGCTTTCACTCAGGGTAAGTCAATCACAGGCCACACACACACAGACACATAATCATAGCTCTTTCTGCACTACCAATTTACAGCAGTTGTGCTATCGTATGTGTTTTCCCACACTCCAAAGAAATATACGTCCAGAGACATATACGGAGGTGCGGTGGTTTTACGGGCTGCACATCCAAGTAAAAAAATCAGCGCGTCTCAACAAATTACCATATCAGCATAAAGTTAATTAATTTCAACAATCCAATTCAGAAGATAAACTCATGTGTTATCCAGATTCATTGCACACTGAGTAATAGATTTCAAGCATTTATTTCTGTTAGATTTGATTATTTATGCTTGCAGCTTAGTTCTTTGAAAAATAAAAACATTACATAAGACCATAAGTTACATAAGTTTTCTATTCCTTTCTGCTCTACTTGCAGAGTCTGAGATGGGATTTCTCAATAAAATGCTAAATTTAGTTCAATCTGAAACAAGGGCCGGAATAACTGAACAGCTGTCCAGTTCTTTTTCACCTTAGCATCTGAAGTCTTCGAATCAGGAACGGTTTTAATGTGCGACGGCCGTGACATTGACTCCAGCTCCTAGTCCACAAATTGGAAAATTGTTTGTTCACTTTTTACACTGGCTGTTTTCCTTCCACATAATATTCCATTGAAATATTTTCAATGGAATATTGCAGCACAGCACTGTAAAGAGTGAACTTCTGCAATTGCTTTTTGTGGCTTATTCTCCCTACTAAGGATGCATCTGTTGAATCAACAGTGTTCTCCAAAAATGTGTTGGTTGCAATACACCATTTATGGACCTGAAATCTGTCTTATGTTGGTCTTATGTAATGTTCTGTTTCAGATTTTAAATGAAATTAATGTAATAAAATAAATTTTAGTTGATAGCATTTCTTGATGTATCTGTACTCTATGTAAAAAAAAAACAAAAAAACTTTTTACACCAGTTAATCAGTGACGAATATCATGACTAAGAATCAAAGTTCTCCAGTTCAAAAGTTAATAACTTCATTATTGTGCCATTCAGCCGGGTCTGCTATATGCTCAGCAGGTATAACTAGGTCAGGCGGCACCAGCTGAGACTTTGCAAGTGGCTTCATTGTTTGGCTCACAGTTGTCAGGAAGGTTCATTCTCAAAGCCTGCTGTTTTCTAAATGGAGGCAGTGTGTATTTAGATCTATAGGACAGACATCAGATCAATGACTGGGCCCTGATGGCAAACATGTGACAGCAGTGATGACTGGCCTTTGTTTTTATCTCAACAGAATTGGATAATGACCGCTCTCAACAGCCTGTGTTTGCATAAAACTTCACCCAAACCTTAACCTGAAAATGGATTCTACCTGCTCTTTGGTGCTTTAGCGTCCTTGCAAAATTATCATTAACTAATGAAGATCTGTCAAGATGTGGAATGGTAGTCTGATGACTCATGCTTATACTGTATTCTCACACTCCAATATATTCCCAATGATTTAAAAGAATATTCTTCTTTTAGGTAGTACATGCTTACATGAATAACCTCTGGTAAAGATCTTTGAAAAGACTGCATGTATAAACTGTATAACCTTGAAAGAGCTGCTGATTTGCAAACCAGAAGATTATTTACAATTGAAAATTTATCAAACTGATTTTCTCTTTTGATGCTTTCAGACCAGAGTGAATATTACATAGCTGTTGCTTTTATTACAGTATTTAAATTCATGTGTTTGTCTTTCATTTGTTCAAAGCGATATGGACTTGTTTACATGCTGACTGCATGCAGAATGAAGCTTTGCAACGTTTACCCCATCAGCAACAGTAAAGTAATTTTGATCATTCATCTTGCTTGTTTCCCTCCCATCCATCCACGACAAACACACTTAGATGGAGAGAGAGATGTGAGCATCGTTCTGTCGTTCTTCTTTTTCTCTTTTCCACCCTGACTCTTGATGCCTTTTTGAGGTGTTCAAAGGTGTCTGTCAAATTTGAGATTGAGGCATAAAAGAACAGACCACTGGGAGGCACGGAGTGGGGTAGACAGGAAGAAATGTACCTTTTAACTGGAGCAAATTTGTTCTGTATTTGTTAACATGCTTCACACATTGTAGGTTAAATAAGTGATTAATTATAGTGGTTGAGCCTGATACTTTTGGTGTCCCCTTTCTTCCCAGCATCTTTGTGCCCTATCCAGAGTGTGAAAATGCTCTTGGGCGGAGCTGCAGCACTATGCATGACCTGATATAATTGCGTATTCTTTGGATATTCTATATTACAACTAGAGGCAACACTTTGATCAGACTGCAGTATCCTAAAACTGGTTGGGATACTGCAGAGTAATAGGGTTGCCACAGCTAAGATCCTATTGCCAACTGTACTACGTTTTAGACTAGCTAATAGCTGAAGTTACTTTAAGAACATTTTGATTGAAAGAATAATCTGAACCAGTACTGAAGACACCTCCGTCAATAAGAAGCCATGACTTGAAGTTACAGTACAAGCTTCTGCTGTGCAGAAGCTTGTACTGTAACTGTCGTCCCAAATGTAAACTGGACCGGTTCAGCTTTAAATTAACGGAGTTTCCTCCGTTACTAAGTGAAAATTGCTGATGTTGAGCTGCTCAAAGTGGAATTAACAGGAAACTCCAGTTATGGCTGGGTGTTGTTCATGTCGGGTTCTGTAACTTGCTCTTTGAATGTTTTAGCTGTACATGAAATATCGGACAATCCGGTTCATTATACACACAAACATATCGACTGTCTCTTGAGGACAAGCTCTCTGACATGGAGTAAGAACATTTCAAATGTTTTTCAGTGAGTGCTTTGATGATGTAACGAAACAGAAAATCTGAAATCATGGTCAGACGGTCCTAAGAGGTATTCTTCCACACAATAGAGTTTGCAAAAGCAGGTGTGTTTCTGCAGATGCTGTTTATCAGCTATTTAGAGGTTCACAATTAGAAACTCCGCGCTTACATCATTGCTTTGTTATAAAAAGCGTAAAGGTGCGTTTAGGTGCAATATGAAGAGGCTTTCTGCACTGATTCTTTAATCCTACCTGTCAATTTATATCAACGCAGTTAATTATTCTTCTGTTTTTAAATACATGCATTTTCATTTTTGCTTTTTCTAGACTCGATCAAAGGTTCAGTCTGAACCTGATTTGCCTAGTATTTTTGCTATTCACTAGGTACAGTGTCTATAAATCAAAAACCCATCATGGATTTTTTTTTGTTTTTGTTTTGATTAGTAGACACTAACAGAAAACTACTCTTAGTCTGCTGGTGTCATTACTGGGTCTGTTCGAGAGGAAACTAGTGAAATGTTCCCCTTCATGTTATGTCGCCTCGCTGCTGCAGCCTGGTTTCCTGGATTAACTTAACCAAAAAGAAGGTCAACTCATATAGAGAAATGGGCTTATGAGCTACTTGAGTACAGTTTAAAACAATGTAAATTCAAAGGAGGAAACAGAAGTTAAACATCAACATTAATTTGATGTCATTTAAGATGTAGACATCTTGTTTGCAACTTTTTTGTTGTTTGCTAATTTATTTATTCTTCACCATTCTGCTGATCCCTACGCATTATTTTCAAGATCATTCATTTTGAAAGAGTTTTGTTCAGTAAGTCAATCCACAACAGACATAATATATAAATAGTGTGGATTTTTTCAGTATTATGGATTTCTTTGGGCTCTGGGATCGTCCACCGTTTAATTGAAGTTTTGTCCAGGTCTGGATGATTTTGGAAAAAGAAAACAGTCAAAAATTACTTTAGTTTGCACATGGACTTGTCATCTGGAGAATGCATAGATCCAGAAATGGATCTAACTATCCAACCAGTTCATCTGTCCCCAGTACAGCCACCTCTCCATTCATCCATCCATTTATCCAACCCTCTTTCCGTACATCTATTCATCTACTCCTCCCTCAATCTAGCGATCTCTGCCTCCCCATTATCTACTAGTACATCTGCCCATCTATTCATTAATTTATACATCTACCTATTTGTCCTGTCTACTCTCAATCGTCTGTTGTCCTTTTATCTATGTCTTTATACGTCCGCCCCGCAATCTATTCTTTCATTTGTCGATTCATCCTTCCATTTATCTTATCTGTCCATTAATCTATCTGTCCCTCGGTGCCTCCGTCCATCAGTTTTTCCATTCATCCATTCTGCGGATGGATAAATTTACACCATTAATTTCATTCTCAACCTCTGTATCTTAACTTTGATAATAGGTGGAGAAATGGACTGATGACTCTGGAAAATTGAGCTTGGGAAAAGTATGAAATTATGACATTATACCATAAGCAGAAATTTTTAGCTTCTGTAAAAAATAATTTAATTCAGGGCTGACCTAAAATTCATCTCCCTGATCAGCACAGCAGTAGAGGAGAGGGGTACATTGTGATTTGAACACATTATACGTCCCATCCGTGAAACACCCTGATGAGCTGTAAGCCTGGTTTCACTCAGGAATGCGTCTCCTGTTAGAATATCAGCGGAATCACAGTGAGGACAGAAACCGGCTTATGTCTACCGAAGCTGGGATGTTTTTGTGTTTGGGCATGAGAGGCCATGTGAGTCTGCCTCCTGTTGGCAACCAGGCAGACGGCCTGCTGCTGTTCCAAAAAATGTGGAAATTACATTTGGATCCCCACCTGGTGACCAAATTGTGGAAATAACCCAGACGTCTGTTCTGCCAGCTTCTTTTTCAGTTGTTTCCTTTGAGAGTCGAGCTGCACATTAAATGTTGGCAAGCTCTGCTAGAGGAGTCCATACTGCCATTTTAAAGTTCTTTAATATTACACATTTTATTTATAATTTTTTTCCCAACCCCTTTGAGTTGTCTTGCCAAGTTCTGTTTATCTTTGACTGAGAATATGTCTTTTTCATTTCCATTCCAGCAATGTGCTTGAATAGATTTTAAAAAGAAAGTAAGATGAATTTGCCAAAACTGAAGAGAGTAAGATGTCAATGTGATTAGAGGGTTTTCTTACACCTCTCAAAGCTTTTAGTCAGACTAAACTGTACTTCTTTAAGTAACGTGCAACACTGCGGTCGCAGCACTAGTGTAAGTAAGTCACACAGAACCTAAAGTTTAAGACTTGAATTTACTTCAAAAAGGCATGTTTTCTAATTCCCATTAATATTTGATGGCATCTTATAGTCCTATCTGCAATCATTTACATATTTCTCTATACTACACAAATTTGGAATGGCATTGGCACTTTTTGATGTTTTCCTTACCTTGATCATTTAAAACATTGTAGTTTTAAATTATGACCTGTGTATGGAGCCCTTAGTCCTCGTAGCGGTAGTAGTGGGTTCGATTCCCGTCCTGGTGACATTTGCCGCATGTCTTCCCCCTCTCTCATTACCCTATTTCCTGTCGAACTACTTTCAAATAAAGGCCACTAGAACCAACAAAACCTTTAAAACAAAACTACAGTGTTTTTTTGGGAGGATTATAAGCGAATGTGACAACATAAAGTTACACATAATGAAGGTTGAAAACAACAAATGGTTTTAAAGGTTTTTTCCTAACAAACGTCTGAAAAGTGAAGCTTGCATTTCATCCCCTGAGTCAATACTTTTGCTGCGATTTCTGCTGCAAATGTTTTTGATGTCTCTATCCTGTCCAGCTTTCTTTACGAAGAAAGCTTTCCAAAGAAGGTAAACCTACGCCCATTCTACTTTGCAAAACAACTCAAGCTCAGTCAGACTGGATGAAGAGTCTTTACATAATAGATTCACAACTGGATTTTGACTGGGCCATACCAACACATGACTCTGCTTTGACCTGATCTGTCCCATTACATCTCTGACTTTATGCTTTGGTTGGCAGCCCTACAGAGAGACAAAGCTCAACTTCAAAATCTTCTGCAGTCTCCAACACGTTTGCTTCTATGATGGTCCCATATCTACCTTCGTCCATTTTCCCATTAACTCTGACATCAGCGTGATGTAATTTATAGGTCTTTTGACTAGTGGGTGCTCTTCCACACGTTTTCCTCAAACTTAAAATGACTGTTGCTATGGATATATTTCAACAGGTTTGCAGAATGCTGGCAAATCGCTGTCCTTCCAACAGATTCTCCCACCTGAGTTGTGGATCTCCTCCAGAGTTACCCTGGACGACTGGCTGCTTCTCCTTGCTAAAACTTGTATTTCTTGTGTTTGAAATACTTGTTGCACTTTTAGATTATTAATTGATCAGAGCTTTGTGAGATGTTAAAAGCTTTTCTTGATATTTTATTACCTAACCCTGCCTTAATCTTCTCCATAGCCTAATCTCTGGTGTCTGTTGTATTTTTGGTCTGCAAGATGGTTGTTCTCAACTATATGTATGATGATTCATAGTATTCGTGTAGAGGTTACATAACCCACAGGAGAACTCTGTTTACTTAACTTTCTGTACAATTTTCAAGCTTCATATTTGTAAAACATTTTTGAATTTTTTTTTCCCTCTTCCTTTCCCATGATTCCTGTACAATCATTCAATACTCTGTGTTGGTCAATGACATTATGTCCCAATAATACACACTGGAGTTGACGGTGGAGCCAAAAGGAATCTTTGCAAGGCATTTCATGCGGGTCTCCTGGAAGTTCATTCATTTCTGTGGGAATTACTTTAATCTCTGAAACTCTGCCTGCTGCCTCACTTCCCATACTGAAACTTGCCTCTAACTCTTTTAAAATATTTAAACTCTGCAGCTAAATTTGAGTGTGTGGAACTAGGGCACACGAGTTAGTACACTGAGCTTTTTCATATGCACTCGGGATTGCAAGATATCAAAATATAACCCCTTATGAAAGTATCAGGATATGTTCTGTTCAGGAATTTTATTGCAGAGAAACCTCAGTAATAATGTGTGTGACAACCGTGTTAGACTAATCATGAGTATTTCACGCTGAATAAAAATAAATGGCAGGTTGTAGGATAATGAGATGCCATTGTCAAAGAAATGTTTAAAACTTGGTGTTTTGTTAAATTTATTGTTCTAAAACCTGCATATTGGGATAAAATATATTTTATAATTCTCTAGACTCCACTTTCTTTTTCATACATATTTGCCTTATGAAGTTTATTTTAAAAAATCGCTCCCGTAACTTCAAAGATAGTGCTGTTGTCCAAAATTATACTAAGAAGCTGTACTTTTACTATATGTATGTATGTGTGTGTGTGTGTGTATATATATATATATATATATATATATATATATATATATATATATATATATATATATATATATATAAAGCAAGAAACAAATCTTGCGCCTTTGTGACATGTCAAAACAGAGTTGTCTATGAAAGTGTGTTTGACCAGTAAACTAAAGATAATAAGGACCCCAGTAGATTATTGTTGTTTACTAAAATCAAGTCAGGCTAAATTTATTTATTAATATACCCATTACCAACGCCAGCCACAAAAAATTGCTTTAGTTCAGTTATCTCCATGAAAATTTAGCAGTCATAGCCAAAGTGTAAGACCTGCTCCAAATCATTTTCCTCTGTTGGGCCTTTAAATGACTGTCTTCATTAAAACTGAGATTCTTGGCTCTTTACTGTAGATGTCTCTCTTTTGATGAGTCATTTGTTATGCATTGCAAGCATTTCTGAAAATGAGGCTTCTTGTGGAGAGATGTGATACTGTTGGCTTGATTGGTGTTGTGTAGCTTCAAAGAGAGGCCAATCAGTGTGCAAGAGTAAAATAATTTCCATTAACGTGTGCCAAGGAAGACCAGGAAGCCGGTGTTGTGCTGAAATAAATTGATTTGTTTCTTTGATGAAATCTTTAGCTCTTTTTTTTTTCTTTTGAAACGGCACTTTTTTGTGTAACATACAGAAATGAACATTTTTAACCTCTTGGAGCAGCCTTAGTACTGTCGGGGACAGTCCTCTGATGTTATTAATCTTGAGCATGCTGGTTTTGAAGCCTAGCGTGATCAGAGCAAAATTCACTCCGTGAGAAGCTATACATTCATCACCCGACAGACAGTTAAAGAAGACGCCTTTGATGTTTTAATCATATACTATAAGCATATTTTCAATGTAAAACTGCTGTTTTCTTGACTTTATTGTTCATCTTTCCTTTCAGAATCACTTTTCCCTCATATAACCCTCATATGTTAGTGAACTCCTTTCAGCAGGCTGTGATTCCTGTGTCTGTCTTGCCTTTAAAGTCCCATGACAGCTCTGCGAGAGGAAGAAGCGAGTTTACTGGGATGGCCTCCTTCTGTACAGAAACGTTACTGGAGGCCTCAAGTTGAGTTTCATGGGCAGCACTCTGAGTTAATAGGCTGCATTCTACCACTGGAGTAAAAAAAAAAAAAAAATCTCTGCTTGTTTACAAGACCGGGTTTGTGCCAAGAACATGACAAACGCTTCCCCAGACTTAAAGCTAACGGCAAACGCAGAAAGGTGGCATATTAACAAGAACACCTAAATCTGTCTGCTTTGCTTAACCTCTTAGACTTCAAGTCTTGGAAAAAAAAAACATGACAACTGCATTAACGTTTGTTAGCAACCTCATGTTTGGGTGATGAAGCCAGTGCCACATATCTGCAGGGTATGATGCGCTAATTGTTGTGCGGTAACGTGTGTGGATGTTGTTGTGGTTTAAGAGTTTGTGTGGCATTTTGTGAAGGCCTTGATGAAAGCCTTAGTCTGCTGATGGAAATCAATGGGGCCTTTTGTAGTAGAAGGAGAGCAGCCAGTTCCAGGCCTCTGTCGGCTGACGTGGCGTCGTTGGACTTTGAGAAGCATTTAATGGCGCGTCACTGGGCTGGACAGGTGATCAATTTATTTAGGCAGTAATGTATGTATCCCCTGGTAAATCTTTAATTAATGGGGAAAGAAGAGGACAATTGGGACGCCGAGGTCCGGAGCATATGAAAACGCAGCTCATTTCCTTTTTAATTAGGTGTAAACTGCTTGATACTGCTGTTGTTTCATTACGTTTCCAAATGCCTTCGTCAAGCCTAATCTTCTTTCAGCAAGACAAGGTTTTTATGCCAAAGAGTGGAGAAAATAAGTATTGACATGAAATTTACACGTAGAAATCCAAATAATCAAACAATGCAAAGGCGTGCATACCAAACAAAATAAGTTATTCCATAAATTATATGTATGTAATATGTAATTTAAAATGTGAAACGGTGCATAATGTTATAGAAAATTTGTATCTAAGTGCCAGCCTATGTCAACTACATGATTTCTCATTAACAATACTGACCTGTTTCGATGTAATTGTTGGAAGAGGGACGGCTTTACACCTCACCCCAAAACCCTAAATAAGAGTTGTGTTTGAGGTGAAAGCACCTTTAGTACATGCAGCTTTATGTAGATCAAAGAAGTATGATTGAGTGGAGGGATGCTAAACCCATTCTTGATCGTTTGAAGATGAACCCAGGGAGGATTTTGTTCTAAATAGGCCAGTTATTTCAAAATCACAGCAAATAAAACTTTTAGTTGGCTTTGCAGTTGTTAGAATGTCCCAGAATTTGACCTGGCTAGAATAAAAAGATCAGAATAAAGAAGTGATGACGTACACAGAAGAGGAGGCAAAAACCTTCACCTTTTACATGGACAATTGGTGCCTTTTTTGAGCATATGGTAGACGTTGTAAAACTTATCACTAAGTATTTAAGAACTGTAATACTATTTATAATACTTATTCCATGTATCATTCCACTTTTCTTCACATAAATAACTTTTTTTTTCAACAAGCCTTTTAGAAATTGACTTGCATACAATAAGCAACAGAAGAGAATTCCCAGTTATCCTAAGGGAAAGAAAAGCATTCCGGGATCCTTGTAGTCCCACTTTAGAGTACACCATCTCTAAGCTATAGCAGAGCAGCAAATCTACTACCTGGGCACTTACCCTTTTTCCACTTTTCATGGACAATTGGCTTCTTTTCTGGACCACTGCACTGCTATGAAACAGAGGCCACGAGCACCACATACATCATATATTGCACTATCTAGAAAAAACAAAAACCTATTTGTTCCTCTGCCGTCTTGTGAACCTTTCTGTTTTTCTCGACTGGTTTCGTCTGCTGGTTTTTAGGGTATCAGGGGACCTTTTGGAACAATGCACAATATTATTAAAAATGAAACATTTTGTCCTGTAGAGATGTCTGCGGTTAGGAAATCATTTGGAAATCCAACCATTATACAGAATGTGTGTGATGGAATTACTTTATTGTCAAAAGGCGAACAGAAAACGCTCTTCCTTTGCTTCACAATGTATTGCTCATACTACAGTCGGAAAGATAGAGCAGGGTGTATGTTCATGCATAGGGATATTAAAGTGACAGTGTGACTCTACCTCTATGCATCAATCCATCCTGTATTTGAAAGATTTCTGGGTGTGGGTGGAAAAAAGTAACACTATTAACTCCCCCCTGAATGTGTGGAGGAGATTGTGTTTATGTTTTCTATGAATATATTTTGAAAGACATTAAAAACCGCCAGCGTTCTCGGTTGCATGCACCAAACAGAAACACAAACTGATAAATAATTTAAAGCTCACAGGAGCCAACGCTATATTTTTGCTACGTTTCTTGGACATGTTATCGGTTGATGTTTAATGCTGGAACATTTGTAATTAAGGAATAAACTTTAACAATTTGTCAAGCTCAGGTTCAGTCATCTGTTGAGCAAACTGCATTTTGCTATCTCTTTTATTTGTAAAACCACTGCACTGTACAGAAAAAAGCTGTGGTTTGATTATTCCATTAGATGTAAAGATATTTTTCAACTGCACAGTTTATGTTGGGCTCCTCTGTGTTTGCCTGTTTCAGATGCATTGAACATACAAACTTTTAATATTATTAAACTTTGTATAATTACCAGTTGTTTCCAATCTAAACGGTAAAATATATACATGCTGTTTTAAATATAATTGTACATTGCCAATAATATTTGGTCAAACATCCCTGGGAGAAGTGCAGAGAAATAACACTTTTTTGCAGTCATCACCAAGATTCTATCAAATTTCTGGCTGATATTTGACCTTCTTTGGAGAATTGATAGAATTCGGTCAAATTTCTATTGCATAATTTCCATAACAAATGATTAGAATCAGGATTCAAGAAACTTTGTTTGCCTTCTTCACTCATTCTAAAACCATTTGAATGAACGGAAATGGATGGATAATACTTAAAAATGGAGACAGTTAAAGGAAACCATTTGAGTTGAGAAAGATTTGAAATTAGAAAATGACAAATGTGTAGGAATCCTGCTTCTTGTCTTCGAGAAGAGAAGAGAACATCAGGAACAAAGGGATTTCTCCTGACGAGGATTTCTGAGCTCCTAATCTACTGAACGATGGTTGTCCTCAAAATCCATTAATTCTGTTTCCGGTATAGACAGTCAGACCTTGATGGCAAATAGTGGATGAGACCATTGCAAGAATGTTACCCAAGTGTTATGGGAGCTATGCTGCACACACAAAAAAAGTAATATTATTTCACTAACTTTGCCTAAAAAAAAACAAACAAAAAAAAAAAACACGATGCTTTCAGACCGTGAAAGGCAGCAGTTACAGTCAATTGCTCTTTAAAGATAATTTAAAATGGCTGCAGGATTTATGCAGGAGTCTCCTTTTCTGTCACCAGCGTATTAGTCTGACTGTACTCTAATTGTCTGTGAGTTAAGGACAAAATGAGAGCGTTTGTGTGTGTGAGATGTGAAGGGGATGGGGGTTATCCATGAAGTATAGGAGAAAAGTCTTTACAGTATCAGCGTTCAGTTCGATGTTGCGATAATTAGTCTTTGAGTTTGGAAAGTGAAGATGAAGTCAGACAAAATTAGGCTAACCTGCCCTCAGGTAATTATGCAGTGTATTGATATCCAATAACCAATTTATGTAGCTGCTTGGACTTTTCTAACTCATCTCCACCGAGATACTGTTCGAGTTTAGCGAAATGAATCTGTAGAGGTTGTACTGCTTGGATGCAGTATCGTGTTCTCTTTTAATTTTCAATGTTTCTTGTACAGACGGATTAAAAGTCTGCTGGGTTTTTGTTGCTTCATTAATTAGTCTGTGGTTTTAAACAGTCACTGCAAGTACAAAATAAAAAAAAGAGCATCATCAGTTGCTGAATGCCTTCTATAAGCTATTCCATGGTGTCGCATTTTCTTTGTCTCTTACCTTGTGATCTGATGGGGAAATCTTTCTGTCACTGCAGGTGAATCTTTGGACAGTAGGAACGCTGGCGGGATTCCCAGAGGATACTGGAACTTTTCCTGGGTAGCCGAGGATGACCTAAGTTTTCCAAATGACACCGTGGTCAAGTCAGGTGAGTCGGTTGTTGTCAGCTTCCCTCAGAGAGGCTGAGGAGCCTTTGTCCTCCATGTTTTTTCGTTTTTCTTTTGTTTTTTTTTTCCAATTGGCCTCCACGCTGGGCGTCAGCTTCCCATCGGTGCACATGAACATCTCTTTCTCGCCTGCCTCCAATCATCCTTCCTGGCACCGTCACAAAGCTCGGTTTTTGCTTTGATCAGCCTGACCGTGACACCCCCCACCCACTTCAAGGTTCCAGATAAACCCAACTTATTCTTACACACATGGTCCTGTAAGGTAAGACCAGGATCAGTAGCAGGATAAGGAAATGGAGCATTAATAGAAACTAACAGAGAAAATGTGTGTAAATATGTACCATATTTTATAAAGATAAAAATGTTCAACTATGCAGCCGTGATAGATTTGTTTAAACACAAGCATACGTAAGACGAAGAACTCCATTAAATAAAATATAATGGAGCAAGAGGCTTTAAGATTTTATAGTCCCTGAAAGATGTTAAAAATAAAGTTTTTCAGGTTTAAAGCATCAATTTAATCTTATCAGTGGTGGCTAGATACACTCCTCCAGAGCTGGTCTTATGCAGGGATGAGATGCATCCTTTCTCCAACACTTATCAAATGTATTGGTTAATGCACCTATTAATTGCTATTCTGGTGCAGAATACAAACCCATTCAGTAAATTGGAATATTATTAAAAATCCCATTTAGTTTTGAAATTTTATCACTGAATGAAACACAATAAACAAAACACATAATTGCACATTATTTCGGTCAATTACACAGATATGGATGTTTGAATGCTTTTACTTATTTTAATTATGATGATATTTCAGTTATAGTTACTTCAAACACGACATTTTGTTAGAATCAGGCCAATAAACTATTTTTTTAAAAATAGAAATGTGGGCTTATTGGAAATTATTTTAATACCTGCTTAAAGGTTGCTGTTTCCAAAAGGTACTTTTAATCTGACTAGAGAGACTCATTGGGGAGAATATCCTAATTTATTGAATATCACTGTAGAAAACCACACCTGGAAAAATTTACTTTGAACATTCAGAAGCTCAGATTTTGCACATTGTTCAAGCACAGTCGGATTTTAGGGAAAGCCACACCTAAATTAGATGTAGGTCTGGACTTTGACTGGGTCATTTACACATATATGTTTCATTAATATAAACCATTCATTCTTCCCGTCTCAAGTCTTTCGCTTCTAACAGGTTTTCGTCCAGGATTGTCCTGTATCTTAGGACCCTAACCAGTTTGCCTGTCAAATGCCAATGGAAAAACAAATCCACGGCTTGATGCTGCCCACCACCAACTGTCACAGGAGGAAGGGTTGCAATTTGCATATGCATTGTAGCAGGAATCTGTCACAAAACATGGTCACAGCGCCCTTATTTCTTACTTGATTTCTATAAAATATGGTATAAATTAAAGCTGAGAAAATTGCTGATGTTCTTATATGTGAAATATGTACTCTCCGTGGATATAAATCTATAAAGAGTTTGTTTTCTATCAGTTCATGTCGAGATGCAAGAGAGGCCTAAGCAAATTTCTCTTTCATTTTAATTTAATTTTACATAACTGCTGCTGTTAAAAGTTGTTTAAAATTTCACAAACCGTGCCACCTATGCATTATGAAATATTTCATCCTATTTGATGATTGTGTGCAGAACGTGGCAGTATTCATAACAAACGAGGCAATTAGTCCAGTTTTTGTTGTTTATTGAAGGCTTAAAAATGACAGCAGCTGCAGTGCACCACAGCAAAGGGAATATAATGCCGATAAACAGGTGTGAAACAATTTTAAATCACTTATATTCTGCCTTTTCTTGCTTTCTGTGTCAGCTTTAGTCTACACACACACACACACACACACACACACACACACACACACACACACACAGACCCGTTACCGTGACAACCAACACAACACCTCTGCTAACCCACAGAGCGGAGTGTGATATATTGACCAGAAAGCCCTGAGCTACAGTCAGCGTCCTGCTTGTGGAGCATTCTCTGGTCCGCTTGCATCCACCTATACATTCAAACCGCACCAGATTTCCCTTCAGCCAAACCGAGTCCTAGGTTTTTAATTGTACCAGACTTTGCTTATTTGGCCTGCATTAGAGTTTTATGCATTCGCACCTCCCCGAACGAACCGGACCTTAAAGACAAACGAACTAAAGTTTGACCAAAGCAGACTAAACAGGGGTGATGTGAATGCACCCTATAAGCCCAGTTGCGTTGGAGCGTGCTGCAGGAGCTTGCCTTTGGTTGGGAGTGAGTAAATGTTGATTGAATCCACATTTTCATAAATTCCATCTCTTGTCATGTTTAATCTTTGTCCAGATTAAACAAGGGATTAAAAATTCAGGCTTGAGGGCCCACTTCTCAGCCACAGTTTAGGAATATATTTTCATTCTGACATCTAAAAAACAAAATATGAGAATGAGAGCACCTTTGGGAATTCAGCTGTATAAAAGCAGCTTATCCTTACAGATGCACAACATCATCAATAATAAGCACTTTTTAAAAATATGTTTTCTTTTCCCTCAGGCAAAAACGTAGTTTTAAAAGTTTTAAACTGATGCTGTACTGAGAATGGAAAGGTAGTATCCTTTCAGAAAATGCTGGATAAACGAAATATCTGTTTGCCCTTTTGATTAGAATAATAATAATGAGGAATGGTCCTGCTGTTGAGACCACTTGTAAAGTCTCCTCCATTGTCTTGGATTTTCGACTCTCCTTTTTGGTGCCTGCTTTCAGACTAAAATCCAAACGATGTCATCAACAGTTATGTCACATATATCGGTGCACAAGTTGGCGCTGCAGCTCAAGTCCTGAGCTGCAAGCCAGAGGTGCAGCAAGGAATCATAGGTAGATGGAGGAAGTGTCTTTTATATGGCCTACATTTTTGTTTCCATAAGTGCTGATATAATATTTTTATGTAAGGATGATATTTCAAGAAGGAAAGTGAGGAAGCGAAGGCTACAACTGAGTCACCATTACCATATTTTGAGCATGTGATGTAAGACAGGACATGAGTCACTTGTGACTTGCGCTGCTTTACTTATGTATCAGGGTGACTTTCTTGTTGCCAGTTTTAATCATGGCCATATTTTGAAAACAGAAATTATGTCAGTAGAATGTTGCATTATGCATAAATATTCCTGCAGCTGTTATGAGCATAGTAGTGCATGCAGTTCTGGGCAGATGAGACGCATTCATTAGACAGAGTTCTTGGCACATTTTTCGGAGCTATCATTTTACATTTAAATATAGCCTAAAATATGGTACAGCAATTGTTTTTGAAATCATACAGCTTCATTAGAAACAAGGCTGCGTATATGATGGAAACTGTGTAGCTAAAATATGCTGCTAAACTACAGGCAACAATCGCTCTTTTGTGAATGTATCCCGTTTAAATCACTCACCAGTAATGTTCCGGATATTCCACTATCAGGGATTCATGATATCAGAAAATCTTGTAATGGTGATACTCAGGCCAGCTGACAGCTTTGCCTTGATCCGGGAAGAAGACAGTCTTCCGTGAGAATCCATAAAAGTAGAAAATTAATTCATATTTGCGACACGGTTGATGTGGCTGACATCCCATTTTATATATTCAATTAATTAAATCTCATTTAATATTTCTTTTATTACATAACTATTTTTGATTCCTTTGCTGAAATCATTTAAACTGCTCCTGGTGTCTTAACCTGCAGAGCAACTCAGCAGCAGACCAGTCACTTTTTTCTGTAGTATTTCTAAATGCACCTCTCTGATTCATTTCAGAGACAACCAATCAGAGCCAGAAGGAGGGTCTTGGTGCTGTCAATCACTCCTCCTCCCCCTCCTTTACTCTCTGCTATGCTACAACTCATTCCTCACAATAGTTAGAATCACCACCAATGACTGGATGTACAGTTTTCCTGCAGTGGTAAATTATTTTTATTACCACAGCTGTAACATATGGACGAGCATGATTGTCAGTGCTAACACATGTGAATCTCTGTCAGATTGTACTCATTCACTAACTTGATCTCTGCCATGCTACCTTGCTATTTTGCAGCAGTGACAGTATTGTTTTTTTTGTTGTCTTCTTATGTAATCCCAACAAGCACAAATGCACACTTTGAGTTCCTTTTTTCCTCCTGTTTCCATGGCGGATCCAATTATCTGCCTTTCATTGATGACTTCTTGACGATAATATACCTGCACTCACCTTTAACTGACTTAACTCAAAATTGAGTTTATCTGAGTCATACCACCTGTCCTAAAACAGAATATTCTGAGTATCACAGGTTTGTTCAGAGTATCTGCATTCTCTTCAGAATTAAAGCCTGTTCTCTGAAACAGGGACCAGGCTTCATACAGTTCCGCATTAACGGCACATCAGTAGTGCACATAGCTGATGGATGAGGAAAGATGAAGGTTGAGGCAGTGAAAAGAAAAACAGCAAAAGTGGCAGAGGAGATTAAAGCAAATGATGGCAGGTACAAAAAATGAGCAAGGAATATGACAAAGTCTGCAAAGCTCTTGGTTTTATTAAGCATGCAAAATATTAGGCAGTTTTCATCTCTTCTGATTTGCTAAAACAATAGAGATATTGTTGCAAATTTTACACAAATGCTGAAAAGTTAAATGCCTTGTGAAAAAGAATGAACTGACTAAGCCAATAACCAGTGCTTACAGCTTAAAAATGTTTTGCATGTTTCTGTGTGTAGACTAAAAGTGCACATCAGAGTGAATTATTTGCACTTTATCTCCTTTTAGACAGTCTGAGCAGCATTGATAGTGTTACAAATTCAGTTAATAAATGAAACCTGGCAATTATTTTAAGACTTAATATAATAAAACGAGTTGCAAAGTTGCAGCACCTTATCTTAAACTGTTTATTAATCAGGTGGTTGTGTGTAGAATGCTTGTGCAGGAAACTCATGTAGTGGTTTTTACAGATAAATAATTAAATGTCAGTTTCTCAACAGTATTTTGATTTGGGGCCAGAGGTGTGGGGAAAAAAAAGTATCTTCTTTTGTATCTCGGTCTATTGATCTAGCGTAAGATATGAAAAAGCACAGCCTCTACCATCTACCAAGCCGTTTGTTTGTTTTTGTTTGTTTGTTTGTTTGTTTTTGTTTTTTTACCCATTCCCTGTCTGCCCTGGGTTTCCACTAAAAAACATGCATCAGATCTCTGACAGAAATAACTCAGTTTTTTAGTGCCATAAGAGCAAAGGACACATAGATGAGAGAGGTCCAGCTGCTGAGCTCTACCTGCAACTTGAGGCTTGATCCTCTGGTGACAGCCACAGTCCTTTTATTCATCAAAATGATGCAGCAGCTGCCTGACCTATAGCAGAGCGACAGATTGAAGCTGTGTTTTCCTGTCTTTGCCTGTAGCATACCAAGCATTTTGAACTTTACTAAAACGTTGTGGCCAAACCATGTTTTTTGGATTTGAATCCCGCTCCACGCAGGGCCCAGGACAGGAGTCCCGATTGTCCCCCCTGTCATCCTGCCTTGCCAATACTATTGGTAAATATTGTGATGATGATATCAGTCGCAATATCATCATCGTAATATCATAATTTGTGACCAGTGTGAGCATGTTAGACTCTGACTAAATGTTATGTTGGCATCTACAATTTGAAATCATAGCCCTTTGAATATATTAGCCAACAATTATTTTTAAGTCCTTTTTTCAATATAAATACTACACACACTAATACTGCACTAAAAATGTAATATATTGCGCAGAATTTTACAGTATTAATTTTTCTTGACAGAAGCAATTATTTTGTTGGGTCTTTTTCAGATAAGCCTTGTGTTTCTAAAGATACACTCGACTTAATGTTATAGCAGAGAACCAATGATTAAAGAAACGCCACTGTTCTCGGCCAACCGTGAGATTTCTTTGCTTCTTTCTGCTTTTAAAAGAGTAACAGATTCAGGGAATAAGTCATTTGCTTTTAGAAAACCAGTTTTCACAATCTGTTTTTTTTTTTTTTTTTTACTGTGCTAGTCATTTGAATCTGAATTTGCAAAGTTTCCTTGTTAAAGTACTCTGGAGCTCTGTATCCTGCCTAACCCCTCAGTTTAGCCACCCTCTCAAAAGACAGAAAAAAAAGAAATTGTGTGAAGATTTCTGTGATTACAGACATCAAGACCATAGCAGTTAGCAGTCCCAAGCTTACAATGAAGAAAGACTCAACGTCTTCTTCAAACGAAACGTTTTTCTCAAATTGTCTTCCAAAAATGCATTTACCTTTTGTTGCTAGAAATCTAGGTTTAAAAAAAAAACTTTCTACTTCTTTCCATTCAATTTGCATAGTTTGTTTTATTTCCTCCAAACTATTTAATGAACTGAATTTAGCCAAAGTAGCTAAATTTAGCTTATTTTTCCCCCCCCGCTCTCCAGTTGTAACAAGAGCTTAATGGTACCACTTTAGCTCTTTCTTATTGTTGAGCGGTGAACAGTAGCCTTCACTGAAGTCTCTTCAATGTCTGTTTGTCATTTGTTCAAATTAGAGCGCGATGAGTCGCTTTTTGAGATTTTTAAGCCTAATTCATATTGTCAGACAGGTCCTATTAAATTGGTTCCAATAATCTGACCTGTGTGTGGCTTGTGAAACTGAAGTTCATGATTTAACAAGGATGTCAATTATCTTTTTGCAGGCAACTAGATTGGTTTGGATCCCTTTCTTACTTTAATGGATAAAATGTCTAAAGTTTTTATTCATCTAAAAAGTATGATATCAGCACATGTTTTATAATCTTAAACAATAAAGTTGCAAAAGATTAGCAAAAATTGAACAATTCTTGAAGGAGATACATATTTTTAAGGTAGTGTGTTTACTATTGTAAAAAAAAAAAAGCATAATAAAAGAAAAATAAATCAACCCTAATAACATTAGGTTACTTCATTATAACTTGGGTTTACAAATCATGGAGAAAAGATCCCAACATTTAATATATTAATAAAATAAGGTAAAGTATGGATTGACATCCAGAGGAAGCCAATGGGTGCATATAAACCTGATGTTGCTACTTTAGAATTGCTCTCATCAGATTGTGGCTCGAATTGACTTCCCTGACAGATCAGCAAGCTCCAAGCTGCCTGTCTGGACTCTGGCTCTCTCATGTTTCTGCAGCAGCTTGTGGTAACGGTTTAAGGGGTGGACTTAGTGGAGTTAATCAACTGGAGAAGAGTGTCTTGAAATAACTCATGCTGGGATGTGCCTGGCCTGCCACAGTTTTCTTTTTGTCTTTTTACATTCGATGACTTTGCTGACCCCTTGTCTCTGGTATGCTGGCAAATCAGAAGGAGAGCTTCTCTGCGATCAGTGAGGCGAGCGTAATGTGGCTGGAGCACATCTGGGCTGTAAAAGCCAGATGACTGCAAATGCTAATGCAAATCATGGCACAGCTCGCTGGGGCAAATTAAATGCTGATCGAACACACAAGAACCATTTTATATGCTATATTTTTTTGTTGTTCTCTATGTAATGGATTTGATTACACCGTGTTCTGGCTTCATAGACACGTCGACACATTTAGTTTCTATAGCGTGATTGTACTGCGATGTTTTCTGTATGAGTGACTGGAGTTCCACTGCATGACACAGAACAGCATCAGAGGCTGAATAAACGAGAGTCGGTTCACAGCAACATGGCATGGTGAACATGGCTTCAGGCTGCAGCAATAGATCTTTGCTCTCCCCACAGCATCTGCTGTCTGCTGGCATTTGTCAGCAGCTACAAAAGCCAACAAAGACTGACTGGACATTTGCCACCAGCTGCCCCCATTCTCTCTCCCATCACCCTGCGCTTCCATTAGCCGCCTTTAGCTGCAGGGGCTACGGGGCAAAACCCGATTCGTTATGGAAATTCCTGGCAAACGTCGGTGCCTCTCTGTGTCAGTAATAATATCAGTGCCGTCAGAAGCTGTCAGATATTTTCAGCTGCTTTTCCCACAATGTTGTCTTTCCCCTGCGGAGAACAGCAGCAGGGCAGATCATCGCTGTTTTCTGTTTAGCAAAACGCTTCCCATACGGCGTCTTCATCACTTCGATTTTCCTTGTTCTGATGGATTGTCCTGGCTCATCTGCGGCTGCCAGCTGCAGCGCATTCGCGCCTTCAGATGGATGTTGGCCACTTGAGGAGCTGCCGTGCTCCACAATGGAACATCTGCCTCGCTCAGCTGGTAGTGCTGTTCGTCAGTAATGAGGCTCAGTGGTAGAATAAAAGAGGTTTTTAGAGGTTAAAAGGCAGGTGCTCATGGCAGTCTCCTGGAAACGCGTTAAATCCACCTTATTTCTAAGTGGAGGCGTTGCTGTTGCATAACTACTGCTAAGGGTTCATGTGTGCAGCCTTCAGTTCTTTCTTTCTAGAACCTGGATTTCATTTTGTCTTTGAGTTTTGATCAACAGGATATTTAATCTTTTAGTTTGTATTTTGCTCCTATTGTAAATTAATATCTTATAGTTGAAAAGGAATATCCCACACTTTTAGCATCTCAGTGCAGCACTTTTTAATCTGTTATCCAAAATTGTAAGTCTGGAAGACCATCAAGGAAAGCACTAATCGGCTAGCAACCAAGAGCCTGCAGTAACTCTGGAGTTGCAGAGTTACTGTGGGCCCCATCTCGGTTGGTTAATTCTGACAAGAGATTCTGTGTCATGCTCTCTACAAATACGACCTAACACTCTGTTTTTTTTTTTTTCTGAGCACACCATCTCCACAGTAATACATGGTGACGTCAGATGCATTTTTCTCAGCAAGAGCAGTGAACCTGGTCAGAGTTGATGGGAAGATGGATAAGAGCTAAATGGACCTCAAGAAAAGCTGTTGGAGGCAGAGTAGGAACTGAAACTGGGGTGGATGTTCAAATGATTAGCAGAATGACTCTAAGCATGAAGTCAAAACTGCAATAGAATAGTTTTGGTCAGTGGTGTTTTAAATCAGTCCTCAAAGGGCTGGTATGATGGCGTTTTAATTCTTTCCCTGGTTAAGCACACCTGAATGAAATGATGTTTCATTAGCAGGCCTTTGATATGCTGAGGAAGCAGTAGAATTAGGGTTGAAGGCAGCTGGACACCCACGGTTTAGATCAAAGCATATTCATGTGTTCTAATGGCCCAGTCAAATCCACGCCGAAATCCTCTGTTAATCCCGAAAAGGATTAACAGAGAACTAGTGCCAAGAGTTGAATATTGAATATTGTATTGTGGTCTTAATCCAATTTGATAAGTTTGAGATATTTTGAAATGAAGAAAAAGGGCAAATATTACTAAGCTGGTAGAAAATAGTCCAGAACACTTGCAGCTAAAATCTCAGCGAGCCATGTGGAGTTGAAAACAAGACTGGCTGCTTCTGAGAAGATCTCTAAGTAGTGCGATGTCAATCAGTGTGGAACGGTGTTTGTCAGTTCCGGTCCTCGGGGACCACTGCCCTGGATGTTTTAGATGTTCCCCTTCTGCCACACACCTGACTTGAATAAGTGGGTGATTAACATGCTCCTGCAGCGATTAATGGCATGCAGGGGAGGTCAAGCAATCATTTGAACAAGGTGTCCTGGAACAGAGACACATCTAAAGTATGCATGTCCCCGAGGACCAGAACTGAGAAACACTGGTATAGAATATTGAACTTGAAATTGATCAAAGGAAAAATCTGGTTAGGGGGCAGGATGACTTTATATATGGATGAAGAATGCTTGTGACCTAGCAGAACACGACACACCAACCTCCTGATTGTTTTCTTTACCGTTCTACTACTACCGACGCTCTTAAATGACAGAAGGAGTTTTGTTGCAACATTTATTAATTGTAAATGTCCCACCATGTTGTTTCTCTTTAAATAAACGAAGGAATCCACTCACTCTAGATTTCCCTCTCCTAGATGGCACCTGAGTCAAGTTTGAAGAATACTTAAGGATCCTTATCTAGGTTCAGAATTGGAAATAGTTCAAGCACCACTTTACGTCTCAAGAGATACCTGACAGACAAGAGTTGTCAGACAGCCACTTTCAGTGCATCTATTAATCAGCAGTGTGAATGTGCAGATGTCGCTGCAGTTGAAGACAACTAGAGCAAGACGGAGGGATGTTGTTTTTTTCTGTCTGTATTTAATGTTTAAGTTGCATGGGTTGTTTGTTGTTGTATGTTCAGATATTCAGAGTAAATGTGCCAGTTTTGAAGGGTAAAAATAAGCTGAATCAAAGTAAAGGAACTGCTTTAGATGGAAACTCAATGGCCACATTAGGAGGATTTGCTGACAAAGTTCGTGCTGCAGCCTACGGTGCCTGTTATTGACTGAAACAATGGGAAGCTCAGAATGATTTAATGACCTGAAACATTGCGAGACAAATGGGTTTTTCAGTGGTTTGGATTTTGTTAGGACTCCCCTAAAAATCTTCAAAGCCTTCAAGAATCTGTTGTGCAGGACTTCAGTGGACCCCCTGCCGGCATGCCATCTTTGTGTTACTGAAGTGGGGATGAAAGGGATGAGGTGAGAGGAGTTCTTAGGGAATGGGAAGCCTGACGCTGAACTTTGATCCCCTCTGATCTGGCATCACAAACTGTCACATGTAGTTCAGTCAAAGCAGTTTGATAACTCTCTCCTCCTCCTCTTCTAAACCCATTACTGCTTCTTTGATTAACATGTCTAGGAATCTACTTTGCGATGGAATATAAAATTATCAGCAAGAGTCGTCTGCTGTGTTAATAGATTAGGCATAGATCGGTATTTATCACATATGTCACATTTTGAAATCCATCGCTCATTTTCAAATCTGGTTAGGAAACAAATGTACAAGGAGTACAGCTGATCAATACTGGATAGATTTTTGATAAAGTTGCACAAGAATATTTTATTAAACACTTCAGTGATTTGTTCCTCCACCAACAGAAAAACATGCAGTTTTATATCTTTTACTCATTTTATTTGCTGTACTTTTCATACCTGCCATGAAGTCACTCTCCACTCCACTATTCATCTTTGTGTTTGATTGATGACTCCGGCAGCCATCAGGGGAGATAAATTGCCTTGTATATCAGGGCAATAAAAACTCAGATGCATTAATAAGCAGAGTTGAATGAAATCGCCATGTAATCAGGAAATAAACATATTCATCATTACAGTTTAGGAGCATCATGGGGATTTTTTTTTTTTTCATCTCTAAACATATTCAATGTTGAATGCAGTTTGGTTGTGCTCTTCCAGCATCCTCGTTTAAACATCTAATCAGCTCACAGTCAAAGAAACCCACATCTTTGCAATAAAGGGGTGGGGTAACATTTTATTTGAAGGGGGGTGAATAAGACTGACATGACACTGTCATAAACATGACATAACACCTGTCATGAACATGAATAAGCCTTCATGAATATTTATGACTGTTGTCATAGAGCGTCATTCGGTAAATTATGACACTTTTAATACAAAGTTGACATTATTCAAAATGTCTTTGTTATGACAACTTGACATTAACCAAGAAATCATTACTGATACAAATTTGTTATAAAAGTATTACTGATTTCACTTTAAAAAATAGGTAACTTTGTTATTAGAGGTAAAGTTTAAACAGTTATGATTTCTTGGTTAATGTCAAGTTGTCATAACAAAGACATTTTGAATAATGTCAACTTTGTATTAAAAGTGTCATAATTTACCGAATGACGCTTTATGACAACAGTCATAAATATTCATGAAGGCTTATTCATGTTCATGACATGTGTTATGTCATGTTACTGAAAGTGTCATGACAGTCTTATTCAACCCCCTTCAAATAAAGTGTTGCCAAGGGGTGAAATATGTATTTGAAAATCTTGTGATCCAGATATTGGGAAGTATTGCGATGACGATGTTGACAACGTTCTCGTATATACTTCAATCACTTTGTTGTGTGTGTGTGTGTGTGTTTTTTTTTTAAACCATGTATAGCATGTTCAATCATTGAAGAAAACCATTTGGATATTTTATTTGCAACAATCTATTGACATTTTAGCAACATTTTAGAAAGTTGACATAAAATTACAGCCTGCATAAAGCTTAGATTTTCCTCATCTGTATCGGTCCTAGTCGTTTAAGTCAAAGAACAAGCACAAACAAATGCCTTTTTTATTGTTGTCTTGTTTTCATTTTCTAGATTTGCTAAATATTCGGTTGCACTTAACATCAAGTAGCTTTGCTTTTTTAATCAAGATAAATACTAACTGACCCTAACTGACCCTTTGGTATTTAGTAAAATCTAAATGGCCAAAGACACTGAGTATCTTTAAATGTCTTCTGTAGATGCAGCTTTCCTAAATCCCATAAAACTTTATCACCACATGCTATCACGTTCTTAGCAACTTGTAAACACCATTACTGGTGGCCAGCTGCTCACATGTTGGCATTAATTGTGATCAATATCTGTTGTTCTTAGAGCTCTTCAAATGGCCTATAAAGCCCGGCTTGGATGACCAGAGCCACAAATAACAGTAATGTGATTAACGTCTCAATCTTTTTACACAAGCATTTACAGGTCTTATGAATTATGTTCAGATGAACGGAGATCAGTGACAGAAGACGATAAACCTTTTGAAATTAAATTTCTCCCACCTCACAAAGCAGACACTTTAGATTGAGATTTAATTTCAAAATGAGATAAAGTAAACACTGGTGACTCACGGCGCTTCCTGAGTTTTAAACAGATAACTGCACAGCTCCTCCCTGTCAAGACAATTATTTGAAATCAATGAGATTACTTATGGGATGTCTGAAAATGACCATCCCAAATACAAGTTGAATGTACGTTGTGCAATCTAACGTACTTTTATAAAGAGCATATAAATGCGTAGGGCTAGCAAACATACATGATCTGATATTCCAGTCACTACAGTTTTTACAACTAAATACATGTACAAGTTCATTATTTGTTTGAGAATAATAAAAAAAACACTGTAAATGTGTTTTTTACTTTTTCCAACAAGCCAGAAACAGTACCACAGAAACTTGGATAATTTATGTTGGATGTATGTGGGCTTGGTGCAGACAGGTGTGAAAGGACAATCAATGTCCTTTCACACCTGTTTTTAAAACCAGAAAATGTGCAGCTGTCTCTTATAGTTGGAGGTAGTCTTCACCATAAAATCTAACTTGTTATGGAAAATATCTTTAAGGATCGAAGGTTCTTCTGAAAAGGACACCACAATCCTTCTGACCTGAATTTACTGTAGTTACATTTAATGTAATTTGATACAGGGTTTTTTACATTTTTCATGACTGTAATTTGCTGAATCCTCATGAAGATGGTTTAAGGAGGGTTTAAGAATATAGTTGGTTAGAGAAACATTAGAGAAGGAGTGGACAAACCAGTATGAAAACAACCCACAATTCAAAAGTTTGGAAATGTCAAAATGAGAACTACTGGCATCATTTATTCTTTGCACTGCTTTAAATTCTTAAATCCATTAAAATCTACACAACACCAGATTTTGGTATTGGCAAACATTTAAATAAAAAAAAAAAACAACTTTCCATGAGAAACTTGAAAAACAATGCATCAGAGCTACTTTCATATGAATCTACTCCATGTTTATATAATCAGCACTGTTGAATTTTTCAACTGAAAATGTTTCATTTGGGATCTACATCAATGGGCTTTGATGCTTTTCCATCTTCCTAAAACATTATGATGGCAAGGTGAACATTTCCAAGTGCTTCCTAAAGGTTCTAAAGTAGTTTAAAGAGCAGCCATGATCAAATTTGCAAAAATCAACACACATTTACTCAACTTGAATGTTTTTTGTCTTTCCTCTTTTTAAAAGTGGCTAAGAGACGGACCGTTACATTGCATTATATTTATATCTGAGTAACAGAAAGCTAAGGATTATCTATTAAGTGCTCCTAGACGCTCTACTTGAAAAGTAAAGTATAAATCTAAAAAAAAAAAAAAGAGCTTGAGATCCATTTATGTTAGCAGGAATTGTTTGGGGTGTCTCGAAAGGTGGCACAGATAATATGTAAAAAAGAAATATCTCTTCTTGGATGTTTTGTCTACCGAATAAATGCATTTTCAGTGTGATATTTTGCTTCTGCAATAACAAATAGATTTATTTAAAATCTGTTTTTGCACATTTTACAAGGTATGCTTGCAAGAGTGGAAGTTGCTTTATAATTAATTTACTCTCATCCCGCTGTGCGTAAATCGCAAACATAGCCCTGTCGTACAAACAATTGCTGAAGTCCATCAGCACAGAGGATTTGTTGTTTACTTCAGGCCGTGACGATGGTTGTTCTTCTACTGCAACAAAGATAAAGCCCATAAATTTTTCTCTCAGAGATATTACAGCTTGTGAGTGAGGAGCTGATTTAAATTCAGTCTGTGTTTTCAACATTTACTCTGTGCTTAGGGACAAATCAAATATTAAAACAAACTTTTTTTATTTATTTTATTTTTGCAGGAATTCTGTTTGTCATGACCCGCTAATAATTAGCAGTGCTTATCAAGCGCTTTAGGAGGCAATCGAGGATAACTTTTGGCAGACACAGCCAATGGGGCAAATGTGCTGTGAATTTATGGTAAACACTATTTCCTTAAATAACCACTCGACTCATAACGATTGCACTGGTATATTAAACTTGTAAATGAAGCAAAGTAATAAAAATAAATAAATAAATAAAAAAAGATATGGCCCTAGTAAATTCAGGGGAATAAAAGTCACAGATGTCACAAAGAATGAATAAACCATTAAAAGCCGTGTCTCTGGTCATTTGGCAATTCATCAGTTCTGAGTCGCTTTGCAGCAGCAGAAGGTGGGTGAAATTGGATGACAGCTCTGGATCACACTGACGACAGTCGAATCATATCTCTCGTCCCCATTTGGCAGGATGCGGCAGCGTTTGGCCTGTCTGCATGCCAAATGTGTCTGTGCATACATGAGTAGTGTTCTGATATCCTCTGGTGGAAAACATGAGGAGACAGCTGTGCAACTTATTTATCTGCATTCGTTTATACGAATGCAGAAAGTATGCAGGCGCGCTTGTTTTGTGTCTGGACGTACATTCAAATCAAAGTTCATGTAAACGGGCATAGATGCGAGCCCTGGATAATTTCAGAATAGAAATGTACTGACTAACAAAGCACAATTAATCTTGATTTTTAAACACGTGTTAGCTGGTTGTGCTGAAAAGCTGCGTGAGTGGGAATAATTTGAGGAATTTTGGGTGCATGATTACACAGTTCCCACAGCGTGGGTTTTGAGTGCCCTTCAATAATTCATATCTAAATAATGGCTGGCAAAATAGGAAATAGCCACTGTTAGAAAATGCTTATTTAACTGTTAATGGAAAACAGAAAAAAACGCAAATGTTGTTTAGTAGAGTAAAAATGTCTTTGTTACAAAAAGAATCTTAGTCTTTACAAAGATACAGATTAGAATAAAAGAAAAAGAAAAAAAAACGTTTCTGAGTTACAGGGGTTACTTTAAGAAGATTATACCTATAAACTAGAATATAGTTTGTACAGTTTTCATCTGATAATTTAGAGACATGTGCAACCTGCAAATCCAGAGCTGCAAGTGACTCTTTGTCTTTGCGGTTCACTTGATATATTAAATGATGTAATATTGTCCTTTTTGTTTCATTCTTTGGTTCTGTGCCCCCATGAAAAAATAACATTGACTCCACTCTGGGCCCCCATGGTAAATTTGGTCTACAGTCACCACTGTGCGCAATACCATGTGTGCACCGCTATAAAAGCAAGAATAAAGTTGCTAAAATTAATGTTTGTAGACATATATTCATAATGTGGCGTGAAGGTAAGAAGTGAGATGACGGACAAAAAAAAAAAAAAAATCTACTTGTAAAGTGCGTTCACGCATCACTTTGATCATTTGGTTAAAAACAAGCTCACTGCGTGCCAATCAAAAGATCAGTTAGTGTTTTAAAACATATGTGTCACTTTTGCATTGAGTGGATTGGACTCATTTTCAAGCACTTACAGGAGGGGTCTCTAACACTAGTCCTCGCAAGCTATTATCCTGCAGGTTTTAGATGCATCCCTGCTCTAACAAACTCGATTCAAACGATTTAATTACCTCTTCAGCATGTCAGCAAGCTTGACAAAGCCCTGGTAACGGGTTATTCATTTGATTCAGGTGTGTTGGAGCAGGCCTACATCTTAAAGCTGCAGAACAGTAGATCTCAAGGACCTTTGAGTTATATTGTGCATCAAACACAAGCAAAAATAAGTTATTGATCTATAGTAGCATTGTATAGTAGCTCCTCTAGAGTAAATATGGAAATGTTATTTTCTACGTTGCCATGAAACACCCACATCTGAGTAACGGATCAAAACTTGGATGGATCAAATGCAATAATGCATTAGTTGGTTGGAAAGAAAATTACCATTAGAACTATATTGTCTATATACATACTATTTGTGTTTGTTGCGTCGTTGTTGAAGCGTCGCAGCAGACGAGTTCATGAGGTAGAAGGAGTAATACAGGGATGTTTAAACCACCAAGAAGCGGACAGTGTTAAATGTAACTGTGGAGTTTGCAGCTTTTTGAACATGTTTAGTTCTCAGAGGGAAACTACAGGAACAGCCCTGTGCTCAACCTGCTAGCTATAGGCTACTCGTGAGTTACTAAAACATTTTTTTGATAATCTGGTTTGTCGAACTGGTTAACAGCTTGTCAAATTTGTTTCACTGTTAGGATTGTAAATGAGGGTTGAGTACAGTTAGTAGAACCCCCAACGCAATAACAGGATGGTGTATGCATCGATTTTATAGAGTCAATACAATGAAAGCGGCCCATATAAAGCGCTTCAATCGTCTGTATTGGGACAGATTGTGTCAAAGCAGCAAACTTTGTATTGGTGTTTACTTTAAAACCAGATTTAGATTGTTTCATATTTGTTGAGCAAAAAGGGTTTCCCATAAAGAGATGGTGAAGAAATCCCTCCTAAGTAAAAGTTTTCACTTTCACAGAAGTTGCCCACTTTCAGATCAAGTTTTCTGTCATAAAATGTGATATTTGGTCTTCATAGTGGAAAAAAGGCAGAATAATAGCAAAAGCATTTGGTTTCCTTGTTTTTATTTTATCTATTGTTATGATTTATGTCAGCTCTTCCCCTGTATGTTTAAACTCTATCTGGACCACTTTTAGATTTAATCGATGAATAATTTGTCAGGCTTGTTATTGATTCTCCTACTGTAGGTGTTATAAGAATCTTTTCATTTGGTGTTCTCGTGCAGAATGCATTTTATCACAATATGTTTACAAACTGTTTTCTGGACTCAAAGTATTGATTTAAATCCTATTTGTGTTTATTTATCGCTTATACTTCTGTGCTGATTCACTTATTCATCAAATGGATTTCTTTTCCTCTATCTTTATGTGACAATAGTAATTTTTCAGTTGTAATTTGCATGATAATGGGACATGATGCCAGTTGAAATAATTGTTCTTAATTTTCAAAGTTGAATTGTCTTGCAGTTATGGGTGTAACAAGCATTACATTTGCTGCAGCACAGGATTCTTTTAGACAGAAAAGAGATGATCCTCTATAGAAGGTTTGGTAACACTTTATTTCAATAAAGTGTTACCGAAGGTTTTATGTTTATCATGGTGAGATTTTTATTACTGCTATTAGAGAATTATTCTTTTCAGGCATTTTATGCTGTTTGTTGGTACAAAGTGAAATTATCTCGGCCCAATTCAGGCCATTATTCTGAGTGAACTGGAAAAATGGACGTGGAGCGATAATGCAACACTCAGTCCATCTCTTGTGGAGCATTACTGTGAAAAGCGATTCAAAAGTGACCAAGCTGCCTCAGAAGTGATTTAACAAGCCACAGGGATGGACATTTACGGGGGTATCTGCAGGAATTGAAGGACAGATAAAAGTGAGGAGCCTTATTTCTATCCATAAACACCATATTTCTGCGCTACTACAATATTTAAATGAGATGGGCAAACTGTTCATTGGCTTTTTCACCAACATTGTAATTAACTAGGCATCACTCTGAAGGCCTCATTTAGAGTGGTTAATACAAAGCCCAGCGCGGAAAGGTAAAGCTCATTCGGTAGGAAATCACCTAAAACGCATCATTTGAATTGATTGGGACCAAAGTCGATATTTTTATTCAAATCAAAGCACATAATTTCAGCACAAACATCACAAACTGTAAAGCACAGAGTTGGTGGGTTGAGGATTAGATGCTGTTGTCCAGCCACACACAGCTGTATTCACGGGAAAATGACGATGCGGAGGATTATATTGGCGTCTGAACCAGTCTCAGTCTGCTGTTGGGCTGCAGCATAAAAGGAAGCCCTTCAGTAAAGATGCGGAATGAAAACTCTACAAAAATCTCAGTAAATATGTGCAGGAGATGTCTCCATTGACTGAGCCGATTCCATACTTCACAGATGTTTGTGTGGCGCTGGGAACTGGACGAGCTCTCTTCAGTGTAACCATTGCCCAACAGTGTTTTTTTTTGTGCTTTTCAAAACACTTCTGCACCTCTCCCATATGACAAAGTGTGCCAGTTGGGCTGCAGCAGATGAGACCATGCGCCTGTTTGAGCGAGAAGCCCTGTTAAGCCCAGGGCCAAACTGTGCAGACGTTTCCCTCTCCAAGCGACAAAACTGCCAGTCTTGCTGTTTTGGATGTTTATTTTACCACGTCCTCAAGTCTGGCAACGGACATGTCGCATTGTTTGCCATATTTGAGAAATACTTAATGCATACCAATTTGGATTAGTGTTTGTGACTTAGTATGCATGCCCAAGCTGCAGGGTACGTGGGTTGGAAGCTGGCGATTGGTATCGCTTTGCACTTGCTGTTGTATTTTTATTGCTGTTAGAAGTTGTGTGTAGTTTGAATTTAAAAAGACAGTCTTTTACCAGAAATATCTAAAAATAAAGTTCTAAAGCATCAAAGAAAAGTCAAACTGTTGTTATTCTGGGGGTCTGTTTTATTGTTATATTTTGTTTTGGTATTTGTTCTCTTGCCATTGTTGATAAGCTTTTCCAATTTGTGCATTACTGTACCTGCACTGACTTGGTGTAATCGCTCCAATGAGGGTTATTTCTCTTTGCAAGATAATTAGTTAGGAGTCAATTGTGAAAGGCAAGTTAATAAGATAGTTTTTATTTATTTATGTTTTTTTTTTTTTAAGCCGTCTGCTTGGAGGTGTATTAGCTGTGACTGCATCATTTGAAGGTTTATCTCTGTGGTTCTCTAGATCGGCGCTGTCTTGGCAGGACATGCAGCCTCCAGCATGAGGATGTTCCTGAGTTGACATGGAGCATCGTGGCAGCAGGAGACCAGAGGGATGAACGGAACGGGAAAAGTGAAAAGAAGACGGAAAGTCCTCATGGTTGGGAGGAAGGTAAGAATGAAGGTATCACGTTTCCCCCGTTGCAGGGGAACTTTGTTTTTCGATAACTTCTAGAAGATTTTCTGATTATGTTGAGTTTGGACCAAAGCATCCATTAATCCGAGCTGTGTCAAAATACCACAACTAGTTCAAAATGCCTTCTTTTTGTCATAAAACATCATTTGTTACATTGCGACATGCCTTCCCACATCCACAACAACCGTCAGTTCAGACTATAACTGGGAACATCTCATCTTGTGAGGTGATAGTAAAATAGGAGCGACAAGTCTGTTTGCTTCCCTTTAAATGTTTTTCTCTCCGTCTTTAATGAGTCCTGGGACCAGTGAGATCGCACATTGGATGAATCTGAAAAATGTCAAATGCACTCATTGGTAAGTAAAGGGAGATGGACTGTGAATTTGACCCATGGCCGTCCTGCGAGTGTAGTTTTGGTTGTAAATTAGGCGTTGACTCAGCATACCCTCAACTGTCAACTGCTGAGGTAAAAATAAGGAAACAAGGAAACAATATCTGCACAGACTGATGAAACAAGAACAGCATATTCTGACCTTTTTCTGTCAGGTTGGCCATACGTGTTCTTACAGATCAACTGATTTCACTACATTTTAATGCGTAATGACAACGGTGGTCAATTCTAATTTAAATTTAATTAGTACTCAGTTGGTTAATGAATGTTTCTAACTGCTTGGAAACATTTTGCTTATTCCATTTGCTAAAAGGGGACATGCTTTGTCAACCTCAATCTACAGTCCAATCTGCTTTTATATGATTTGTCAAAGGACATTGAGAAGCTAGTAGCTGAACAGATTATGCACCAGTTGAACTTTCTTTTTATATTATGCAGGTTGGCTTTATAGACAGACAACTGCCATTTTATAGACGTGATTAAGTTTCTGCTTGTAGAAATTTACCTTGGTGAAGACATGTTTCTTGATTTAAATAACCAACAATTGTTGTTAGGATAGTCTTGGCTGATCCACATAAAAAGAAATGGTCTCCTATGAAAGTATTAAGTATCCTACATGTTATTGAATTTGCCTTACTTATCACTTAATATAACCCATCTTTGTATGCTCTAATTGTGTCAAAGATATGCAGATATTATATTTTATGTATACAAGGCAACAGTAGGAGATGTTATAAAGTACTGTACTCCAAACTTTATTTCATAGTAAAGGAACTCAAATATAATTCTTAAAGGGCTAGTAATACATTTTTGAATGAGTCCAAGGTCCATTCATTATAAGTCAAGCCACATGAGATAGCAGTTTTATTCAAAATAAATTAAGCATCTCAGTAATTAAAAATACCCCAAATCATACGTGCTAAAGAAAAATAAAAAGTCCCTTTAAGTTTATCATAAAGAATCAATGACTCCACAGAGTTGTCTGGTAAACAAAGATATCAAGATCTAAGTTGTGGAAAAACAGTTTTACATTCCATGCTATTCTAACTGAGCTTATTCTTGCTCTTTGTTATCATAAATGTAACAAGAATCCTGCTTACGTCTTGACTGGATGATCTTAGTGCATTTACGTTTATTGTTCCTAACTGAAATTTCTTGACATTGTGTGCAAAATGCTCATGTTTGCTGTAATAACACAATTTCAAAACAGAAATCTCTTCTGTACTTTATCATGTGGTTTCCTGGCAAATTAAGTACCTCATTTTTGTGCTGGTTGAAGGAAGAATGAATCAAACCATTCTGTCCATACCTGTTTGAACCATTGACATTCACTGTCCAATTTTCCTTTTAGCGGTGAATCTAGAACATGTTTTTATTTCAACAGGCTCCTGCTTCTCAGGAAGTATCAATTTGGAAACTGCTCCTAAGGTGACAGTAACAACGTGCCACTTACACGACGGCAGTGATTTTTGAGTGACACTGTCACAAGTGGCCAATGTGCCATTGGCATGAAGATGACACTCCGCATAGCTCTGTTACATAACTGATATAATGGCATCTGGTAGTCCTCCTGTGGAAACTGTGCATATACTAACCTGCCACCTAGATATGGAAATGTTGATATAGTGAAAGAATCACAGCTCAGGAGTCAAAAACAGGCCACTGATTCAGAGCTTTGTTGTAGATTGGCAAGATTTCTCTCCATGCCACTGATATAAACTGCGGAGACGGAGGTTTTGCTCAGAAGTGAAGCATCAAATCTTTTTAAAAAGTATAAAGGAGCTGTAAATGATTCAAAACTTACGTTTTAGGTTAAGGTGTACAAAATCTTTGCCAGGGTTTTTTTTTTTTATTATTTATTTATTTTTATTAAATTGCCTGTTTGTTCAAATAACCTATCTGTAAAAAGAAAATAAAGGCATTCAAGAATAATTGTACCAAATACTTTAAGGTGTTTTTTGTTTAGGAACAATAGAATTATAGGCAGACATTACTGAACTGCCATATAAATAGCTGTGTATTTTCATGTTGCAATCCTCTGCTAGCCACAATTCAGTTGGTATGTTTTGGATAATTGAGATGGGCGAGGAGGTTGTTCACACATTTAAACGTTTCTCTTTAGAAAGGATGGGGTAAAAAAAAAATGATGGAGACCTGAAGGCTTTGATGTACAGGAATAGCTGAAGCTGTTTTCTATAGTCCTGAAATAATGTGTTGTAAAATGTGTAAAAAGCCTGTAAATGGGCTGTGTTACTTTCATACAAGAAGCTGGTTGTTGGGCTGAAGATGTGCAGATGCAAGCTGGAAAATCACTAAGGTTAGCAGGATCAAGCACGAGTCCTGCATCCATAAATAGAAGCTTACCTCGACTCAATGCAGACTCCCAGAAAATGAATAATTAAAGCTGTTTACAACCAGATATGACGAAACCACTGCTGAAACTTGATTTTTTTTTTTTATCATATTTTGAACTTGCTTGTATCGTCTCTGGCCATTGCTGGACGCCGCAGCACATGGTACGCTCTGCTCCTTCCTCAGGGCAGTAATGTGAGTAAATAGAAGGTGTCTGAGGATATGCAAAACATTTAAAAAGAAATATATCTGCACTCATAATAGTTTTGTCACAAAGTTGTTTTCTAAACTGGATCCTTAACAAGTAAAGACGGCAGCAAGTGCAGAGGGAGGTGCAGCTCAAGAAATTTCCATTTGTTGCAAACTACTCAAATCTCTGCGGCAACCAAATCTCCTGTGACGCTAATTGATTGAAAATGAGCCAACGCTGACGACTCCTGAACAGATTGTGAATTAGACTCTCTGGTGAGTCAAAACAAAGAGGAAAAAAATATCTGAATGTCTGTAGCCAAAGACAGTGTGAAAATGATTGAGCATTGATTTCTAGCTCTTTTGCACATAATGGAGAAGCTGGAGCTGAATGGCGGCAAACTCGAGTAAGATGCTGTTTGCTGGAGCAGTTTGTTTGTAATGAAGAGTGGCCCCAAGGAGGTCTGTCATCTGGCAACCAGAGGTGTCATCTGGATTTTTATCAGGCCAGAGGAAGATTGGCTCTGCCTGGCAGTCTTGTATTGCCTGTTTTTTTATGTTTAAGTATGTATTATGCTGAAGCACCTACTGTTTGTGCTGTAAGTGATCTCAAGCATTATAAACAAAGGCAACTGGACTTCTCTTATCTTGAAGACTTTTTGACTCTCATCCAAGAGGCTACTTTGGTGCTAAAACCTGCATTCGACCTATAAGCCTTATAAGTTGTAATCGGAAACGATCACACTGATAAGGCAAAAGAGGTCACTAACGAGGTCATTTTAATCGCTAATGAGGTCATCAAGGTCACATGAGCCTCTGGCCCTAACCCTCTGTTCGATCCTCTGTTATGCTTGTTAACACTAATGATCCTCACATGTCTCCAACAATGATGATAAGATAGAGCATCGAACTGAACATGTCCTCATAAAGAGAGAAGGCAAGGACAAAGATCATAAGTACTTCAAAAAAGCACTTGAATTCAACTGGGTGTGTCTTAAAGCATCTTGGAATTGAAACAAAACAGTCAATTCAGGCGAGTGCAGGACAGGGCAAGAGGAGGCACAAGAACATAGCCATCCTATGTCTAACGAATTAAGAATATGTTCTGAACACAATGTTCAAATTTTAAATCTAGTAATGCTCTCAGACAGAAATTGATTCAACCCAAGGACAAATCACCCAAATCACAAGCTCAGTGGTGTGGTATTTGCAGCCCAGTGCAGTGAGGAATGTTCGGGTCTTTGTATTGGAGAAACAAAATGACAGCAGCAACAAAAGGATGGCGCAACACAAAAGAGCCAACTCATCAGGTCAAGACTCATCAGTTTGTTCCCACTGTCAAGGAAAAGGGATTCTGAATTTGAAAGCAACATATTTTGTACAGGGAAGCTTAACAGAAACTCACACCTGGAGACATATAAACGAAACGGTGCACGTGTTGACATTGTTGAGAATGTGTTAGGATCATCAGTGCCAAAAACACATACAGGTAATTGATATTACCTGTATGTGTACAGGTAACGGGAAAAACTGCAGCTGACATCAAATTAGACGCTAAAAAAATCCTCATTGAGTATTTTCCACTAAGCTCTTGCCCTTCTCAGGAAGGATAGCACAATCTTCGCTTCTATACTCCTTGGGGTCAAAACAGTAAAATCTCCTGCTGGTGATCCTTGCTGATTATAAGTTTCATACAAAGTTTCTCAAAGTTTGATTTAAAAACAAACCTGCAGGAAACTATTACCTGTTCATTTCTTGGTCACAGGATTGCATCTAGGTAGATCAATGGTCCACTTGCCATGCAGGCAGGAAAGCTACCCAGTTGCTTTTTCTGCACCCAGCAACCCTCCTATCTGAGCAAATAATTATGAACCATTACTTTGGATGAGAGGCAATTTATCGTACTTATGTGTTTTGTATCAGAAATATAATAACCCTGGCATTTGAAGCAAGCCTTTACTTCGGAGTTGGTCTGTCCATGTCCAGCTTTAGCCTAAAACACAGAAGAATCAGGACACAGAGCAAAAAATATGACCTCCTTGGAAACAGACTCGGGGCATTAGTTGATTATCTGGATGTAAAAAACAGTTGAGCAAAAATAAGCGACAACAGATTTCTTTCTTTCAGACATGTTACTTTATTTTATCTACTTTATATACTCAAGACACACAGTGTCTTGCAATATTATTCATGTGACATGACAACTGTTTAAAAAAAAAAGATTGACAAACTCGAAACAGATCTAAGTTGGCTTAGAGTGACTGAAAACAAATGGCAGTCGCATTTCTCAGAATTTTGCTAAAATCCATTTGAAAACATGTAACTTCCACTGCACTATTTTGCAAAATACTATTTAAATACCCACATGTTTGTCGATGTAAAATGTGAAACTGACACCAAGTTCAAGAAATGCTAATGAAAGAAATGCAAGGCACTTTATGTGTAATATTTGACAATAAGATTTAAATGTAAAGCTGTTTATATATAACCTTTTGCCATAGAATCACATTAAGCATACAAGCAGTGTATGGACTCTTTGGGATCATTGCTCTGCTACATGTTTGAGATTACGCATCAAGTAATTTTCTTGCTTCAAACAGCATTTTTATTCCCTCAGCACTAACACGCAATGTTGTTGTGAACTTGGATCTCATTTTACCTTTCGTTGTGTGCGTTTCCGAGAGAAGCTGCAGTGGAGCCACAATTAGGATAAAAAATAAATTGCACAAGATTTGAGACTTTTTCCTCTTTTGTTTTGTGGAAAAATGGCTTTGGTGCTGCATAAAAAGTAAGGACTACCATTTTGGAAAGATTGGACTGTTTCTTTTTTGGCTTTGTAATGAAGGCTTTTCTTAACGAGATGGCACAATTTAAAGTGGTACAAATATAAATCAATATAATTTGATCAAAATACAACAGGAATATGGCAATGTGTTCAGGTCTTTACCTTTTTTAAAAATTATACTACGTCTTTCATGCTAGCCCACACACCAAACTGAGCTCAGTCTAGCACTCGGAGCACTGATTCCAAAATACATGAATTTAATGCCCTACCCTTGGATTTCTCTCGTCTTGAGCTTGGCCATGCATGGTTAACAATTCCTCTTTTAGCTGAAAATCTTGTAAGTCATGCATTAAATTGACCAAAGTTGTTGAACTGCCATGCATTTAAACTCTTGGCCACTGAAGGAAAGGGCATGGAGACTCCATTAAAAATGTATCTCCCCTGGGAGATCTAAGAGGTAGCTAAGATAAATGTATTATTAGACCACTTACCCGATTTCAGTAGAGGTATTTGTGACAATAAAATAGCTGGATTCCCTCCAGATCCATCTCTGCTGAAAGGCTTAAGAAGTGGATAATGGGACCTAAACTGCACAACATTTCAAACCATTTTTGTGGATGAGGAGTGAACATGTGCAGAGGGAAATGTTTCTGGAGAATCCCTCAGAGAAATGAGCTTTCTGCAGAAGTAATTTTTTCTAAGAGAGGTGCTAATCCAATTAATCAAGTGACAGGAGACCTTCTCTGTTTGGTGCTTCTGTTTTGCTGCGATCTCTGAAGAAGCTTCAGAGGAAAACACCATTAGGCGCACAGTTGAAAAGAAAGCAGGACCATGTTGTAGTTATCTCTCATATGCTTATGAATTAGTTCACGTAATTGGTTTGACTTAAGCTGCAACTTGTTGGCCTGATATTAAACATTTTGAAGAAGAACATGTATGAAAAATGTACTTTGTGCAAATATTCAAGTGGCATAATAAGAGAAATGACTGTTATGTTTAAATGAAGACTACAGGACTCCATCTACTCATATTCCTTTCAGATGGCTTTTCTCAGAATCTGCAGCCGACTTGATAACATGGTGCTAATGAGCTGCCAAACATCTGTCAAGACTTTTTTTTCCCTCTTCCTTTTTCATCAGAGCCCAATACTTATTAAATCCTTAAGAAACCAAAAGCAGTTTAAAGACCACGTTTTAACTAGAACTTCTAACCTTGAAGTCTTCGTTCTGTTCTCTCGCCTTTTGTCAAGGATGTCATCAGAAAACCCCACAATTGGTGTATTTGTCAATAATCCTGCAAATAGCCCAACTCCGACCTTACTGCTTTGATTAACTGCCCCGTTCAGTGAAAGCAAGGTCAGCGAAGTGCATCGACTCGAGGTGGAGCTCATTGCTTTTTACCTGCAGTACTGTTTCAGTAATGTATTTACAGCCCAACCTAATTACCTGCAGCCTCCAAGAATCCTAATTATAACCTCATTAAAGCTTTGACATCGTCTGGACTGCGGGAAGCTGTTGGTGGGGGGGCGCGGGGAGTGCAAAATTTTAATGTTTTGTTGCTAAGCTGCAACAAATAAGGAATACATTTTAAAACCATCCTGTGTCTTAGTGTTCATATATCACCAACAACGTCGCAGAAGGTTGATAAAGTATCCTTAGGAATATCTGGATATGGCAATTTACTCTCGAATCTAAAAAAAAAGATGAATTGAAGCAGTAAGCTGATTTTTACTGACAGCGAACTGGAAACTGTTTGCAAAACTGGTTTCCAGCACTCTGCTAAATAAACACCGCGCGTTTTTTTTCAAACGTATAAGTGAATTTTACTTGTTTAATGCAAAGTAACAGGAGGAAATGGACTGACATCCAGTCGACATGAAGTCGTGTAGTGTGGGGGTGTTTATGAATGTGGCAGAGCTGTGCTGATTATAGTCTGACAGGGCTGCATTGTCACATCCTCATTCTGAAGTGGATTCACCAAAGGAATGCGAAAGGTGAAGCCCAATTACTGGGTACATATTTGGAGGAACCCTCTTCAATTTCTGACTCCATTTGCAGTGAAGATTTTGTGAATCTTCCTCAATCTCTTAATTCGGAATCCTCTTATGGCGGCGGTTGTTCCTGCTGATTGTGCATATTTTTCTGCAACGTTTTTTGCAGAAAAATATGCAAAAAAAAAATAATAAATTGCATACTGATACCCTCAATGCTGAGGGTATCAGTATTGTCGTAAGTGATTATCATCACAAATACCAGAAATAAACTCTTGAATTATATTTCTCTATGAAATTATCCATTTAATGGGTTTTGCTTTTTTAATAATATTGTAATTAGAGATCCACCTGTATATATGCATTGTAGGTGTTCTGTAAGTGGAGGGATGAAGACCCATATTTCCCCTCTGTGATTACGAAACACAGTCTGTCACCTCGACATCTCTGACAACCACCTAACTGCTGTTTGCACGTATTGACTTTTATTCTATAAACTGAGGTTTTGCACACCATTTAGCCAAGACTTTGTAATGCAGTGGATGAATGCAAGTCTGGGCCAGCTCACTTGAGCATTACGCACAGACACATCCTCATTGCCCTCATGTTCGGGTCAGGATCAATAAGCTGATAGATTAAAGGACAGATATCTGGCCAGCTGGCAGGCTATGGGTAGGGGATTGAGTATAGCAGACACTGGACCTCAAGAAACCAATCGATCTGACCTTTAGGGATCGATGATCCACTCAGGAGTTAGTGAGGAGCATCTGGCAGGTAAAATGGACCCTCTTAATAACGGACAGAAAAATCTACTTCTGTGGCCTTGTGGTGAGTGAACACAGGGTTAATGGACCAAAAATGAAGGGTTCCACTGTTCTCGCTCAGTTACCATCAGTTCATGTGTTCCTTTATGTTCAGGAATGAAAAAAAAAGAAAAAAGGCCAACATGCTGTGACTTTTGTTCTGAAAGGACTGTGTGGCAGAAGAAAAATGTATCCTTGATTATTCCCGGCTCCTCCTCCCTGAAGACATTTTTGAACATAGCAACCGCAGGCGATGTATCAGCAACAAGACAATACACCTCTGAATACACACACAACAAAACAGATGTCAATATGTCAGCAGCGCAGAACAGAGACTAATTGGATAGTCTGCAGACTGTATGCTAATTACATAAGAAGGGACGTTGACATAATTAGCTTTTTTTTTATTACTGAAAGGTATGGCGTGCTTGTAATTGCTTGTCTCTCTTTTGTCTTTAGCTATACTTCGTTAAATGTTGAAGAGTGAGCGGATGGACAGTAATGGCCTCTTTGTAGCTTCTGCTGGTATTTATTTGACAGGAATCTAGATTTCAAAGAATCCTGCCAGCCTGTGATTACACAGACAGCTAAGAGCTCAGACACAGAGTTAAAGTAATTCTTCTATTTTAAATTGCTCAGGTTCATAGATTTTTACATTTCTAAACTAGCCATGCACTGGAGATTTCAGGATAACCCATTTGAATCTACCCAGAAGTATATTAAAAAATGGTATGTGTGCTTTGCTTAAAATATCACTCAGTGAAATATCTATCAGTGCCTCAGTTTATTGACATTAAAAATGTCAATAAAAAGTTAAATGATCAAAATAAATTGTTATCCAGCATCAGCCACATAGAAAATCATACTCACAAATATTAATACTGGCTTATATTGCTCAAACCTAACATTTCCAAAATCCATTTTTGTTTAAGACAACAGCATTAATTTACATCAAGTTTTACATCATTTAAAAACTATGCTTAGAGGACAAATATTGAATTTGCACATGCTTTGGGTTTGTTTTGGAACAGTTACCCTGGACTTTAAATTGAAGAGTTTCTACAGAAATATAAATGTGGTGCAACACATTTCTCATACTTTTTTTGTAAGTTATAATTACTTGCATAAACTGTGGAATGACAATAACCAGCATTTACAGCCAGATCAGTCGTACCCATAAAGATGTAGAAATCAGGCTCCCTTAATTCACATCTAGAACTGAGACCACACTGATGTAAACAGTTTCAAATGGTCTGATGTGACACTTGGGTGTCTCTCATCTATCTTAGATGTGCGAGGCGTTGAGTTGTGTTCATGACCCGGTTCTGCGGGAAACTGATCACAACAAAGTGCTCATCAGTGTGGGATGTAGCCAAAGGACATCAACTCCTTCTGTGACTCTCCCAGTCTCTCTGCATCTCTGTTGCAAATGCTCTAATGACACTCTGTGGCACTCTAAGCTCAGTGGCCACTTCTGCCTGAGAACATCCTGTTTGAAGTCGTGCAGTGGTGAGGTGCTGTTCATTAGGTGTCGTCTTGGTCTCCTGGTGTCGAAATGAAAACATCATGATGAGGAGGACCGTTCAAATGCCAACCAATGTGTGGATCGATTCATGGATTCAAACACCTGTTTGATGCAAAAGCACTGAAACGTTGCACAGTTGGACATTTGCATTCGAAAGTTTAGGCAAGAGGTCTCATTAAGTTCACCTGTAAAGATTATAGTGCATTTCAGGCTCATCCTGTTTGATTGTAGTAGAAATAGTGGCTAATAGAGTGTAGTCAACTGCCTTGAGTCATTTACTTTGCAGCAATCCTTTCTGAACAACCATGTGGCGACAGCGGAGAGGAATAGCTCCCTTTTAACATGAATGAACCTCCAGCAGAACCAGTTTTAGTCTGCTATAACCTACCAGAGGTGGAGGGGACAGGAACTTGACAGGACAAAAATATGACACAGAAACCAAGGAGTACTGTCCACTTCTGTTAGCGATTAGACTGTATATGGTTTTCATATGTTGTCTGTTATATTAATGTAATTTACAAACGGTCAGGTATGTGTGAAAAAGTTGTTTTCATCTTGACTGCGCTTTCCTTTGAAGTTATCTGTATGCTGGCCTATATATACATTAAAACACCTCCTTTGATCATTAGACTTCCTTCACAAGTGGTCTGAATAATGCATTATGTTCTGTAGCAAGACTGTTGACTTGGACTTCTTTCTGGAGTTTATGTCCTATGTAATGTACAGTAAAACCATGCATTTAAAGCTGTGGTTTCCAAGGTCTTGAGATTTTAATCCACACAAAAATAGCACTGGAGATTTCTGAGCCCAACCCTTTCTGCTAGTAATATTAAACAATTGAAAAGGGAAAAGCCAGTTTTGAAAGGGGAAAAATAACATCTAAACGCTGCCTATTCAATTTCACAAAAATAACATAAGAGTATTGTGAAAACCAATTTGCAAGTCTTTTTAAAAGTTAATTTTAACTGAGTTTATTTCTGGGATTCGAATAGGCCATTCTAAGTAATGAATGTGCCTTGTCTGAAGACACTGGCAGCTCTGATTTTACCATTAGGGCTATTAAAACACAGGAAGACCTGGAGGCTTTTCAGCACAGATAGTTTGTGATGTGATGCTGAGCTATAGCTTCAGCTCTTGTCCACTCAGAATGAACTCCCTTCACGACTTCTTTACAGTAAAGGATTTCTATTACTTTTGCTCTCCCGTGTACTTTTAAGATTTATTCAGCTAAATAGAAGGCAGACTTCCTCCAATTCATCCAGCTTCAATACAACCAGTGCTCACGGAAATTGTCTGTCTCCAGCTTTGTAGTGCAGCATTTAAGATATAAGATTTTGTTCTTTCCTCTTCTGTATGAAGACATTCTTTAAAGCTAAGCGTTTGCAGTGACTATGAAATATAACATCATTATATCCAGTTGCTGTTTTCCATACCCAGTTATTTCTTTCCTAGTGGAGATGAAGCTCAGATCCATTTATCGCTCTGTCCTGGAATTTCTCAAAACTAAAACACTAAGATTCTTAAAATAGATTTTAAACAACATTTGTGGAGTTGAGTCTGGGGCAAGGTGGGTTGCTCATACTTAGCAAAGCCTTTCTTCAAAGAGCTATTGGTCGAGAAAGGCACAATTTTCCAAAATGGACAAATAATTGGAGGCAATTGCAGTGTAGAGAGAGAACATTATGGGATTCTGCAACTAGTGGCAATCCAAAGTTTCCACTTTCAGTGACTAGACTCTGTCTTCCAAAATGTCAACGCTCGCCCCTACAGAGCAGGATTTTTGGAGCTCCATGATTTTTGGAGTGGATGAAATGACATGCCTACAGTCCTGACCTCAACCTCACTGGACAGTTGTGGTGCTTTTTTTTTTTTTTTTTTTTTTTTCTTTTTTTTTTTTACCAGAGTGACTGCAAAACCACATTGGCTGACTTACAACAACTGCTTGTTGGGGAACTGATGTCCCACTTCAGTGTGTCAACAAGCTTGTTAACAGGATGAGACGAAGGTGCCAGACTGTTGTGACTTTGTACAGTTCCCCGATGGCCCCTGTTTTTAAACGAATAAACCGTTAAAATGCCTAAATCTCTTTTTGGGGGCAAATTTCAATCATTCCGTCCAAGAAAACACCAAACAAAAATCAATAGCAGAATAATCTGTTGGATATTAAATGAGGATTTGGCAAGTTTTCGTGGACACATCACACTCTGATGTTCTGTCCATGAAGGGAGCTTCCTTAAAACTGTAGAAATCATCTGCCAAACTCAAATATCCTAATTTTGTATGGCATGTTTAGTCGAGGCAAGTGGTGAACACATGGAAAAAAAAGAAAAACATACAAAAAGAAGTCCTGCTGCAGTATAAGTTGTGAAGTAGATGACTATCGTTGTGACATTTTACTAGCCATGCTTCCATGTGTCACTAGTTATTTATATTTTAGACTACCTGTCCTTGTAGCTACACCAAACCCTCTGTCTGATATTCATCATCTTCTGATCCATCAGTAGTGGTCCTCAGTGAAAAAGCTTTGATCAAAAATCTTCAAACCCTGAATTCAGAAGAATCTTTACCGAGGCTCTATTGAAGCTAAATACTTTTTGTTGGTGGTCCCACTTGTTTGCATCTATCTCACCATCTATTTCATCCTATATATAGCAAAACTGTCAGAAGGGACAGGCCTTCACTGTGTGTAAAAAAATTTCCTTTTTTAGTCCATGTGTTGCATTTATTTATTTATTTTTCTCTCATTGTTTACTTACACTTGTTAGAAAGGAAGCAACATCTCTTCTCGTGTACTTTATTGTCTAATCCCGAAACTGAGAAAAGGATCCATCAGATCCCAGGTTGAACATCCAATAAAGATGCTAGTCATTCCTCGATTTTTTTACCTTTATATTTTGTGATTTGATTAACTTCTTGGTAAGTTTGCTTTTCTAATTGCCTTTTTTTATTAATACATACAGAGGGGCTTTGTGTAATTGCCTTTTACTCCAGTTTCTCAAACCACATACATTTGTTCTTAACTCAGTGGGCTGCAAATGAAACGCCTCAGTTGAGCTTATGAATTTAGTCATTACCTAAATAAACGAAATGTGGGAGTGCAACTTTCTTTTCAAGAGCAACTCTCAGATGCTACCATCGATACATTTTTTTCTTTTATTAAGTAGATAAAAAATACTGCTTCCCATTTATCAGTTAACATCTGAAATGTAATTTAAATGGGTATTTGTTGCATCTTATTAAATATGCAGAGCCAAGCAAGATAAAAGGGGACCTTGCTGATAAAGTAAAATTATCAACGCATCAACAAGTCTGACTCAGTGGCTGTGACAAAAAATAATTAACAATTTCAACATTTTGTGAATGTCAAGTGTTTACCTAGTTTTTGTTTGGTTTTTGTACTTCTCAAAAAGAAAATTCGTAGTAACTTCTCCAAGTAAACTCAGTAGAACTCAGTAGAAAAGGATATTTATTTTTAAATAATAGGGAGAAAGTTTTCTTTTCAAGTGCTAACTTCAGTGACCTGAAAACTTTTGCATTAGCAAGATGAAGATAATTTACTGTTTTTGTCTGCAGATTTTAGAAAACTCAAAACTCAGATAAAATGTTCATCTGTTCTGTGTTATTGTCAGCCTTCTTTAGCTAAGCTGCTGGAGTTGTACGTGAATCCTCGCATGCAACAGGCTTAGTTATCACTCCGTTCAAAATGCTTATGGTCGAAACATGTGGAACAGCATGTTTCTTTAATTTAATGATAAGATCCCAGAAAGACTTAATGGGGGGAACTATGAAGCACATATTTACACCCCGTCCCCCTTATCGTTCGCTGTGTGTGGCAACCCAGCAGTCACTTAGATGAAAGCACTCAGAGTAAGTCAAGGAAATACATATGAGAGGAAAAAGGATAAGACAAATCTATAGACCGAAAGATATCCAGAGATGAAAGGAGCTTCTGAAGGAAGCAGAAATCAAATGAAGGTCCTTGAAAAGACCTCAAGATCAATCTTGGCTGGTTTCACCTTACGGAGTAAAACGTGAACTCCAAGTTTTGATAGTCGGGTCATTTATTCATAATGAACTCATTAGGAGAAGTTGATCTCTAAATGCTCAGTTGGTGAGCATGACATCTGATGTGTAAATTTTTTTTAACTTTAAAGCTAATCAGACACTTTAATGTTGCTTCTAGTGAAAAACTAAAGAGATTTTAAACATGAAAGCCTTATTCTGGCTGCTCACCCTTAATGTACCAAAACAAACATCTGCTGAATCAGTGTTTGTTGTAATTAATGAGGAAACTGTAACGTAGAATGGAAATTCTGCAACACAGACAATAATACTTCCAGTAATCTCAAAGAAGAGGACTCCTTGTTTTTTATCATTAGACATATATTGCGACTCTTATCTCTTCAGAGCTTGGATAGCAGCAGTGATTGTTCGGTTAGGCAGATTTCAGATGTTGCTCATTTATTTAACAAAAAACCTGCTGAGCCAAATCGGCAATAGCCCTCGAATTAACAGTGTTACTGTGATGATAACAAACTAGTTTGCGTTGGAATCCATTTTTTACTCACTGGGAATTGTTATCCAACTGCACATTAATCTTCAGCTTTTTATGTAATGTTATCCTGAAGTGTTTTCATGCCTCCTTTCAAGTTGGCTCACATCACAACCCTTCAACACCACACACATACACACATACACGCACGCACGCACAACTTCATGAATGCAGATCTCTTACTTCTTCATCTGTAACTAGAACTTTCCTTGCCACCTGCCATTGTTTTGTTACAAATACATATGGTTTTTTAGGTTATAAGTCAACATAACAGATCTTTGAGGGATTCTTAATCAAGTCAGAATCATTCAAGTCTGCATCTTGACACATCACTTTTTTCTCCCCACCCCTAATGAAGACCAAGGAATGCAGGTCAGTATTAAAGTTGTGGACAATCTTTAAGCGGGTGTAGTTTGGAGAAATAAATCTCAAGCTTTGACCATCTCAGAGAGCTCAGTTCGATACTTAATTGGAAAATGAAGAGTATTGCACAGCTGCTAGCCTAGTAAGGCATGGCAAACCACTTAAACAGACAGGCCAGGTAAGGGAAACTTAATCAGAGAAGCAGTTAATAGACAAATGAAATCTACAGCACAGGCGGGAGAATCGGATCTGAGACCAAACTTCAACTCTTTGGCCTCAATGAAAAACTCTGTGTAACTGAAAACTAACACTGCACATCACCCTGACTCAGCATCCCCAAAGAGAAATGTGTTGCATCTCCAAGAGCTGTGGGGAGGCTTTTCTTTAGCTGTTAAAAGGTGGCTCTACAAAGTGTTGCGCAGACTCTAAACAAATGCCTGCCTTACTTTAATAAATTAATCTAGATTTTAGAAACAGCATATTTATTGTTTTTCTGTGCAGCCCGATTTCCTCTTGCAGTTAAAACAAATGCAGCCCTTAGCTAGCTGTGGAGTGCCAGCAATCACAGTTTGTGTTGTTCTGTGAAAGACTGGCCACCTGTCCAGGGTGAACGCTGGAGATGGGCACCAAACCCCTGAGTACAACTGTGTCCAGCCTGTTAGTTCTCAGTCAATTAGGCAAATTGGTACAAACGTGCAAACTGTTTTTTTTTTCCTTTGCTCATACTTTTACAGCATGGAAAACAGAGGTTGGTCCTTTCAACTTATGAATGTTTAACCATTGTTTAGAAAAATCAGCTGTTACTAAGTGACAGCTCAGAGCAGAGATGAACTGTTTGACTAACGAGGATTAAATAGAGGATGTTAGTTGGTTCACTTCTCACCTGTTAAATCGGCACTTTTTTCCAGATTTTCTAGATTACCTTTAGCTGAATTTAAACTGTACTGAATGTAGCTCCCTTTTAGGAGAGACTATGGTGATAGCAGTGCTGTTATGTGTTGTACACATCGGAAACACAATGCTGTAGATTACAGTGAGGGAGAGGTTTTGATATACTTGGTTGTTTTGCACAAAGTGCTTACATCAAAGGTTCTCAATGCAGCACACAGACTGAAACAAGCTCTTCTTGCAGATGTTGGATGCAGAATAATCTGCCTTTCATTGTTGGTGTCACACACATGCATACGACAGCACAAAGTGCCTTTGGCAACATGAGACAGCCCCACAACCATCTACATACAGCAAGCGACACATGAGGGTTTATTTTTCCTGACGTGACAAGTTGGTCTGATAGCATTGTGAAAGCTCCAGAAGCAACTAACAAGCATGACGAAAACTACAACTTTTTAAAAACTCCTTCTGAAAAAGTTTTACAGTAAAAGGATTTCCTGGTTTTTTGGATTGTTGCTGGAAATTTGGAATCAAATCACATCAAAGCCATAGGAAAACATGATTTGGGCTAAAAAATAAGAAACAAATGAGCTCCCTATGCAGAACTTGGCAATATATTTATATCTACCACAATGAAACTCAAATTAAACTGCAAAATCTTCCATTGATCCATTCATTTATTTTTCATTGCACCAGCTTAATCCCAGCTGTTTTAGAATAGCAGGTCAGAGGGCTGTTTCATGTTTTGGCTGGAGGTTTTCTGTTTGGAGTTATTTCTCTCCTCCAAAATTCAAAAAACAAGCAGGCTAGCTTAATTAGTGACTGAACAGATTTTGTCAGTGTGCATGAAATGTAGATGGTGAAGTGCAAATGCAGAAATACCCTTTAAATAGTTTCACATTTAATCATATTGCGGTAAAAAAAATAAATAAATGTTTCTTACTAACATTTTTTGAGCTAAGCCAACATAAATAATGCATAATTTTGAAGTAAATTTAAAATTCAAAGTGGGGTTAAAACAGTTGTCCCAAGAAGTTGCTTAAGTATTACATAGCTGTCACTTTTATGTGGTTTAATATCAGTAGGAACAACTGAAGATTTGGAGAAGTTTAAAGCAAGGTTAGGTCGTAAATAGGGATGCACCAGTAAATATGCCAGCTGATTAATATGCCACAATTTTCTTAATTTTGGGAGATCTGTGATTGGCCCGTGCTTAAATGCGAAACCAATCTTATCCACCAGTTTTAGCAACATTTAAGCAGAGACATGTTAATGTCTCTGACATGTTAATGTCTCTGCTTAAAGAGTATTTTACCTAAAGATCTTGTGGATATCTTCTGAATTTAGTGACAAGTAAAACAAAAGCATGAAGATCAAAGTCACCTAAGTGGTCTTTAACCTTAAAATCACATGCAATGTTTTCTAAGGTTTTATATTCCTTCACACTCTTTGTGTTGCATTATTTATGAACACAGTGTCAACTTCAGTCTGAGCCGACTCTTTGATTTGGTGTTAGAAAGTTGACGGGAGAATGTTTGGAGACCACTGTGCAGCACAGATCAGACGGGATCTGTGTTAAGATCTCGACTAATCTGGCTGGATCAGGACAGAAGGTTTGCTGCGGTCCACAGTGACATAGATAACAGGCAGGAGGCAACCCTAGACGCTTGTTACTGTGCAGAGTCTGACTCCGACTGAAACTTATACAAAAACAAGACGCTGCAAAATTAAATCCATATTGATGATTGGAGATTTAAAACTTTTACTGATTGGTTTCGCTTGTAAGAAATTATTTTGTATTCGCCATCTGATTTTGATGGGGATTCACGTATGTGGAGAAAAGACCGTCCAAAAGGCCACCAACATTATCATCGTCCCTCACTCTCTGTGCCAGATTTGTAGTTGCATTTAATACTTTTTGTTGGCAACTAATACTCATTCATTCAAACATCCTCTGGTTTCTATATCTCACTGTCCTTCTAATCTCTTGTTCTGAATATTTCCCCACGCTCCTTCAAAATAAAACACTTTCAGCCAGAAGAAATGCCATCGGTGATGCGGAAGCTGACTCGGCTCAAAAATGGTTTATTTTTCAACGTTCTGATTTCTTCTCAAGTCATTATTATTCATGCTATCATTGGCAGCAGGCTGATGGAAATTGATGGATCAGAAAAAGGGCTTAGGGAAGCAGGTGGATGGGGCAAGAATGCCAAACGATAGTATGATGATATTAAAAAGAGAAGAGACACTGTCAGAGACAGTGAGATGAGTCTGGAAGAAGGATTAGGAAGGAGAAAGCGGGTGTTTGAGGAGGAGCGGAGAGATACGAAAGGCCTGACTCGACTTCATAGGACCATGTAGACCAAATGGAGAGCAGAAGAGAAATGGGGATGAAAGAGATTGTTTCTGATTCTGATATTCTAAGGAGATGACTTAAATATATATATATATATATATATATATATATATATATATATATATATATATATATATATATGCCTGGCATTTGATAAGCTTCATATATACCCGACTAATGCAGCCGTACTTTCTGGGAAAAAGAAGTTGACCTGTTCCAGACTTCAAAAGAGCTTCAAAACAGTTTTGCAGAAAAAAAAAACACGTACATGGGTAGAAGTCTCTGTTTTAAAGTCAGTACACCCGTTGAAGAAACTAAGTGCACCCCTGCTTTTCCATAGTGGCAACCTTTAGCAACTAATCAAATACATTTCCTTCGATTAGCATTCGAATGAAATGGTCACCAAACTCCATCACAAAGTCTGGAGTAGAAGTACAATAACCTTTGAGAAGCTACATTTGCTGCCCATCTGTCTAGGAAAGACAGAAGGGAATGATTGCGTCTGAGTGGGTAGTCATCTTGGAATACAAGAGTTGTTCCTGTCGCATATTGATATGGCCCAAGGGAATACACTTAATCCAAAGTTGCCTATGAATCCCAGTCTGAGGTACTTTCTGGGTACTCCAGCCTCCTCCCACAGTCCAAAATCCGTACTGTTTGCCTCTCTTTTTGTACTCACTAAATTGTCCTTAGGTATAAAAGTGTGTGAATGATTATGTGTCCAGTGTTTCTCTGTTTGTCCATGGTGTATAACCACTCCTGCTACACACACACTGTGCAAGAATAAGTTGGTATAGCCAGCCCTGTTCACATGTGTTTGCATCTTAACAGCAGCTGCAGACTAAAACAGCTCCCTTACTCCTGGGAAGACCTTAATTCTCAAAGCTAAGGACCTAATTCTATTTCTAGTCCTTCATGATTATATTAGTTCCTTTAGTCCGAGCAGTAGTTACGTAACTCAGAACAGTCTCAATTAGTCCTTCGCTCCTTTGTGAGGATGCATATTGAACACAAGACTAACCTTATGTGCAGTGAGGCAATAGAGACAACTCGGCTTTATCATTGTGGAAGACTAATAAGAAAGTAATTAGAAAGATGGATTGTGTTGGCCTTTTTTCTCTCTTTGTGGAACTAATGATGCCTTTCTGTCCTTTTATTTGGTGCGAGTTTCTGTTCTCCGGGTGTAATTCCCAGGCAAAAATCAGGTAAACTTTAACTATTTATTGAGTTCGGAAGCAGCTTTAGCTCAACAGTCAACAAAAATGGTGTGCTTTTTGGCTGAATGTTTGCCGGTACCGGCAGACATCCGTAAATGGAGATAAAGAGACTATGGCACACAGTTTTGGTAGTTCAGTGAAGGTTTCTGAGCTAATGAGACCTTTGCGAACAAAGGCGCTTTGCATGTTCATCTTCTAACTGTCAAACTAATAGGCACTGAGTGCTGTCAAATTGTCAGTTTTGAACAGTAATTGTTCTTCATCTTATTGAACCTAATCCAGACACATAAAACATTTTGAACAGACCACAGTGAGTGTTGTCAGTTTGTTTTTCTTCTTTATGCGTTGATGTCCTTTCATTAATAGCTAAGGAAAGAAATAAAACTGTATTCTCTTTTTGTACTAGATAAAATCTTAAGGGTTGGCATATCTAAGATTTAATTATAAACATGTCCTTCATTTTCTTCCATTGTTCGGAAGGATTTAACCCTTTTTTTTGTCACAGTTTATATATGCAGTGATGAAAAATTAATGGAGTAAAAGTTAAAAGTTTTGATTTCTCTAAAGTCATTATAAATACCTTTGATTTGTCTGTAGCAGCCAGTGACACTGGAAGCCGGGGAAGAACTTTTTCTTGTACTGTGATTTGTCTGAGATCTGTTGGACAGAACAGAAACTCACAGGGGAAAGAAACTACTTAGGAGGAAAAATAAAGTCTCTGTAGCCACATTCGACTTTTACAGCAGTCCAACTTTTCAGAGTTTCACTGACAAAACTGTGACAATGTTCAGTCTTGGTCAAAGTATTGTTTTTTTTTTTTTCTTTTTTTTTTTTTTTCTTCCCAAATTTAAAATTTTACTCTCACAATGTTACTAGTTCACATTCCAGTTAATTGGTATATTCATCTGCACAACTTCCAGCTGCTAAACTGCTTAGTTAAATTAGACATTTTAATTTGTAAGAGCATTTATGAAAGGAAAGTGTGGATGAGGGTGATGGCATGGAGGACTTCCAACCTCGAAGACTTGGAGCTTATTGAAGATGAATCTTAAAAATACCAGTGGAAACTTACATTTGATTTATTTGTTTAATGGTTTGGTTCTGGATCAAGAAAAACTACTAAGACACCCAAAACATCCAAGGAAGAGGTTTCTAATACAAATTTAAAAGGATTAATAGTATATGTACTTGATTATGAGTAATTATTTTGGTGGCTAATCCTATTTTTATCATAACTTTCCTGAACCTTTTTGTTTTTTTACGTGATTAGATCAAAGCCAAAGGCTAGATAATTTGATTTTGAGACCTATTGTCTATGTACTTTAATATAATTTAAAGTAGCTTTCTATAGCATTAATTATGACCAATGATTTAGATTCTCTGTTCAGATTATTTATGGCTGCATGTGGCCTTGTACATTAATTATAAGCGACAGGATTGTGTAATTTCAGCCAGCTTGTCGGTTTTATGAAGAATCCCTTGAGCTTTCATTCTTTTAAAAATTCTGCTGCCGTGGATCAACCTCCGACGTCGGCCTTGAACATGAAAATGCACAGTCCTGCCTCGGCCTTAGCGAGCCGCAGTTCTTTACCTCCCCTCGACAACTGCTAATGTGCTTTGCCTGAACAAGGTCACACCGCCCCAGAATGAACAAAAACCTGCTTGAGCAGAGTTCAGTCCAAACGTCCGCTCCGCTCAGAACGCGTTCCAGAGCCTGTCTGCTGCAATCAGCGTTCGGGGAAGGTCGTCCATTTGTTGCTGGAACTTGTAACAGCCAATTTGACCTATCAGCATCGGCATCGGTAACATCAATTTGCAAGTGTGTTTGGCTCGACTCTTAATGGCTTTGGCGCTGGAGCCTGTGGAACATCTGGCCTTTTGCAGGCAGAGTTCAAGTGATGTTGATCGTTGATATGTCTCACGAGTTTGAACACAAACACCGACTGATTCTGCCTGCCATCAGTCACACTTGTGTAGCTTTTTTTTTAATTTCTTGCTCATGCACTCACCTGCTCGCTGCAACCCTCGCACGGCGTACGCAGACACGCTAACTGAGCTCGCCCAGTAAGGGTGGTATGGTTTCCTTCACAGCGGGTTCATCCTACTGCTGCTGATGTGAACTGATGAGGCCTGTCAGCTCTTAGCGCACCAGGCTAATCTCATCATACTGCTGCTGCATATGAGCCTTAGTGCCTGCACTTGCTCAGCTGCTGGCCCCAGCCCTAATTTTATGAACTCGCATAGCTATGCATCTCCCCTAATGGCATTAGTGTCAAACGGCTTGATAAGGATGGGTGGTCTCCCACATGATTGGCTCTAACCGCATTCCCTTTACCACCCCACACGCACTTGCACACACATACTACCCACCTGCTGAGGTCTAATGAATGCGATGATGCTCGTGTAAAAGGACGAGAAGACTGAAGTGACCTGGTGGAGAGGAAGAGGGGGAAGGCAGATACGACAGGAATCAGCTCCAGTCAAATATAACAAGAAAATGCCACATTTAAGAGCTTTGACCTTCATAGGCTTTTCCAGCACTGAAGCTATTATTACAGTGCTGTAATTATTGTTGCTGTTTTCATTTTCAGAGTTTATGACACTGACATTCTCTGCTTTCCTTCATACCTGCTGGGGTTCTCTGTAATTTTGGTTTTATTATAGGTTTTACACCTTTTTCCAATAAAATGCATAATCACACTCAGAGGAAGTTACTATGTACGTAGATTATGCACATTACGCAGGTCTCCTCATTTCTATGTTCTGGTTGAATTATAGCGGAGACGCTAGCTCTTTATAAAAACGTCTTTCTTCTTTTACATCAAGTCTGACCAAAATGTTAAGTTGTTCCTTCCCACTAACAGGTGCAATGATGAGGAGACAAGACATGCATCATGTTATGTGGTCATAATACAATGGAGGTGGTGGGGATGTTTTGCAATGTTATTAATTTGGATAGACTTGGTCTAAATAAATAAAACTAATGAACCTGGTTGCTCTGGTTCCTATTGCTCTGTGACTGCCTTGATTGGTTAGTTTCTAATTCTTCAACAGATTTTTCCAGGTCCACCTGTGGGTTAAAATGCCAATGAAGGTGTGGTTTTGGCACACTTCCAGTTTATTTATTTATTTTTTGGAACTTTTACCCACGAATATGCAGCGGTGGCTTTTGCTGGAACATTACAATCACTCAAATCACAGGAAATGATCTGAATTCAGTGGTGAATAAAACCCAGTGCACTCCTGCATGAAGCATGTAAAATAGTCTTCCTATTTGTACTTGTAGGTCTGTCGTTAACTGCACATGTATTCAAAGCCTAAACTGTTCATTTGTTGTCTTTGTGTTAGAATCATCTTGTCATCTATGCGTTAGTGGTTTTGCAGACGAAACATTCGCTGCGTCGTTCTTTGCCAAAAACACTAAAACTGTGGCTTTTTGTCTCACTGTGGACGTGCTCAGTGTTTCTCCTTTGAACAGACCAGTGGAGCAGGTGTGTAAACATCTCTGGGTCCACGTTGGAAAAATATTTGTCATCGCACAAACACAGATTTCATACATGCCTGAACTGATTACTTCTTTGATTTATGAACACTTTCTCCCCGTCATGGCTCTGCTTTATTATATTTTGCCCCAGAGTTCCCAGTCATTCAGACTCAATGGACGACAAATAGCAGCCGTGACAGCAAACCAGAAAATTGCTCTAGTCTTTAGAAACTCGCTTTCGCTTCAATCTGGAGTTGTACCCTGCAGCTGCGTTGTTAGTCGTTAGTCACTGAACAGAACACATCACAGCATGACCAACAAATGGCTAATGGGGCTTTGTGTTAGTTTAGGCGGCCGAGTCATGGTGACGGGTCCTTTTCTGTCCCAATCATCCTTGAATGCAGTCTATCCCTGTCATTTAGTGCGATGAGACGGAGTTGATTCATTCTGCCTCCTCTGTGCTCACCACAAATCCTTCACTTGAATGGTGTAGTTTTCTAGGATTTTCCTCAACTATTATTAAACTACAAGTATATAAAATTGTGGATGGAATGCTAGAGTGATAGTTCGTTCATTTATTTTCAGTTTGAGTTTATTGCTCTGAGCCTTTTCCAGTGATGGCTTTTCAAATGATTATAACTTGGAGTTTTAATTAATGAGTTGGTGAAAATGTTGCTTGTGTCAGCATTTCCTTACAGTGCAGCGAGCCCTTGGTCCTGTTTGTGAACCAAAGAAAACGAACTGTCTTGAGCTGCTGGGCTTAATGAAATAAACATATTTTTATTTTTAACTTTTACATCTAAATTACTGTCGCATGGGGTTTTTTTTTTATATATATATATTTTTTGTACCAAGCTGAAATTGTATGCAGTGTAACAGAAAATCATCCGGGGTCATCATACATGTTTAATTTTTTGTTTTCATTCTTAGTCTTTGTGAGATGCAACTAAAAAGAGAGACAATTAGGAACTTAGGCAGAATGATGTAAGTTTGCTCTTATACAATTTAAATCCCTATGAGTCAAAATAAAATTCATGCTGTGTTATTCTTCTCAGTCTTGCACCATGCTGAATAAGTTAAGTAAACATTCGTCAGTGTTTACTAGTTTCAATGTATTTTGCATCACATGCAACAGAGCTTAGTCATTATTGCTGCTTTCCCAAAGGTAGACGCTTCAGCGCTGAAACTCCGAGCCAACTCGGCCTTCCAACGCGGGTCTCTCCGGATTTCCTCAGGCTGTTCAGCATTTCAGCCACAGTCCAAACAAGTTTCTTAGCAGGACTGCTGAAATGAGGACCCACCGAGCCGTTCGTTTGGCCTGCTTCAAAGCAGTGTTGCATTCTCCATCTTGCATCCAAATACATAATTTAAATTCTACATATTTTTATGCATTCATACTATTCAGGTCCTTGCTTTTTTTGCTTTTTCTTTTTTGCTATATAAGGTAATTCATGACAGTAAATCTTCAGTCTTTTAAAATATTGACACCAGGTATGAAACAAAATCGACTCTTACACTCCACAAGGAGGAATGTAAAGTTTGCATTTAATTTGGAAATCATAATTCCAGATTGTGGAGGAAGAGAGGAAAGGCACAAAGTGCATGTTTCTTGAAGTCCACTGTGAGGTTTCTGCAGTCAGTGATGAGTGACTGTGGACAGTCGAGCACTCCTTGCTTCGTTCTGCTGATAAGCTTTATGGAGATGCTGATTTTATTTTCTAGCAGGACTTGGCACCGGCTCACACTGCCAAAGGTACCAAAAGCTGGTTCAGTGACCCTGGTGTGATTGATTGGCCAGCAAAGCGGCCTGACCTGAACCCCATAGAAAATCTATGAAGAACAAAACCAAAAAAAAGAAAATCACTGGTATAGATGAAAAACAAGAGCTGTTCTGTTATTTTGGGTATATTTACCGGCATGAACACCAGATAGAAAAGTTAGGAGTGGCAGAATGCTTTAAGTTGTGTTTAATTTCTCTGCTGTAATTTAAAGCTCATTCTGATGACTTTTTAGCTTAGCACCTGCTGCTTTTGTAGGTGTGTAATTGGTCAGTTTTTTGTTGTTGTTTGTTTTTTGTATAAAAAGCTTAAATAGCAAACATAATTTATTACATTGATAACCACAGTTTGTTTTTGTTTTTTGTATGGGATTTTTTTACTTTTTTTTTTTTTTTACTTTTTTTACATTTGCATTTTGATATATAATTTTAAAATCAGACTCCAAAGTACAATTCTCCAAAGCATGTTTTAATCTCTATGTTTTGCACTAGCACTTAATATAATACAGTAAAACCAAATTCATGGCAAATAAAATGAGCTGTAACTTTATTGTTCTGTTGCTGCCAAATGCTCACGAGTTAATGACTACGCTCTATAATTTTATGTAGGCTACAAAGTCGTCATCATCATGTACTCCAACAATGCAATGGATCATAAACTAGAAATTTCCCCACTTTGAATGACGATTAGATGAGCAAAAGGCAGAGTAAAGTAGCCACATCATTGTTCTTAAGTTACCGCTTCCATCTTTATCTTATTGTTGGTCATAGCAACAATAAAACCAAACAAAAGCTTTTCCAATATTAGTAAATTAAAAAAAATTACAAGGGACTCCATCCGAATAGTTTGTTTTTGCTAAGATGAATTGGTCATTTGAAATGTCAGTATTTATATTCTTTCACACTTGGTAACATTACAACAAAAAGATCTGAAGAGTTGTTTATTGCAGCTTCTGATGTTTTCTTTTCTTTTTTGTTCCAGGATTTTTCTTTGTTTACATCCATCTTTCCATTCTCTGAATATCTTCCTTTTTCCTACAGAGTGAAAACATCTCACAGCATGATGCTGCCACCACCATGTTTCGCCATGGAGACGGTGTGTTCAGGATGACTAGCATTTCTGATGTACCTCAAAAAAATTCAAATTTACTGAATAATAATGTCCTAAACAGGATGCACTGTGCAATTTTTGGCCCAATTTGAGACGATGTTCCATTTGTGTGTCAATTATTAGGACTTGGTTGAGTTTCAGATTACTTGTGTGTTGTGCATCACGTAAAACTATCACAACCAACTCCTGATCAGCAACAAAAGGTCGCACAAAAGTCAAATAAATGTGAAATTCTGGTGTTGAACCAGCGTAACAAGATAAATTTATCTCAAAGTCCCACTCTGCACATTTGAAAACACTGAAGTGGAAGTGAAGCTATTCCACTTTCCCCTGCACAGAATGGCAAGGATTCCCACAGAAGCACATTTGTTCTTGTGCATCCTCTTCTCCTCGAGTGTCTTCTTCTCTTCCGAGTTTTTCCCCCTTTACAGTTCCGGATTTTAACAGTTCGATGTGTTGTATACACACGTACAGTGTGAGCAGTCAGGTCACATCTGAGCTTTGGGTCGTACAGTGTGAGACCATGACTGAGCTGGAGCTGAATACAGCGACTGGAAATGATGTGCAGTGTGAGCTGAGCTCAAGGAGCTGAATACATCTGGATGCGGTTTACACTTGGAAAAACTTCCACTTTGCAATTATGCGCTACTTTGTGCTGGCCTGTCACTTAAAATCCCTGTAAAATGTGTTAAAGTTTGTGGTTGTAAAGTGACAAAAAAAATTTTAATGTTCAGGTGAGACTCCATTTAACAAGGCAGAACATAAGTTTGTGGTTGTTAATTTCATAATTCTCTCAATTCCCCGAGTTTATGCCTGCTCATTTTCTTTTTTTTTTACGTTGACTTATTATGATGCATTCTTTCTCTCAGAGGACTGAGAAGTGGTGTTTCATGTCTGACTGTTTCCTCCATTTACAACCAAGTGGGGGAGTCCTGAACAATGTAAACTAGTGTGTTTGATCATATTTTCCTGTAAGCAATTTGTTTTTTTCTTACCTTATTTATCTCAAAGCAACCAGATAGATCTGCATCTCTTTCACCTGTAGAGTGCCACTCTATAGGTGTAGGTGAGTCTTCGAGTCTTTGATTACTCGTCGCACCGTGTCTGCCTTTACTCTAGCATTTTTATGTTTTCATTATAACCCCTCGGTTGAACGAGTGGACTCGTCAGCTACTTGGATGAAAGTAAAACAATATTTTCCCTTCCTCTCCTCCTCTCAGCACTGAGATGAAACTGCCACAGGTTCTTTTGATCTTGTCCTTGCCTCACACTTATCAGTTTCCCCCCTTCCTCTTACACTCACTCATTCTCTGCGGGGTCATCGACTTCTATTAGTTCCTCTGCAATGACCACCAACCAGAGAGAAGCCTGTGGAGTTCACTCTTCCTGAGAGAGCTATGTGTGACTGAAACAAGTCGACTGTAAAGCCGAAGAATTGAAATGGACCTGTCATTTTAAAGAGCACTAGAGCAGCTGAAGAGATCTTTCAGTGTGTTGTACAGCCAGCCGTCCCCTGGTTGTCTCTGCTCTCATTATCCCCTCGACATGTGCAGATGGCACTCAGAACATGAACAGTGTTGATAACCTGCATCAGACTGAAATTTAAAGGTTGGGTGAAGAGGAGTCTTATTTAATGAAACCGCTCAGAAACATTTTGAGATCACTTTTCGTTGTCATCGCTGATTCAGATGGCCTCTCTGAAATGACAACAACAAAAAAAGTGTTAGTTGGACAGATTTACACAGCCCATAATTTCCTAGTTCTTCACCAGCATTTTAACTGACTAACTGGGTACTTTTCTGTAATCTTTCAAAATCAATTGGATCTTATACTTGCAGTGCACTGGATGCCTTTCCCTGGAACATAAAGGACAGTTTTCTGTGAATTGTGCAGGGGACTTATTCCTGGAAATGCCAGGGTACTTTCCCTATACTTAAAGGTTTACTTTGAGAACATTACAGGCAAATCACTTCAGATTAGGGGAACTTGTACCTGTACTTCCCCAACACCGCACAGCGGGGATCCACAAATCTGGGCCTCGAAGGACAGTGTTCTCCAGGTTTTACACGCGTCTCTGCTTCAACACACCTGAGTCAAATAGTGAGGTCATTAGCAGAACTCTGACAACTTGACTCCATACTGAGGAGGTAGTTAACCAATTTGGTTGAGGCGTCTTAGACCAGAGACACATCTAAAAGTTTCAGGGCACTGGATTAGAGGCTGCCTCCCTCTAAGGGAAGATTTTACTTGTGGCAATTTTCAGGTTATTTTGAGGTGCTTGTGGGAACCAAACTGTATAATTTGGTGACTTGTGAATTATGAGTACCCCAGTATTAAGAAAGTGCTTTATTAGCATTTATTTGAGACTTTTATGATTCTTTCTTTGTACGTTCTGGATAATCTGACTACCCAAGAATCTGAGGAACTCTGGTTCTAAGAGTTCCTGGAACTTTCAAGGTACTTTCCAGTAATTTTTTGTTGTGTCTAAAATCAGTCTTCAAAGCTCGGTGGTCAACACAACTTAATTTAATAAATTCATTAGATAAAATCTAACTTAATTGAGTCATTTGTATCTTCTATGTTGAAGCAGAAACGCATCTGAAACATGCAGAGTCCAGGTCCAGACTCTGGTCGTCTGGGTTACGGTTGTCTAAACTTGCTAAGGTTTAGGAAAGTGCTCAGCAAGTACCAGGAAGAAAAATTCAGAAGACCACAATTTTTCTTTCCCAGTAGCCAGAATGTCCAGATGTTTACATTACTAAGATTACTATGACTTTAAACAGTTTGGCATATCACAGATTATTTAATCGCCTTTAAACGTTAAATCAACATTATTTGAGTTAAATAAAGGCTCACCTAAAGAGCACAGCAAAGATAGTAGAATTAGAGTTGTGGACCTCCACAAGTCTGGTTTATTTTTGGGTCAAATTTCCAGATACCTGAAACTCCCGCGTTCATCTACTGGAAAAAAAAAAAAAAAAAAAAAAAAAGCATACAAGTACAAAGATCAGTGCGAACCTCCAACCATTATACTGTTCAGGAAGGAGATGGAATCCGTGTTCGAGAGATGAATGTGTTTTGGTGCAAAATATGTGACTCAACTCCAAAAGATGCTTGTCGAAGATGCTAAGAGAGTGTCATTATCAGCAGTGAAATGAATGCTGTCCTCAGCGAGGAAGAATAAATTCCTGTAAAAGCAACATAAAAAGCTAGATTATAGTTTGCCAATGCACCTAGGGACAACAACTTTAATATTTTGAAGCGTTTCCTGTGGTCTAATGAAAATAAAATTGAAATGCTTGCCTATGCCAATTGTTATATGTAGTGGGGGGGAAACGGAGGATTTTCAAACTGAAGAACACCAGCCTGACGCAGTGTGATGTTTTGGTTATTTGCCAGATAGTTGTGGTTATCCTAACTGAGGTTGTGTTTGGTCTAATTTAATGCCATACAGTTATGCATTGTCATGCATTGACATGCAAATGTCTGGATTCATCTACGTCTAGCAGGCCATTTGAGGACGACAACAGAACAGAATGCAGGTGAAAAGTTTTAGCGATGGTTCAGAGTACACTGTAGATTTTTTTGTTTTTGTGATACCGCATCTTTGAAAATCCAAGCTGTATTTTCAACCTTTAATTATGCATGCAGTTTACCATCAAACATCATAATGAAAGTTGTTACGACCAGTGCAGAGTACAGGTTCCTCATTCGCCAGCAGTGCTGCAAACCGAACTAATCTCCCACAAGAGGGTTACCTGCCCCATCTCACTTTGCACTTCAAAGATTCCACTAGCCTTTTATTTTCCCCCTTCTTTTTTTCCTCCTTGCTTCGCTTTGCACGCCTAATTGTGCTCAGAGCTTTGATGGTGGGTGGGAAGAGAGCGAGCGCCACGTTAAGGAGAAGAGGAATTGAGCATTGGCTCTAATTAGATGGAGAGCAGGTGGAAAATAGCTCAGCTTCTCAGCACTATAGGCAGCTTTCTCAAACAGAGTCTTTTTTAGGGGGGAAATGAGGGTAAGGTTGAAGCAACGAGTTCAAAGTCGTTGACTGGCTGATGAATGCGCCTGCTGCAACCCTTCAGGTGGTGTGGGGCACACAAAGCAAAGACCAGGCAAGGTCTGTTTTGTGCAAAAAACTGGATTGTTGCATATCCCGGGGGTAATCCCCCTTAGGCTGCAAAGCAAAAAAAAAAAAACAACAAAACTTTTGAAGTGAAACGCTTCACGTTTCTTACCAGGAAACCAAGACGGCATTGCTGGCTGTCTAAATATTAAGCTTAATTTTAAGTAATCTTTATTACTCTTTTCTGATTGGCTTTACTGCACACTGAAAACTCATCTGCGCAAGCCTGAACCACTTTCAAGCCACTATTTAAATGTGTCACCAGGAAGCCTAATGGGCAGACATGCAGAGATGTCAAACGTTTTTGGTTGTGAGCACCTATTTTCCCCTTATAGCGCTGTCTGCATGTGTCAGGCTGTGGTGCTTACCCATGCTGTGTCTGACTTTTTATTTTATTTTTGTTGCCTCGCCCTTTGAAATAATTTAAAGTGCCTGTAGCGTGTTCTGCTTTCCTCAGCAGACAGGCATCTCTTCAGTACCACTTTTTCTTTGTCTACAAAGGCGGAGGCACAGCAAGGGCTGTCCGTAGTGTTGTAGTTGGACTACAGAGAGCGTAAGAAATGGAGGTGAGGAGGTTGAAAGAGAAGGTGGGATCGAAACAGACCGCCAGTGGTGGCAGAAACATACGTTTTATCAGAAAGAGAGAAAGCAAAGTGAAGAAAAGGTGACGCTAGTAATGCCACAAACAGAGATTTGACCCACTGATCAGAGGCTCCGAGAGAGAATCTGCTAAAGTTGAAATCAGAGAAGTGAAAAACAAATGTGAAGCATAGACGTGAGATGAGAAGAGAGGGTAAGGAATATGGTCGCAGACGCTGATGGAGTAAAAGGAGATTAGAGGGAGAGAGATGTGTAGATAATACGTGGCAGGGAGAAAGATGGATGCCAGAAATAAGAGGCACATGGAGCGCAGGAGACAGTGATGGAGAGTGAAGACATCTTAGGCAGATAGCATTCAGTGCCCTACTTATATCTGACAACTGAGGAAAAATAGACGGGCTGCAGTCTGAACATAACGGGGGGAAAAATTAAAGGAAAGTAGATGGATTCAGTTGTCAGGGAATTATGGGAATTGAACCAGCTATGATAGTGTGGGCTCTTTTTATCAAGACTCTGAGATGGAAATCAGTCATCTTAACGAGATGAAAAACGTTTCAGTGCGCGCATTTGGTCTTGCTAAATCTAGTAAGAGGAAAACTTTTAGGTTTAGAAGTAACTAAATTCGTCTTTTGCCACACCAGGGCCGAACTCCACATGGACACAAAATAATTTGCGAGCCAGTTTAAATTTAATTTTGTGCTTCAGTCTGGCGTGTTTTATTTATTTATTTTTTTTTAATAAGTGTCCTTATCTAAAATGCAGAAATAGGGCATTTTTCAGAATAATGCGTACTATGTTTTTTCACTTGGAGAAGAAAATAGAAAGTTGCATGTCTGAAATATAACAATGCAGCTCACACCTTTCAAGCAGTGTCTAAACGTGAATGTTGGAAATAGAAAGCAGCTGCTGTTCAGCCTTTTTCTTCAATTTCCTCTCCAATTACAACACCCCAGATCTTGTCTCTTGTTCATCCGTGGCTTTACATGAGGAATGCATCAGTTGTAGTCCTGGCTGTGTCTGTGTGCAGTGGATGCCTTGTGAGGATTGGATAGTCTTTGCTTTACAAAGCTCTCCCAGCTGTGGTCATTGCTGTTAATTATACATATTTTTTCACCACACTTTTCCTTCCACTCAACTTTACATTATTATGCTTGAGCACAACAGTTTGAACACAAGCTGCAGTGATCTATTGTGATCTAATGGCTGCTGATTGATAAGTCTGCAGTCTCCTCTATAATATTTATCCATTAAAATCATCTTTTTTGCTTTTATTTAATATTCAACTTTTCAGAAAATATACATGTGTACCTATAAACTGCAATTTTCAAAATGAACAGGCCAAAATTTTCTGCATAAATCCTAATCTTGGGATTAGGTTCTTTGAATTTTTTCCAGCTGAGCTGCCCACTGTCTCTTATTATTGAACTAAAGAAATATGAACTCTTTGAGGAAGCAGTAAAAGAGAGTTCAAAGATGCTGTTAAAATGGATTCCAGTTTGTTTGATGGTTAGATGAATGTTTGTCACTTGCTGAACAAAAAGACAAACATGAATCTGAGGACAGTCAGGGACAAGAACTGCCATATTAAAACATAAAAGGATCAGAGTTGACCAACTGTAGTTTGAAAACAGCACGAGTATAATAAGGAAACATGCTGGTTTACTTTCTATCAAATACTTATGTTTTTTTTTTTTTTTTTTGTTTTTTTGTAATGAGACATTTTCAAACAATTTAATGTGTCTTTTATTGGCAAGAGAAAAATGCAGCACCCCTGCCAATAGAAGTTAAATATGATTGTGTCTGTACCATTTCTAATTTAAAATAGACAATACATGACCAATGTGCTGCTTGACTTTCTTCTTTTGGGCAGAAAGAAAATCATAGATTTAAGACAGCTGACAGCAGGGAACTTGTAAGAGAAATAATAAAAGAATAAAAGCCTATGTGTGTGAGGTATGGGCTGTTCAAGCAAACACATTTGAGGGAAATAAAAAGTACAATTTCAAATTATTAAGAAAAGTTTTCCAGGAGTGCCCTGTTGCACATTAAACAGAAGAGCAGGAGTGTCTCTGCGTGTGGTTTTCCTTTAGTGATGGCCGTATCGCGGCGGCTATGGACAGTAGGATCTTGTTAGCTGCTCACTTCTAGCTCTCTGTGAGCAGCTTTAAATAATGATGCCATTGACACTGCACTGTGTGTGTAGTGAGTGAAGTCTGAAGATGCTGTTATCACTGGATGAAGTGAGCTTGTTACTCCTCTGTGGCTGCGGAAGTGTGGGCTTGTCCATTTTTAGCTGCCGCCAGCAGCTCCTGCAAATCAGTTTGTCGGTGAGGTGGTTGGAGGTCGAATCTTGAAACATCAAAACATCGCTCCACAGGTGTGGGGAAACAGTGAGGGTTTTTACCATGCTGCTTACATGTTTTAACACAGCTCGGTTAAGGTGAAATCCTCCTCTGTTGTGACAGGAATCTCAGATTCTGATCATTAGCAAGGAAATGTAAACATATGTGAAATGCTCACGGACCAAATTATCAGACACATCCCATTAGATCAGGGTAGGAGCCCCTTTTGCCCTCAGAAAGGCCTTCGTTTTTTATGCCACGGATTCTACAAAAACCTCAGTAACATTTGTAATAGGTTTCTGACTATAATGACTCTGTAGTATCCTCCATGATGTAAGATATTCCTCACGCTATTAAATAGAATAACATCAGACTGATATAACGCTATAACAAGGTGCATTATGTAAAATCAGCTTTTTTGAGCTTTAGATGTTATAGTGCCATCATCAAAAACAAAACACTCTGCTCCACCAGACTAGCAGCACCAGCAACCTGGCAAACACCTGGCAGAACTGGGCGTCTTCTGATTCCATTATACGATCTACTTCTCGGTCCTGAGAACGGTTGTAAACGGCTGGAGATTCTTAAAACGACAGAGGCAAATTCCACGGCGTCAAATTGTGAAGTCAAATTTCATTTTAGCTATGTTTGATATATACAGCAAAGTTACTTGAGTGTGTTATAAAATGGGTATAAAAGCACATCATACGTTCCCTCTCCCAAACCATCAGCAGCCTGAACTGTGAATACATGGCAGGATGGGATCCAAGTTCATGTTTACACCGACCATAATGCTGGTTTTAAAGATGGCATCTCGAGTTCAAGAGTTAAACCTCAGTCACATTTTATTCTTATAACCTCGCTTACACCGCAACGATTCGAGGGTTGACCCCACAGTCTGAGATTCAAGTTCCATTACATTAATAATTTCTCTGGTGTAAAGGTGTTCCTGTTGACTGTCGTCGTTTAATGTTGACCGTCTTTCAAACTGAAGACTGTTTTACACTAAATTAGGTTGTTTCTCTCACTGTCTAGCCGGCTACATCATTAGAAAGACACTTCAACATGAAAGCACTCGCTGTTCTTTTCATTAAGAGAAAACACTCATTACTCATCACACAGCACCTTGACCGTTATGTCGTAATTGGCAATATTTCATTCAACATGATTACTTTTTGGAGTTGATGACAAAAGGATTTAAATGTGATTTTAAATCTTGGAAATCATCCGCTGTGCAGTCAGCGGAGGAAAACCCTCCCTAACCCCATAAAGTGGAAGGATTTTCCAATTTATGGAAATGACTAATACCAAGTGTTTCATGAAAAAGGTAAAATAAAAAGCAATTTGATTCAGAGGTGTGGCGCTAACAGCTGATAGTCTTTTTTTTTTTTCTTTTTTCCTTTGAACTTCAGCAACTCTCCTTTGTCACATCCAGAGGGCTAATTGCATTTAGTTGGTGCCATGGGACTGGCTGCTTCTCTTTTTGTTAACATGCAATAAAGATGTGTGCCTAATAAATGAGCTGCTGGGGGCATTTCTACATTAAATTTACTGTAAGGAGTTTTATTTCAGAAATGCTAACCTTTACGGTGTGCATTTTTGTGACGGTAGCATTCAGGAAATTGGATTATCACTGGCTCGCCGGCATCAAAACAATAAAAGATAAGCATTTCTGTAGTTTAAATTGGATTTGCAAAGTGCTTTCATTGCCAACTTATGCTAAAATAATTTTGATTAATATGATCTCTTCTCTCTGAGCTGTATAGCTGTTTATTAGCTGCTCCCGCCGATATGATGACACCGTGCCATCTGCACACTTGTAAGAGGTTGTTGTCACTGTAAGGATGTGGTGTAACAGTTTGCTGCACCTCTGCTCGCTATGATCCTGCTGATAAACATTAAATATGACCGTATGGGAGACGTGTAGTGTGTAGCCAAATAAACTGAAACAAGTTTAGCTGTAGCTTTCCTTTGAGCTGCACTTTCTTAGATGGTTTGTCGATGCTGTTGCATCTTCTCAATCTTTCATTATGATTTCTGTTATTACGTGACTACATGTCTCTCGGCCTCAATAATAGATGTGCCAGGATTACTGGGATGTTCTTATTCTCCTCGTAAATGATTAATTATAATTTTGGCTTTTTAATAAATAAGTAAAATGATCAAAATAATTTAAATGTGAAATGGGATGCCACCTTTGGTGATAGTAAATTAGATATGTAAATAAATAAAGCCTTATAAAATGCGTTACTAGATTAAAATTGTAATTCTAATTCTTAGATTGTTAACCAGTGATGCTCAGCAACACAAATGTATTAAAATGCAATGCATCCTATGCATATATTAGAGAAATGAAATAGCTGTTGCCTTTCAGTCTTGCCCATTCTGGACGTATATATTATCCAGTGAAGATGCAGCCATAGGAAACTTCCTTTGGCTGCATCTTCAGTTTATGAGGAAAATAAAATAATCCTTTCTGCTTCAGTGGGGATAAAGCGGGAACGAAGAACCCATGTGATCCTAACTGACTGCATTTAATTAACTGATAGTAATAATTATGACCATATCTATTAAAAAAAAAAAAAACTTGATTAAAAATACATCTTTTTATATACTTCTTCTTGTGAAAAGCTTAATTGAATTATTCCTAATTGCTAAATATTGAAGTCAAGTTCATTTGAGTAGCACATTTCAGCAGCAGGGCAATTCAAAGCGCTTTACATGGTGGAAACATGAAACGACAAACTGCAAGAAACATTTTATTGCAGTGGAAAGCGCCACAAGGACCAAGCTGCAGCTGTGGTGGCAGTTTAGTACTGAAACTAATGGCAGAAATGAGCTGTAATTCTGGTGGTGCAACCCTAAATGATCTTTCAGAGCTGATATATAACGTTACTTCTGTTGTCTACAATTTAGCTGAGTATTTATAATAAAAAAAGAGGGTAAAACACAGGGGCGATGTACTGAAAAATGAATCAAACTGATAAATTTTTCAGTCCGAATGAAACTGAAGATGCGAAGTCCGTGTGAGCTTTTAACCACGACTTTCATAATTAAGCAGGTGCGTAAGCACACTGCAATCAATCAGGCATGTTGTGAGGCACCCTTGATCACACAGCTGATCACTCCTGCTGACACAGGTTCTGTTCAGGGTGGTAGTAGAGCAGCCAAGCCCTTATTAGTGTCCATCAAGTGTTGTGTTAAATGCCAGGCAGACAGTGCATCTGTCTGAAAATACCACGCATCTGGATGCAGAGAGGTATATCTCTGCCATTTCAGTAGCATCACCTCTGCCAAGCTGGGGTGATGCTCCCAGCCAGAGGAGTTGGAGCGCTCGCAATCAAGAAAACATAACCATCCCAGAAACGACAGGCAGGAGAGCCAGTGAGGGCGTGATGGAAAATCAACCAACATGCCTTTTGGATCAGTGCAATCACACAGAACCTCTGAAATGAATTTCTTTTTGAGTGCCGTGCCGCTTTGGGCAAAAGAAACAACAACTACAGATTTTCTCACATAGCAGGCCAATTCAATCAGAAACAGGAGCCCCAAATGCCCAAAAACTAATTAAAGACAACGCAGCATGTAAACGGTGACAACAAGGCTGGAGTTTAAAGTCTTTGAATTATGAGTATGAGAACAGCCATGACGAGGCCTAAACACTTCACATGAGCTCCCATTTCATCTGTGAAGTACGTATTGAACACAAACAGTTTATTCGGTAAACTCATAACTTATGGGGCTATAGTTGTAGGGTGCTCTGTATGGTAGATTACTTAGGTTGTCATTTAATACCTGAGGAGAATTTCATGTCAGTAAGCGCAGTAGTGCTATGTTTACGGTAGAACAAAACAAAACAAAAAATGTGGACATACTCAGTATCTATTCTCCCCATTGTGTCTGTTTTAGAATCCGTCTGTTAGCGCCACAGAAAAAATAAAAAAATAAAAGTAGAAAAAAATAACAAGCATCTCTAATTCCCAAGAACTTAGACAAATCACATTTTACTGCATGGTGGTACGTGGAAGAGTAAGAAGGCAACTTTTAGAATTTATTTTGCCCCAGGATTTTTTGGTAAATATCAATAAAAGTATATATTTTTTACTTATTTATCTAGACGGCGGACAGTGAAGTGTTTGTCCAGTCTGATCTCTGGCCTGCAGTGCTCCCCGGGCTCTGTGGATGTGTGGACTTGTTTTTGCTGGTTTCAACCCAGCAGTGTCCGTGTCAGTGGAAGTATGGGCTCGGTTACCATGGCAATCGCATTCTCCTCTTCCTGCAAACAGAGATGGGCCGACAGTGGCAAAGATGCAAAGAGAGTGCGAGAGAGAGGAGCGGCTCTCGGAGGAACACATTAAAACGTGGAGCAGCAACGCAGACGAGTGGAGGCTCCCAGATGTGGGATTGGCTCACTGCTACTGTATTAAGAAATACGAAGCCTGCTGTAAAGCCAAAATATATTGCTAATAAGGCCAAGGGCTTGTTTGAGTCATGTTGATGAGCTTCCTGTGGCTCTTGACAGGGCTTCTTCAGAATACTGTATATGCAAATGTAGTTTATTGGTGTATAAAAATAACTTATGCATCGCATACTTGCATATCCAATCAACATTTTTTGAAAGAAGCAAAGTATGCCATGTACTGCATTCAGATTTCCATATGTAGATAGTTGAAATTAGATATTTACAGAGATTGTAAATGCCAAAACAGTCTTCACCTTTTTCTGTTTTAGGTTTTTACCAAAGTTATTTTCTAAACTGCATAAATGCCATATAGATTTCTAATTAGGAACCCTTAAGTGGCACGTCTTCTTCTGTTAAACTCTCGGCTCGAACTAAGTACGGGTGTTGCTAGCCCTGACATGGGAAGGAGGGGAATCGATAATTTCCATCAGTGTAACCATCATCGCAGGCTGTTCAACTGTAATCATTCGCTCTGACTTATCGCACAGAACCTGTTTGTGACTGAGATTTGACTGGCTCAAGATACAAGGCTTGATAAAAAAAAAAAAAAAGCAGATTTTTTTTTGCCCATCTTATCTCTGCCAGCCTCTATCTACCTCTGCTGTTTTATTTGTCGTATCTACTCATTCTATGATCTACTAACACAAGCACCAGCTTGCTAAAATTGCCTTGCCGCCTCCATTGTGGTAACAAACTGTGTTTTGATAGTGTGGCTTCACTCAGGAGGAATTGTGAATTAGCTTGCTGTCTTGGACGCCATATATCTCTTCAACCACATTGTCTGGGAGCTTGAAGGCCAGGCTACGCTCATTTTTCAGTCCTCCATTATGGTCGACTTGTATGGGACAGTTATTAGTTAATGAAATCCATGCTGAGTTTCTCACTCTGCAAGCCAGCGGAGACTTTGCACTGTGCAGCCACAAGTAATTAAAAGAAGCGCCTGTTTGGCAGGAACGCTAATTTAATTAGCTTTGCTCTGTGTGAATATATGTGAGTGTATCCATGACGATGCTTTGAAGTCCGTGGATGCCCTAATGGGCGGGCGAGCATTCTGAACTGAATCCATTCATGTGTTGATGTTTTTTAAACGCCTTTTATTGTAGCGCAATTAAATGCAGACTCAGTGACCCTGCATGATCAATAATGAATTTGTGGGACAGTTTAGTCCCAGAATAGTCCGGCCACTGCCACGCTAAAGCACGCAGCAACCAATCTATCCGTGTAAACGACCGAGCAGACGTGGAAAACCCCAAAGAGCTCAACTTCTTTTTGAATATCTGCGAAGATGTGAGCAAGAATTTTGATTTTGGACAAATTGCAGTGGAAGTAAACAAAGTGCAACACAAAGAAGATGCTAAATCGTTATGTGCATAGAGTTGTTCATGCATGTCTCTCCCTGCATGCCGATCCATGTGTTTGTCTACGGAGTAGACTTTGTCACCCGTAGCGCAAAGTGACGCCTACCATCTGATAATAAACACAGCCTCGTTGAGCATGACTGAGTGCTCTTGCAGTTGATTTCATTCTGCTGAGGCGCACACTAAATTACCACAGTCTCCTCAGTGTCTTTCAGAGCACCAGCAAGGGCTGCAGGACTCCACACATTATCAGCAGTCTCGCACCCTTTCAAATGGTGTTGGTGACTTTGAGACAAGCTGTGAGCTGTGTCACTGCAGCACTGATGGCTCCCCAATTTGGTGCCAGAAAATTATAATTTTTCTAGTCGCTTAATTTATTATTAGGAAATGATTGAAGTGCCTAAATAACAAAAACAAATCAACAAATACAGAATTCTTCAAATCATTTTTGCGTTACCATAGGTCGCTAGTTTTTTTCATGATGGTTTCAACTGTAAACGCTGCATATTTCGGATCCAACCATTGTGGCAACAACTGCTGTGAAGCACTTGTGATGACTAACAGCATATGGGTGCAGAGATCCATTGTACTTTGCAGAACTGTTTAAAATGAGTCACAATGGTGAGTTTCCAGAGAGCCGTCTGTGTTTTCAGCTAACATTTATAAATGTGAGTTGTTGGATTATTTCAGTCATAACTGAGGGTTGACATTTGTGATGTTGGATTATTGTGAGCCTGTTGAAAAACTTTGGTACAAGTTAGGAATATTTTATCGCTTGAAAAAGTTTCTAAAACCACTTAGAAAAGTGTCCCAATAATGTGTTCTTGACTTCATTTTTCTAAAATTGTATTGCTATTACTTCCTTCCATCTTTAATATACACAACATAGCCAATTTAAGGACCATTTACTAGAGGAAATGCTTGACAAATCCCCATGTTGCTAAATAATGTTGCTTTCTGCAGTGTAAAAATTGGAGCAGTCTACATTGTTCAGACCAGTCTACACTTTTCTGTATAAATTCACAGTTTAGATTTACCACCTCTGCAGCAGATGAGAATGTAAATGTAGGCATGAAAAGCTAATTCCAAGGGTTCATAATCATGCTTGTATCTATTTGTATTATATCTAGGGTTTTACTATATAGACCAAAAACAACACAAAATGTTCGATAAATTTAGTAATGAGCTCTAAAAAAACAATAGATCTTTGATTTTTAGATCAAATGTTGTTAGAAACGGCACTTCCTGCTGAAAATCCAGGGAGCATATACTTTGCTGTCCTGAGAAAATCAACAGAATTTGCAAGGCAAGTTGATTTATATTGCAGCATGCATTCATGAAAAAGGCAATGCAAAGTGCTTTACAGGACATCAAAGGAACCACGACTGACAGAAAATAACAAAGCCTAAGCATAAAAGCAGTGCATAAAAGAAAAAGATGTTGAAGTGCAAATATTAAAAGCATAAAAAACAAATGTTTCGAACATTTCAAACAATGTTGCAGTGTTCATTCTGTTACTTTAGGCAACAGTTGCACTAATTTAGGCTATGCTGTATGAGGTGTTTCATGAGACCGACAGTATTTTATACAAATGAGTTGCTTACACCTGGAAATAATGGATGATTTTCAACCCATTGAAGAATCCATTAAACTTTTACAGAAATATCTCTGCTATGTTTGAATTAAAAGTTAATGATATTTAAATATGGGAAACCTTATTGGGAGACCTTGCCCATGTCACATGGGCAGAATAATATGTTTAAAATTTTTATTTCTTAAGTTTGTTTGTTTCATTCTATTTTATTTTGTTCTTTCTTGATTGTCTTTTCCGTCTGTTCTAAATAGATAAATAAACCTTACTATTGACTAATGCATATGTAATAGGACACATTTTAGAAGCACAAATATGGCACCTTGTAAAACCAAATTGCCTAAAACTTGGTGAAAAAACACATTATAGGGTCCTTATGCTGTAATATGTGTAATTGTGGTAATGATCATGATTTCAATACTAACTAAATTAACAGTGATTTTAGATTTTTGTTCTCCCTTAGTTGAGCACCAATACTTTCTGCTCAGAGTTTTTGGCAGTCAATGTCATTATAATGGAGCTCCTAACAATGGAAATGATCAACATGCTTTGTCAGCTTTCTGTTTTGGACCTAAGGCATAAACAGTCTTTTGTTCACATTTTTATCTCTTTTTTTTTATTGCTGCAGTTCATATTTTTAATGGGGTTGTTGCAAAACCTAAATCTGAAAGCAGAGTTGTAACAATGAGGGAGTAATTGATCAAATTAGGCAGAAGAAGCTACAAAATGTGCCACTACCGAGCTGAAAACCCTGTCTGCAGCTACGGCGGCGCCGGGGTAAAGTGGAGACTGTTTCTTTCCTAAAATGTAAACATGTAACTGCTCTAAAAACACATGCATTGCTTTTAAAATATATGTTGTTTCCACTTTAAGAATGGATATAAAAAAATGTCTCCTGTTGTCCTTCAGAAAAACTTACTGCAAATAACTTCACATTCTCCTTCTGTGATTCTGCGTTTAACCTGGTCTCTCTGCTAAACAAACTACTGGCTGAGTTTTACTGAAACTAACTGTATGTCCACTCTTTCACTCTAAAGCTTTTGAAAACAGCTGTCTAGATTAGTTTTTCTCTTAGATAAGCCCACTGAAGGAGCAACTACTGTCACTAACTTTCTTTCTTTAACTTAGAAAGTACTCCTGGATTAGTGCTTATGCTTCTTTTTTTTTTGGTGTTGCTGCTCTATCTTCTCAAACCCCCAGTCTGTCATGGCAGACATAGCCTCACTGATGTTTGACTGCAGGTTTTTTACTGGTTAGAAGGGACTTTTTCCTCTCCACTGTCGCTAAATGGACGGTCAGTTAGAAGGATTGCTGCAAAGCGAAGGACACAATATAAGACTGTCCTCTGTCGCTATATGCCCGTTCAGGAGGAGGGAATGCTGCAAGTCAGTGACTCAATGCGATCTGCTGATTTCCTTAGATAGAAATTTTCCAAAACTAATTTGGTAACCGTCCTACAGAAACGAGCCATTAGAATCATCCATAATGTCGGTTATTATGAGCATACAAACCCACTCTTCATAAAATCCAGAATTCTCAAATTTGACGAGCTTGTAGAATTTAAAATGGCTCAGTTTATGTTCAAAGTATCTAAAAAGTTGTTACCTGAGCACATACAGAGCACGTTTTCTGAAAGAGAAGGGGGGTATAACTTAAGGGGTCACTCAAACTTCAAGATCCGCAATTTTAGAACAACAAGAAAAAGCTTCTGTATTTCAATTAAAGGTGTAAAGTTATGGAACAAGTTACATGAAGATTTAAAACAAAGCAATAGTTTAACACAATTCAAAAGAAAGTACAAAGAGGTAATTTTCAATAGATACACATATGGGTGACAGAAAGCAATAAGGTGTGTATTGCAGATAACTTGGTGTAAGGGTTTAGAAAGACAAACCAGCATAAAATGGGAAAATGTATAGGTAAATATTAGTAACTGTTACTTCTGACTGCCACTTTGATTTTGATTTTTTTAATGACAGTAGGACTCTAAAGTTTCAAGTGTTTAGGGGGTAGGAGTTTATAAGTTCTCACTTCTTCCTACCCCATTTTGAGCATGATATGTTAACTGACACAAAAAAATCTGTATTTTCTCTTCTTTCTTATGCACTTCTTGTTACTGTGCACTATTTTATTTTTATATTTGTATCATGTTCGAATAAAATTTCATTTCATAATGGATATTAAACACAAAATGTTGCCTTGTTTTATAAGTGGGATCAATTGGTGTGTATGTATTATTGGATTGAATTGTAAGGTGCTTTGAGATGACGTGTTGGAAATTGACACAATAAAAATAACCTAAATTAAACTGAATTGAATGTAGAGGAAATTAGTTTCTATTTATCCTGTAATATCTAAAAAAAAAAAAAAGCCTAAAATAAAGCAAAGCATTTTTAAAGAAAAAAAGTTGTGATGTTAATTATTTTGACATTGCCAAACAAATTATAGGAAGAACCAGTTTTGTTGAAGAAAAATCCTCCTCCACACCGCCTCCTGCCTCCAGTCTTTACTATAAGTAAGATAAATGCTAAAGATGTCAGTCACTGGCATTTGCTATGTTATTACTTGCAGTTATATGAGCCATCTGCTTAGATGGACCATGTCGCCATCTTGGATATCGTTCTGACGGTAACCTTTTCTCTTCCTCGTTGTCTCCTCGGCTGCTTTTCCAAAGCAGCTGTCTTTTACTTCCTTTGCCAAATCCTTTGAGTAAACCAGGACCCATCACAAGTCCAAGCAACGGCTCTAGTCATCTACATTTTTCCTGTTTTTGCTACAGGACCATCCTTATCAGACATGATATTTCAACTGCTCAAGCTAAAACAGCTGAGCCGCAAGGCTTCTGGCGGGCACAGTGAGAAAAATTAATTACAATTTTCTTTTTGTCTGATTTGATGGCATATCCCCTCCAGAACACAAGGTCCTATATGCAGAGTCTGAGCTTGAACAGAGTCCAAACCACTTGCTAACACAGCAAAGAAAAGCTCATAAATTCTCTACCTGCTTTGCCCTGTCTGTGGTTTTTGGCTCCGTCCCCGCTGGATGCTTCCAGGCCTCGTGTTGAGAGCAGCTTTGGGATGTCTCAGAGCGAGCAGGCCAGGCAGGAGGTGTTGGCAGGGGAAGGAAGTGTTGACTTTCCCCTGTGGACTGTGCTCCATCAACTCTCTTTACCTAGCTGAGAGTTTTGCTCGCTGGCTGGCCCTCAGTCTGCCGCCAATCCCCAGTCAGCCATCCCACACAATCATAAACCAACACCGGGGAAAACGGCTGCCTTCAAGTGGAAATGTGGCTCTCTCACGCACTCGTGCACATGCTAACACAAACACATTCATTCTAATCTGCGCAAATTAATTAACCATGCACACAAAATGCAGACTGTATGGTTTTTGCACATTAGCACAAATGGAAGACAAACACGACGTGTTTTTTTTTTTTTTTTTCTACCTTTACATGTGAGGGAGGCTGTGCAGAAATGTAGAAAAGGGGCATATTTACAACGGTATAATTTCTAAATGAGTTATCACAACCAGCACTCTGTAATGATTCATAATCACATAATATTCAACCTGCAGGAGATGTTATCATCTTTTATAGGGAGTAATCAACAAGCGATCTTATCTACCTTCTAGCAGACTTCATAGTTTCTCTGGCTGGATCGAGCTTTTGCCAGGAGGGAGTGATTTTTTTTTTTTTTTTTTTTTACACTTAATGAATACTTGGATGCCTTTTTTCCGCTCAGAGGATCTACTAATTTATGTATTCATTCTTTTTTGTCTTGACTACAAAGGCAGAGTGTCCCAGTTCTTTATGCATTTCCCTTAGCTGTCGAAGCCTGAGCCTAGTTGCCAAGCAAGACTGTATAACTTCCGTAAACCTGCACACACTTTCAACACGCTTCTGAAGTTCATTTTTATTATTCTCTTTTTCTTTCTCTCTTTCAGTCAACATGCAGCTTTAATATGCGTCCTAACAAGTCACAGAATTGTGGCACGCTTGAAGGTTTCTTAATTGGATTTCAGAATGATTTTTTTTTTTTTTTTTTTGCTGTGCATAAGCAAATGACCCTGTTTGCCATGTTGCCAAGCAATGTGCTGAATTATTGTCTTCCTTAGACAATAAGGGGGCCTATAACACCTTTCAAATCCCAGAACGACACTGACAAGACAAGCTGCTGTCATTACCCCTTTTGAAGCCTTTAACTGTTGGCAATATTTATGTTGCAAATATTCAGGAGGAAGTTTCCGACATCCGAGTCTTTCTTGTGAACATGTGAAACTAAACTTGAGTTTTGTGGTAGAAATGCTGTCTTCCATGGACACGTTGATCTGTAGTGGCTCTACTACTCTACTACACAGCAATCTCCTCAGGTTTTTGCTGCTGGCTTGCATCTACTAATTGCTTCCACCCACTGCCACCCCCACCAACAAAAAAAAACTGGCTTCATAAAGCAAAGCAGATTTTACTAAACACATTCAAATTCAAACACTTCCATTAAGCCCAGCAGACGGGAGCAATTTATAACCTGTTGTTACCTAAGATCACAGTCGTCCTCTGCTCAGCTACTCTGAACTTTAAAAGAATGAATAAAAGTTTAAATCAATTCTAAAATTGTCAGAAAGCCAATATAAAAAAGGATGAAATGGAGGTGATGTCCTTACGTCTGGAGGTGTTGTTTAAAAGACGGGCAGCTGTGTTCTGGACAGCTTGAAGTTGAGGGAGACCAATACAGAGTCTGGTACAATAATCACATCTAGACCTTATAAAGGCATGAACATCCTTCTCCTTGTCAAAACGATTTAAAAAAGGTTTAACATTTGGTGAGTAAATGCATGTGGTAGGAGCTGGATCTGACCGCAGAGGTGATTTGTTCATTAAATTTAAACTCCCAATTAAATATTAGTCCTGCGTTCCTGGCAGTGTTATTTAACTTGATGAATGGGTGAAAGGGCTGGAGTTCAGTAATGATAAAGAATCTAGGTTTGCTCGCCTGTCTCATCATTGTCTTCGCCACAAAACAAGTGTGAAAGCTCTGATGGGATATGTTGTGCCTTTGCCCTCGTCAGAGCTCACTCCTCTTTCTGGGATGGCAGCATAAATGTACAGCCTTTAAACAGCACAGTACGCCGACTTCAGAACCACACCTATTCTAAGATCAGTGCATTTCTCTGTAAGACAGTGCAGAAGAAGAAAGAATAGATATAAATCTGCCTCCAGCCCTGGCTTGTTCCTACTATGCAGAAAGTTTCTTTTTATTATATTTTTTTTATCCAAAATATTTCCAAATGGAACATTTTCATCCAGCAGGGTATTAGTCACCCTGTCCTTTTTGTTAGATATGTATGATTTAGTTGACACACATGGTTTGACGTTCCTCGTAGCAGTCAGGCTGCCTGCCACTTATGGCTGCTCCCATCTTAAATGAAAGGTTTAAACAGGATCTTTTGAGTTCAGTTTCATACTGAGAAAATCTCCAAATTCTAAAAAATTTGCACGAAAATTCTGCCTAATGTTCTTCAGGAGCTAGAAGGCCGACTTTGTAACCGTCTTTAAGACTAATTATAGCTAGATGAGTCATTTATTTCTAACTATATCAGTGCTTATTGTGTTGATAAATAATTTACACTTAAAGAAGAAAAGACCCATGCGTTGGCTCTAGGTCATAAAATCGATGCCGGAGGTTTGAGAAGCCAGAAGTGTGTTTCTTATTGGGAAGATTGTTGGCTTAAAGAACAAAGCAGATGCAGAAGGAAAAGGTTTACGTGACATTTTTAAGAGGTCCACCACTTGCGCTGCTCAGTGTGCAGCTGCATAAATGAATATGTGAAGAGTGCACTGCTGTCCTTGTTTATCTGGAACTCACAGTTACAGATGGGTGTACTGTGGACTGTAAAGACGTACTGTTCTTCCTCCTTACTGGGTTGCCACTGGATTCCTCTCAGATGCTGGAGACACAGCATCAGCGGCTGCCCACCTGCGAACACTGTCAAATGTTCTGTTTAGAATGCACAAATTGGTTGCCGTGGGGATTTCAGCTCAGGTCTCCGCCATGGTGGAAGTGCTTTGTGTTTTTTTTTCTTTGTTCTTGTACAAAATGTGTTACTTTAACAGGCTTCAAGTCTATGCGATGGGGGGAAAAAAAAAACTTTGTAGCATAACTGAATCAATCACAGCTAATGATACCGTTGTTTCCTGCCTTGCTGTCAATCAAAACAAAGTAGGGTTTTTAATTTGGAGAAGTGAACATATTCAATTACTTAGAACAAGGGATTTAGAGATCGCATGAGAAGACAAGGTTGGCATATGGAGTTGAATAATCTGTCCTTTTAAATTAATCTTAAATGTTTAGTTTATTTCGTTAACTAATCTTAAATATTTTCATACATAATGAAAAAACCCTGTCAATGTGTCCTAGTTAATGTTTTATCTTGTCTTTGAATACGGAGATTAGAGTTTACCCCTTATTGTCCCAAAGGGAAAGTTCTGATGATACTATAAATATTGTAATTATATGAAACTTTTATTTACAACCCACTTTACATGTAAATCTGAATGTTCTCCAAGATGACAGTAAAAAATGTGTTTTCATATTGCAGTGTTTATCACACAGACACAATCTAACAAAAGCACAAAAGCAATACAGACACAGAAACATCACACACATCTCCTCGGTAGTATCTTCAGGAAAACTAAGGCTGCTGAAATATTACTTTTCTCAAAACGCACCATCCGTCGTTTTAATGTGTTCTCTTAGTGCGTAGCGGTTCCAGGTGGTTGTCTAGAGGATGGTGGGATGCATATGATGAAGCTGTTTAGCTCTGCTAGATTGGGAATGGGAATATCAGGGCAGTTTGAAACACTTTGTGAAAACAGGTAGAACAATTAGGAAATGCTCTAGTAAACCAAATACATCCCTTTAAGTTTGTGAATGGAAAAACATCCCAGTTAGTTTCTTTAATCAGCAGTGTGTTGGGTAAATTTCATTATCCAATGTGAGTGCATGAGATTTAAGGTCTGTCCACTACAGGCACATCTCAATACAGAATAATATTGAAAAGTTTGTTTTACTTTAAAATACAGTTTAAAAGTGAAATACATAACCCTTTTTTTTGTGCTGGATTTACATAATATTCTAATTAACTGAGAAACTAAGTTTTGGGTTTTTATTAGAGTTAGACTGGAGGATTAATTGTTAGGTTTATCTTCACATTAGGATGGACATGGCTGTTGTTTTCTGTGAACTTTGTGACCTTGTTGTAATGATCTAGAGAGAAGGCAGAGATGATCAGTAATCATTAGCAGTGCAATTATGTCTGTCATCAGACTAGCTTAGAAATGAAGGGGTTGGCGAAGGACTGAAACATTATTTGTGAATAGAGTGCAAAAAAAAAAATGGGGGAACTGTAGACAGTGGAAATAAATCATCCACAGAGGATTAAAGTGCAAAAGGAAAATTTAATAAATGGTTTTGGAATTAAACTGTGAACTCCACTGGCAAAAATCATGATGAGCAGTGTTGAAAAATCCTTTGGTCATCTCCCTGTGTTTTGGCCAAAGAGCCAAATATATCACACTAAAGTAAGAAGAAGAGGCCAAAAAGTGTTTAATTTTGGGGGGGAAGTAAATGGTATAGGAAATCTGAAAGTGTGCTAAAAATGTTTAATGAATCCCAACAATAAGCACACAGTCCTGCAGGATAACAGAGGATGCAGAGAATCTACTTGCTCATTGGTTCAGGAAACAACACACAAGGTCATATTTATATTTATGCGTGCATATGCACTACAAGGACAAATATCGGACGCAGCTGACCAGCCAGACTGCAAAACACGAACCAGGACTTGGAGACTAATTAAAACCGAGACATTGTATGAAAATTCGGCTGCAGAGGAATTTTACAGATCCTGGAAAACAAAACCAAGACTCCAAATTCAAGACTGGAAACTGTCTTTCATGTTGACGTTCGCGGTGCAGAAATTGCAAATGGAGCGGCTCGGCAGTGGCTGGCATGTGGCGCTCTTCGTTCATTTGGGAACGGCCCAGATTCTATTATAGCTCTGAGTATAAACAAGGCCACTTAATCAGTCAGCTCGTTGGGCCCACACACTTCATCCCTCAGGCTGAAATCACTGCTAACCATTCTTAAATCATTACTAAAGCTCTCTCCTTACTTCCTTATTTACTCTGCCTGGAATGGCGACACGTCGCTGAATATCTGAATTCCCCGTCTTTGTTACGATCTGCATTACATAATTGATAGCTGGCTAAAAAATAGCATCAGGGGAGCTGTAGTTTGGTGATTCTTTGTCACCTGGAAAACAGAAATTTACATAATGTAAATATTTTATTCTCATTGTGAAGTTGCAACAAATTAGCGTACACCAAAATGTGACTAATCTCGGGTTCGGCATTTATGGGCATTTAACATCAGTCTGTAACATGCATGCCAATAAGCATTCCACCAGGAGTTTATTTTAAGTTTAGAGATACATATAGCATACAGCATCATGCTGAACCATCTTTTATAGCTGCAAGTATTTTTGAGCATGTCTACCAGCTTTAGACCCCAAGACACTGGGATTTTTATTTTTATTTTCCCATCCTGCTTTGCATAAACAGCTCAAGCTCAGCCAGATTGGATTGAAAACATCCCCGGACATCTTTTCTTAGATCCTCAATTATGTTCCAATCTGAACATTAACTGATGTATTTTAACACATGAGTACATTTCATTTTAGCTCTGTCTGCATGTTATCTTATATTTGTGTTATCTAATTAGTTTGCTGCGAACTGTGTTTTAAAATATAGTTTTCTTTTATCTTTCAAAATTTTGAATCTAATGAACAAACTGTTTAATATGAATGCCTTCAGGTACTGCTTTAACCGAATTTTTCTTTCTTCCTACATAAGAGTCAAAGCACATAAAAAAAGGCTCAAAAGTAATTTAGGTTTTTGTAATTATACGCAGGATGTTGTTTTTAAATAACTGGAGAGTTGAATCTACAATGAGCAAAAATGCCTCTAAAAATGTTTTTCAATATTTTTTTCAGTCATAAATTAGTCATCCTGCAGCAAATACCAAGGATAAAATATTGGAGCTGTGACTGTGGGAAGCAGCCTTGTTCCACATTCAGAACCGGTTCAACCACAGTTTTGTCATTTTCACAGTTTTATCAATTTTTAGGGGCTGTGAGAGGTTTCTGCAATGCATCATTATAAAATTATTCATTCCCATTCCTTTAACTACATATGCTCTGCTCTTGCTTCACCAGAGCAGAGCTGTTCATAAATGTAAATGAACTAGATAGGTGGAAGTTTATTACCTTAAAAAGTAAAAAGGTTGCTGCTACAATTATTTGTTGAATAGATGCAGATGTTCCAAACTGCAATTAATCAGCTTGCTGCATTCAGCAGAGAATTTACCTGACCGGCTTCTGAGACGCCTCTTGCAGTCTTGCTGTTGTTGCTGCTCCAGGGTACAAGTAGGTGGTTAGGAAATATGTTTTTGTTCATGGAGTAAGAAAGCAGCAGAACAGTGAGTCATAAGAAATTGAAATGTGTGAACAGAATTTTTTCCATAGGAAAACAGTACTTTGTTTGGACCTAAATTGGTTGCCTGTGAAAGTAATGATATTTAACAAGCCAACACGCTTCTCATGTTTTCCAGTTTTCACTTTTAATAGTCACTTTCAGACAAACTTTTCCCAGAAAACGCAGCTTATATGACCACCCAAAAAACAATTACGTCATTGTCAGTCAGGATCTACTAGGCTGATGAGAGTTTGTCAATGATACTTGACAGAAGGTTTTCAATAATTCTTCAAAAAGTTAATTTATTTCAGTAGCGTGATTCAAAAAATGAAGCCCGACTGCAGAGGCTGAAGAGACTTGATAAAAATAGAGAATCTACGTGAGATGATGTGGATCCCCAAACCATCACTCACTGTGGAAATCCGACACTATCCCTAAAGCAACTTGGATTCTGTACCTTTCCTGTCTTCCTTCAAATTCTGTGACATTTATTTTTCAAATAAAATACAAAATTCCCTTTCATCTGAAAGCAGGCCTTTGGGTGACTGAGGTAGAGTGCAGTCCATATATTGCCCAAGGTAGGACAGTTCTGACATTCTCCTTGGATCAGGTTTGGCTTAGCACAGAGGATGAGACACTTGTAGTCTATTCTGTAGATACACCTGTATGTATCTGAAGATACACACAGTGGCTCAAGCACTGAATCCACCTGCAGGCCACACATTGTAAATCTCTGCTTTACTTCAAAATCCTATCACGGCCAATAATATCTCAGTTTCTTCTGCACCCTTTTCTACCACATTTGTCTTTCCACTCAACTTTCATTAACATGCTTGGATACAACACTCTGTAAACAGACATTTATAGGCAATGCACTGCTGTGAAGTCAGCAGTGTTTCCCATAATCGCGTGGCTCGTATAGCAGAACATATCTCTGAACTTATTTTCTGTAAAACTTTAGGTTTAATTTTAGGTTGTCATTCGCTGCAAGCTTTAACCATCAAAAACAAACCCTTGAAATATATCACTCTGTCAGCAATTTTTGTGCTTGGGTACCTTTTTAAGTTTACTTTTTAGTGACATAAGTTATTGAGATGACCCTTTGCATGCTTCCGCAATTTTTCAGTGACTAAATGGGTTTTTTTGTTGTTGTTGTTGTCGCTTAAGAATATTTCGATTTATTATTATCTGACATTTTTCTGTGGTTTTTAAAGCTCTTTGACATTCCATTAATAGTGAAGACATTTTCTGGCTTAAACATCTAAACTGGATACCAGCTCCCTGTCCAAAGCCTGACCAGTAGTGTCCCATTCTTGGCTTAGTTATGATGTATATTTTGGGAGTTGTGTAAATAGTTTTATTAAGCAATCCAGATATGTTTACAGATTAGGCAATATTTAGAGATTATGTTAGTTCCAAATTTAGCAACTGGACGGAGGGACAGACTCAATAAAGTCCCCCCTGAAACTAGAGTTAGTCTGTCTTTTATAGGAGAGCAGGAAACACACCTACAGTTCTCCATGTTTGGCACCACTGTGTGTGTATATTGTTCCTCCGAGCTGCTGTCTTTATCCCTACATGTCCATATATGGCAGCCTGCAGATGTAAATTACGTAGGCCTCACCTTGAGTGTATTACTGGGGCGTAAATATATAACTTGCTTTCAGATACTGCAGGTTGATCTTTTTTTCTTCTTTTATTTTTATTTTTTTTACTTCTTTTACCCACTTGCCTTTTGAAAACTGACCTCGGTTTTTACATCAGTTAAGATGTGAGGAGTTTCGTGACTCCAGGCCCAAAATTTAAATGTCCCAATCTTTGAGCCACTCAATATCAGATTTTTCTTGTTACACTCTCCTCTACCATAATGGAAAAGATACAGATCATCACCAGATTGTCCATGTATCCCTGGAAGGAGTAGCTTTTGGAGGACACTTTAATCCCAGGCTTTATTTTAATGGCGGTGTTCTCGGGCAGAACTGGGAGAATCATCATTCCTTGTATGACAAGCAAACCTACACAATGATGTCTCAGTGTTTGCATGCTAGCTCTCTTATTTTCCTTTTCAGACAAAGTAGGAGTCATCAAAGAAATGACTTTCCATTTGGCATTTGTAAACAAACCATTTGCTATCCATGTAATTAAACCATGAGACATCAGTGTGTTGTTTGTTGTGATACATTCATGAATTGTTGAGAAAAGTGGCTGCAAAAATGCTCAAATTTTAAGTAATTTAATTAAAAACATTTATTTTACACCCTACTCTCATTTCTTTATATTCCTATCTCCATTTAGGCCCAATATTCTCCCAAAATACCACTGATCAACACTAAATTATAGTGAATGACTTCCTCCTAATAGATGCAAATCATGGGAGTTAAACAACCACATTTCCTTACAACAGACTGTAACAGTAGTATGAGCAGAGTGTAGAAAATTACTTTAGACATCCTGTTGTGGAACATCTCTCAGCAGCCGTCAGACTTTGATGTTTTTCTTTGACAGAATCATCTTCTTTGCTGCCCACTCTCACCACAAGATCATTGTCTGAAAGTTACCTTTCCCTCTTTTCATGCAGACCCACACACATCTACCTGCAGCCACCACTGAGCAAGCCATGCACTGGTGGCTTATATGGTGGTCAAAAAATGATCCTTTGATATGATCAATACTAAAAAAAAAAACACCATTTTAAAAGATCCCTGCTTGTGTCAAAATGAGCTTCCTACGTGTGTGGCTGTTTTGATAGTTATATTTATAATACAAGTTGGTTGAAATTACTGCAAAAGAAATCTCTTCATGACTGAAAGCATGCAACAAACACCAGAGAGTTGGAGCTGAGGGGAAACAAAACATTCAAGTTTAAAATTTCCAACCAGGTTCTAAAAGTGCAACATCTGTTATTCCCTTTGAAGATTAAAACACGACTGATTTATCAACTGAAATTTTGCCTCTCCAAAGCTCTCCCAGACCTTTTTTATATTACATTTTTAAGGGGAGGTCAAGCTGAAAGCCGGCAGATTCCCAACCGAGCAATTGATGCACACCTACAGAAAACACCTGTTGGTACCAAACTATGAAAACCGCTCGGTTGGAGCACACTTTTGGAGAAGAAACGGTTATTATTAGACCATCAAAAGATGGCTTTTTACCAGCTCACCTACATCTGTTTTGTGGTGTGAACAGAATCTCTGAGAGAAGAATGAGCGCTGCGATTGAGAATGTGCGGTAGCCAGATATTTGGAGCCCCAGAAGCTTGTGCTGGCCCTGAGTTAATGCATTTTGCTGTAAGAGGATTTGGCAGCAAATACATTTTGAATGGCTTGTTTTTCTTCTTCTTTTAGCCTTTCAGTTACAATTTTATTATCTGAACAAACTTTCCAACAGTTTTTGACACAGAATTCAAGAACAGGCCAAGAGCCACGACTGATTGAATCTGTAACAGAAAAATGTTTACTGTGTTTTTGGAAGTGAAAGACAACTTTACTTTGAGATGAAGTTATCTAGTTTTTGTTATTCTGAAGCTGGCTTTGTTTTCCAGGGCTTTACATTCAAGTAATATTTTTGGAATGTGGCTGATGAGTTCAGTCTTTTATAGGCTGAGACTCTATTTCATTTAATTGTGGGAATCCAGTTCCAAAGTGAAAGGCATACTGAATGCTGAAGAAAATGGCAGCTGCTTCCCAGTTCCTCTGCCAGGGATGTGAACCTAATGAAAACGCTTAAGTAAAGCACTTTTGGGAGAGGGAGCGAGGTGCAGGGGAGCCAAAAAGGTTGTTTGCCCAGGGTGCCAAACAGGCTAGGACCGCCTCTGTGTGCCAAAGCAGGCCCTCTGCTTTGTGATTGAAAGCACCAAGCTCTGCTGGGCAGCAGTATCCACAGGTGACGCTGAAGCAGAAATCTACTAATGGAATAAAACAATTTGCTCCACAGTTTGCTGTTGAAATTTGCACCCTGTGGTAATTGCTCCAAAAACAAGTGTTTCCACTCTTTATTAAAACCGAAACACAAGAGTTAATGGGTCTTTGCCCCCCCCTGCTCCAGCACCCCGCAGGCTGAGTTTTAAAACCTTCCTGTCAAATTGCTGCTAGCTTTGGAAGAAAACATTTGGCCCTGGTGTTCTGCAGCCTTCACCAAACTGTCTCCACTCTCTATTAGAGGGATGCAAATTAGGCATAACTGGAGCACTCTAATTTAGGGGCCCTGAGATTGTGAAGTTATTCAGAACCTCACAGGATAAAGAAATGTGATGGTTATCAGGCCAGGATAAAAGTAAAAAAGAAAGAAAAAACACTTCAAGAAAAATGTGAGAACATACACTAACGGCTTCTGATGCCTCTCCTGTTTTTATAATGACGTTCACTGACTCTTGCTTCAAACCGCATGTGAAATTCAGATCTTTCTATTGATTAACATGCAAGAAAGTTTATAAATAAGAGAAATTTGAGCCAAGGCATTAACAGTTTATGTACAGGAGGAATAAGCAGTAGATTTACAATAATGTTTCCAACATCCAATAGGGTAATGTAGACTAAGTAGAATTGTGGAAAAGTAAAAAGACGTTAATATTTAGAGTGGCACCAATCAGACTTTTGTGGCACCCAGTAACAGTTTCCACACTGATTGGTGTTAAATATTAACGCAGGTTGTTAGTGCATTGATATGGTATAATCACTGACTGGCAAAAGATTTTAGATGTTTCTAATTAATGTTTCCAAGTGATCAAATCTTGATCACTTGGAAACAGCTTGGACATTAAATGAGAGAAACCTTGGAGCTGTTGATTGCGGTCAGAAGAAGATGGACCACATTGTCACCTGAAGCTTTGTTGAATGGCTTTTATTTCATGGCACCTTAGAAAACAAACAGATCCGATTAATATGCAATAATATATAATCAGTTTACCCCAGAGTACATTTCAATTAAACAGATTAAAATTTGATCCGAGTCATAATACAGTGCAGTCAATCGTTGTCTGTTATCCCAATCAGTGACAAGTTTCCTAAGGAACCAAACTGATGGTTTTGAGTCACTGTCCTTGCAGCAATCCTCTAGATTAAAGCTCGATTTGGAGGGTCTGATTATTGTTTTTTGCTCATTGGATGAGACTTGTTCAGAATTACTGGCTGTCAAAATCTGAGGGTGGAGTTGCTAATTGTATGCCCACATTTGTTTAGTTAATCTGTTTTTTTTATACAGTCTTCATTAAAAGTCTTAAATGCTTATTGTTCAAGCTTGCCGTGGTGCTGGATACGTGTCAGGTGGAACTTTAACAACAAGGTGGCACTAGAAACTGCATATATACCGTTGTATCCAAAACGGTTTTCCATAACGACAAGCCTCACCTTCTGTTTGTCTTGTCATGTTCTGTTAATTGAGTTGGTTTATTCAAAGTATGCTTGAAGTGTCATTTCTGAAAATACAGGATCCTGCAGTTGCTTGAGTCCTTGGATAAGTTGCACCACTTCTCTGCAGTACGACGTTTTGCCAGATTAGTTTTTCTTTCTCAACTCCAGTGGACTCCATTAAGATAATAGATGAAATCGGCGAGTCAGAAGGGAAAGACATGACCTGCAGCAAAAGATCAAAACCTAACAGCCTAACCAAGGTCAGGTAGATGGATTTATTAAATTCAGCCTCCTAACATTTTGTGATATGTCTGAAGGTTTAGAATAAAGTCCGCCTCGATCATAATATATTGTTTCTCTCCAGTATCTTACACAGAAAATGGCTTCTGAACTCTAAACTATATGAATTTCCTAAATCAAACAAACTTTATTTTTTGTGTTAGTTTCTTTTGTGTAATGGAATGAAAACAAAGATAGAACACATGCATAAACATAAAGTTTAAAACAATCACAATGCAATTCTCAAACGACAAACAAATAACATTCTTTGAAAAATCTTCACTAAATAAATAAATAAAATAAAAAATGAATGTCTAAGCCCATAAATGCAGTGAGCAGAGGGAGTGTATTTCAAAATGTTGGTGCTACAAACTGGAAAGATTAGTTCTGGGTCTGAGATTTACCACCAGGCAAATTTGTGCAAAGGATCTAAGCATCTGGGACGAAGAGGACAGTTTCAGTTATCCAAGGCACTTATCCATATATTGCTGCAACAGTTAGAAATGACATTTTTTGAATACATTTAAAATTGTGTTACAGCCTGAAAGTCATCTAAAGGTGATTTGGAAAAACCGGCAAAGAAAAATCTTTTGGAAAAACAAAGAAAATAGAATCATTTTAAATGCAGCTTTTAACAGCAACATAGATATATTTCTTAGATTGTAAAAGCAGTTCTGATTTGATTAGAATGACGCTCAAGTAAAACATGACTCTTGACAAAAAGAAACTCAACTCAATTGAACAGAGAAGATATTGCTTAATTATTACACGTAATAATCAAAACATATTATCTGCACTGAACCGAGGAAAACTGTCATTTAACCATCAATTTATTTCTAGCCAGTTATTAAATTGGGCAATTTTGGAATCTTAAAATGAGTTACAAGAATTTAATGCAGAACTGACTGAGATGTTCTTATAACTGCCAAAACATTGGAAATGAAATTATCTTAGTATTTAAAAAGAGACGTTCTGATATTTATTCATCAAATATTCTCTCTATGCAAACCAAAAGTACCAATGCTTGTAGACTTCTAGGTGAGGTGAGCTTTGCTCAGAAGTATCAAAGCTCTACTAGTAATAATCATTGCCTACTTTGTGTATTTATTTTCTCTTATAAATACAATCACACAAGACTCATCCAACAAAGTCTGTTTAGCAGTAAGAGATGTAAACTTTAATATTATCTGACCCTGTGGAAGCTCATATTTTCATTATCCAGAGGCTAAAGTGCAGTCACGCAGTCTGGAAATGGAACCAATATAAAAACAGAAGAAATACATTACATCAACCCCTTTTGGAGAGAACAATTCAGTTTTATTTCTCCGGCAGTGAGAGCATCTCATGACCTTCATACACATGCAGGGATGAACTACAGCATCACCAGGAACGGCTCCTGTGAGTCATACAAAATGGGTTTTATTTTCTGTTTTGCATGTTTTCTCCTCGTCAAAAATACTCTGCGGAGCAAATAGAAATTGCATTTTCCCTCCTTTTAACTTGAAATTCTTTGTGCTTCCACAGACGTGCGCCTCTCTGAATCTAATCAGCATCCTGCTTGATTGAGCACTATAGTTCGAAAGTCAGATAGAATTTGCTTAAAAACTTTAAAGAAAATTTGCTTTGATTTTTCACCTGCAACATATTCATTCCTCCCCCCCATCCCTCCCCCGTCAGAGTGCAGGATACATTGACTTTTCATGCATTTTCATTTAGGGCTACTTTGAGCAAGATTTTTAAAAACGATTTCATACCACACTCCATCTAAATTCTTTACAGCTTCGTGTTCCTGAAATTGAAACTTTTAATAAGCTTGAGGTTTGAAGAAAATGCAAATAAGCTCTCTAAAACTTTGCCCTATGTTCTCAGTAAGACTCTTTGTTCCTAAAACAAGTTTTCACCCTGAACCTCTTGTTCGATATCTTCCAGGTCAGTTCCTCTGGGTTAACAGTTCAGCATTTGGAGGTCCCTGGGTGATGAGCCCCTGGCTGTGGGGGAGTGAAGGGCCATGCAGCCTGGACATGGCGGTGTTTTTCCACCCCAAACAAAGCGGACAGTACACGGTTTGGGTCATAGAACGAGACAAGCCACCTGTCGCTGCCTTCTCCACCGACGCTCTGCCACGCATCACAGGGTAAGTTAGCTGGAGGGGGGGGGGTTTAATCGGAAAAACGCGATACATGTTGCACATCTGTCCAGAATCAGACTCGTACAGGTTTAAATGTGGTTGAATGCAGATGTACTCTCATGGGAAAAACTCTTTACACCCTTGCTGCATCCGCGGGAATTCACAGGTGTAGCAGCAGCCAGGCGTTGCAAGTCAAATGCACTTGATTGGCTGATCTTCAGTTAATCAAATGTGGGTACAGCAGGAGGTTTTAGTCTTTTGCTGTTTCTGAGAATATTGCATTGGGTTAATCACACCTGTGTTCAAAATGTTCCAAATCTTTTTGTTTTTCATACAGGAAACTAAACCGCAACAACAAGAATGACAAGAAATGCCTATCTTTAACATATTGCTAATATCATTGTTATAGGGTCAATTTTTTTGAGTCTAAAATGTGCATTTGACCTTGAATTGTTCTACGCAATGAATATGAGATTTAACGGAAAAGAGTGTTTTATAATGAAGTGATCAAAAATAAGTAAATCAATTAATTAATTAATAATAATATGTGTTCAGAAAATATGAATAAAAACATGCTTGTCAGAATGGACACATTTAAAGGCTGATTTAAAGGTTCTTAAAGATCACAGTGCTATATTTCAAATAGTTTTTACTTTAACAATGTGGACGTGTATTGTAGGTTAAGGTTCCAATAATCAATTATTGCGCTGACATTAATATTATTTATTTTTTCCTCTCTGAACTAATCCCTTATTAGCACCATATCTGTGTTCCTCTTCTTTGGGCTTTTCATTGAGATGTGAGCCTGACCTTTTCTCTTTGTTAAGATGAATGTGCTTTAGATTATAGCTTGTAAATCAGCTGTTACATTTTTGTTTCATGCTGTTTTCGTGTGTAATCTCCAACAGCATCGGACTCAAGTGGAATGTCATGCTCTGTGCATGTCCCGTCTCTTTAAGCATTGGTTTGCTGGGGAGAATGCTCATTAACATTTATGTGGTTATGCAAGCGTTCAGGCCTCTGAATGCTGTTGTGGGAGAGTAGCAGGGATGCGCTCATTACGCCTGTGACGAATTAGACTGTGCATTGTGTTGGCTCTCATTTGTAGTCAGCCACTGCCGCCCACCCACACCTTCTCTGCCAGGCGGAAACTCACACGAACACATTTCTGCTCCGATGGGAGGATGCCTTATTCATAAAACGTGTAGACAAAAACAAAAGCCAGGAGAGCCGCTCGCACACCTTTAGAAGTAAAGCTTTGGGTGCTAATTTACTTATCTTTGCATTGAATTTCTGTCCTTTGTTTTGGCATGTTTGCAAAATTAAATCATGAAGGTGTTTAGCACAGTCTGGAATACATTGTCCCAAAGCCATTCAGTGTGAACTGCAACTATTGGATGCTAAAATGAAGCATTGCATTTTTTTTTTTCATCACACATTGTTTATGTGGAGTGCACACATTTCAATCCTGCAAGGTCAAAATTCTGTTTTGTATTCACACTTTCTTTGTTGGAGTTACCTGGGGGCTTTGGCGTCTTCCTGGTTCTCAAAAGGTGTGGCTGTAAGGGCTGAGGTGCCCGAAGTGCTGCTGACAGCCTCGTTGGACTAGAAAATGAGGCTCCAAAAAACTCTTTTGGAGAGTCATTGTGTATTTTACAGGCACACAGTGCCATTTTTTTTTTTTTTTAGCACAGTGAAGTAAGTAACTGTTACCTCCAGTTGTGTCGTTGTCAGCACTGATCTCCGGAGGAGAGTCGGTGCTCCATCCAGCCGAGCTCATGCAGAACATTTCAGCTGGATTTACAGGAGGACATTTGCCTGGGTCTGACGTCCTTGTCCGGGAATGTTTCTCCTCGCTTCCTTCTGTGGGTTAACTCACTGGCTGCCTGAGTTAAGTTAACTCCCACAGATCACACCCTTTAATGAATGCTCTCCTCTTTTCACAACATGCTCTTAAAGTTTGCCCAGGTTAGGTTTTTGCATCTTGAGTTACAAATTGCAAAGGAGATATTTTGATCTTCTATTTGTTTGTTAAGCCACCTGTAGGTTTATTCATTCGAGCGCCATGATTAATTACACCTATCCGGGGGACTCCAGGATGACACACAGAAAGAATGTCCACCATGTGACTGTCTTTGTCTGCTGATTTAACTTTGGGTTGGGATGAGGGGGATTATACAGCGTTCAGCAGTAGCAGAAAACGGATGCAAACATCAAATCAAAGAGATATAATAAAACCAACCTCAATACAACACTTCTCACCCTAATCTCTGTCACCTCATGCGCTGGGGGAACAATTTGTGAGACTGAGAACAGAACCGCAAACTTCAGCTCAGTCCAACAGCATAGGATCAGTGCCGGTGGAGTCAGGGGGACCCGGTTGAGGCCTGCAGGCCTGGATGTTGGAAGAGTCCTGAATCAAAGCTCCTAGGGTTGGAACTTGGGGGGATTTCCTCATGTGCGTACAGGTGCTCTGCTGCAGCCCCGCAGCTTCTGGGTCTCTTCCACATAGATCCAAGGCTTTGTTGATCCGTCTGGGTATCAGAGGGACCTTATGGAAGGAAAAACCACCTTTTCTCCTTTTGCGGCAGACTTTTAAGCATCTTGACCTGAGCCTGCTGAAAGGTCATGCTCACATCACAGTCTGACTTTTTTCCATTTTTGTGCTGGTTACAGTTCATGTTTTGGGCCAAACATCTGTTCAGCCTCACTTCTCGTTCTCACCAGACGCTTAGCAGGCTTTACCTCACCCTACTGAACTCTCAGCGGTGATTTAAGGTCAACTGTTGTGGTCAGCACTTTAACTGAGATTACAGGTCACACCCAACAAAGTGAACCATTACACAATACTGATTATTCATTATTCATTCAAAATTAATCATTTCAGAACATGTTACATATATATCAAGCCTTCTATTAAGGCTAAAATCATCAGTACGATATTCATTCTTAAGTCCAGCAACATCAATTTCCTGGGCACCAACAGATTACATGACTATCAGAAGTCCTCATGGGGAGAAGGCCGACTCCGACTCCAGATTCTTCGACATAAAAATACTGTATATATGAAGCATATCCTAAAAGAAATTTGACTTTACAATCCTTGTAATTTGTAATCTGTCTCTAGCTCCCACTCTTTCTGACACTACAAATTCAGCATGACATCACAACTTTCCTTCTCGTTACACCGTTAACATTGTTCCTTGTTGCTTTGCGCTGAGAAGTAATTTAAATGATAAGCTCAGCAGAGGCGAAGTTCCAGCAGGTGTTTGCTTATTCCTGCAGGCTAGTCTGAAGGAGCTGAGGGGTGGTGGTGTGAGGATGGGCTGCTGTGTGAGGTGGAAGCTCAGCTTGGAGACTGCAGCTCACTGACTGCATCAAAGCAACACTCTGGATGTGTGTCTAATGAAGTAACATTATAACATGGTGTATAATGCAAAAAAGGCAATTTTACATAATCATCCTCCTCGCCCCTCATTTATTAGTGACTGTCTGCAGGATATGGTGTCAAGGTGAGATAGTTGCTAGCCAAGGGAACAGCTAATGCAGTAAATTTTTCACTCCAAATGCAGCATATCTGTCTGATCAGGTATCTTGCTTATCTGCTCATCTTTTTCAATATGTTACACAGTGAAAGTCAAAGTCTACAATAAAGTGAAGGAACATGTTTTCACTGTGCTAGTATGCTTTGAAATGACTTTCTGACACTTTTCTGCAAATCAGGATTTATCGGACTAAATATAACTTGATCTGGCTATATTTTACTTTTATATAATTAAAAATAAAGTTCTACCAAAACCGGACAAATTCTTGCGTTGCTGCAATAAATTTGCGGCTTAAACTTTTAAATGTCACTGTTTATTTGTTCTGACACGCTAAAATGTGCAGAAAGTAAAAGCACATTTCTCCTCCTCCTCGCCTCCAAACAGCCTGCAGCCTGTCACAGTCTGCCAGCAGAGCATACTGTGTGAATGTTGTTTGTCCCAGAGGCAGCCAGTGGCAGAGTAAAAAGTAAATCACCTGCTGCTCCCTCAGGTTAGACGGGGATCCTTTAAATTTTTTACATTTTAAATATTGTTTTGAGCGTTTGTGTCAACAGCTTTGCACATTACTCATGTAGCCAGGGTACAAACGTTAAAATCCTGTTCATGTAACAATATAAAGACTATGCTGTAATCCAGAAAAGATTCCACACTGGTGTTTTTAGTTAAGTGATATTAAATCTTTAGATGAGGTTTTAAAAGGATCAAACATTCTTGAGTGCACAGCGCTGCCGTCATCTATAATAATGTATAGAGTAGACTCGAAAAAGATTAAAAAAAATAACTATGTATGAACTGTAGTTAGGTGAAAAAAATTTTTTTTCATTAAACCGTCATTTCTTATATATAGATATATTCCCTCTTCATACTGAGACCAGGAGGCAGATGCAGCATGCCGAATCAAATGTTACGTGCAAACTGGAGAATAGAGTAAGAAAAGTACCACATAGGGAACAACAAAGCAGATGGGAAGGTCCGGCAGCCCGCCCCCCCCCCCAACCCCCCGCCCGCCCCTCCCCTCAATTGCCTCTTTCTGCACCATTTTGCAATGTGCTTCTGTTTTTTAGCTGATTCAAACGGAAGAAAAACTTGCATGAAGAGAATGACTGGTAATCCTTCTCTTTTCTATAGTTATTTAAAATGTGCACATTAGAGTAATTAGCCAATGTTTTACAAAAAATCTCGACCTGCCATCTGTCATTTGAGCCCTACCTCCCTTTTTTATTCGTCTCAGATCAACCTTAGCAAAGATAAATCAATATTAATATTTCACGTACAGCGCTTCCTATTTTCACTGTGGGAGAAATTATTTAGCTCTATGTTTCCCTGTCTTATCCATAAGTTTAAGGCCAATAAAATGAAACCAACAAACACTTCTTGTCGACCAAAACGAGGATTATCTTTCAGTTTCAGGCTTGATATGGGGCCTGTGGGACACCGTTTAGTTTAAACTGCACAGAAATGTTCAGCTTACCTGCAGACAAATCCTGTTCTTGCTGTGCGTAGCCTGTTAGCTCACTAATGAGGATATTTTATTTCGGTTTCCATTTTTGCTATTTTTGCTTCAAAATAAGTGGGGGGAAGCCATTGTTTGACATTTGCTTTGTTTTACTGAGCCAAAACTACGACTTATGTGCTTTTACACCTTTAATAAAAGTACATGTCTGTCGTATCGATTTTGCTTAAATTATTATGCTTCCTTATGCCTCTTTTGATGAGCCTTTTCAGGCAGCATTCTACGTTTCTGGGGAGAAAATATAACAGCATGTCTGCCTGAGTCATTCACTTAGCTGAATATAAAAGGAAAGAGAGTTTGGACTCTAAGGGTGCATTCACACCAGCCCTGTTTGCTTTAATCAAACTTTGGTTTGTTTGACTTGAAAATCTGGTTTGTTTGGGAAGGTGTGAATGTTGAATTAAAATGACATCTAAAATTTGACATCTCTCCAGTTTTGCGAAGGAGGAAATAGCCCTAATTGTCTCGTTCAGAGGTTTTTGTGTCATTTTTGTAGACGTATTCCCTCTTCACACTGAGACCAGGAGGCAGATGCAGCATGCCGAATCATGTTGCATCGGATTTTTGGTGCAGTGCCACCACAGGTGAGGGGGTGAACAAACTGCTCAAGATTGTTGGTTCCTTTGACACAGAAAAAATTGTGGAGAGGTTTAAATGTCTGAGTATTTACCCTCTTACAGATGTCTTTTGACTATATGCTGTTCCATTTAGTTACCAAAACACGATAAACACTGCACATCACTGGACAAAATACCGTCTGCAAAACATAGTGGGTTAGGTTAACAGGGTTGATGGAAAAAAATAAATAAATGGCGCTAAATACAAGGCAATTTTGGAAATCAAAATCATGTTAAGCGTTTGTAAAGTAGTTGAGACTAAGATCAGAAAACGATCCACACATAAAGCTACAACACAAAGGTTTAGACAAAAACCCTACTCATGTTTATCCTACTCAGATTTCTTTCATTTGTGAAAAAAGGAAGGTAAAAAAAACTAGAAATATTCACCCTTGTTATTCCAACACGACACATTGAAGTTGTGGTTTTAACACTTTGATGTGAAACCCAATCCAGTGGAAAAGTGAGGGCAGTCTCTCTCTTTTTTATTTTTTTAAGGAGCTCCATTTCAAAAGATTGGTTCTGTCCCTTTAAGTGTGCTGCCAAAATACATTCAGTCACTTTTGAAACAGGTCCAGGGCTGGAACTGCTACCGGAGCATCGAGGAGTTATATAACATCCGTGTGTGCAAATCTCCACGTGTGTAGTATCCGACCTATAGCCTGTATGTGACAGGTCACCGAGAGAACCTTTACCATATTATGTATTGCAACTGAAATATCATGCGGTGTCTGATTTGTGAGAGAGGTGACTGAAGGTTCGCGCAGTGGCAGAATAATGTTCTCCAGCGCCTCCACACCTCGTCGTAGACGCCGTATCTCTCCCTGCTTCATTTAGTGTAGTGTTACCTCACACGGCGTCCACCGCTACACATCCAGAGGAACATACAGAATAAGGAAGAGCTTGCTCATCATTTGCACCTGCAATCATTTACTCCTCTCCAGCGCTGCATGCACCAAATGCTCTCACTTCCAGGGTGCATCAGTGTGAGGCATAATGTGATGAGTTTTTGGTGTGAGGACCTTGAATGCACTTCAGCGTCGGAGTGGAAAGAGGTTGACATCATTTAAAACACGGCAGTGTAGCCGTATCATCCCAAAACGTGATCAATAGCTCCTTTAATGCGGGGGAAGGAGGCATAGGAGGAGGCAAATGTTAGTGCTGAACTTTAAAGTACAGTAGGAGCATTATGGCAAGTGATAAATGATTACAATACTCCCTCGTACACATCCTTGAATATTAAATAAAGGCTGACTCTCGACCTGCACACCTATTGGAAAGATTCCCAGTTTGCTCGCACTTTTCGGGAGTTAAAATACTCCCAACAATCGCATTAGACTAACCCTTCCCTGATCTGCACTGCACTTCACTGTACTGTATTTTCTACAGATCTTGAAATATTCATCACATATTTTCCTCACTTTAATTTTATGTTTTGTGAAAAAGTATTTACCCTCTTACAGATGTCTTTTGTTTTTGCTAATTGTCAAACCAATTTGTTTCCAATCATCCAATATATTCTGATATCAAAGAAAAAAAACTAGGTAAAACCAAAAAAAAAAAAAAAAAAAAAAAAAACTTTTAGTGAGTTAATTTGTTTATTTTCACTATTCGCATCCAGGCCAAAACACTGCCAAACCTGTAAGTCTGTTTGACAACATTATTTTTACAGAATACTTTGATGTGGATACATTAATAAACACATAGGAAACAAGGTCACAGATATATTTTCATCTTTCAGATCTTTCTGTCTGAAAATAGTTACAGATCCATGTCTTAAAAGTCCAGTGAACCCGAGTGAAGGACACAAATCACAAATGAACAATGAACAGTACTCAACCTCTCCAGGAGTGACCCCTCTACCCAAATTATTCCAGGAGCACATCTTCATCCAGGTAACCACAAAAGAGATAAGATGACTGAGAATTCATGGTTCAAGAGACGAGGCAAATATGTCCTTGAAAGAAGGTTGTCCAAGGAAATCCTGAAGAAGCATGTCTAGTCATCTATTCACAAACTTAATCTCAAACTTTTGTCATACAGCAAGACAGTGATACAAAACACCCATCAAGTTCACCTCAGAATTGCCTAACAAATGAAGGTTTTAAGGTGAACTAGAATAAAGAATAAATCTAAATCCAGTGGCCCTAAATAGGCTGCTTAGGGTTGAAAACCTTCTTTTTATCTTTAGTAGAAGAAATCATTGAAAACATTCTTTACTGATTCAGATGATCTTTGTTTTATTTATTTATGTCTTCTTTTTTTATATCTGAATACTTCACAGTACCGGAGCTATTTTATCTTATTAATGATTTACAAAACACCTAAAAAGAAACCCCTGGATAAATTGCGAGTAAAACAATGTAATGAAGGTATTGAAAAACTTGCTGAAAAGAAAAGCTACAACAGTAAAATGTATATGTTACTGTTATTCCCCTGATGATTGGTGTCCCACACAATGGAGACAGATGGCTTATAACAAACTGAAGCTGCGTGTTAATTTCACATTAAGCCAGCTATAATCCTTAGAAGTATGAAGGATTACCACTGCCCACAACTTCATTTTTCAATTTACATGTTCATAAATGAAACCAGATGTAGCTTCGCTGACATCACGTCTTTGCAGCGGTCCAATTCTAAACGCCGCAGCTTAGATGCAAAAGAGAATTAGCGCAAACAGAACCCAGCTGCAGTTTAAATATGCTTGTTTGATGCCTTTCATTTTAAATGTGCGTATATACAATGGGGAAAATAAGTTTTTGGTGAATAATTTTCCCGCTTACAAAGAATGAAGGGTCCTGTAACTGTTAAGGTAGATACAAACAAACCCAGATACAAACAAACCCAGGTTAGCATCAGCGAACCTGATGCTAACCTGTAGCATCAGGTTTGCTGATGCTGTGAAACAATTTTGGGTATAAATGCAAAGGTTTTTGTCGTTTAGACTGTGCGTGCACATGGATCTGACCTTTTGGGAAACCACAAACAATCATTTTGGAACCACGTCCCAGAGAGTCACATTTAAAAATGTCAGTTTCACATTTGCACATGTGAGCCATGCCTTTTTATTTTTTTAATAATAAAGATGATGTCTTAAAGTCTTTTAGAAAATTACCTGTATCTTTCCCTCTCTCCTAAAAAAGCAACTATTTTCATAGTTACTTTTTAAACTTAATGTGATAATCCAATATTCCTTTTTTCCCTCATGTGTAAATATGACAAGACACACGTCCAACATCTGTGGTGTATTTTTATGGAGAACAAACTGAGAATGCTGAAGGCAGCATCTAATGACAAACTTAGACTCCCCCGGTATTTTAGTGCAAGTTATACTGTATGTATCCAACTTGTTCAGTTTTGATGCTCAATGGAGACATTTGTATTGTTCAGCCTACATGTAGAAAAGACAAGAGAGCATGCCATTGCAACCCAGCAGATTGCAGCAGATTGCCGATTTTGCAGCATTCCCTCGTACTGAGCATGCACGCGGCAACAGTGGTGAGGAAAAACTCTTTTTGCAGGAAGAAAGCTCCAGCAGAACCTACCACAGTATGAGCGGCCATCCTCCATGAGCGACTGGGAGTTTGAGAAGAAAAAGCTGATACAAAAAAAAAATGTAGAAGCCCTGATCCCAGACTACTTTCTATGTTAAAGAAATAAAATGAATGGCTGTAGAAGCACCTTCAGGCTTCAATTAGTAGAAACCCCATGTTTTAAGAGCTATAAAATGAAAGAGTACATACTCTTAGCCAAAGCTTTGCTTAAAAGAGGGATGGGGTTAAACATTGATAGACAAGAGTGTTTTCTTTAAAAGGAAAACGTTAAGTTGTTGACAGCAGTAGCTCAACTGTTGTACCTCTTCAGAAAGGTGCCACAGTTTCTTTTTATAATAAAATAGCAATTTTATTATTATAAAAGAAACCATGCAGGCAGGGAGCACAAGTGAGTGAATAAAAACTTCAGCTACAAGAGGAATTCTTTTTTTTTATTTTTTTTATTTGATTGAAACAAAAACAAGTTTTATGAAACTTTGTTTTTAAAAGCAATTATGTGTCTTCTTAGCCCACATACACCCAGGAGCTGAAAAACTAAGAACAAGGGGTCAATGAGATCACCTGAATTATCATGCTGTTCTTGTGAGAAATGTTTATCTTCACTACTAAGTCAGACAGAAGTGATTCTCTGTGAAACAGCACATAGTCATTCTGCAGAGTTTCCAACAACCGCACTTTTTATGAGTCCTTCTGAGCTAAACTAGCATGAGAGAGATGGGTCACCTCAAGGCTCTCTCCCTGGTCAATCTCTGCATCCATCGCTGGCATGGATGGTCTCCACTCTTCTGCTTAATGCTCACCAGCGCTGACCTCCACCTCTCTGCGGAGAGCGGTCGCTGCAGGGCCACATCTGATGGGAACTATTCTGCTCTGAATCTGGGAGCGCTGCCAGTAAGAGGACTGCAATTGTGAGGGATCATTAGGAGAAGAGTCCCCTTAGAACTCGAATTTTCGTTTCATTTCCTTTCCTGTTCAGCCAACATTGTCGGACATGAACGGCAGTGTGTGGTGAAACACTTTTTGTCCTCTAACCAAACATTTTTACAAAAGGTTTCTGTTTTTTTCTTTGTTGTTGGTGTTTTGTTTTTTCTGATTTCTGGATGAGTGATGTCAACATAGTGGTCAAATAGGTTCCCAGGTTCCCACAAAGGTTAGAAAAGTCTGGAGTTTTTGGAGTATTTTCCATGTCTGGGGAATCATGAATTAAAACAGGACAGATAAGGACAGGATGTGAGTAATCTGTGAAGCTGACTGGGGCAAGGGGCAATAGAACAAAAGGTAAAGACACGTCGTGATGCGTTATAGTCTGAGCATAAAGGAGAAGTTGATCTGATGTGAGGAATCATGCGTCATGTGTCTTGCAAGGATGTGCAGAGCAGTTACCAGTTACATTTCTGTCACAGTGTCACAGCATCACAGAAATGTGGGCAGTCAGAAGGTCACAAAACCACAAAGAGGAACAAAAAGCAGTAAAATGGGATAAATGGATAATGGCCTGTGCTTGTATAGTGCTTTATCAAGTTGAGAACCCCAAAGCACCTCACACTACATTCAATTAAGCAAGTTAAGTTTCCAGACAGCAGAGGCATAATTAAAGGTTATGTTGTTTAGTTGTTTAGGAAAACCCCCAGTAAAAATGTGCTCAAAGGGTCTAAGAATGATAATTTTTTTTATTTTATTTTTTTAAAGTCAAGAATCTGGTAAAAGTAGCAAATGGTCAACAGTAGACAGAAATCCGTGGATCCCTGAGTTGTGCCTGGGTTAAGATCTGAAGTTGTATTTTAAGCTAATTTTTCGTTTTAGCTTCAGATGTCAATAAGTTGTTGCATAACTCAGGCTTGGTCTTTCTACATCACTTTGCTTAGTTGTATGAACAGCAGTTAATTCAGAACAACCTAATGAATTAAAAGGACAAACCGTTCTGCTCTAATGATGATCTGTTTTATAAAGAGGTGAGAAAAGGGTTGCATTGTGATATAATCTTGTTTTGGTATGTTTGTCATGAGGGATTAGTCTTACAAAACAGAGCAATGAACACTGCCAAAGCAGGGGAAAAGAAAAAGGCTTTGCATTTTTGTTCAGATTTCACGTCTTGACAATCCTCCTCTCCGTGTATTTGTCTCCTGAGTAGCCTTCTCTGCTATTTTCCTGTTTCAAATGTAAATCAGAGTTGTTCGCAGCAATGGCTACATGCTGTTCCTGCTGGCTTTTATAGCAGCTGTCAGAGAAAGGAAAGGAGACAGCAGCATTATTTTTCACTGACTAATACATTCTGCTTCAAACATCAGTGGCACAAAAAAAATGAAATTTTAGAAAAGCGCGCACAGCGCAAGAAGCGCTATGAAACGTGAAAGAGAGGTGACTTCTGACGTCTGCTTGTTTCAGATCTGTTTTCCTTTTCAACACATTAAAATATTAAACAACATCTCAGGAGGGTTTTTTTTTTTTTTGTACAAACAGGCCCGTTTCCTGGACTGTTGTAGCAGTAATACTCACAAATCAGTCATCAGACCAGAAGAACTTCAATTTATACTAGAATAGCAGCCCTGTTATTACGGGTTTGTTCAGAACTCAAATGGGTCAGCGAATCACAAGTTCCCAAAGGCATTAAATCTTCATCTGAACCTTCGATCATTGTTTAAAGGGATGGCGATCATTTTGTATGCAAACTTTTGATTGTGAAGACAACAATAAATACATTTCTGCTATCCTCTCTTTTGTTATTGTGGCATTTAGCAAAAATAAAATATTTTGGCTATTCTACTTCACTTAAACCAACAGAAGTTTGATCTGATTTAACTTTAGACAGCGAGGAAAAAAAAAACAAAAACAAAAAAAAAACAGTTGCTGTTTCATTTAATTTCCACTCAAACTTTTTTAGTAGGAGCCATACTCTAAAATTAGACTTAATGCTTGTGTCTATTTTTTTCATACAGGAATTTTCTACATACATTTACTCTTATGTGCATAGTTTTATAATCTTTCAGCCATGTTCTGGTGGGAGGTAATGATGGGGCCTTGTCTATTGCAAAGGAAATGAAACATTCCCCGCTTCGTATAGGTGCTTGCGTTGAAAAAATGAGGCTTACCACAGATGAGTTCCATCTTGTCATCTTCCGCTTGAATACTCGACACTCCTTTTCTTCTCATGCACTCTTCATCTCTTCTCTTCTTCTCCACAGAAAGATTATATAAGTTCTTGTGGTTCTTATTCCCTGACTCTCTCTTGCTCTCATATTTCTCCTCTTATCTATGGATTTCTCATCTTATTCTCCCAAAGTTGTCCTCTTTTCTGGTTTCCCAAAGTTTCGTATAAGACTGAAGGATGTCTGAGAAGAGTAGTTTTAGCTTTTACTTTTGATAGATGTGTGAAAATGATAAAGCTGCAAATTTTCAAATTTAGCGCCTCAATCATGAGAGCCTCTTCCTTTGATGGTTGTTTTGTAAAACATGGTTGGAACAGAGATTTCTTCTTCTGAAATGCATTTTCCAAATAATCTATCAAGTGCTTCTGACAAAAAATTAAATAAAGAGAAATTGGGTCTCTGATGGATTTGGGACATTTAGTATTCAGATTAACTATTATAATAGTTGCTTCATGTGTCTACTTCATGTTTCACAAAGAATTCAGGGATCAATGGAAAGAGCTGGTTTATTTTTGACAGGTTGATATTAGCATTTTCATCAAAATCTAATTGTTTTCTGAGCGAGAAAGCAGCCTGCATGTATCTAAAGTTTCCCTCATTAAGAGGTAAAATGTCTTCATCTGAGAAACTTTATAAATTTGCAGCAGAAATCAGCAGAGACTCTAGAGGGGAGATATTAGGAACATTTGTTTTATAAACAACACTGTTAAAATACAAAGTGTTTTTCTTTTACGAGTTTATCAGTGAAATTAAATGTCTGAGAGAAGGCACAGCATTTTGTCCTGGTAATATACCTGAAACTGAAACGTAATGAGTGTGATTACTTTGATAAAAGAAGCAAAACGTTCCCAGACAAATGTGGTACAAGAGTGATAAGTACTGCTAGCCTCGAAGCTAAGCAAGGAATAACAAGCACGATGGGCCTCTTGGACATTATTTGGCGTCCACAATTTCCATAGGTCCCTTGAACTTCTTGTTTGAGTCAACTGAACAAATGACCGCATTACCCAGGACTCTGGAGGGACTTGCATCTCTTCTGCCTTGGAACAACTTTTGAATCCCCCAGAAAGATCTGTAAACTCCTGGTTGTCTGGATTTTAATCATTTCTCCTTTTACCTTCATTATCCAGTCTCAGATGGGAAGATGATGGATGGGGTCAATTTTCCTGATCCCATGAAGTTTTTCTTTTTTAACTACAGCATCATCTCTGTTTAACAGATGGCTCAGTGTTAGTTTTCAGAGTACTGAAAATTTTCATCAGGTTTTAGTCATGTTGTCACCAGACCCTGTTAGTTTTTCAGTTTAATTCATTTTAATCCCGTCACAGAATTTTAATGATTATTTTAATTTGTTGATTTTTTTCTAGTAGTTTCTGTTGGAACTGGAGTTCCTCATTTGCCTCCTTGTGTTCTCAAAACATCTTCTCCATGTTACCACAGTTGTCTACAGTTGTCCCACCTTCCGTATTTTCCGCACTATAAGGCGCACCTAAAAACCTTAAATTTCCTCAAAAGCCGACTCTGTGCCTTGAAATCCGGTGCGCCTTGTATATGGACCAATATTGAGCCACAACAGGTCTAGCAACTACGGTAAGCAGCCGCTGACTTCATTTTCGCCCGTAGAAGAAGAAGCACGCGGTGCATGCTGGGATAGTTGTCAGAACGCTAGTTTGTAATCTATTAATAAAATTTGACTGACCTATCTACCTACCGACCGTCTATAATCAGGTCTTCTGCAGGTCATTTAGCACCACGTTCTCCACCAACATGCTGTGCACGAACGGAGAAGGGTGACCATCGTCTGGCCACGCCCCGGCCCAGTCGCGGAAGGCTCTCCTCGCTGACTGGAGTCGGACTGTTTTGTTCACATTCACTTTAGTGCAGCTCCATCTAGTGGAGGCATAACGTAACTCCAGCCTCTACTGTAGCGTCTATTCCATGCGCCTTATAATGCGGTCCGCCTTATTGTGCGGAAAATACGGTAATTATATCATACATTACTATATATTCTCCTCAAAATTATTGTCAAAAATCAATTCATTTAACTAAAACTCTTTTCATTTTGATGTGTGATCATCAGTGTCTCTGACTTAAATAATAAATCACGTCAGTATATCACTTTCATTTAATTCAGTTATGTTTCTGTAAAACGAGAAATAAGTCATTATCTACTTAACTCTTTGTAATCAACATCATAGAGGCCCACCTTTTTATTTATTTATTTATTTATTTATTTATTTATTTATTTGCGTGGTTTCGCTTCTCCGAAACGGACAGATGTTACGTCTGCAGCTCCTCCAGAACGCCGCTCTGCTGGGTAACGTGCACCCAGGAGGCTCCATTTGTTAAATCCGCTGGATGAGTTACTCCCAGCGGTTTCCAAGTCCTCGCAGCGGCGGAGCCGCGTCCGCAGTGGTTGAGCAGCGGTCTGCGCATGTTACACTCTAATTAACTTTTGCATCGTCATTTTTTTCCTCAAGATAAACTGCCGGCTCCTCAAATGGATTAACACAATGCTGCATTCTCTTTAGTTTTCTCTGGTCTCTAATGGAGACCTGAATTTAACGCGGCTTTTCTACCAAAGGTTTGTAATGCGCTTCCTAACCATTCGCTCCAAAGCGTCCGGTCCATAACTCTTCAACATGCTGTCAGCTCCCGGTCAGAAAGACGCATTTAGTTCAGAGACCATGAGATGATATTCAGATAGGATTTTTTTAATTAATTGATTTCATTTGCCTCTGAGACTAAATATCTGCGTAAAGTCTATCATGTCTGCCCATGTGACTTGTTTTTATTATTTGTTTGCTTCCCTTTAAACACTGATTTAAATATTGTAATTTTTAAACTGAGCAGTAATTTTACATCCATGGGAACTCAAATGTAATATTTCAAACTTCAATACATAAAATCAGTTATTGAACAATATGAGGTGGTGTTTAATTTATTTTCAACATTTATTTTTATACATTTATGCTAATGGTGCCTAAGTCTAGTTTTCCAGAGCTACCATCTGCAGCTTTAGATGCATTCGTTCTCTAACACACCTGGACCATTGACTCATTATAAGCCTCTACAGACCTGAATGAGGGAAGTCAACCTTTTGTCTGGGGTGTTTTAGCAGGGATGCACTCCTGATTTGTACCGTCTATGTGGCCCGTTGAGGGGGGCCAATATGCTGCAGTGACCCTCGGTGAAATTGTGTTTGACACCTCTATCATAGTGTATCCCTTGTGGAAGAAAACAGGCAATGTTAATGTCTTTGGGCCTTACTATATTATTCAAAGTGCACTTACTTTATTTTTGTAATCATGCATATAAATAAGGGAGAGTCTCACCGATTTCAACAACCGAGTTCAACTTAGGAACTCTTCCTACCTAATATTTAATGGGTTTGGTATCTTCATGTTAAGCCAGGACAAAAAAGTAAATTGAGTATTACTCAGGAGCATTCAGAAAATTTGACCAAAAACAACGTGTTACAGTTACATGTCGGCTTTTCTTTCTCGTCTCTGCTTCACCGTCTCCCTGTTTGTTGAAATCTGGTGAGACATCAACACAACCCAATATGCCTTTTTCTCAAAGTGTAATATGCTCTATGTATTTATTGTGAAGCAGAATAAACAAACAGATGTGGTGAAGGATCAGTTTGACAATCTGCGCTGTTCTCTTGCAGCCTGGAAACATGACAGAAGTTTGATTTGCATACAACATCGACAAAAGTCTGTCATCCTTTTGACTTTGACTCTCTCTAACATTTGTTTTGCATCAGAAATATTGGACAGTTTATCGGAGCTGCAAAGCATGTTGGCAGGAAGCAATCTGCCAAGTGCTGCACCAAAGAGGCACTCCACTAGAAACACAATCCTCAGTACAAGTGTTGCAGTGATGTTACGAATCCGTTTGAACAGTTTGGGGTGTCATCATGCTGGCCACATGAAAGTGGGCATCTATCCACATTCAAATGAACCGAAATATAACAACAAAGATGTCAGCTAGATGGTTGAATTTATGTCTGTTGTTTGGGCGACTAAATGGTAATATTAATCCTTTTTAATTAAGCTTTCTAGTCTTGTGATGAAACTTGGGCGTAAGCTTGTCCAAAATCACGATGGAAATCAAGTGAAGGATGAAACGAGGCTTATGAAGGTTAAAAACTGTTAGAAACTACCAAGGCTTTTTTAGAAAATCAAATATATTAAAGTCTAAAGATGTTAGTGGGTTTCATGCATCCATTTGCAAGATAGTAATACAATAAAATCCAGGAAAAATAAATTTACAAAGTTACAAAAATGCACTTGAGCCTGTCAGCCATAATTATAAAGTCTTCTAAACATTTGGACTAATTCAGAAAAGAAGCTTTTGTCTTGCAGCCATCTTCTGATTTGTTCTTTTGTCTTTCACAGCTTTGAAGACTGGCAAAGTGAAATGAGCCTGTGTGCCATGTCCTATTTATTCCACATGCAAACAGAAATAAATATCCTTAAACACTTTAAAAATATAGCACAAATAACTGAAATCCTAGAGGTACATGTCATTTACAGGACTTCTCACCTTGTTAAGTTCACTTGCTAATGAATATAGATCGTTTGAGCAGATGTCACTTTACGTCATAATTTATTTTATACTTTAGCCTGGAATTGAAGCTACCAATAAAATGACTTTTCATTTAGAAATTAAACATAACTTACTGTCTAAGATTGAGTTTGAAGCACCAGTTCACATTTATGCCATGAGTGCAAGAATTTTTGCATAATAGCAAAACATGCCGTGTTTGTGGTCACACTTTTTTTTTTTTTTTTCCAGTTTGGCATTTCTACAGGCAGGTTAAATTGGGCATCATTCCTCCTGGGAGTAATTTTGTTGCCAGCAAACAGCCACCAATCCAAGAGGCTTCACTGTTATTCTGAGTGGATAACAGCCACTGGATATCTGTCAGTCATCATGAGGTGTCTGACGCGTCAAAGGTGGGACATCATCTCAATTTGTGTCACAGGGCAGAAGAGGCTAAAATTCTGTTCAGTTTCCACTGTGCCGATTACTCTCGTGTTGTTAGTTTGCTAGCCAGGATCAAGGTGACGTTATTACCAATACATCTGGAACCAGAATTTTACACAAAAAGACACGTATACGTTTTTCTTCACGGTCTGAAATGAAATTAGACTAAGCTTTTCTTAGAATTACCAAAATTATTTCTATTTGGAAGATGCCACAATAATGAGAGCAAAAATAAATCATAGGTTTATCTATGAATTTCTTCAATGTTCATCCTTGAGAACAATTTCCAGATGCTTGAAGGTCTGTTCAAATAATTATACACAACTAACAATCCAAATTTGGTTCCTAAATGGTTTCAGGACAAGAATGTCAGGCTTGCCATCACAAAGCCCTGACCTCAATCCTGGGGAGAATTTGTTGGTAGATGAGGCAGCTGACACACCTAAAGCAGAAGCAGTAATCTCATCAGGAAGAATGGGACAGGACTCCAGCAAACTATTGCGAAAAGCTGGTTGAAGGAAACCCAAATAATTTGACTCGACTACAGTTCCAAGGCAATGCTACCAAATATTAAGGAAATGCATGCAAACTTCAGATTTTTAAGACATAAATAAATAAATGTCTGATTTATTCTTTGTCTCATTATTGTGGCATTTAGTAAATGTCACAAAAATAATTAATTTAGATAATTCTAACTGACTTAAAACAAGAGAAGTTTGATGTGATTTAACTTCAGAAAGTGAGAGCAAAAGATGTTGTCTGAACCGGTGGGTGCAATCTTCTGACTTCAAGAGTATATTTAATACCCTAAAGTAGTTGTTCTTCCATAGTGTGAACTTATAGATCTTTTAATGCGATTATTTTACTGCTGAGACAGTTGTTATACAGTATACCGCTCTCTTCTCTGCCTTCAGTCAGCTAAATCAGCCTGACGTCAGACAACTAACGCAGTTAGACATAACAAGCCCGACTGTTTCTGACAGATGAAAAGTTCTGCTTTGGTCTCAAAGTGTTTGTTCTCAATGCTTCCCTCTTTCCTTCTGCTCCAGAAAAAGGTCAGTCTATCAAACTTTAAACCAGACTCAGCAGGTGGTGAATTCTCAGAGGTGCTCCTGATGAAGCCTTGATGGCTGTTTGACGGAAAAAATGATGCCTGCATCTCGGATAGCCTTTTTAACTCACTCTCTGGTCTTGAAGTCTTGTTTTTTCTTATTCAAGCACATTGTCAGAATCCAAAAAGCTTTTCTCCCTTCATTCATCAGATAGTTTATCTGGAGATAAATCATAATTCATATTCAGTGTTGTTAGAAAATCGACATCCAACACATAATCATTCACAAACTAATGCGCGGTGGTCAAATGTATACAAATAGCATATTTTAAAAACAAAAGCTAAAGCAAATTCTTTACTCCCAAGTAAATATTTATAGCTAATGTAGGATGAAATAAAATGTGAGCATAAAGAAATAAGTAAATAGTCCCAAAATGGAAAACAATTAAGATAGAGAAAGATATGTGAAATCTAGTAAGAAAAAATGAAAAATTACCTTTCAGCCTGGTATCTAAGTGCTCCGTCTTAAAGGTTACTGAAGACAGATGCTGTAGTATGTAAATAACAAACTGCATTTGCATAAATTCAATGTAAAACAGAATAAAGGATCATTTGTATTGGTAAAACAATAGTACAACAAACTCTGTGACTTTTAGAATATTTCTTCTCTCCACATTTACGCAGAAATGAAAACTTGCACATTTCATAGATAGACACATTTTAAGCCAGTTGACCTACCTAAAAGGTATATTTTAAATCAAAGGGTAAACACCATCACCACTCATATAAAGTGCACTTATTAAATATAATTTATTAAAGAACAAATTCAAACAGTAGAAGTGATGGTTTCAACAATTGAACTGAAAGGAAGACGCACTTTCAAAGCTCCTTTTATTTTGAAAGCTGATTATATAAGTATTGAAAAATAAATCTGTCATAATTAATACACCAAACCAGAATGTCACCAGAGCTGCCAAAACGAATTAACCACTAAACACACACAAAACTATAGAATCCCTCCATCCGTTTCCTCTCACCCATCCAAGATTTGTTTGCATGGACAACAAGTTCAGGAGGGGAACCCCAGAGACCCCCTCCTTAGCAACAGGAGGCGACCAGAGGGCATCCTGATCAGATCCCCAAACCACCTCACCTGGTGCCTTTTGATGAGAAGATCAGCAGCTCTACTTTGAGATCCCCGTAGATGATGGGGCTCTTCACCCCGTCTTTTCCCAGAGAAAGCTCATTTCGGCCGCTTGTATCAGAAATCTTTTGGCGATAATTCGTATCTCATGGCCGTCGGTGAGGATCGGAACGTCGTGGACGGACCAGTAAATTGAGAGCTTTGCTTTATTTGGTCAGCTCTTTCTTCACCACAACAGACCAGGCCGGTGGCCACATTGCTTCAGAGGAATTCCCAGTCTGTCTGTCAATCTCCTGTTTCATTCATAACAGACTCGTGATTCTGTAATTGAAATAAAACTCACGTCTAATAATTTATTAAATCTCTTTCGTCATCTTTTTGTCTGCTCGTTTTGGTCCCATAAGTTCGAGTAGCCTATGGATCCTTGAATATGTATTTTTATGTAAATTTTCTAACTTTGAAAAACTGCTTTTTACCACTTATGGTCTTCCAGAATTAAAATTAACGCCCAGCTGTTGTTGCTCACGGTACTGAGGCGTTTCTCTAGATATGCACAAACAAACTCATATTTGGAAAGGAAACAGATGGTTGTTACAGCGCTCTCTTCCTGAGGGTTGATTCCCCACATATAGCTGCCTTTCACGCTGCCCTCACACATATCTTCATTATCTCCAAGCGCTCAACTGCTCCCCTGGAAAACGGCCTCTGAAATAGCCATTTCTGCCAGCTGCAAAACCACACGTGCACAAAGCGATTCTCCGCGCCTCCTTTATTTACCACAAATAAATAGATAAAAGGTTTGCAAATAGAAGAAGCGTAATTAGTGCTTACCAAATGGTGCTTGTTATTTAATCATGCCAGAGTTAAATTATTATAGTATACAAGAGGCGATGCTGAAAAACATAAGATGTGCGACTGTGGTCGCTGTTAAAGCTTAATGATGAAGCACATCTGTTGGCAGGGGTCCTGAAGTGTGGGTATAAAGTGAGCTATAATTATGCTCAAAAATAAGTATGCTGTCAGGTGAAGGCCATTTGCAGTCCAGAGATAACAAGTGAGGCAAAATACATTCACTATAAGTTACAAAATAAAAAGTGCTGCATCACAGGGTTTTTTTTTCTCCCCTCAAAACTTCAAAAACTCAGTAAATTTTGACCAAAGATGCCATCAAATCAAGTTTGAAAGTGGAAGTGTGAGTCTTAAGTGTTGTTGTTTCAAGGTTTTTAGCAAGACGCTGCATATCTTCTACAAGACTGTTGTCACCCCTTTTGCCGTCATCTGTTGGGGAAGCAGAATCAGAACGAGGGATCCAAAAAGAATCAGAATGAATTTATTATCATGGTACAGAAACTCAATGAGAATAAAGAAGGCTGCTTCTGTTCTGGGAACGACCGTGGAACCTCTGGAGATGATGATGCAAAGAGGGATTCTTCATAAAATCAGGAACATTATGGATAAACCCTCATAACCTTCTTCATGAGAATGTCTTGGGTCACACAGGAGATCTTTCCTGCCAGTGGCCATTACTACGTGCAATAACTCTTGAAAGAATTTGAATTAATGAGCTACAGCAACATTTAATTTTTTTCTCTGGGATCAATGAAATATTTTTGAATATGAATTTAGTTGAAATGGTACGGTATGAACCTCCACAATAAGTAAGTACATTTTTAAAATGTCCCTGTTGTTGGATAAGTAAAATGTCAGTGTTTTATTTTGAAATCAAGATTAGTTAGACTAAACTAATTTGTTCTGTTTTAAAAATGGAAAAAAGAAATAACATTCTAAAAAGTGATTATAGTATGTTTGAAAAAGCTTTTTATTTTTATTTATTTCAAACATGATGCAAGTATGAAATCACACACATGAACAAGGAATGCAAAAGATTAATGTTTTGTACCACAATAATCTTAACATGCTTGGAAATTAGTAGGAAGAAGTAAGAAACTTATGAACTCCAACTTCTTAAACTCATGCAATATTTACAGATGGACCCTCATTATTAAAATAATAATAAATAAATGTAGGCTCATTCATTTTCCATTTTATCTGGATTTACATTTGTCTAAGTATGTACATACATCCCCATATACTGTTAGTCTCAATTTACATGTACACATTTGTGCTAACTCTCACCCATATTTCTATATCTTGTGAAAATAACCTCCTTACGTTTCCTTTTAAATTGTGTTGAATTTTGACTCATTTAATATGTTACATTATTTTACATATTTCACCCATAGTTATGGTCTGTGATGTTTTTTGTTTTCTTTAAGAGCCAGTATTTTATGCAGGAATAATGTGAAAAATGAAAGTGATACTTTCATCCTATGGCCCTCCTTGTAACTGTAATATTGAGTTTAAAGTGTCCAGGTTAAAATTTGTTTCAACTTGGGCACTCCTAGCTCATTGAACAGTTAATCCTTCATCTCTATCCCATAACATAAAAGCCTGACATGTCTCCTGGTACCACTGGGCTGAGCTGAACTGCATTGGTGTTCTTTTAACTTCAGAAAACTGAGATGTATAATCTTTTGTACAAATGTCCCACGGAGAAGAACATCAGTTGCTCTGCTGCCTTCCATGATTAATTTATGTGACGAGATTGCGGCGGTGCCTTGCATTCAAGTAAATGACAAACTCTCTAGGCAAATGTGCATGCCATGTCATGTGGCGAAAGAGAGTGAGCAGAACGCTAGTAAGTGACGGATCACGCAGTTCTGTTGCAATAATGAGAGGTTGGTCCTTTTTCCATACAGAAGTGGTTTCACTCGACTCTGACGAAACTAAAAATGCAATTTCAGATTGATAATGTTACATTCTCCATATGTTCATGCACATTGACTGTGTTCCTTAATGTGTTATCTGCAGCCGCAATAAGGAAAGTTGATTTGTATGCCATTATTCATATACAGAGTAATTTAAAAATATAGTAGAAAAAAGAAGTAAAGGAACACAAGTAAAGTTTGCATTAAAATATCAATCACATGAAAAACAGCATCCTAACTTAAAGCAGATGAGCTGGTAAGACTGGTTGCTGGTCTAAACTCTCTGATTTGAATTTGATCCAGCCTAGCAACATCAGACAATTAAATTCATTCTTCCAGTCTGATGTGATGAACTGCGTTGAATTGCGATCCAATGGAAACACGTTTTGCACGCGTAGCTGTTTAGACAAATGTTAAAAACTTTTAGCAATGCAGATTGTCAAACACGTCAGAGGAAAGATGTCCAAGTGTTTCTGAAATACGAGCACTTTATCTGGAGGCCACAACCTTAGAATTAATTCCTCTTGTAACCAAGATTTCTTTGAGTTTCAGGGTCGAACTATTGAAGAGAAAAAACCTGGAACAGTAGCAGAGTTCTTCTCTTTCTGAAACACGGCTTTCTGTCCACGTCTGTCCTCTGTGCTCTTGTGTTCATTTAAGGGGTTTGTGATGAAGGGATTCAGTACAGGTGGCAACAAAATATTTTCACTCGGATGCAAGCTTTAATGTTGCCTCAAATATTTAGAGATGCAGCATTGACCTTAAAATGTGATTTTTTTTTTCACTTGAAATTCACGAGGCTGTGATTTAGACACTCCAAAATATAATCTATTGTGCCAAAACACATATGCCACACTTGCATTAGTTATTTAATAAAGGCTTACTGGGATTTTTTTTTCTCTTAGTCATAAATAAATCTTTTTCTTTGGCTTCACTTTCTCATAAATTCTTATCCAAATCAGTGTAAGTTTGTGAATTCATTAAAGTCAGACAACGAGATTTGTCGCCGTTTGTCAGGAATCGAAAAAACCTGACTGTACCTACGTGACAGTGTTTCAGATGTCCCAGTTTTCTTGCTCATGCCGCTTTGTGTAGAAACATGTTTCCACGCAAACGGCGCCAAAGAGTCGAGAGATGAGTCAGAAATACCAGCTTGATTTTGCTGCCAAATTTATCTCGAGCAGCATGAAAGATGAGCAGGAGCGCGCCAACAAGCTCAGGTCAGGTTTTGAGGAGGCTGATTACTTGCTTTATAGATGCACAGAGAAGCTTGTTTCAAAAAGGCCAACCAGAGCGGTCGATGCTGCAGCCCGCTGGGATTTATCACTGTATGCTGCAGGGCCAGAATACCACTGATCATATATCGCTTTGGGTGAAAGGATGACAGGATATCGTAAGTTTACAACTTCAAAAATATTTAGTGATTGTATAAACGTGGCACAGAATTGTTCAATCTGGTAATAAGAGATTTTTTTTCTTTCTGGCTTTTAAATCTCATCCTCTGCATTCAAAAGCTCCCAACTTCATTAACATTGTTGCTTCTGAGGAAGGGGCTAATCTCATCAGCTTCGCTCATTTTTTTTTTCTTTCTCCACCGAGAGCTTCTTTCTCCAAGAAACTTCAGTTGTAGTTCTGCAAATTTGTGCACTTTTGTTCAGTTTGCCTCCAACTGACTAGGAAAAAAGTAAAGGGATCAAAGTGTGGTTTAATCTTAAATCCCTGCAACTGAAGTTATTTCAGTAGATTCGGGTAAGATAGACGCCAGCCATCCTTGTATGAGGATATTGTTCATTTCTGTGCCAGATCAGATCTGTGCAGATGGATCAAAGCGATGAGCGGAAACTCGTTATTCTTTGAGCGTGAACTGTGTAGTTTTATTTACAGCATGCTGATGAGATGTCCCAGTTCGTGAGGGAACTGGATGACGGCGTTTAACGTAAAGAATCGTGTAACTGGGTTAGAAGGTTCACATTTCTTCCAGTGTGAAAATGGGAAGAAATTAAAGGGAGATGGATATTAGAAGGGATGTGGGTTGGTTAAAATGTAGAACCTTCTGTGAGTTACGTTTATGTGCCGCTTTTAAATAACAGTTTACTGATGTACCTTCTTAACACCACAACCCCTGGGGATCAATTTTACCCCCTGAGTTTTCAACCCTCAGCTCCGTTTTTAATTTGACTTCCTGTGGCTCTTACTTCATGACTCTTCCTGATATGGTTGGTTTTGACATCTCCTCAATTATAGGATATTTGTAGCATAAAATACAAGTCCTCACCATGTATGATGCACTGCAGAGAGTCATTTTTACCCATGGAAGCACTTGTGTGTGTGTGTGTTTCCATGACAACCAGTCTGTAGTTCAAGATTTGGAATGGTTATAATTTGGCTGGTTTGAATGGAAGAAAATTTCATTAGGTGTACCACGGCTGTTTGGGTGTATTTAAATCCTATCCTTTGAATTTATGCCTCTAAGGGTCTCGCATAATATCCCCTTGTGGTCAGGGTAGATTCTTGCAGCAATCAAGCCTGGCATTATGACCACTGACTGACTATCTCGTGATCATGGTACCTTTTAGAGAATGAGATTTATGATGAAAAAAGTTAACGTTTCATTGTCAGCATTGTTTAAGTGGGAAGAAATTGCAAAGAGTGTCTCTAAAAAGTAGAGAAACATCAGTAAATAGTAGTTTTTTTGCATAACCAAATAGATGTCAGGCTCAAAACTGTATTACATTGTAGGTGTGGCCTTGTTCAGAAGGATAATGTAATTTGCGGACTCAGCCCAATCCGATCAGGCATCTGTAAAAAGTCCTGGACAAAGTATTAAGTAAAGTGGTCACAATGTTACGTATGATTGCTGTCCACTAGATCACAATCCTGGCTCCCAAAACAGTCCCGAAGTGCAATCTGTGGCGAGCAAAAGGGTTGAATTATGAATCAGGTGCATGGAGTAACAATTGAGCAGCGTATTCCTGCACCGTGTTTGACAACAGGCTATGAATGAGTTAAAGTGCTTTCACAACACGCTGTAAGTTAATGTGTATCTAGTTAATTCCATAATAATGTCAGAAAATTTAATATTCCCGTGGCTCATCACATTAAAATAATCACAGTCAGGGTATAAAACAAGACAAAGCAATAACTTCCAGTGTGTAATGTCCAATAAAATCCCTCTGACAGCTAAAACGAGAGCTGTTTAAATATTAGAAATCATGCACAAGTTAAATGCTTTCTACAAATTCTGTCAGTAAAGCTATAATTAAGAGTTTCTGTTTCTGTTTTAGCATGCCTGCAGGCTGCTGAAATAATTTATTTTGCAGCAGACTGTAGACATTTGACATGGGGAGTTGGTAGTGATATTCCTGCTGTGTTTTGCCTCTAAAATACCAGCCGTTTGTTCTCAGCTCTCAGATGGTCTTATTGAATCTAGAGCAAAGCTCTTGGTGGTTTTACATATGAAAGTTGTCATTTTATAACAACAGAGGTACTTTAAATGCTTCTGAATTAGCAATTCTGTTATGACCTAGGGCCCACACATATTTTTTTTTAATCTACAGGAAAAGATTGTTGAAAAATATTATCCAGTTTTTTTATACACCACTGTAATGAACAAATATTTTTAATTTTCCCACATAACCCAGCTCTGAGAAGTGTTTAGCACATTATCATACATCTCCAAGCCACTGCTATTTCAGAAAGGTATTTAAGGTCTACAATTTGAGACAAGGTGCTGATACATAATAGCCCCTCATTAACTGTAGGTCTGTAAAAATATCCAGCTGCTAATCAGCTCCGCTCTGAGGGCTCTGTACCTCCTTTGGCATAAGAGAGTGCAGCATGGTGTAAGTACTTGAATGGAACAGAAAGCATTTAGAAGAAGCAAGTCCACGCTGTGGTGCATTTTCAGGTGCAAAGCTGGTAATGGAAAAAGGCCATGAAGAGAAGAATTGAGATTTAGCTTCCTGGAGAAGCCATTTGGAAGGAAGCAGAGAATGAAGTGATGCAACTGGGCGATGTGGTGTGGAAATCTGGTTGCTGTGTTTCTGTAACGCTGTGGATTTCGAAATGTGTTCTGATGAAAAAGCTCTTCGCTGATCAATATGTGAGTGTGAGTAGCAGCTGTGTCTTTTGAATTGCGTGGTCATCTTGTGAGAGAAGCAGCAACTGGTTCTATTTTATACCCCGATAAAATAGAACTTCACAATATGACTAATTTATTTAAATTAGAAAATAATGAGTTTAAATTTGTGAAAACTTTCTCCCTTGGACAAAAACCTGGATTTTTTTTTTCTTTTTTACACAAATCTGCTATTTAGAACAGCATGAATTAGAGAGCCCTACTGCCAGGTTGGCACTTGGCACCAAGAGCTCCCGCTTTTTCTGTGACAGTAAGATTAGGAGGTTAAGTGTCAGATCTCTTTCATTAACTACAGATTAAAAACCTACTGTGTAAATTCTAGGAAAGAAAGCTTTAAGTTCCCAATAGTAATCCATAAAGGTGAACACACAGATGGGGAGCCGATGGTTTTATTAGGAGCAGTGGTAACTAAAATTGTGGGAACAGTTGCCAGTGTGAATTGCTCTGATTCATGCATCATCTGCCACCAATGTATGTTGCCCGAAAGTTGATTTGCACAATATATTCTGAATATATCGTCATCACAATTTCAGTGTGTGGAATATTGATGTTGCAAAGGAGTGCATTACTTGTTGTGTCTAATAGATTATTAATTTACATTTTAGATTCAAATGTTGTATTTAGCCAGTTGGACAGAGTCTCATGGCAAGAGATGTTCTTATTGGTCAGGAGTGACATTACCCAAAAGGTTAAAGATCAGAGAGTGATGGAAGCACAGATGAGAACAAAAGTGAGCATATTGCAACTGATATCACGTCTTCAATATTCACCAACATTATCGCCATCGCAAGACTGTCCGGTATCGTGTAGCCCTTTCCTGAAGTTCTGTAAAAGTTACATTTAAGTTCCTGGAAGAGGACCGATAAGTTGGAGAGTAATAAATATATATTTCTTAGGACCGAATCCTGGCCTGGCGTCTTTCTACATGGAGTCAGCATGTTGTCTCCAAGTTCTCCAGGTTATTTGGTCTCTCTAAATTGCCCTTAGGTGTGAGCGTGATCATGGTTGTCCTGTGATGGACTGACAATCTGTCCAGAGTGGATCTCCCCTTTCACCCAATGACTGCTGCAGATAACCATCGGCCCCCTGTGGCCCTGCAAAAATAAACAGGTATCGACAATGGATAGATAGAAAATATACCAAGGTTTTACAGGTTTTCCTTTTCTTAAAAATAGTTTATTTTGATCTTACAAAAAAAAAAAAATTGAAAAATAGACTTCCAATCTGGCCTTCAGGTGTTCCCCCTGTGTATTATATACAGGATTTCTTACTGTAACATTGCAGGATTCCGATGTATTACTTTTAACCCTCCATCAACTATCTGCCCCAGAGGACTGTTTGCAAGAATATGAATGCTTCTCTTGTGATTGGACATTTTATTGCAAATGAGAAAGTGTGAAGAAAAAGAAACACATTTCTCTTATTGAATCTCAGGGAACACTTTTTTTTATTTTCATTTGTCTGTCAGCTGGTGTCGTTTAATAACTTCTTTTCGGAAACAGCTGGTTTTCCTTGTTGTGTCAATGCAGTTTAAACCAAATATCGATTGTGTAGACATGATGTGAAAAGGGATTGTTTTCAGCGATGACTTCCAGGGAAAACACGTTTTCTTTCTATTTGTTGTAATTGAAAGCTACATTCTTCAATCTGATCTTGAAAGCCTGAGAAATGTGTATAAACCTAATTCTGGGCTACTTTAGAGAAAAAAAAAATCTCACAACTTATCTTTTCTTGAGGCTCACAGAAAAAAAAACCCCAGCTTGAAATAAGTTTAATCATGAATGCTCTTGTGTATCTCCTTAACCTGGGTCCCACTGGTGTTTACTTTGACGTCTGGATGTACGCTGGTTTTCACAAAAGATGGTCTCAAAACACAATGTGCCCCAGGCTAACTAGATCAATCAGTAGCATGAGCTCAAACAAATATATATATTTCTTTTGTTAACTTTGGGTGATGGGAATCAATGCCAGTGCAAAGAGTAACTTCGCAGCACGAATCTCCTTTATTCCCACTGGCAGATGGGAATAGGCATAGTGGGATACCTGACTTTGTTTGCAATCCTAGGATCTGAAACAAGATTACGCTGATTTAAAGCAGCAGGAGTCTAAATGTCAGTGCAAGGTGCTGCCCAGAACAAGATAAATGGAGCTCTCTGCCGCCTCTGACACATAATGACTCCTGCAGTAAATACTGGCTTTTGTCAGACTACTTTTTGTAGCCAGTTGAATGAGATTACCGGGATGTGTAATACCTCCGACGAAGATGTTTCAAGAGAAGGGATACCTCATCATGTACAATTTCCACACACATACCTCGTTCCCTTTTTCATCATTAGGAGCCGACAGTTTCTGGTCAGCCAAAAAGGCTCAGCTGCAGACCCCGGCAAGGGAACCCTTATCTGTCTGTCCTCATTCATTACTGCACCAGGAGACCTTTCACCGTCCAATTGTGTGGTCCAGAGAATGTGGAGATTCCTGTGGGATCACAAATGATGCACTATTCAATAAGCTGTTAAGGGCCTACCTCTCATTCTGCACCTCAGCGGCCCACCATCTCAGAGTCATCTCACCAAGAGTTCTTCTCTGACCTCCTTCAAAGCTGTTCGTCTCCTTGAATTTTGGTGCCAGGGAGTCCAGTGTTGAAAGTGTGAAATAGTCAGGGGCCAGAGCAGCGCCTCAATGAGCATCACATTCTTCCTTCCCCAGTGATATTTGCACTCTGCAAATTCCCAGGATGCCATACAAAGCCCCCGCCGTTCCTCGATCCTCTACTTTAACCCAGCGTCTTCCTCTCCCTTCCTCCGCCCACTCCCTTTGTCATTGCTTTGTTTACTTGAACAGCGCTTCAGTGAAGCAGATGCACCTGTCCTCTGAGCAATATTTGGCATCTGGGTACCTCCCCTGGCGGATGACTTTGTAAGTCATCAAACGCTCTTTTGAAGCTCGCTCAGTATTCAGGCGGCGAGGCGTGCCGGAACCATCACAAGTGAAACCGTTTCAGGCATCCGTCTCATTCAGAAAGGTCAAACCGCCACAAGCACTTTTGGTTGTTGACTATCTTTAAACACAGGGAAAAAAAGACAATGTGCAGGTTTTGATTTTAAACTCCTCACAGCTTCGCTGTTTATGGGTGCTACTCATCCAGCTGCACCTGTGTATTTTATAATGTGGTACATATTTTACAATATCATACCACTGATTTTGATTCATTGTGTGCAGTTGGAACTGCTGCCTTTCATTCAAGAGAAGAGGATTTAGTTGTACACAAAATCATGTTCGAATCTGAGACATTTGGATCATCAGCAATGATGATGGATCATCGCTTGGTATGACGATCGATCATCATACCAAGCCATTGTTCATCCAATATTCTTCCACCTGCTTGACTTCTCATCTTGTGCTTTCAGCCTTTCAGGGTCCATCACAGAGCAACAAAACAACATGCAAGAAAAACATCCATGCACACATGCCACAATGCAAGACCGATAAGCCAAATATGTCATTTTTTTGTACTTCTCTCTGGCGTACCCAGAGAGGACCCACACATGTACATCATACAAAATGAGGTCTTTATGGAGAAAGACCCCATGCCAGGATGTGGACCTTTTTTTGCTGCATCAGTGTTACCAACCATCCTCATCAGATTTCTCAGTCACATTTTCTTGGGACTGCAAATCCTGTTTGTGGAAGCTTTGTCTCGACATCTTTATTGTGGCTTAGTGCAACATGCAATCAGTCAATTCTTTGACTTTTTTTCCACTGAGAGCATTTGACAGCATTTTCCCCTCTACTTGTCTCCTGAGAGTGGGTTTTAAATCAGTTAGAGCAAACACGCGTATATTTAGTATTTCAGAGGGAAGCGAGGTTCAGCCGTATAAACAAACAGGAGAGAGAGAAAAAAAAACATCAATCCTCATATTTATCGTTTATCAAGATGAAAGTTCTACTAACTCTCCTGCCAGAAAAATACACCTTAAATAAAAGCTATGCTCATTAAATGATGCCAAGCATTTAGAGTTTACAGCGACTTTTTTTCCCAACAATTATCAGTGAATACATTATTCAATAATGTCAGCTTTTTTCTTGATTACATTTCTTGAATTTTCTGTTTAGTAATGTAAAGTGAAAATAGTTACAGATTTATGAATGAAACTGATAAGATGTTTCCTGTGTATTTATTTTTTTAACAGAAGTGCAAAACAGGAATATATTTTTAGTGTTTTCTTTTGACCCATTGCAGAAAGCGGGAGTCTTATTTTGTTATTTTGATGTTAAATTAATCTAGAATAAGTGCACTTAAATCGGCATGTAGCAACTTCATATGATTTAAGAGAAGCAGATAATAAAGTATATTGGTTGTTGTTGCTTTGTAGAAGCAACAACATTAAAAATATCTGCTCTTAAGTGAACTATGAACGGCTTTGTGCCAATTTCCTCACACAAATCCTGTATGCTTGGTGTTATTTGCACCTCCACCAACTAATCACTTTTTACCTGGGCTTTTTAAAAACGGTTAGTGATTTATTTTTGGCAAAAAACGTGTTGGTGAACTTGTAAAAAGCTTGCTGAAAATTATTTGAAAACTTTGAGGTGGTAAAAAAAAAAAACATCTCATCGAAAGCTTTTATGACTTCAGGTTCACCATGTTTCATTTAGAGAAGAAGGTAGCTTCTTTAAGGATACCATTTTAAGCTGTTTCTACAGGAATGTAATGCTGAGACACTTTTACCAGGTTTCTTTAGGTCTGTAAACTGTGGCATAGCTGTATCTATGTTACTGCCCAAGCACTGTAATTACGATACATCTGGATTGCGATAGATAACCATACACTTAGATGTCTTTTTCATCGGCGCAGCTGCAGGTCAACATTACCATCATCATAGATATATTCATTAAACTGATGACAAGTGCATTTTTAATGGCATGGCGGCTGGTGACCTTTAGCAATTTGCAGTAATTGTTTCAACATTGTTCTCAGAGGACTGAGGAGTGACTCAGAGCTTTCACTGTAGGTTAAACTGAGAGAAAGAACAGACCTCTGAAGTCCATCACTATTAACATTGTCCAGGTTTGTTTTCTTGGTTGAGAATTGCAGACGGGCGCTGGTTTGTATACTCACGTGAATGGATCTGCGTGAGTAGATCCATTTGGAGGATGATCATTCACATTGCAACACTATAAAGGCTTATATTACTACAGAGATGTGAGCTAGAGGAAAGTAAGCTGTGAAACTATATTTGAGATGAGAGAAATATCTGGAAAATGTATGTGTTGCACCAGTTTTTCGTGCTGTTGCAACATGTTCTATTGTGGACCAAGATGGGTATTGCAGAGTTGGCTGAAAGATTGGGTTAAACTTTCTGAATGTTGTTGCTCAGTTTTTCTCAGCTGTTCCGTTTTTGTTCTCTTTGTCTTTATAAAACACTAAGAGGAATCTAACCCACCGGCTTCTCCTGTTCATCTTAAGGCCACTGACATAAATAGGCTCTACTGTCATGGTTAAAAGAAAACAAATTCCATAGTTGTGTAGCATTTTATCAGCACATAATTAGACATGGTCTGGTTCTAAAATTACAAAGTTGCATTTATCTGAACCACAATACTTTAGTGATAATGTTTCGTGGTTTGGGGCATATTAGAAATGTTTGTCCATGACACACAGTACCATGAATGGAAAAAAAAAAACACAGCTTATCAAATATTACGTTGCTCCAGCTGTCAAGCACAGTAGTGGAGGAGTGATGATTTGTTCTCTCAGGACCTGGACACCTTGTTTAGTGGACGAAAAGTGGTCCTAATATGCGAGTTATTTAGTTTGTTCACATGCAGCTTTCCTATTTTCAACTTTGTTTGATAAATAATAATTAAATTGTGAATTGTAATGTTGTTTGAATGTTTTCTGACTTGTTGATTGTGCATTTTAGTTGCTTCATCGCATGCTCTATTCCTTTGGAAACCTTATGCTTAACAATAAATAATGGAAAACTAGTATTTGTTCTTTGAAGGTTTTCTTCTGGTAAAATCTAATAGGTCTGAAAATTATGCAGTTTCTTTCCAGTTAGAAATAAACACTCTTTAGATTTACTTTCTCTGAGTTTCAGTCTGCCAGTTTGTAAATTTGGTAGGAGGTGAAACAGAAGTCATTAATTAGGGCTTAGAAAGGGAAGAAATAAGTCAGGAAAAAGTTGGGATTTTTTCCAGGCTGCTGTTCAGACACCTTTGTGTTTCTGGCACTGTGGAAAATAGCTGCCTTTTCAGTTCCAGGATTCAACAAGAACACTGTGTGCAATCCATTTTCTCTAAATCAGGTATGAAGAACATGATGCCCTAGAAAAAAAAAAAAAAAAGCTTCTGCAGAAAAATAACTCAATCTTTAGCAATGTCTACAAATCTGTAGCATTTAGGCGCCCAATTGTCATTAACGGTAAATGTGTTTGTAATTAGTTGCGCATCCAAAGTTTCACAGTTCTGTGATTTATATCCTTTTTAAAAATAGAGTTCAAGCTCCAATAACTACAGCATTTCTGAGAATTCTCTGCCTTGATCAGAACCATTTAAAGATGTACAAACATTTTCCCACAGGTCTTTGCCTGATGCTTCTCGGGGAGACTTATCTCTTGTGCTTGAAACGTAACCTTGGCAAACGACAGTTTAGCCAGACTCACTGCAGTTTAACGTCTGCAGGTTCTAAACATCAAATGACATTGAATCAATATATAGGAATAGCAAAAAGTGTGATCTTATGTTTTTCACAGGTTGGAACAAGAAATGCTAACATATTAGGGCAATTTCTGCTGTGACTACAGCTTTTTGATTTTTACATAGAAATGTCTTTATCAGGGAACAATTGCAATGACCCAACCAGTAATGCTCTAAAATGGTTTCGCACAATTGGTTGATATTGATATGGCTTCAGAAAGGTTTTTAACAGTTTTTAATGTGAGCAGCTCACATTACAAGTATACAAGCAGCGCTTCCTGCTATTTTTATCTACATCGACCACAGAGTAAATGAGGCCTTTCCTGCAGTTTGACTTTTTTGGACTCAAATTTTAGGAATCCGATGTTCCAATCTGTAATGGATGTCAGGGATTTGGTACTTTTTCTAGAAGTGAAGCAGTGGGTGATTTTGCTGCAAACTTCACATGCACTTTTGCTGCTTTAGTTGCTATGATCAATGCTATCCACAAATCTATTGTTTTTCCAAGACTACCTCCCTCTTCTGTGATCTCTGTTGGCACTCTGCAATCCCCCCTACATTGCTGTATTTCTGTAGGTTAGGTCAAAACTGCACAAAATCATCATTGAGGCATCTGGGAAGCAGAAATTATTGTTGGAAGTTTGAATGTTTATAGAAAGCACCTGTCAGAAGAAATCAAGATATGCTTTTATGTGCAGCAGTTGTACTTTTCCATCTGCTACACATATAGCATGACTTCTCTCTAGAGTTACGAAACTTTATAAAGTTATAAATAAAGAAATGAGTCTTTGTCAGAGTCAGAGCTCACTGACACAATGGGGAAATGAGTATTTAACCTGTCAATGTTTTCCTTTGTAAATACTTAGAGCATCTGTTGTTGATTGCGTGTTCACAAGACCACTGAAGAAAAACAAGATCAGTACATATTCTCACTGCGGCGAGCGAGCTTTTCTCAGCTGGATAGACTGGCTGTAAATAAATCAAAACTTTAATCAAATAAATAAGATCGTTAGCCGCTTGTTGGATCCAAAGCTGCTGAAACAAAACTAAACCAAGAACTGGAGCTCAATCTGCATAAAAACATATTTACATCTCCTTTGTTTCAGCTGTTTAGGCATTCTTGAGATTTTGTTGTATATTTTTTCATGTCTCAGTCAATAGATGCATTTCAGTGTTGCAAAGTGCCAACCTCGTCTCACCTCAGCAAGCAGCAGTTAGAATCGACAGGCGTGGTGGCTGCATGTTGTAAACGACAATCTGGCAGCCCGCCTCGTTGCACATGTTTGCAAGTTTATTCTATGCAACACATGGAGAACTTTACTAGAACCCCAGATGACAACACATGGACTCACCAACAATTTGTCTGTTTACTCTTAGTATTGAGATGTGCTGATTTTGTAATTTATTATGTTCTTCATTTGCTCACTACGGAAACTAAATGAAGACTACAGATTCAGCCCAAATTAGGGCTGAGACGATTAATCAGTCAGTTATTGAAACAATCGTCACCTAAATTAGTAATCGTTCATTAACTTGACTGTACAGACTCAGAAGAATTGCTGAAAGAAAAGCATCCTCAGATAATTAAGGAAAAACTATAAAATAAAAAACATTTTGCAGTGAAGGTTAAAAAAAAATTCTAAATATATTCTACCTAAAATTCCTCAAGGTTTAAATTATATTAGAAAAAATCTCCATTTATGCACATTTTGCTATACACTTGTTGGTTTGTTAATCCACAAAATGCAGATTAGCCGTACACTGTATTGATATTAATACAGAAAGAATTGAGCTTCTCACATTTTTGAAAGTATTTTTTAGCAGGTGCATCCTTTGCTTCAAATGAAATGCTATTACATTTTAGACAATAGAATTGTTATTTTATGTATTTCCAAAATTGTATAAAAGGGACTTAGATAAAAAAAAAATCAGCATGGGACTATTTTCAATACAATTATTTTTTAAGGATAATTTTTTTGAATAATTGATTACTAAAATAATCGTTAGTTGCAGCCCTTGTCCAAATTCAGATCAATAATATTTCATCCAGACCCAGATGGCATCCTGATGATATTGTGGATTTTCCACTGATCATTAGGTAATACGTTTTAAATATCAGCAAACACACACTTCATAGTTTTAAACCCTTGTTTATCATTTCAAATGCCATGTGTTTTTTTTTAGTAATAATCCCTGTTAAAACACTGGATTAATGATGAGTTTCCCAGAAGGCCAAATGAACTGGCCTGATGTGCTGACTGTGTCTCCAGACCTTCATTTCTGTCTTTTCTGTGACTGTCAGTCAGCCGACAGCTCAAATGTCAGCCGCCGTTCAGGAGAGTGAAAGGCAACGGGAAAGGCTGCCTGATTGATTGCAGTTCTGATGTAACGTGGACAGGATTACAAGGCTGCCGCTGTACCAGAGCCCAGGATGGCGGGTTTGGTATTTAATGGAGAGAGAAAAAAGACGGCGAGGTGATGTGGGGAATGATAGTGGAGTGAGGGCGAGCCGGGAGGAGAGAGATGTATTAGCAGATACTGAGTGAAAGAGGGTGTTGGTCAGTGATGGACCCGGGGAGCTTGGTCGGCTGTGACGAGCTTAGAGCTGCTGATGTGCAGCGTTGATGAGGAGCCCGAGTGAGGACGGGCACGAGCGATGACTTTCAAAGTGAGGATGGACAGCGAGTGTCGACTGCAGGAGAATCAGGAGAAACTTTAAGCCATTAGGAGGAACTTGGGCTTTACCGTACCCCTAAAATCTTTTCACGCGCTACGACTAAAACGCGTCACTGCATTTTATTTGGGATTCTATGTGATGAAAGAGAAAAAAGCATACATGGTTTTTAATCTTGAAAATAGATATACATTTGAAAAGTGTGTTGTGAATGTTTGATGAACATTATGTTCAAGTTGATCTGACCAGAGCACATTCCTTTTCCATGCCTGCCGTATTCCCAGCTTGTGGTCAAACTGGAAGGAGGAGTTTTTCCAGCTCTTCTGCGGTACTACCTGCAGATTCTCCATCTGATTCAGGTGGATCAGCTGTTTTCTAGGATTAATGCTCTGTATACGTTTCAAAATCTGAGCTTTAAGATGTTTGAGGAGAACCTTAATATGAATTCTAGATCTATTTTCTAAAATATCCAATTGTTTAGACAAATCCTGGAAATATGCTTTGCATTCATGTTTGACATGGTGAAGACAGAACAATTGCTGCAGTTGTGAGAGAGATCCATTGAGCTGACAAACCGATAATCAAACCGCGCTACAGGAGACGACGATCCCTGCTGTTATTGATAAACTAATACCAGAAACCTGTTGTGAAGGGTGGTTTTTTTTTTTTGTTTTTTTGTTTTTTTTTCCGTCTTCTTCCAGGCAGCACTCCAGCTAAACATTACAACATGACACCAAATCCATTTCTGCTACTGGCGATGCTGAAACGAGATCCTCCTCATTTATAAATGAGAGGAAGAATTTATGGTGGGCTCAGCCCATCTAGGTGACCTTGCGGCCTGGAGACGTGCCAGAAACAACAAATAAAGCTTTATTAGCTCTGAAAGTGAAAGCTTATGCTGAAACAAATTAGGCTGATGGGATCATAAACGTATAGATTAAACGTTGCAAATATAGCCATATTTTTTGGGCCATTTAAAGTGAAATTATACTGCTTTAATAGGACGTTTGAAAGAAAATGGTTAGCTCTGAGAGTATTTCCAAGTTACACATATGTGGTGAATATTGGCTGAAAGTGCACGCTCTCAGCTGTAATTTGATGGTATTCATATTAAATGAAATTAAGCTTATTAATATGGAGAACGCTCTCCTTCAGGAGAAAAGACATAATTAGGCAAATTACCTTAACCTCAATTAAAATGATCATATTTAATATGTTTTATGGAGAGTATGACAGCTAGAAGCCTGCTACCTAAACATCGGTAAAAACATGATTTATTTTCTCTGCTTCTCAGATTCCTTATTGCGTCCCCAGTGCAGCTGTTTTTATTTGTTATTTTTGCCTTCAGCGAGTGAAAGGTAGCTCATCTGAGGCGAGATCAGATGATTGACTTACCGAATATTCAGCTGTTTCATCTTCAAAGACTCCTGGGTTACTTTCACAGTGATTTTGGGGGGGTTATTGTCTCTCTGTACTGTGAAGCAAACCACCATCTGTGCTTCCGAGCCGTTTTTGGCTGAACCTGAGAACACAGTAAATGTCACTATGTTCATATTTATCCTCTGCAGCTCTCTCTGACACACTGGGTGTGAACATCTGGGCCATGTCCTGACTGAAGGTGATCCCTTCTGGGTGAATTGTGCTTGGAGTTAATTACAGTTTCTTACGTCCTGAGATTTTTCTTTTTTTTTTAAACTTGCCATAGTTTCTCAGTTGGTTTAAGATTTTTTTCCTAATTACAGGATCAATATTTCAGTTCAAGGTTATTGGAGGAAGCTGCTGTTAGTGGATGGTTTTCAACATACTCTTTCTTCATGGTAGAGTTGCAACCCCCACACACTCATCAAATCACTCGGGAATCAAGGAAGCTCTGACCTTCTCTGGACAAACGATTTCCCTGATGTATAATAAGAGAAATTTACTCTCCTCTGCTGTCAGTATTTCCATCAGTTCATCACTTGGATTTTTTGGGGGCAAAAGTCAATTACCGTTCATATTTAAAAGTCTTCTACACAACAATGACGGCAATATTAAATAAGCCCTGCACTGGTGGCAACATGAGTCTAGAGGAGCTTCCTCAGGAGAACACAGTCCTGGAGACTATTTGACCTGTTTTGACTTCTTGGTGAACTTTCTTTCAACTCCTTCATGTTTGGCTATTTAAATGCAAAGCAGGGACAGCTGCAGATTTCTCTTTGGAGGTTAGCATTGCTAAAACAAGACAATAATTTCCACCACATCTGTCCCTCTTTCAGAGCAATCAATTTGCTAATTAAACTGATTTTAAGACGAGCTCCTCACAGCCTCCAGCTAGCTGATCATTTTTGCTAGGACATAAGTGGTAAAAACTTTTTTGTTGTCTTTTTTTTAATTATTTTTAAGTCAACAAAAATAAACTTTTTAAGTTCAACACATCCCTCTGTTTTTTAGGAGTGTGTAGGCATTTAGGTAACAGTCACAATTATGCGAAAACAATCTCAGTGGTCAAGGCTATAACCGAATGTGGACGTCAAATCTTCTACATTTAGCCAAAGCTGCTGGATAACTAAAAAGAAACTGTCAAGCGGTGGTCAAACAAAATAACTGGACCTTTCAGATCAATGCTTCTTCATTTGAAGTAATGATGCACTCAAGAATTTAAGTACAGAGGAATATCTGAAATCTTCAAATAATTCAAACCTGGCTAAAAACATTTTAGATATGTGCTACAAAAAAAAAAAAAAAATCTACAAATGGGCGAATTTTTAAACGTGGGTCAACAAGGTACCAGAGATGACTGGTATTCAAAACTGGAACCATATCTGTTACTTAATGGATCCAGATCCTCATGCCTTTCATTAAAGTTTCGTTGTGGTCAGATAAAATGGCAGGCAACTAAAATATGAAGGAAAATTTGTTTCCATCTGAAATTAAACTAAATGCAATTTAATTTGCCTTTGCAAATTAATTTTAGAAACTCAAGTAGCGTTTTTATGCAAGAACAGAACGCCAAGAATCTGGATATTATTCTGCATCAAAAATGATATCCTTTGAATAAAAGTGTCTGTTAAATGACTAAATGTAGCTTGGAGGGTTTTTAGAAACGTACAACAAAATGATTTTCTGGCTGGTCTTAAAAGCATATATCCATAATAAGTGTTTTTCAAAGCCTCCATCCCCCATGAGTTTGCTTTAATAAATAATGGGTCACTGAGCTAAACTGGGTATGGAGCCGTATATATTCTCTAATGGCTTTCAGTGTTCATAAATTCATGGTTTTCACGCATTAAATGTTTTGTTTGTGTTTGCTTTGCCTCATGGGCATCAGATGATCCCTTTGATTTTTTTTTTTTTGCTGTGTTTTTAAGCACCACAGAGATGTTTGAACTCTTCGGTTTGAATAGTGATGAGCACCTGTGCCACATTTAGATATTTTTCACCTTTGTTCGTGCTGTTCGAGCAGAACTCATGCGTCGGGGTTGCACAGTCTTACAGCCCCATGCAGCCCGTTTATGTCACATTTCAAAGACATTAAACAGCTGTAGCGTTCACCATGCTGACCATTTTTAGCTCACCAAAGAGATAAAAATAAAGATGTTTTTATATATATATATATATGTTTTGTGATACACAAGGAGACTGGATAGATTTTTTTTATTTAAATATGAGAAACTTGTTGCTTCCACCTGTTAAGCAGATGTAAAGTTTCAGCTGTGAACCAGAGGAAGGTGTGACCTTTCTCAACATGAAGTGACAAGTTGAAGCCATTTAGACACGTTTTAAAAAGCACAAAAAATAGATAAACTCTGTTCGTTTACCAAATGTGAAATATGCACAATTCATCCAGGGCTCTAAAAGATCCAGTGAAAATGGTGACATGTATGAGCCCTGACTGATTAGCCTAATTACAGGTTTTCTCTCACTTATATGCACATAGATTTACATACATTCATAAATCCACTGAGGCTTTAGCTCCTGCAGGAAGGTCATGTCTCTGTGTTTTGAAATGTCCAGACAGTCTGGTCATCCTCTTTCATTGCAACAACTTATTGAATGTGAATGGCCATTTTTCTTTTGGTCTTCAGTCTTTATTTCTAATTTCACATCATGTTAGGTAGTTATATTTAAGTTATATTTTGGAGTTCATATATTTTTGCATTCAGTCATTAATAAAAATCCACAGTACTAGATGTAGGCGTTGTAGATAAGTCCTGCCGCAAATGTGGAACAGAGCCTATAATGAAACTTCTAAACAGATATAAAAGGACATTTTAATCCAGTCTGTCTGATATTGAGCTATTTTGCAAAGGACACGTTTTTAGTTTAATCACACAGAAAGTGAAAGTATTGACTCAAGGGAACATAAAATCAGCAAGGCTGGCATTTGTTGAATACATTTTTTGACAATCCATACTGTATATTAATGTCCTTATTAAAGGATTATTTAAACCTTCAAGTTTACTACTGAACAACAGTAACAGGCAATAGAAAATGAAGGCTACGTGACCTAAAACAATTTGAAAAGGTTCAACAAACAATGTTTTCAGTTTGAAAGTAGAGGATCCTCTCCTCTTCTGTTATTCCATAAAATAAAATATATAATTTTGAACATAACTTCCTTTCATTTTTCTTTTTTTTTTTTGCTATCTTCATAAAATGAAAGAACTTCTACTTTTTAAACTTCAGGACATGAGCAAGCAAACTGGAAAAAATGCCCTTGGTGATGAGCGGTTTTGAAAGGGACTGGAGAGCAAAATAAACAGTTAGCCGTTTCCCCTGAAGGTTTAATAAAATGAGCTAGCTCCGTTTTCCTTTTTTTATGTTTTGAATTTCTTTTCAGGAGAAAAACAACAAAGTGCATTCAGTTACATCAGAAAATAACTTCCTAATCTGAAGTAGATGTTTGTGAAGAGCATTTTTTAAATGTAATGTCTGATTGGCAGCCTTGATGCCCCGGTGTTGGTGCTAGCTGAAAGCTTTGTTTTGCTGGAGGTTGGTGACATTGGCCTGACAATGATTCGGCGTTTTTGTATTTCCGCTGTTGCCTGCTTGGTTGGTGAAGAGTGCGTTAGAGGAAATTAATTCAGTTCCAGTCAAATTTGCCTCTTTTGATCATGACCACGCACTCTTTTAGGCCAATCTGGTGACTTTGTCTTTAGCCAGGGGAGAAGTACTTTCCATCAACTCTCACGCTGTCTTCGGTGATTTGTGAGACATTCAGATTTTTTTTGCCTTTGGCTTGTAACCTTTGTTCAGCTGAACAAGATGGAAACCACCTCTGCAGTTATGTGCTCAATGTGAGAGAGTCTTTTATACCTGAGGCTTGTAATCTGTTTTGCCTTCCCCATTGCAACATTTCACCTCAATGACAACAGGCAGGTTTATGGTCAGCCATCACTCTTTAGAACAATAGGATCAAGGGTCAGCCTGAGCCCTTCTCACGCGCAAGAGCGAAAAATATCACTCCCAAGACGAGTTTCGCTTCGCACTCCACTCATACCTTTTGGTAAAAATATCTGCTCTCTGTGCCTTTTTTGACAAGTAATCTACTGCTGGCAGCAGCAGAGAGGGAGCCTGATGATAAATCTTTTCTGGGACCGGGCATGTTTTATGGGCTACACGTTCGCACTGCTAAACCACGCTCCAGAGTTCCTGCTGCAGAGAAGCTGAATGTAAAGCATGCGGGCTTTAAAGTCACAGTTGTATGGAAAAAGTCTGGAAACTCCACTTTTGATTTTCAGGATTTTGGTCTATTGGAGCGATAGAAAATATGCAATTGGACGAAAACTTAGACCGGGTACCCCAACAGAGATACCGCATCGATATTTAGTTGAGAATACGTTGGCGAACATAGATGCCTCCAGATGCCTCCTAAAGCCTTTGAAGAGTATCTGGATTCTGGTTGTTTGATCATTTCTCCCTATAAAATCTCTCCAATTTAGTTAATATTTGATGGCTGTCGACCATGGACATGCTTTAGACAGTTCCTTATATTTCCAGTAATATTCAAGTCAGGGGACAGTGGTGGCCATCATATTTGTCCTTCTGCATGAATGCCTTTATAGATTTGGAGCTGTGTTTTGGGTCATTGTCTTGTTAGACTATCCAACCTCTGCGTAACTTCAACTTTGTAACTGATGCTTGAACATTGTAGAATTGGACTGAATTCAACTCAGGCTCAACTTTAAAATGGCTCCCAGTACCTTAAACTAGGCACAGAGCCCCACAACTAATGTGACAGTGGGCAGCCAGCGTTTTCTTGGATCTTCTTCCTCCATGCGAAGCGTTTTTGTTTTGATCCAATAACTTGATTTTTTTTTTTCCTCATCCCTCCAAGGCACTTTGTTCCTAAAACAATCAGATTTGTCTAAATGAGGTTTTGCATAAAGCAAGTGACTCTATTTGTAGTGCGAATGCAGAAAGAGGTTTGTCCCCCTCATCACTCTGCCTCCAAGGCAGAAAAACGTTCTCGCAGGGTTTTAAAGGTGACCTGTCAGTTGTTTGCAACCGTTCTCCCAATCCTCCGCATATGCCTCTGCTGTAATTTTCTCGGCCTGACCCCTCTGTGTTCAGCAGCAGCTGATTACATTCCTTGCAGTTGAGACTGACATTCTAAAGCTCTAAAATTGTTTCTTGTAGCATCACTGGAACCACGTCTCTGAACAGCCTGTGTTTTTAGGAACTTTTGAGTGTTGCGTTGAGGATCCCATGCTGTCGCTCTTCAAAAGGACAACTTGCAATTGGTCACCTTAAATATCCTTTCTCATGATTTTGCACACCTGTCTATGAAGTTTGAGACGTAACGAGCAAATCCAAACGTTTTTGATGCTGCAAGTAATTAGTATTGAGCCTTTATATGAATTCAAATTCTTGTACAGTTTTTAACATTGGATTTAATTTTGTGCAACTACATGCTGCCTCTTTAAAAATGTGTTGTTTTTTTGTTTTTTAGAAGACTTGTGGTACTCTGATGTTCCTAGGAAATGAAAAATAAGTAAAATCTGTCAACATGTGTATCTATACTGAACCTCACTGTGCAGAGGTAAAACTGTATGTCAAACTAATTATTAAAGAATTGCTGCTAGAAGTAAAATTATTCTTCAGTTGTTCACATCTAGGTGTTTTTGCTTTATATTTGAGTCAAAATTTGAAAATAATGATTTTTACATTGAAATGAGCCAAATAACTGAAACTCTAAGTAAATATTTATCATCAATAAGAACAAACTGAAACCTACCAGATAAACATGACCTAAGCCAGGCTGGGTCTGGTGTCTTGATCCTCACAGAGGTTCTTTCGTTTTGTGAAACAATGTTGTGTTCAGCTTCAGCAAATAGAACGTAGATATTTATTTTGTGATGCAATAGGGAAAATCGTTAAAATTATTCACCAACAGTTCTGAAACCCAACTCAACCTCTTTCAATTATTATATTAATTGTAACAAATGTACTCTTTTTTTGTTTTTTTGTTTTTTTATTGGGATCTGTCTTGGACTCGAGACTTATTGTCCAAATGGCCACCTCTTTAAAATTCTGGCCAAAAGTTTCATTCTAAGCTTCAAGTTGACCCGATGACCCCAGATGCCATTCGCCGGGTTCTGTCTTCTGATATGACAAAGTTCATCCAGAACAACAGAATACATTACACAGCTGTCAGAAGCTGCATGTCGCTGTCACTGACTCACCTCTCTGTCCAAAATTTGCTCTCCTCTCTTAATGAAATAAAACAGTGCAAACAAACAACAAAAATACAAACCCATCATTCTTTCAGGCAGGTTTTCTGCTTTTAAAGCGAAACAGGGTTTAAAAATCCAAAAAGTAGAGCAGACCACCTTGTGTATCTGAACAGCTACAAACGCCTTTACAGGAAGAGTGGGGGAAAAAAATAACCCTTGAAGTAATGCATCACTTTTTAGTGTTGAGAAGCAATGGCCTCATTACAACCTGTTCCTTATATAATCTGCTGCAGACCTTGAAATGGAGGAGAAGATTCACTTCTGTTTATTTGGCATCAATGCACAAGAAATGCACATTAAAAAATGAAAAAAAAGCCAATTTATGTATAAAACAATTTTGTCAGTTCAATCCACTCATACAGATAAATTCAAAGTTAATCATACACAGTGCAGCTTAAATAATGCAGTGAAGTTTAGTTTATTATTCCAGCTGGTAAACGTGTCCTACCGAAGGAAACCGAGCCAATCACTTTGAATCAATGATTTTGCAGCTCCTGAATGAGCACGTAGTGACTGCAGGCAATTCATACCTATATTGATGTACCAAATAAAGCTGATAGACAAATACCTTCAAACGTGTTGCAATTTAATACAAGTGAGATCCTATAATTTGCTTCTCAACATCTTTGCAATTTTATTTTACAAGAGGTGTGCATCTTTTAATGAGGAAAATAATAAAAATGAAATTTTAGGATAGCTGATGCTCAGTTATTGGACTCGTTTTTTTTTTGTTTGTTTGTTTTGGGGGGTTTTTTTCTCGAGTCTTGCACACCAGACAAATTAAAGGAGCAAGCTGCAGAGCGGCTGTTTATAATGACTAGAATAAAGCAAAACAGAGGGGTTGTTCCTTTCATCTTCCCCTGCAGGCACATGAAGGTTTCATGGCAACTGTTCTCACCACCTATTCACTCGAAGGCTTTCTTTTTGTCACTGGGATATGCGCTCTGTCAACCGGGCCCAATTTCATTTCGTTTGAATGGCGGAGGTTTGCATTCTGTTTGATAGAAACGTGGTGCAAACATGCAGGCAGGTTTCATAGAAGATGGCAGCCATAAATTCAAGATTTTCTTTTTTCTTTTTTCTTTTTTCTGTACGGCCCAAATGATGGAAGGGGGGTTTGTAACAGCTTCTCGAAAGCAGAACATTAACTTCATTTCTTTTAAATCACATTTGCAACCACAGCGGGAGCCGGAGTATAGAATGTATTTGTCAACAAGCTTTCGCTGTAAACCTTATTGTGTCAGCGGTGTGGAAAAAGGTTATAGTGGACCCTCGCCTGTTTGTGTATTTTTCTGTGGAGTGTAACTCCAGTTGGCAGAGAAACCACCTAGTCACAGACTTTCTATAGAGAATATTTTAAATATTTGGAAATGCAGCTTGGCAAGATGTAATACCCAAATGCAATGCTACTTGACTTGCTATTGGCTGGTGTTTACAAAGCAGCCAATCCCCGATCGCCATACATTTTCTTTACTGCTGATTGACCAAAGCGCAGAGATATATTTGCTTCTGCAGTAGCACTAGGAGGATTTTCACTTTGCATGTTGATGCCGTTTCCATCCAAATTTGTAGTTTTTTAATAAACTCTTAAGAGAGCAATAGGTTTTTGAGATGTGTCTGGTTCTCTGAAGATTCATATCAGGGTGTTTTGTGCATAGATATCAAATCTTTAATCACTGACTGACCCCTCTCTGCTCTGAGAGTCCTCGGGCATCACTTTTGAGGAACACAACTCATGCTGTTGTTTTTTGCCCCATCAAGCAGCATCACTGATGGCACAAAATCTAATCATACCTTCATGAGGTGAGCATGATTGGACTCTGTTTTGGACATTTCCAGCCCTTCCCGCAACTGGGCGAGACAGACTGGGTGCTGAGATTTAATCATCTGCAAAACTACATTTCATCCATCCTTTCATTTGTTTCACACAGCAAGAGAATAACACCTCATTGCTATTTAGCACAGCCTGCTCATTCACATTTCCCTGTAAGATAAAGACGCCGCTGCCTTCAGTTCAGCTAACTTAAAGGACTTTTCATCAAAGAGTTGATTGAGATCACTTTGAAACCTAAACTTACAGTCCAAGTCTCTGTTTAGATGGGAATTGTTTTGGAAATGATGGGAGAATATTTTTAGACATCAAAATGACATTTTGCGTTTTTGAATGAAATGGACTCTCATAGTGGCGGAAAGCTTGAACGATCAATGATTCTTTATTGGCACACACTCTGTGATTTGAGAAACACAAACTCTGAGCTCTGGACAGGTTTTTATTATTAACTGCAAAATGTTTGTACTTTTGGAGCCTTTACTTACTCAAATTAACTATTTTTTGATTAAAGGCATTTCAGTATTTTTTTCTGTGGAAGTATTAAGAGGGATTTGTGCATAAAACACAGAGTTACTCCCACTGGAGCAGGCGGAAATCATTTGATCATGGATTTGTCGGTGGTGATTGTGGATTTACTCCTCATGAGTGCAGCTTATGTCATTATTCATGCAGAATACTATTGAGTTATCAACAAATAATGTCCAATCGGGCCTTTTCTGGGATTCCAAAACACATGGCTTATTTTCATCCTTCCTAAAATTATCTTTTAGTTTGATTTATTTCTAAATTCATGGTAATGAGTAAAATGTGCTAAGACAGTTTGACAAAAGCATGCTTTCACTAATAAGTACTAATTAAATTATAGTCATCAATCATAGATTCAATAAAATCACCAAGGTTATTCATTTATGCCGGTTATTACCAGGTTTTTCCACTTAGAGGTCTGAAATTACACTTAAAAGTCACTTTCTGCTTAAAGCAGTGAATCTGTGTTGATCAGCTATTACACTGAAGAAAATTTTAAATGCAGCATGTTTGTTTTTGTTTCCATTTTGTCATGAGCTGAACTCAAACATCCAAACCTTTTTCTAGAAACACAATAGATTTCCTGCAAATGTTGTTTACAAATCTGTCTTTATCTGTGTTAGTGGGCATTTCCTTGTTGCCAAGACAGTCCATCCCACCTCACAGGTGAGGCATATTAAATATTATTGCACAAATGTGCCTGAGGCTAGCCACAATGAAAGGCCACTCTGAAGTCTGCTGGTTTATCACACGGGACTATGTCACAGGTAACACAGGCTTGGAGGGAGCCTGCTGTTGGCATGCTGACCGCAGGAATATCCGTCGGAACGTTTGCCCGTGAATTTAAAGTTCATTTATCAACCATAGGCCTTCTCCAAAGACGTTTCAGAGAATTTGGCAGTAAATCCAACCAGGCTCACTACTCAGGTGTAACCACACCAGTGCAGGTCTATGTTGATGAGGTGTCTTCTATTTTAAAATCGGAGATATTTATGCTTCCTAAACTTAATTAAAGAGAGACCAGATCACATGTAGAGACCTTGATATAACAAAGCAATGATGGCACGCTGTCTGGATGGAAGCATTTTCACTCTCTGTCAGTTAACAGAGTATTGAAATAGGTAATTATTTTTTGGTATATCTTCACTCTGCAAGACTAACATAAATTGCCACCTGAATTGTTAAAAATGTCTCTAAAAAGACATTGAAGTGCCAGAGAAGCTGGGAATGAAACTCTGCCAAATGTCAAAAAACCTTTAAAAGCATTTTTGAGCAGTTGTTCAAATAAGTGCTCAACTATTACCTACTTTTGTAATGTCCGCTTTCGATGAATAAATAACATCTTCTTTTTTTTTTTTATCACAAGAACATACCAAAGATCCTGTGTAACTTAAAATCTCTTGCTGCTGATGTAGATAATGTTTAATTTTGCTGGTGGACCTCATTAAAACCAAATCGAAATGCATTCACACTTGATTTCTGCTCTCCAAGCTTTTATCCAAACACTCCCTCCTCAGAAGTCTATAATCGAAACATATTTAAACATGGAAAACTTTCCTTTGATGGGCTGAAACGGACTAGTAAATACCACTCACATATTCCCTTTTTATTCACTGTAAACATACAAGTTCACCCCCAACATGAAGAAACACTGGAGCTCTACTGCTTAAAATTCCTTCTGCTTTTTATTTTTAATGTTTATGCATGAAGGTTTTGTTGTCACAAAGACCTGCCCATGACTTGGTGCTGGGAAATGGGTCTAATAAACAGAGATGTAAGAAAAATATAAACATGTGACATGATGTCTGGGGAAAAAAAAGCTAATCTCAGGCAGGTATGGTTCTGACTTCATTAATTCAGCTGTTTGAAGGAATTCATTTTTTTATTTGTTTGTTTTGCGTTCTATAGGAGAGCAAGTTGCTGAATGTTCTCTTTCCCAGACGGGAAGCCTTTCATGTTTTAGATGTTGTTCCTGGTTCTTTTGTGACTTCCTGAATGAATCATTGAAACACTTGGAATAATCTTGCAGAAGATTATTCTAAATATCTTGCACACCAGTACCATTAAGTTTGTCAAGGCTCGTTTCGAGATGACAAGAAAAGCTGAATTTAAACACAGTTTCACAGAAGTCAACATTTCATGGCTGGCTGATGCATCCTGGTGTTCTTGGCACTTCTGACTAATGTAAAATAAAGATTTGAAGCCAATACACATAGAACCTCTATTGATCCCTTGAAGTTTGACCTTTTATTTTTCATTTATCTGCAGTGTCAGCACATTGCACTTCTGCCAGCTATACTATTAAAAAGAAAAACAGCATTTTTTTTTTTTTTTGTTTTTTCTACACATATACAGGTAAGCTGCCCATAACATATATTGTGGTCTGGTGCCACATGATAAATAAGTCAATTAGAGGAAGTTGACTTTTTTTTTCCTTTTGTTTTCAGCCATCATTCATTTCCTGAGCGCAGGGCTTCATCTGCAGCATTTTGTTGTTATTTTGTTGTTGTTGCAAAGTGAACATGCTTTAATCACAAGCGCTGTCACTCTTTTGGAGCAATTTCCCTTGGCTCTCTAAACTACCAGGTTGCAAAGTAATTGAGTTTGGGGTCATAATTAAAAAGTGCAAGGAGCCATGTGATCCAACCCCACCACACCATAACCCCCCCAACCTCTCCCGTACCTTTCATCTTTGTAATAGCTCAGCAGTGTAAAGCCGCAACGTTTTCATTACTGAATCTGGTAATTCATGGAGATCTCGCATGCTTTATGTGCCTTATAAAGTACAGCAGAAAACCTAAGAAATTGGATTTGCAGTTTAATTTAGCATCGACAAGGTGAACTTAGAAATTAGCTGAAGATCAGTCATGGAGGAAGCTTCTCTGGAGAATGAACTGCAACGTCTACATTAATGCCAGGAGCCTGGGCTGGTAGCACTGAGTCGAGTAAAATGATGCCCTCTATTATTCTTTGAAAAGAATGCGTCCTCTCATTTTTTTATGGTACCTTAAAGCCTCCAACCCTGTAACTTCCCACCTCACAGCTGCTGTGATGTTTCAATCAACGCAGTGTCATTAAAGAGCACTCCCACTGAGGAGTTGCAACCTCTGAATTATTCTGAGCCATACGGGGTGTGGGCGGAATAACACATCTGATTGTGAAGCTCCAAGAGGAAACCAACTCCTATGATCAATGGGAAAGAAATATGAAGCAAAGACAAGGGTGGAAACTACAAGAAAGTGAAATGTTCACTGAAATCAGAGTTGAACGTTACTGGATATAGGTAGGATAGATCTCAACATGCCGTTTCCATGCCACAGGTGACGATTCTGCAACTCTCTGCCTCATAGCAAAATGCCAAATAGACAAGAAATGGAAGTCATTTTGTTTGTCTTTGTAGACACTTTCTTCATGAAAGTGTGGCTTTCAAATATATATTTTAGTTGAACATATGTCTTGTGTCTGCACTTGTGTGTCTTGTAAGCAGGGCAGGATGTTCCCCCCCCCCCCCCCAAAGAAAGCTTTTCTTTTAACATTTTCTGATATGGTGAGGGAATTGGGTTTAGAAGGATGGATGCTTCTGTAAAAGCTATATTTTGTGTTCAGATGTTGTTTATTATTTATGTTCATATGACCGACAAAACACTCTGGGTGAATTGAACCAATGAAATAAACTAGGGTGCTTTTAAAAATGTGTGTGTAATATACACTTAAATTAACTGAAGTCCAACTGTTTCAAAACACACTTATTAAATTAGCTCAAATCTAACCCAAAATAGTTAATTAAGATCAGGAGCTCCAACTTTAATTTAAATTACAAGACCAAAGCACAAAGTGAACCATAAAACTTTGCTCATTTACACATTTTTAATGTAAAATATGCTAATGGTCACATTTAGCTACACTGATTACTTTTTATGATAAACTAAATAAACTGTATTCCATGGGAAAAACCCCCCAACAAATTTTAGTGATGATGTGCATCATTGGGGAAGTGAAGAATTGACCAATCACTTCTTCAGAAACACAAAAGCACACACAGGATCCATGCTTCTCTGCTGTGCAGTGATTTAAGAGATCATAATCATTATTCCTGGTGGTGACCATCAGAAAGAAAGCGATGTTAGATATTCAGTTTGGATTTTTCTTGTTGGCAGTGATGGGAAGTAATTTCAAGTAAGTAAAATTGTACCCAAGTACAATTTTCGTGTATCTGTACTTTACTTAAGTATAATGGGTACTTTCTAGTTTTACTCCACTACATTTTACAGTAAGTATCTGTACTTTCTACTTCACTACATTTCTATAAAAGTGTCGCGTGCATAGACATAATATAAGCATAGACGCCTCATGGACCGCTCCGGCGCAGGAAATACGGCGGCCATCTTGGAGCGGTATACCCTCCTACTTTGCTCAATCAAAACAGCAGAAGATGCCTCAGCACTGAGGGATATTGTTGTTCGGATCGATGGATTATTGATGTGAGGGCTCCACAGACAACGTTTCACAAGTAAGATGGACATATTATTGTGTATATATTGTGATTAGAATATTACTTTACTGTATTTATGTCCACGGCGAGATACCAGCTAATATTAGCTACAGTGCTTGGTGTAATACGGGTTCAGCCCCGCTATGAAGGCTAACTGAGATTCTGTTAATCTAAAAAAAAATAATTATTCTCTAACATTGACTTAGATTATCTGACACAAGGGCCTATATTAGAAATGAAACAATATAACACATATTATAAATCTTATATTATGTGTTATAACATTCACCGGCAAAGTTTACACAGGTGGTAAAGACTATTATTTATATTCTTTCACTCTGTCAAAAGCAAGGGTGTAGGAACGAGTCTGTCATTGGGGGGGACGCATATCGGAAACCTGACAGATCAGTAAATAGCTTGAGCAGAAATGTCAAACAATTATGCCATCAACACATCAGTAACGCGTTACTCTAATCTGACCCTTGTTTCAGTAACAAGTATTCTAACACGTTGCTATTTACAATCCAATAATCAGATTAAAGTTATGCAGTATAATGACTGTCATTCCAGGATGAACACTCACTTTAGCATTTGCCTCACAACTAGCAAGCTACATACTCTGGTAGCACAGAGCTGACCAGATTCTGATGTATCTTATTGGTCAAAATGCATTGATATAAATTGACTGGCAATTGAACAGGTTCTACTTATTTCTAAAACCAAAGTAGAAAACAGCTCATAAAATAAGACACAACAGTTTTAAACCCAATACAGCAGTTTGACCAACAAAAATAAAATCTAAAAAAACAAGTTTTGTTCTTCTTTAACATCTCTCTACATCAGTGCAACAGTTTGATCTACAAAATAAACAAAACTTATACTTTTCACGTCTAACAGACACCTGAGCTCCTCACTGTTAACTCAGTCTCACTTTCCAGCACTGCATTCAGTAACTTACCAAAGATCCATGAAAAACACTGAGGCAAAAAGACTAAATGTTTTTTTTTTCTCCTGTCATTTTCAGCCGCAAACATTTAACTAAAATATCTACAGATATGTGTTTCTGTCTCTGCCTCCCTTTGACTCTCTGCAGCCTGATGTTCCTGCATGGATTCATGGATTTACAACAGACACTACAGTGATGTACAGTGTCAGAATGTGAACTAAATATAAAAAGTATGTGTTTATCATACAGAATGAGAATTTAACTTAATTTTCAGATGTATACATTATTATACATCTCAACTCTATTAACTGTGTAGCAAAAATTTTCACTAATTTATTTTTAAACCTCTCCTCAAGCACTTTTCTTATTGTCTTCTAACCATTAACCTTATGGTGTGGAAATAATGAAAAAATATTGAAACGTTGAAAGAAATCAACCTGACATCAGTCTCCTCCTGTTCTCCTTTCTGGTTCTATTATAATTAATATAATTTTTATATCTTCACACCCTGAAACGCCAACTGGCTCTCTTATGTCTTCCCTGACCTGCTCCTCTCATAATAAAATAGTTTATTTAAAAATTAAAAACAGTTAATACATATTTCAATAAACTAAATGAAGACCTCACCAGAGCTTCTTCCCCTTTCTTCAACATTATTCTAGCACTGCTGTTCTCCTAAATATATAATATAATATAATATAATATAATATAATATATAAACACATGTTAAGTGGTCGAGTATGATCAGGTGTTGCTCAGTTTGCTGCTGTTTCAGTCTAAATCATTGTGACTAGACTAGCTAACTGTTAAAGTTAGTGGTAAAATTTTGGACATGTGACTATTCCAGAATTTAAACAGCTAAACCAAAAAGATTTAGTTCTATATATGAAAGTAAACTGACAATAAACGAGCGATATTCATGGCAACATTCCTGACAGATCGTTTACCTCCTTCAAACGGAGTTTCTGACTCCGTCTGCTGCTGCCTTTACTCTGAGCCGTTCAGAGGGGGGAGGGGCAGGAAGCGCTCTGCTGAATGCGCTGTTATCCGCCTTCAAAATAAAAGCACGCGAGTGGAAGATTTTAAAATTCTTCGCAACTGCAGTGAAATTATTGGGGGGGACGAATGTGGCTCTCTCCAATATTGGGGGGGACATGTCCCCCGCGTCCCCCCCGCTTCCTACGCCCATGGTCAAAAGTAAGATACATCCTAAATCTTCCGTTTTTGTTTTGAAAATTTCCTAAAGACACGATGTGAGGAAGAAGAGGGAGATATCTTTAAAGAGAGACGGATTCACTGCAGCACGGATGAATCTCACCGGATTTTGGACTCGTTGGCTGAAAAACATATTATATATATATATATATATATATATATATATATATATATATATATATATATATATATATATATATATATATATATATATATATAATTCAGTATTAATCATTTATTTGTGCCATTATTAATCTTTATTTATTAGTGTTTGTATAGTTATATAAATATATATTGATATTACTAAATAATTTATTAAATAAATTATGAACGGCTGTGTGCTTTGTAATATGCTCTTCATACATCGATATCAGAATATTCCATTCCTATTCTATTGTTATAGCCACTAAGCATATTTAAATATGATGAACTATGTATTAAAAACATACTTAAAAAATATAATTGTTTATAAATGTTGCTTTGATAGATGTTTCAATATGGTTTACAGTAACAAAAAAGTGTGTTATGATCGATTAAATCCGCTGATACGTCATTGTGCCTGCTAAACACATAAGGCTGAGTGGAGTGGAGTACCGCTCCAAGATGGCCGCCCTAAATCTCGTCAGCGACAATAGGCGAGAGCGGTCCATGAGGCGTCTATCCTTATATTATGTCTATGGTCGCGTGACTCGTTACATCCAAGTCGCGTTGCTCTTTTTGTCCGTTAAAATGTGACGTTCAGGGTTTTAAGGTGGCGCCGTAAAATCCAAGCAATAACGTGACTTAGTGTCTGTTGTCACCCATCGTCTCCCCCTTTACTCGCACGCGGAGCTCCAGACATGCGCAGTGGTTTCCTCTGAGCGGGAGAAGATGTCTGTCTAATCGTCAGTAATATAATTGCGCTGCATAAATCATAAGACATGGCGACATGTAAAATCAGCAGCGCTTCACTTTCACAGACGGTGGGGATTTAGTCCACCGTTTAGCGTCACTTGGAAGGAAAGCTTAAAGAAAGGTAAGCTATGTGGACGTGATGCTAGCAAAGCTAGCTGTACAGAGACACACATGCTGCATCTGCGATGAAAAAAAAAAGTTGTCACCCATGCGCTGAATTATTGTGTGGAGGTGTTGACTGAGGTGTCGCAAATATGGGACAACGCTGTGACCAAAGTCTGCATTTATATGACATTCAGGAACGATCCGATTCTTCTGGACGGATCTTTACTGATTAAATTTATTTCAGCTCAAAGTATTTAATATCTAGGTGTTTTATGGGAATGTGGATCTTTCAAATCAATTTGAGAAGCAATTTTGATAAGTAAAACTTAATTTTTTTTGTCACATAGCATGGGGTGCTGGTCTTTACTTGGTCTTGGGTACGTGGTCTTGACTACAACTCTGCTACGTGTCTCCTCGGTTGCATGTCCTTCCCCACCCACCTTATTTCAATCCCCTTTCTGTTGGATTTCTTTCAAAATAAATGCCACTAGGGGCAAAAAAAAAAGTGAAGTTCATGCTATGTTAGGACAGGAGACGAGATGTTTCCATCCCTGAAATTATGATGCATAGAATCAAGTCTAAACTATGTTACAGAGAGTAAACATAATAAAACATGCTTTATCTGTGGCATTGTTCATTAAAATGGCACATTTCTAATGTATAAAAATTAAATACGATCCGTTCACTTAATGATATTTTATTAGGGATTAGGTAATGCATTCAGCAAGTACTTTTACTTTTAATACTTAAGTATTTTTAAAAGCCAGTACTTATTTACTTTTACTTAAGTACAAATGTTAATGTGGTAATTTTACTTTTTTACTTGAGTACATTTTTGTTGGTGTATTTGTACTTTTACTTAAGTAAATTTTTTGAGTACTTTCTCCACCACTGCTCATTGGTTTTGGGGGTTGCTGTGGCTGCAACATTTGCATCAGTAAAAGGATAAAAATGTCCATACTCAGGAACCCAATCATCTTCCTAGCAGCCGAACTATTTAAGTATTTAACAATGGCTCTGAAAGTTTTTGCTTTTCTCTGAACTTTGGTTGCTTTTCTTGAATTCCCTATGCTAAGCTATGACTTTTGGATCAGTAGTTCTTTCATTTCTTCTACCCTTTAATTGCCATCATGTTTTCCCCAAAAAACTTAAATGAATCAAAACTTGAAAACACTGAACCGTCAGAAAGTGAACAACCCACATGGCGGTTCAGAGCCAAGCGTTTTGTTTTTTTATTCCCACTCTCCCAGATGGCTAAAGAGCTTCTGGTTCTTGAAGTTGTACTACTTGTGCTAGGATTACCTGCTGCCTCTCCTCTGCTTAACTGCAGATATGTGTTTTAAAATAATTCCTTCAGCCTGATAAAACTGGCTGGAGATATTGGAGTGCAGATGCGCACTGAAGTGAAGCAACCAGCCAATCAACAGTATAAACAACAAGCTCAACTCGCCTTTTTTGTTGCCGTTTTCAAAAGAGACCCATGGTTTGCTGCTTCTCTTGCTCATCATTATTCTTGTGGTTTTGAGTGGTTTGCTTGGATCCCATGAGTATCATTAAATACCTGCTCTTACTCATGCAGTCTCAATTTTTTAGCATTTTCAGAACGAAAAGCCAAGCAGTTTAGGTGTTATTTTTATTTTTTTATTGGCACTCACAGCTGAGTTTTGCTCATTTAATTTATTCCCAAAACTACCATTTATCCAATGTCAGACTTCACCTACTTTTACAATTAAAATTTATGCCAGATCAATTACACTAAGAAGATTTTTTTTTTTTTAAATTGATAAAAACCAGCAAAGCCTGTCAGTTTTTTTTTTTGGATTTACATCTTGTCCATTGGTCCTCCTCATAAATCTAATAAATTATTTCATAACTTCAGTCCTATGCACTCATTACTGACTTTGCTTCTTTTGATATATCGTTTGAACTTTGCATTATTTTTTTTCGTAAGTTTTGATTTAATTTTAGCCTTTAATTAAATTATTTGACCTTCATATGAAACAAGCTCGATTCCCCATCAGATATAAAAATGTTGTTCATTACTGTTAAATTTATGCATCGGCTCTTGAGTTCTTTATCCATTTTTTTTTTTTTTCTTAATCTGACTTTAATAACTGGATTACTTTTTCTGTAATCATCTAATGTTTCAGTAAGGAAATGACAAGAATCTTGTCATGTCAAAGATGATTGAAAAGACAGTGCAAATCTGTAGATCTTCCAACTTCCCTGCACTCAAAACTGTTTCTGTTGATAATATATTGCTCACACCTTCATTTATTGACGTCTTTAGTTTTATAAACTTTGTCTAATTCAGGGGTGCCCAATACGTCGATCGCGGAAGGTTTTGAGTCGATCTCAGCAGGTGACAATCTGAACGCCACCAGGACGCTGAGAGCAGCACTTCCTCTTCTGACGGGCTTATCAAAAATATTCACTAGGATCCTAAACGTTTGTAGCTTCATTAAAAAAGGAATAATTATTTTAAAAAAATCAACAAAACGTGTTAAAATTAATAATCTCAGTAATTATTGTTTGAACAAAGTGTTGCGCAATTCAGTGCGTTTCGGTCCCATTAACAGAAAAAGAAAAAAAAAAAAAAAGACCGACTGACGAGCAGAACAGGAGTTTAAATTAGCTACTCAACCACCGCTGTGTTCATGAGAGGTTTATTAGTAATCGAGAAATAAATATCAAACCTGGAAACCTGATATTGTAATGGACTGAATGTTGTGTTTTTAGCATAATCTCTGCTTGGCTTGCGGGCAGGAGGCGGTTGCCACGGCAACAGGTGTGCTTAAACTACAAAGAGACAGGAAGTTAAAAGGTAGGAGTGGTTTTGATTTGATCGTCATTTCGGGTTGTTTTACCTTTGTTTACCTTTGCTGTGGCTCATCACACCCGCTGTAGTTTCTGAACGTTCAATAAACAACAAACTTGGACTAATTAGTTCATTTGTGAGCATACGTCACAACAAACATCAAATAGGACAAATATATTTCATTAAGTTTAAACAAATTATACCGCTAATAATTATGTGAAATTAAATTAATTATATCCCGACTTCAGAAGATTTGCCTTTAGCTTTTCTGGGCTCTTTGGTTAGTTTCTCATATTGAGGTCATCAAACCAAATTTTAGATGTACCATGACTGACTGACACCTGCTGGCGTCAGGTTTGCAACCAGCTTCTGACTGAGAAACCAGTAACCTGCTCCCAGTGTCAGAATCTCACTGCGGAAGGAACTGCATCAGGTTTTCTGTCACTTTATTATTTCTGCTATAACTGATGCATATTTGCATATAAAATAAGTCAATAGAGTTTAATTTGTAATTTTTATGTCTTTGTGTCGTGAGGTAGATCTCAGGCAGCTGGTGAGAGAAAAAGTAGATCTTGCTCTCAAAACGTTTGGGCACCCCTGGTCTAATTGCTTTTGCGACATATCCATAGCAGACTTTTGGTAATGTGTCAAATACATTACCAGCCCCTATTGGCTGCCAAAGTTCTGTTTCTTGTTCTGTAATGCCTTTATGTATCATATTTTCTCTGAATCAAACTAAAAATGGGGAGAAGTTATCTTTGCATGGAGACTGCTTATTACAAAGTTCTTAAAAATTCAACAGTTTCAATCTTGTGCTGGAGTCGGGATAAAAAAACAAAACAAAAAACCTTTACAAAAGACATCAGAAAGTGTGAAGGGATCTATAGATCAAGAGTTTAAAATGCTGCAAGAAAGGCCAGATATAGAAGCAAACTTTAAAGGTCTGCTGTTTGCACCCTGTTGACCTTTAGACAGTTTTCAGGTTAGCCCTATTATTCCATCTAAAGTTTCTTATGTATGTCTATATCCTGTATATTTGACATGTTTTAAAGTGTTTTTTCTGGATTGTATTTATGAATCTTGTGGTTCATCTGACCAGAATTTTACTGGCAGTTTCAATGTTTTTTGTAAACCTGTCAATGCCAGCTATTTTTTTTCCTTTTATGAGCAGTCATTGTAAAGCAGGATTTTACAAGTATTATTTTTTTAATTATAACAAAAAAAACTTCTACTCAGTGTCATTTCAAGCAACAGCGAAAAACATACAATAAGCCACTTGTTCTTGAGTTATCCCTCAACTTTGTCTCTGTGTTCTTGTTTCTAGGTCGTATTAAAGTGTACACCTGGGATGTTTTTTGCCTGTTTGTTTATATTTCAGGGTTTCCTCCTCTGTAATTTGCTCGTGGCAGATTGATTCATTTTTCAGTCTGAGTAATTTATGCATCTCAGAAATGTAAGATGGATGTTTTCAGATGGGACTCGTCTGAATTCACAGTGCCTGAAAGTTGCCCTGAGTGCTATCCCAAATTCTAGTCTGTGAAATTGTAAAAGCCTGACTATTACTGTAGCCTGAGCTGGTCTTTCACACTTTACAGTGTTCATAAAGTTTCTTTATGAAACAAGAAGCATGTCTTGGGGGGGAAAGGATGCAGTGTCCCTAAAATGTGGTGCATAGTGATGCTTCCCATACTAAGTGTAGTTGAATTAGAAAAAAAAAAGAAAAAAAAGATGAATCAGAAGTCTCTCAGCATTAAGTTTTCTTCTGAAAGTAATCAAAAACTGTAGGTTTCTGCTGCGTTCTGGCAGTTCAGTTCGAGAAGGAAGGATTCATTCATCCGTAACACGCTGCGCCCTCCTGCCTAATCTGCCCTCCTCCTAACACGTCGACCTAATCCTGTTGTGTTCAGGCTGGTTTGACAGTCAAAATCAATGTGGCTCAAGTAGAGAACCCACTTCCACCAGCAGTCATGTCGGCAGCCGACTCCTCCTCCACAGCCCGGCTCGTAAGCTCTTAACCCCGGCCACCTGCGTGCGCACCTATTTGTTTGCAGTATCATTTTCAATCAGCCTCATCTTAGCGGCACTGAAAGAAAAACAAAAAAAAAACTTCTATCTGAAAACAACCTGAGTGATTGAGACACATAACAAAATCTCGTAGGGGTTAAAAATCCCATTACCATGTAAAGGAGTTTCCATTCTGTCCCATCTCTTGGTTTTATCGCAGATACATTGGACTTGAAGTTGAATGTTTGCATGTGATTGAAAGCCGTGTATTTACTTGGAGCACTTTGGCTCGAGCACCTCAGCTATCAAATAGTGCAGGTTGTCGCTCTCCTCTGTTTTGTAATGAGGTTAGTTTTGTTTTTATAATGTAAAATTCAAAGAGCGGCGCAATTTGAGGACTCCTTCGTCTGTCTGTGATTCTGAGCGAACGTGTGGACTTCAGTGCAATGCAGCATTAGCAGCTACTGCCTCAGGGTGAAAAAAATCTCAGCGTGGTGGAAAGATGAAGATGAAGTTTCTGATGAGATTTATTTTCGTTTCCCTTGACAAACAAGGTTAAGATGCAAAGTTAAAATGTGTTAATGAACTGTTAGCGCTGTCACTAAAACCCAAAACTGCATAAAATCGTTACTTTGTGTTGAAGGAAGACTTTTCTCTGCGACAGACTGGCGACCTGTCCAGGGCGTACCCCGCCTCTCGCCCGGAACGTTAACTGGAGATAGGCACCAGCAACACTCCTGACCCCACTAAGAGAAAAGGGTGTAAAGAGGGTGGGTGGATGGATGGATGGATGGATGGATGGATGGATGGATGGATGGATGGATGGATGGATGGATGGATGGATGGATGGATGGATGGATGGATGGATTTTCTTGAACTACAAGTCTTACAGTACTTTGTTTTTTATATTACGTTCCCATTTTGATTCTTAATGAAACTCTATAAACATGCCAGCCTTATTGTTCATCAAAATAATGACTGACTGAGTCACTATCTTGGCATCAAATTCAAATTAAAATGTTTAATTGGTATTTGCAAACTAATATGTATGAAATGTCCAACTGGCTAATATTTGCCAATATCCCAAGCTTCACTCCAACATCTCTGTGAGCCTGTGTTTAAGTTGATAGAAGAAATGTCCTCCTTTTCTTTCTCATATAGTCGGTCTGTCCTTACAGATGAGGCCTTGTGCTAATATAAACCAGAACCCACAAGACAAATAAACCTTAATGCGGTTAGGACACAAGCATCCCACATCCTCACTAACAAGAAAACACAGCAAATGAAAATGAAAAGCCAGACATTAGCCAGAGCCGAGCATTGAGGGAGCAGAAATGAAAAGCATTATCAAATGAGAACTGTCAAATGTGCAAAAAAGATCGTTGGTCAGTGCAGTGTTGTTTTTCTGTTGTTTTGTAAAAGCCCCATTATATACCAAGCAGCATTGTGAACAAAGGTCAGATGATTTTGAATAACCAACAAGCTGTTTACAAGACACAATGGGCCAAAAATGAGAATGACTAACATCAGCCTGCAGATTACCCGGGCACATAAATCCCACAACAAGAGCCTTTAACATTCATTTTTATTTAATTAATTTACATTTAGGACCACCTTGCTTGGATGGTCCAATAATAATGGGAATTAAATGTTTGAGTGATGTTGCTTGGCAGCTCTGCTCTGATATGCTACTCAGTTAATCAGTCCTGCATGAGCCTGCAGAGACCTAACCATGATAAGCTATAAACATAATTTAGCACTCCAGGACTTGAGGAGAATATTTCCAATAATTTAGCAGATGGAATTAAATTTTTTCACTTTGGCTCTGTTGATTTTAGTATGATCATATTTTGGATTTGTCATATACTCTTCACATGTGTCTTTGTTTTAGCCCTAGAGGCAGTTGTTTTCTTTGATTTGACCTGTGGCTGAACCCACGGTGATTTCACTAACAGCATGTACGGCACATATTGCTCAGTGCCATCATTTCAAGGTTATCATGGACACGGTGACAGCACTCACTGTATCCAGGGTTTCATTTCCTCCCTGTTATGGAGTGTAGCAGGGAGCAGGTCCAACACTGCAGAGGTGCTCAGTAACACCGCACTTTGGAGCTGCGACATCATTTCCTATTTGGTCAGCATCCCCCCCTCTGCTTTGTGCTGCGTTGGGATGATAAAAGCAGAGAGGGGAGGGTGGGGGCAAAGAGTGAAGAGAAGTGACGGCGCAGAGGTGAGAGCGATTGGGGAAAACATGGAGAAGTTAGAAATGTTGGGTTGGAGCTTAGGCGTTTGGGAAATAAGAAAGAATTCACAACCTGTTTGTGTGTGAATGTGCATTTGTATTTGCTCGACTAACAAAGCATAAAATAAGCTCCGCAACAAACACAGGCAGCTTCCTATTTCCCAGTGCGCTCATCATAATTGAAATGTTGGGTTATGCTAAGTTCTCTCAGCATAACAGAGCAAACCATTTTGAGACCCTTTAAAGTCTTTACCAAACAGGAAAACATTTCCATATTTGTTCCTTTGTAGTTTTGCATCAATTGTAAAAGACAAATCTAGCCTTAAAACATAAATATTTGCTTTATTATGAATACCATGGCGTTTAACTTTTAGGAAGTATTTAGCTGAGTGGCATAAAGAGAGAATTAATCCTGGTCATCATTCCTCCTCCATCATGACTGCCAGTTGTTATGTTTGATGCTGATTTGCTGTGTTAGGTTTTTTTCTTAACATTGTGTTGTGCATTACGTTCAGACATCTCTGCTCCGGGTTCATTTATCAAAGTGACATTGTTCCAGAAACCTTGAGGTTCAGTCAGATTAAACTTTTCAAGTTTGTTTGTTCTTTATTTTTTTAAATAAAGAAGGATCTTTCTCCTTCAGTACTTATCATCAGTTTGTCCTTGTGTACTCTTTTTATAAATTTTCTGCCATATTGAGGCTAATTTCACTCAAACAGTAAAACAGCACAGGCGAGCTTAAGGGTTTCTACACCGATTCTGCACGTTGACTTTGTCTAATAGAGAATGACGACGGGAAATCTGTTGAATGTCTTTCTGCACTTGAGACTAAGTTATTTTTATTATGTCTTGATTTGTAAAAATCTCAATTAAAAATGTGTTTTATTTTCTATTTGCCGTTTCTGTTTTTCATCTCTTGCAAGTAAATACAAGTTTGTTTAAAATTTAATCCCTTCTGTTTGTTTGCGTCCACTGCTGATGAATTTTAAATGCACAATAGTCAGTAATCCTGATCATGAGCCAAAAACACTCGAAATGACCCAGTGCCATAACTGAAAATATAATTTGTTGTGCGTAATTTTACTTATCTGCAAGCTAAGAAAACACATGAAATATTTAGTTTGTGCTAAGCTTTTATTATTATTATTATTTTAGTTATTTGAAGCAACTATGTTAGCTCGTGCTTCAAAAATACCCAAATCAGTGCGAAACTGATTTGTTTGGGGAAAACGTAGGATGGGAAATCTCTCAAAATTGTCCACCATCTGATACAGTTAAAATATACAGACACCTCTTTCTCTCTCTCATGTTTAAAAAGACGAAAAACATAGTAGGACTTTAGTTGTTAGAGTTAAAGTATGTCCTAAAATTAGCACAAAAAAAACCCCTCACTTATTTTGATTTTTCAACTGTATTTTTTGTCTGTGAGGATTTGATCCCTGAAGCGTGTAATATGTGACTAGGCATTTGTGACTCCTGTAATATGAAGATAATTCTGGCTACCGGGAGCAGATGGTCATGGTCAGCCTGCAAATGCCTGGTAAACCAAAACCCCCCAAAAAAATCTCATCAGTGAAATGTGTTTACAGGAGTCTGCTTATATTTAATGCCTTTATTCGAAACTGAGGGGATGGGCAGCAAACGGGGGGGAGGAGAAAAAGAGGAAGACAGGGAGGAAGAGAGAGAGAGAGAGAGAGAGATTGTTGATGAGCTCCGAGGCAGAGAGAAATCAACGCAATTTGCTTAATAAAATTAGAGCCAGTTGAAGTGCACAAAGCCCGCCACTGGTGGAGGAAGGACGGCATTCAGTGCAGCACTCTCTCTCTCACACACACAGAAAACTTCACCTGAGTGTGGTGGTGGTGGTGTTTCTCGGCTTGCACACCTGCTGCCCTTTTCCTCTTTCAAGTCCAGGCACAGATCACTACCTGAACTGGATTATCTTGTGAGGTGGGCTTTGAGGGTGGGCTATGCATCAGCAGACAAAGGAAGAAGGGGACCCTCCCAAAATGGAAGAGGATGAGGAAGTCCCAGTGACGACTTCCAGGGAAGCCCTGGACAGTCCTCCCTCTGAGCCCCCGGGAGCCTCCACCGAGCCGGCCCAGACCCTGCTGACGCCGAACCCTCACAGATGCTGCCGCTGTTTCTGTCAGCCGTGGTGTCTGCTCATTGCACTGACCCTACTCCTGCTTTCTCTCCTCGGCAGCTGGGCAGTGGTCCACCTCACCCTGCGCACCAACAGGGGGTCTCCTTTTCGGATCTCAGCCAGCTACGATCAGCGGATCCCCCATGATGATACTGCCACAGTCGAACCTCACTTCACCACCAACTGCACCATGGGTAAGTACGGCGAAGCCTTTTATTTTATTTGGAAAAGCTTTTAATATTGTTTGTTTAAAAATGTATTCAGTAGAAAAGTGTGGGAACTCTTTTTGAACACGTCCAATCACGATGTCCTTCAAGAGTTGGTTCTTCATGTGTGTGTGTGTGTGTCGGCTAAATGTGTCTCACATGTCTGCACCGTTCCCAAATCTGCTCAAACATGTCTGGAAGTCGCACAGCTTACTTTCTGTGATTTTTAACTTCATTATGCCGTGTTGTGCAATGAAATGCGTAGACTGGTCAAGGCTCAGATAATATCCTCCTCTGTCAACCTAAAATTCTCCCAAATTGAATTAATATAACTGATTCAATTTCCTCTGAACTAGACACAGAGACACAGCAGCTTCCACTTCAACATGTAATGGCTGCATTTTTAAGGTCATAGAGGTGAAATCCCCATTTCCTATAAGCAGAGTTTAAAAGATGCAAATGGATTTCAGTTGTTAAATTAATTAAACAAAGCATTGTATGCATTTGCAATACTCAGATGCCTTTGCCACATGTTTTGTTTAATGTGTAGATGCATGAGTTGCCTCAGTGAGTACATCTAAGTTCGAAAATGACAACTTGTTTACCAGACAGAATGAGAGTCTCCAGAACTCGGCTACAAAGGAGTAATGAAGTAAAGATAACCAACCAAGGGCTTCTTATCATGAGCCAAATTAAATTTTGAAGCTGGCAGCAGAGCTCAGGAGATCCCTACAAGGATATAAAGTTGTTTACAAACTTGTTATTACATTGCCGTGCATTACTTTTGCCTAGACATTTTTATGTGAAATGCTCTTGCAATTTGACATTCATTTATAAACACAGTTTTGAGTTTAGATTTTTAGACAGGCTGATCAGTTTAAGCTTCAGTAAAATCTGCAGCACTACAAGTGATCCATTTCATTTTCTGTGGAACCTCTTTCGTAATTTACAAGCTCTCACTGCTGCTACTTTTATGTTAAAATGGCATTGTGTTAGTGGCACGGGGTTAATCTTGCAGAGCACTGAGCAGTCTGCAGCTGACATTGGATGACAAGCAGGGTGTCCTCCACTCAGTTAGTCCAGAAACAGATCAGCGTTATCAAAACATGTATGATTTCCATCTGATTCAAATTAAAAGTCAAGTAAATCCGAATGCAGTCCACACCTTAATTTTAGAGCACCCTTAGCTACAGGCCATTAGGGAGAGAGCTGTTAAAGGTGGAGCTAGTCATTAATTACAGTGTTCAGTACGAAGTTCTTCTGTAAGTTTTGTCTGCATGTGATTAACTGGGACTGCAAAGCGAACAGCTTATTAGCAGAAATACCCATGAATCACAACACTGGGAGCGAGCTAATGTTAGCGTCACTGCATGATTTGTCCTGGAAGCAAGATGAGTGCTGTTAGCTCATTTGAGCATGCGGTAAAAGAAATACTTTGAGGAAGTCATTTCTTTCTTTGTTTTAGTTTCTATTCATTGAGGGAATTATAACAACGTACTGGAAAGTAGATCCTTTAAGGGGAAGTCATATTTTAAATACTGTATAAATAAAAAAGTTACACTTTGTAAATCTACATTTTAAATAATGATATCAAAAGGTATATATTATGTGTTTTGTATTGAAACCATTAACAGGACATAATTTAGGACATAATTAAGAATAGAAATAAGTATTTTCTGGACTCTATCCTAATCAAGTGAAGCACATTGAACAGCGATCCAGAAGTATTTCTTTCAGCACATGCACAAATAAGCTATTGTGAGAAACCTTAAGGTTTGACCCAAGTCAATCAGTTCTAAGTTAAAGGTTCTGGAGCGGTCCGCTTGGCACAGACCACAGCAGAGTTCACTTCGACTGAACCAAGGTTTAGGTTTGCAGGCAGACCAGAGTTCGCTTTTTTTGGTCCACATCAGAGTTTGATTATGCATTCACATCTCCCCAAACAAACCAGACTTACCAGGAAAAGAAACTAGAGATTGATTAAAGTGGACTGAACAGGCCTGGTGTGAATGCACTCTAAATATCTTAAACATAATGGTGCCCATTACAATTCACTGGGACAACCTGGTATTAAGAAAAGGCATTATCTGATCAGTACTCATCTGTCAGATCTAGTAAATCATAATCAGCGTTACAGAGGAAGGTGGGTCTGCAACACAGCAGCTCTGTTTCACACCATCAGTAAAAGCATGGTACAGTAGTTTCACACATCTGCTTTGTACTTGAACACTTTAATGAGATTAATGTTGTATTTCATTTATGTATTTTGTCAAACTAACACCCATAAGAAATTGACAGAATTCTGTTAATACTTACAGATAATAAAAAAAAAAAATTTATATTGTGGAGAACTTAAACCTGCGGAAATTTGAATAATAATTGAAATAGGGTGATTTTTTTTATTACTATTATTATATTAACACAGTGAGGGTTTTTATGACTTACTTCTTTTAACCTAAAGGGAACAGATGATTGAAATTAACACCGACAGCAAAACAAAGCAGAGCTTCACTCGGTTAACTCTTAATTCATGTTGGCCTTTGAACAGTCTAATCTTTTTAGTGTTTTTGGCTCCTAAGACAAAAAATGCAAATAAGATCATCATCTAATCATGATTATAATTCCACGGACCTTCTGAAAACAGTAATCTGTTGTCCTTGGACTCATGACAGGAAATGCCAATTAGCCACCATTTATCTGATGAACTAAAAAAAGCTGTTCTTAAACGAGTTCACAACTTATTTGAGATTCAAAGAAAATCACTAAAGGGATGAGTTACTGCTAAACCCAAGTTCAGCTCATAATGATGACAAGAACATGTTGTTATGGTTATTTAAACTTTATCATAATTGAAGAGGTATCTGAACATCCCACCTCGGGCATTTTGCAGTTTGAAATTAGGAAATTCTAAAATTAAATTAGGTTAAACCTTTATGTGCTTTGGATTATCTAATTGAGGCACAACGGGGGATTTTCAAGAAATCTGAGAGACACGATAGTAAAGTTAAAGCATCAACAAGTTCAGAACTGGTTCCCCCAGAGGGATTTGGGATCCTGACGTGCTTACTAGAGATGTATGAATGCAGATTACATTAACTATTTCTTTAGGCTCTAAACCTTAATTATGGGGATCAAACTCAAATCTGTAATTTGCACTATTTCACACTGTTCTGTTCTTTTTGATGTCATTTCTAGAGCTTTTTTTTAGGCTGTGTATTCTATTGACAGACAGTGCAGCCAACATTTTTGTAACTTAAAAAAGACACCCTCCTTTGGAATCAAAGCCGTGACAGATGTGTTTGGGATTTTTTTTCTCAAACAGAAATTATTCAGACTTTGAGTTTTTATTGAGTGGATTTGTTTTCTTAAGTTTCTTATGGTTTACGGTAACAGATTGGGGGGGCGGGGGGGCGACCAGCATATGTCCTTACAACAGGAAAGTTCTCTGCAAGAAATAACATCAAGACATTTATGAGCCCATCAAGACAAGATGTTCTCTCTAATTTTTCAGCTGCACAATGAAAGGCAATCTGAAAGCTACATGCTTTGTAATTTTTTTATTTGGAGAAAAACCTGTTGAAAAGATACAGTTTAGCAATTACAACAGATTGCTTGAAATTGTCAAATAGAAGCAAAAGATACAAGTAATAAAACACTAAAAGAAGGAAAACCCTCCAGTAATATTTCCTCCATTGTTTGAAACCCGTAAGCTGGATCTGGTCCTTTCCATGTGGAAAGGACTGTGTAGGATGAAGCCTTTCCAGTAGAAATCTATTCAGACTCTTTGAATAGAGTCTGTAGTCACTCTCCTTTAGTGATGGAAAGGAGGCTAGAAACGGTGCTAGTAAAGCAGTCATTGATTTCTGAATGAAAATATCCGAGTGTGGGCAATAAAGGAGCTGATGAATCTCTACGTCCATTGATGAATCTCGGTGCTCCATGATAAATGGCGCCCAATGTCTGCAGGGACCTAAAGGGAGCAATCGTATAATGTCATTGTGGTCAATGTAAAATTGCACGGTGTCAACAGCGAGTGGTTTTATTGTGTTTAATGAACAACTTGATTCAGTTCTGTCAAAGAGAAAACGTTTTTTTTTTTATTTGCCAAGATATGTATGTCATGAATCAGATCGGAGTGCCTTATTTATACAATGTAGCAGGGATAACTGCTGTAATGTCCTTATTTGACCACAGCTGCTGAAATTCACAAATACTTAAGATCCCCTCTAAAAGACACCTACTTCTTATCTTGATTGTCCAAACACCAGATATACCTTAACGACCAGGACGATCCTTTAAAAAGCCAGCTGAAAGGCCTGTATCCTGCAGTCACTAGGATGAGATATGATGACTTTGAAGTAGTAAATATTTTTAATAATTGCGTAAAAAGTGCAGCATAACAGTTTTGTCCAGAGAAGGGTTGCATAAAATCACCGAAACCTTTGTAGAAAGTTGTTCGCTGTTTCTTAAAACTGGACTGTTGGGGAGATCAAAAACTATTAAATTCAGTATATCCACAGTCATTCACAAAATTTCTCAAGTTCTCTATTCGGGACGCAGAGTTTGAAGCGGGTCATACAGTGGGGTTTACTAGTCCATCCATTCTGTACATAACTGTTCTGTTTTAGCCAGAATCTATTAAAATACTTCTTTTTACATCTGCATCTCATTGGTGTGAGAGCTTTCCTGATAATTTCATGCAGTTCTTCCTTTCCTACCAGCTGCCCTACATCCACAAACACAATATGCCCTTCACCTACTGCTGGCAAGGTTTTTTGCGTTTCTAACAAGGTTATTCAGGGGAACTTTGCACCTTTAGCTGTCAAGCAGACTCACCAAATGATGCCGAACAGATGTTCAGTTCTGCATTGTGATTCCCTGATGTCATCGTTTATCTTTAACTGGCATTTTTGTGACATTTTTCCAGCTGTTGGTGGCCTCCTGCAGCGCTACTGTAATTTCTTGGTCACTATAATGACTATATTGAGAACCTGACTCTTTTTCTGTGATTTGGAAATAAATCTTGGTTCTACTCCCATTTACCCCCCTAATAACTAAATTGTCTATTCAAAATTAATAAAATTGGAATCTTACCTCAACATTATGCTATGAATTTCTCCCCCTGCCTGTGGTCTCTTCTTACTCCCTGCTTCTGAATGTCCTGCTCATTATATTTTTCTGCACTAGGACAAATTAAATGTCTTTAACTTTGTAGATTATCGTGAGCACAAATTATTTCAAAAAGAAACCTGGAGAAAATTCTGAATGAAGTGTTTGGACTTCAGGTTGGAGCTACAGGGAAGAACTTTTGATTTCATCCGGTTTAACTCCCCCAGCTGGTCATCTGATAACAAACCAGCAACGTCCGAATCTGTGTGATCTAAATGAGGCTTTCTGATATGCCAGAAGTGAGAGAGATAATGAAGACAAGGAACTGTAAAAAGTGGACATTTAACTTTAACTTATAGGTGTTGGTTACCCTGTCGGAGGAAAACAACCTGTTTTATTTCTGTAGTTTTATGTAAAAATATAAAAATTATCTGGTGTTTGCCAAGGCCTGATAATTTTTCACAAGTGTACAAACTCGCATTGGAAAATTAATTACCAGTTAATTACACCCTTACCACTCTTATTTCATTAAGGATTTTTAAATCGCCTTTCTTTCCAACTTTTTCAGTTCATTGAGATTTGCAGATATTTGTTTTTGCATGGCTCTCTTAAGGTCCCACCACAGGACTTCAATCAGTTTGAGGTTTGAGGTTTGGTTTTATTTTATCAGCCATTTTGTTGTAGATTTGTTGCTTTGTTGGCAATTACTGTCCCGTTGACGACTCAGTTTGGAGCAGGTGGCCTCACATTTGCTCTAATCTAAATATCATGGGATATTTAGTATCTGTGGCTGCAAAACAAACCCAAATCATCACACATCCATTACAGTTCAACTATTGGTCTGCAGGGTTTTTTTGGGTTTTTTTACAGTGATGCGCTGTGGTTGGTTTTCTCCAAATATGGAACTGTGCGTTATGACTAGACGTGTCTGTCTTGCTCTCCAGATGTCCAGATTTCTCTTGAAACCTCTTCCTTTCAAGAGAAGAACTTAAGTTCTTTTTTCAAATTGTTCCATGATTTAGCATGCTAACTTAGGCCTTTGAGTCAAAGATGGATTTCTGGGGATTTTGGCAATTTTGCTGAGTATTGTCAGATTAATTTGCGTGTGATTAGCAACACCCGGTTGCTACTTTACCTCTGAATTTAGTTTATGTTGTGGATATCTGTTATGTGATTTTAAGTTTCATATGACATTCTGGTCTAACTTTGACATTGTGACATTTTTAAGGTCAGTAATCGGTGTACCCTTAATTGTACACTTAAAATAAATCTGCTTTGCCTTGATTCTCCTTATATTAAAGAAATTAAAGCAACAGAAAATCAAAAAGCTCAGTTTCCATCCATATTGTCGGAGTCAAATTTTTTTGTCTTTGTCACTGTTGGCGCCGAGCACAGTGGGCACCTCTATTACATGCAAATCCAGTAATAGTTGAACAGCATCTAATTGTTCTCAGATCCGGGTTCATAGTGTTCTCCTGCCAGGCAGCACATAAGCTGTGTTGAGCAGAGAGAAAAGGCACGCAGACGTGCAGTACTCTCCTCAGGCGCCACCTGGGTCCCCAGCACAACACCCACTGCACACCTCCCACTCCCAAATGAAGCCCTAATCCGTCTCGGCACTCTCTCAGGCTTTCAACACCTCCCTCGTTTTCCCCTCCAGCACCTGCCACAAACCTGAGCTCAGATTACCTTCAGTCCTATAAAGCCAAGCAAACAGTCTCCCACCCAAATAATACTTGTCGTATTTCCTCCCTGTCATTTGCACACAAAATTATTCAAATGCTTCCAACAATCATCTACTCAGACAGAATCAATTCCAAACTTTGTTTTGCTCATTAATTAGAGCGCTTTTAAATTTAATTTGATCACTTTCAACACAAACAAACAATGTTCTTGATTTTCATTGCTGCTGTTGTATAACAGCAAAGACACTATGAATCATTCTGATGGAAGTACACATGCTAATGATTAATTTTATGTCCAGTCTCCTCTTGTGAATTTTGAATCACCACTTAAGCAAATCTGCTTTGTGACCAGTTTGGTTTTAAAAGTCATGAAGTGATTTCCAGGGTGTAATGTCTTCATTGCATCCTGAACAAAGCCCAGCTGAACCTAGTTACATAGGAAGTGTACACAAGGTAAAACAGATTCTTGGTTTTCGATTCAAATCAAGCATTCAGTCTCCTTGAGTCTATACCTGCCTTGAATTATACTGAATATTATTGACTAGAAATAAACATCACCTGTCTGTATTGGATTCCCATGACATTTGTTTATATGCAACATTCAGCTAAAGTGAGAGTTTGCACAGGTTATAAAAGAGCACAACCTTTTCTTTGTGCTTTATGCTTCACCTGACCATTATAAATAATTGGACATGTTATGGGTCAAAGCTCGACATTCAACATGAAGATTTTAAGATTTAGATTGACACGAGCCACATTCTAAAGCCATAGCATGCTGATAGACTCGGACTGAATGATGAGCTTAAATCAACAAGTGTTGTAAGGGCTTACATGCAGTAGGACATGTCAGATTAAATGTGGGAATAATATTTAAAATAGTCAAAATGGTTTACATCACAAAAACCTGTACACTTTCATATTGTGTTTTTTTTATATCTGAAATGTCTTCTTCACAATGTCAATCATTGCACCTTAACATTCTCCAAGAGATGCTGATTTTTCTCGTCAGTGTGGTGCACAGAGATATGGTCAATACAGCAGAAATAAATGGCGCCGCTTCTGCTTTCTTCCTTCAAACCCATCTCCTTTAATTAAGTCATCAGTCACCGGTCCAACAAGCAATCCAATTTGCAGCACCTGAAAGTGACTTGTGTGGCTGTGTCTCGCATTCTGACAGTCCTTTATGATCGCAACAAAGCAAACATCATGAAGGATCTTAACCCTTAATATATTTTTCATCCTGGATGTAAACAGAAGCGACCGTGTGGACTGACAAGCTCATTACCAGATCATATCAATCTCAGATTTGACTTTGACTTTGTCGGTGTGCCGTAGCACGGCAGAGAGATAACAAAGGTTTGTCCTTTGGAAAGCCTCTTAAGTGTTTGTGCCCGTGTGTTAGGAAGGAAAAAGTAGGTAAAGCCTAAGACATGGCAGCTGTGAACCCTGAGGAAAATTGAACCAGTGACCTTCTCTCTCCTGGACCATTTCCTTACCCATTGTGCCATGCTGCGGCAGGTTCTCAATGGAGCATCACAGCAACGCCATACGTCATGAACAGATACACGTGATGAGGATGTCCCGAGGCACATCAATCAAATGCAGCAATGGCGAGGTAGGGAGGGAAGGAAGTGGGATGAGGTACAGAGGGAGCCAAGCAAAGTCCCTTAATAGTCACAGCAGAATATTGAGATTTTAATTTCTTTGATCACTTAAATTAGAAACGTCTAGATCCAATTTTGTGTCTTAATGGCACCGTCAGGATACCGCGTGTTAAAATGTCAGAAATAAAAAACATTCGCAATGTCATGCACGAAATCAGTGGTCTGTGAAGATGAGCAATAGAGTACAACTGAATGCATTGTTTGCAGTCAATCTTATAAACAGGCATCAAATCATGAGCGCACACCAGATTCATTCATGTGCATGTGGGCAAAGTTCACAATGTCAAACAGGTGTATAAAAATGTGATTTGAGACGCCTTTGCTCAGAGCAGCGGGCGACTTCTCTTCTATCCTGACGCACAAAAACAGATTCACATCCGACAGTACACAGATATATCTAAAAAAAACTGGAATACCTCCAAAAAGTCCAGTATTTTTTTGTCACTCGTGTCAGAAAGTGAAACTCGTATTTTATATAAATTCATAACACGTAGCGTAAAATATTGATGTAAGTTAGATGATATTGCCTTCCAGATAATAAAAACTCCAAATTCAGTATCTTGACAAGATTAATTTAAGAAAATGATTTTTATTAAACAGACATTCTTGGCTTGTGAAATGTTCATTTCTATGCACCTGATACTTGGTTTAACCTCTTTTTCCATGAATTACTGAATCAATATGGCGTGGCGTGGTGGAGACCAGGCTGTGTTTCTGCATAGGTGTAATAAAAACCCGACTCTTTTCTAACTGAGATATCTGAACTCTTTCTGCTTGAGGCAAAACTGACCCCTGAGCCAGAGAGAGGGATACCCTTTCCCCTTTTGAAAAGCATTGCTTTAGACTTTGGGGGGTTTCTAAGGTTAGAAGATTGAAATTTTGACAACTGTGCATTTGGAAAAATTTGTCTATATACTAATTGACCCTTAAAATGTATGGCTACAGTTTAGATTTTACAGAGTTATGACCTTTTTTCCCCCACAATGGCATGTCTAAAGAGTTTGAAAAAAACTGGCTCATTTACTTGTTAGATGTTTGCATTACAACAAAACTGGCTTGACACCAAGATTGAAAAGATTTCATTGTTGGTTGCTCGTAAGGCCGCCGTTCTTCACATTGACAACGTTGAAACTCACTGTGTCAAAATCATGAAAATATTCTTTCAGGCTCATTTACTCTGAGCTAAATGCTTATTTTTCTCTTTGATTCTCTGAAATTCCTGAAGGTTTTAAAGAGATGAATCATTGTTTGGAAACTGTTGAAGAAAAATCTTGGTAGCAAAGAAAAAATCTGAGTCATTTAGAAAAAACAAAGCCCATCAGTTACCAGAAGATTCAGCATGCAGAGCAAAACCCCTATCTGGCAGCACTAGTCTTCATCACACTCTGCCTCTAATCTCTTGCCTTAGGCATTTCCTCAAGAAGCAAACCCTCAACACAAACTGGTTGTCTGTTGCAGGCACCTTTCCAAAGCAATCTACACAGGCTGTTTCATTTTAAGATACTGAGCAAATGTTAAATGGCCCAGGGCACCGAGTAAAGTGTTCTCAGCATCCGTACGCCAAATGAAACAGATGTCTAAATCAACCCTAATCTGACGTGGAGGAGAAACTTTCGGGGTTTTTCCAGACCTACAGCGTTTTTGAATCAAAGCCAGTAATTAACATACAGCAACCTTAAATCCAATCCGATTCAGTGTTGGCAATAAGAACATTGGCATAAAATTCTTAATGCATTCACCGAGGCAGTTTAATCAATTTAATGTCAGACTGTACACTCTAATTAGTGTGTAGCTACAGTACACGCCAACCTATAGAAATTATGAAAATGTCCATCTGCTGCGATCAGAGAACCAGATTCGTTGAGCCCCGTTGAGATTTACAGCCTGGCTTCAATGTACGGTTAAAAACATTTCAGCTGCATTGATTTTTTTTTTTTTTTTTTTTTTTGCAGAATGTATTTTAGAATCACAACTTTTCACATTTGTTAATATTCTCATTGTGTTTGTGAATAAACCCATTAGGACACATCGTTAGGAACGTCTACCAACAATCCAGGAGCAATTTGGTGATCATCTGCGTTTTCTAGCTTGATTCAGAAACGTGTGATGAGACAAAAATGATGACAAAGTGGCTCAATGATCAGGACACTTACATTTTTGACCTCTGTTCAGGAAACTTGACACATTGTAACGCCACTAAGATGCTGTGATCAGTTCTAATGAAGCAGGTTTGTAGTCAACGGTTAACTTCAAGTACTAATAAGACAGGGATGGGTTAGCTTTTTGTCCCAACGGCGAGATGAGCATATCAGAGTTGTGCAAATCAAGGAAAAACACTTGTAAGACTTATTTACTACAAGACACCCATAAAATATGAAAACGTTAATGAGGAAAATCAGATAAAGTGCAATTTTTCTGCAGTAAATGACAGCAACATGAAAATCATTATCCCGGGAATGTTAAAGGTATTACTTTCCCCTCCCATCCCCACCCTGTCCGCCCTTCGATATGTTGCTCTCTCCGGCAGGGAGCATGACGGATAGTAATAGTGATTGGGCAGAGCTCGCACCAATCGAGCGTGACTGTGTGCAGTTAATTGAATTCATGAGCAAATATGTCTTGTCCCATCGACTGTCCAGCAGCAGGCGCAGCTGCATCTATCTTCAACACTGCAGCCGCTGTAAATCTCGGCGAATGGCTCGAGATTCCGCCTTTAATGGCTCGCCAAGATAGCAGTGCCACCGCTGGCTGAGGTTTCTGTCCGTAGTGACCGGCACGGACTTTGAGAACGGAGATTATGCCGTGAAATTAATGAGGTCTAACTACTTTAGAAGTTGATGATAGGCTGAATCGAGTCGGGTAAAATTGTTTACTTTCTGTTCTCCTGTCTGTTTGCAATTCTGTGCACAACAGATCTGCAAGGCAGGCGCTTTTCCAGCCTGAAATCCCTCCTCATTCACAGGAATTTCCAGCCCTGACTGGCTGACTGACATGCTTGCTCATCTGTAGGAAGACAAAAGCTGTATTAATTTCAGTCTCAGGCTTCCTCCCCCCATTGTTCTGAAAAGTGTCTCTGCAGCCCATCTGCAACAACGAAGCGTCTGTTTGTATTCAAATCTGCACACAGTGGCCAATAAACCGTGTCAAGTTCTACTCAGACAGAGAGACAAACTGTTTTGCATCATCTGATAACCTGCAGAGAGAATTATGTTCATCTCTCAAATCTGATCGTCATGATACAGTTATGCAAAAGTTTTAAATGTTAGGTGTTGCTATCGAATTGGTTTCAGCTGATGAACCGTGTAAAAAGAAGGAAGTTCGGTGCGTTCTCGTACGACTAAGGTGTGACTGTAAGACATTAAATGGGTGAAATATATCATTTTTCAGGACACAATGAGGATGTTCTGGTCTTTAAATGAAAAGCTGTTTGTGGATAAACATGCTTGCTGCTTCCATTGGATTTAACTGGAAATGTAAAGCCAGGAAGCTGTTAATACACTTGGTTAAGTGCTCATAAAATTACATGAAGCCAGATCTAATATTTCAATGTCTTTCTAGAATTAACATTATTCAGAAGAGCAACACATTTAGGACAGCTGCCAATCTTCTCAGAAAGGAACGAGACAGCAAATTCACTGCAAGATAGTCCGTGAAGGTTCAAAGAAATGAAGAATTACCAGCTCCATTTCAAACTCTGCATGCCTCCCTGAGCGTTTGTAATTCATTTATTTAGCAGGGGGAATTGAATGGATTACCAAGAAGAATCTGATGTGCTTCCTTTTATTACAAAACTTCAGAAACAAAGACCTTTGGATAGATGAGGCCAGAGCAGAGACGTTGCACAATGGCAGCTTGCAGTCTCTGGGTATGTTTACATGAGCATAAGAAATCCAAATAAACCAACGATGGGAATTAAAATCGGCCCCAGTCGGAATATTCTGACTGGTTTCAGATCTATTGGAATGAATGTGAACCGAGAGGGCTGGCTTATGCCGACTGATCATCCGAACAGCGTTCATGCAAACACTTATTCTGATCATGTTACTCTGACTGTGGCAGACTGACCCTACTGGTCTGTTGATCTGTTATCATGTAACGCAGGAAGATCCAACAGCATACTGCTCAGCCTGCAGCCTCATTAGTGAGGGAGGTAACATCTCAACTATCAGATCGTGCGGTGGGTCCGTTCTGTGCGCCGAGGAGACAAAACAAACACACTGCTGCGTTTGTTTTCAGTTCAGCACAGACAGAAGTACAAATTCTTTTAGGGAAATGCTGCAACTTTGCTCATGTCAGTGGTTCTATTCTGAATAAAGCCTGGTGCATGTAAATGCACATCATGATTGGATTCGTAATTTTATCACGATATAAACGACGCCTTCAAACGATTTAATCTGAATACATTTGAATCCGATCAAGGGGATGTTAATATAGCTATTTTGTCGACCAGGATCTGGAAATCAAATTATTCTGGAGACAAATGTGAGCCTGTTGACCTGACATTACCTCAACGAGCTGATGCAACATGTCATAGAAAACTGAGCTAAAATCCTTCCAACAATGTGGAAAACTGAAAGTTGGACAGTAAATAACTGGGAGCTGTTGCAGCTAAAGGTGGTTTTACAACCCAGTGAATTATAGGGTGGACTTAGTGTTTGCTTTTTGTTACAGTTTAGCTCAGATTGAAATATTGTGCAACCTTGTAAAGACCCTTGTCATTTTCATGTTCTGTTGCACAAAATCAGTCAAAAAAAAAAAAAAAAAAAAAAGCTTAAACCATCTAAAACAACAATTAAATCTATCTCGGAAGGTAAAAATCAATTCTCCATTTTCAGTGGATGAAGTACTTAGATATATTTTGTTTTTGTTTTTTATTTTTTTTACAAAACCTAGTTTTGAAAGTTTCTGTGGCAACAAAAACAATCCTCTCAAAACCACAAAGAAATTTACAGTTGTATTAGTCAACATCTGATGCGTGAAATTACAAGATGCACAGAAAACAATGCTTTTTTTAATATATTTGTTACCTTTTCTTTTGAAAATTTAGACTTGTGAGGCAAGATTGATGTTCAAATGCAACATACTGAGAAGAAAGGTGGCCCTGAAAAGCTATTAAACACAGCATGGTCAGTACACAGAGAAATAGTTGAAGAGCATTTCAGTACCTTGGGTCATGTGTTATTAAAGAAGACTTCTTAGAAGACGGAGTATTCTGTTTTTCTTCCTCATATAAACGCCGCCTGTGTTTGCCGTAAAAGCACGAATATCAAATGACGTCAAGATGAAAACAGGAGAAAGTGAAAATCTTGTGGGGAAATCCCCAAATTAATAAGGAGCACATGAGCAGGAAAATGTAATTAGAGTGGTTACGTTAAAAATCTGGTTCATTTCTTTGAATCACTTAATAATTTCTTTTGATTTGATCTTTGTTGGTTAAGTTTTTTGTTGCTGAAGTTGCAACTAGTTTTACGCAGAATGGTAAAGTTTGGGTTCTGTTTTCCACCCAATGTTTCACCTCGTTCATTTCCTTTTTTTTAATCAGCTGTTTTGCTCTGAGTCCCAAAGTTGAGGGTAAAACCAAAACCAATCAACTATATGTTATTTCTTAGTTATTATTAAACCATGATAATCCCATCAAGATTATATTGAAACTTCGATGCAGTGTTCTGCATTTCACTGTAGTGAAAAGCTCCAGATCCAGAAGCTTCCACAGGGGTAACAAAATGCAAAAACAACTCATGAAACAAACATAAAACTATCTGGAACATAAGGCTCTCTTTCAGCTGGACAGATATCACTGCTGCAGAACCAGCATTACCAGGATCAGGATTTGTTTTACTCATTATCTACTGAAAGTTGTCAGTCATGTGAACCTCATCGCTCCAGATTGCAATAGATGGCTCCGACTCTTCCAGTCCTTCCTGACATTTAGATAAACAAAGCATGATAAGAAACAAGTAAACAGGAGGATGGCACCTCCTTTGTCTTCCTGATTCTCCAGCTTCACAACAGTTTGGACTTCAAAGTCAGAATTTAAGGAAGCGGACAAGATCCAGAGATATATAGTGAAACCATGCGTACACGCACACACACACATACACACAAGATGTTGCATTGTTGGTACATTGAATACTTTTGCAAAGTTAATTTTTTTCGTTTTTCATTTTACTTTTTGCACAGATAAATCAGATTAATAACTGGAATAATTTTAGAGGGACAAATATGAATCTGCAAAAACATATATATTTTTTTTTAAATCTGAAAAATGCAACACTATAATTTTACAAATCCTAATAATGAAAGATTTTAGTAAAATGTGACATTGTAGCAGAAGTGGGGACTAAACAGAAGACTTCAAAATACCAGTGAAATGTTTGCCTTTTTGTTTGCTTCCTGTAGACACTTTAACAGAAATTTAAAAAAAAAACATGGTCATTTAAATTTTTAACTAAAGTTTTACTTCACTGACTTTCTGTTCAGTCCACGGCTAATTTTCAAAGATTTTTGGTTCCTTTTCTAAGACTGTTGATCTGGTCACAAGTTAAATGTAGGAACTTTAACTGAGTCGCTGATTGGGTTGAACTGCTTCCTATCCCTGCTCTGAAATTAATCAATGGTTAATTAACAGACCTCTGCAGGGTGAGATGACCAGCTGAGAAGCTGATTCAGCTGCTGGAATCCAGTGTTAAAAAGCAGAGAAACATCCAAAATATGGCAGAATGACAGAACCATTTGAAGGTCAGGTTTGGAAAATACCAAACTCGGCCCTGGAAGTTTTAGAGTATTTTTCGTATTTCATGTGATGATCCAACACAAAGCAGAGCAAACGTATTAAGTGGGAGTAAATATTATGCATAGTTTTCAAAGTTTTATGTGCATTTGTATTCACTCTTTCAGCTGCAGGTATTTGGGGTATGTGTCTGTCAGCAAACCTTGCCGATGAATCTCCATTTGGTTTATGTCTGAACTTTGACTTGGGAAATTCATTTCCTTCTACTTCACAATTAATTTGGATTTTCACATAAAATCCAAATTAATTAAATTTTTGTTTGTAATAAACTATTAACCCGTTTTAAGAAACAATTTTGGAAAATACAGATTTTTGGTCCAAGGCCTCTTTATGTAAAAAAACACAAAAAAAACAGAGTTCGAAATAGTTTAGGCTCTGGAATGCAGTTTTTTTTTTCTTCCCCATTTAAACTTGCAAGACTAATATTTTGACGTCTACCTCTATCAGACTATCACTCTTGTGTTTGTGTATCTGTTGGAACAGCAGATATTCCAGCTCCTCGGCTCTCATTCATCATTCTCCTCACAAAGCCCAAAGCAACCCCATGAACACAAAGATAACAAAACTCTCTTGATCCCACAGGCAATTCATCCCCCACTGACCCACTTGTTTTCACAATCTGACAAGTGTGATTTAAGAACTGCAGTCTGCGCGCAGTGCAGTGGCCATGTCTGGCTGCGCTTACCTGCTTCAGGGGGCCCAAAGTTAGCCGCATCACCCCTTTTACACGTTGCTACTCCTCTGTCGCCGAACTAAGATAAATCCATGAATTTAAGTCCAACGCCCAGAGGTTTCGGTTCACTCTGGATAAACTTCTTATTTCTTTATTTGACAAATTGTTCTGTTGGCAGATTCTGCAAAGAAGAAGCAGCTGCCGAGTACAGCCAATGCATAATACAACAACCCTTTTCCTTAGCTAATTGAGTCTTCCTGTTAATGTCACATGTCACTGAGGCTCTATTTTTATGCACAGCTTTTAGTTTCCCAAAAGAGTCCGATGAGGCCGTTTCTGTGAACCGATACAAAAGAGTATTCATCATTAGAGTCATTTACTCTGGCTCATTTTAAAAAGATTGTGAAGTGGATCATTCACCGAGGTGTTAAAGTAGCTTTCCACAGCCATAGAGTTCCTGGCGCAGCAGTGGACCGTGGGAGGCATCCAACTAATGTGTTTTTTCACCTCCCCCCCTCCCCCCCAAAAAAGAAATCTCTTTTTAATCCATCACCAGGTGTGTCAGTTTCCAAGTGGGCGCTAATGCTTCTCCATCACACACACAAAAAAAAAAAAAGACACAGAAGAGAATGAGCCATAACTCTGAGATTCCTGGCCTCTCCTCCATTGGTAAATAAACAATGGTTTCTGTGCAATCTTTAGTGTTTTGTGGCTAATTTGGAGTTGATGCCGGCAACATAAATTTCAGGTGTCCACTTAAGCTTTTTTTGTCTGAAAGTAAGCAATTTAATACCGGGCTATGGCTTAATTTAACTTTAATTCAACAACTTGGAAAGCTGAAACAAATCCTAAAGATGAAGAGATAAAAGAAGTGATTTCAGGGGGAGTTTCTGTGGTGTAGCAATAGCGCAAATGCCCCATATATCTGGAGGCTATTAGTTTTCAACAGAGCCATTCAGGGCTCATCTCTGGACCTCGAGACTTTTGCCGTTATTTTCCACCCTTCATTCTCTGCTTCCTGTCTATAAACGCCATAATGGCAGCACAAAAGCTTTTTCATCAATGCTGCCTTTTTCTGAGATCTGGACCCAAACGGTCACCCTCAGAATAAGCAAAGGACTCCATTCAGCAGGAAATCAGCTAGTTTTAATTAACTACAAGCCCTTCAGCAAAATCGGATCAAATATCTGATGAGAATTATTCCTGAGGCTTGTTGGTGGCTACAACAACAGTGTGGTCAAAATGCTGTTTGAAGTTGTGTAATCAACTTCTGGAAATAACAAATTAAATTATTAAAAAATTATTAAAGGGCAAAAACGTATGACGTTCATCCTGGACACACTAATTGAAGTTGGCGAAACGGGCAAAAGCTCATTTCCTTCTGAGAAACTGGGAAACTTTCTTCAGGTTTTCCCTTGTTTTTGCAGGTCAGTCACTTTCCATGATGAAGTATTTTGACCAAATTTCTTTGTAGATTTAAAAATGAAGCAATTCTAACTGTTGGGTAGCATAAACGGATAAGATTTTTGCCAACATTTCACATCACAGTTTGACATTGATGTTTTGTTTCCTCATTTGTTCAGTTTTTGGATGCCGTCGCCTCAATGTCATTCCAAGCTTCCTCCATCTAGTTCAGCTGCAGCAGAAATGCACTAATTACAAAATGTCGTGATGAAAGCCGTCGTGGCATTCGTGCGTATCTCGTCAGCGCAGCTAGCAGCATTCGCTCCACATTTGCCTCTCCGTATCATGGGATTGTTATCAGACTTTCGACTCCAAGTTCGCCTGAACAGAGAACAAATCTGCATATTACAGATCAAGGATAGACTACAGAGAGAGCAGCCAGTCACTCGTGATAATAATCACTTCCCCTTTTTTTTTCCTCATGACAGAGGGAAACAAACAAGATCCCCATCAGTGCTTTATGTTTTAGTTCCCTGATCTCTTGTTTTTCTTCTCTGATCAGTTTCTGGTGATTAAGGTGAAGGTGAGCAGTCAGTTTCCAGAACCTACAGATATCGGCTCTGATTTGCATAGATATGCAAATGCACCTGGTGACAATTGAGCTGCCAAGACAGGTGATATCAGTTGTGTGTGTGCGTGCATGTGCGTGTGTGAGCTCACACCACGTGTGAAGCCCGCTAACGGTAACTAGGTCATAGTTTTCACTGCCTGTGTTCCTCCTCTGATGGATGAGTACTGTATTCACAGCTTATGCTGCCTGTCTCAGGTTATTTATGATGCTGCATGCAGTCTACGGATGTCATGGGTTGTATTGGCCTTCCTCACAAACTAATGTTCTCTAAACTTTTTTTTTATGTTTGTTAGTTATACTTTCTCAGAGCTGCAGATTTAAGTTTTCTGTCGAACACAATGCGTTAAATCTCTCTGGGATGTTCAGAAAACAAGCTTAATCCTCGACTCAGGTGGTTTTACTCATTCGTGACTACACTGTGAAAACCCTCCACCTTAACTTTGCTTCGCTCTTCTTATTCTCTCAGCGTCCTCACCAGGCCCAAACATCACCCTGGAGGGACAGTACCACTGCTACCAGGGGCCAGCGATCCCTCTGGACAAACTCTGTGACTTCAGCAAAGACTGCCCACTCGGAGACGACGAAGGCAACCGTTGCCGTGAGTAGAGCGGGACACGTTAACGCAATGATGTGCATGAACCACAGCAGGGGCATGAAGAAAAAAACTTTACAGGGAAGGACCAGATTTCTGGAGGATCTTGTATATTAATCTGGTTTTTAAACCGGCTACAGTGAGACATATTGTACTCATAATTATTTTGTATCTGTTCTGCTAAATACTTTATCCACTGAGAACATCGGCATGCCTAAATAGTAAAACTTATTATTTTTTATTTTTTACTGTAGCTGTGACCAGGATGGAGGGCTCAACCCGGCACTTGTTCTCGAGACCTCCAATAGTTAGCAAAGAAAAGTTATAAACAATCTAAGATTACATAGGGGCAATTGTATAATATAACACCAAGTAAAATAAATGAAAAACCACGTGTTACTTTCTGAACAACTGTAATGGCATGTTGATAAAAGTCAAATAAATAGAGAGCATTTTAAGATGTCTTATGGGTTGGCTTACTCCATAAAGGACTATAGTAACTCAAATACAGAGTGGAGGAAAAAAAAAAATTTCTAGGAGGATGAGAAAAAAGTTTTTGGATAGTCAACGGATGAGATGATGTTCTCAGAGTCACCTTAGACAAAAACCTGTTTTCTCGTTCCTTACATGCACCACTGAGAACCAGCTCAGTTTCGTTAACCAACAAGTTGCATCCTGGTCAAAGGTGTAAAATATCCAGTTTCTGAAAAGAAACATTGAATGATTGTACATACACCCACTTGGTATGGCGGTGCTGGTGCAGATTTATTGTTTGTGTAAAGAGGAAGGCGTCCCCAAACAAAGCAGAAAATCACTGCTGACTGCTGGCAGGATAACTACAGCTGTGCAGGACTGAGGGACTTCCTGATGATTTAGATCAAAAATAGATCAACTTTAAACAAAACAATCCCTTAAAAATAACGAAAGGGCTTTATCTAAGATTTAAATAAATGATTATAAATCATTTCAGCATTATGGGAGAGGACAAGTGCTCGAGCACATGACGTATCCCCTCTTTGGAAGGTGTATGCCGCCACTGTTACTCTGCTGCCCATTGATCAAGGTGAATTGTGGAAAATCACCTTTAAGGAAGCAAACCCACCCAGCATAGCTGACCGTGTTCGTGTGCCCTCCTGACTGAAGCGCAGAGAGAAAAACCCAAAATAAGGTCGCAGGAGATATGCTTGGCTAGCAGTTCTCACCCTTGACATATTCCGTAGTTGGTATTTCTATCTCTTTGCACATTTGTTTTCTGCTTTTCTCAGGGCTTAGGAACAACGCTAGCCAACTATGCTGACATCTTATTCACAAGTCCCCCAGGCCGGGTGCTTATTGTGTGTGTCTGCTTGTGCGTACACTGAATCTTTTTATAGCGCCGCCCGCATGAACGCAGCTTTAAATTGTCTCTGAAATTTGTGTGTGCGCAGCTCCGGAGTCTCACGTATACCATTGAACAGAATAACAACAACAAAGTTGAGGATTAATTCTTGTTTCTTTTTTTTTTTTTTTACCTACATTAAAGCGACCAGAATTAATTTGCCTGTACCCACAATGCAGGTCAGCCTCCCCTTGTGCTGCTTATTAAAATGATGCCTACTCCCGTGTGTGTGTAGGTTTGCTCACAATGGGAGCCGGGAGATAAGAGGGTAACGATAGGGTGAAAATCCCAGCCAGGCGCAGATTCCCTTTCTGCTGCGAGAGGATTTATTAGCGCTAATTGGCTTGAGAGGCAAACCCAAGGGTGTAATCTCTCTGTGAATGTAATAACTGTATGTGTGTATAGCATTTTGATTTTGGAAGACACACTTGCACATTTGGAATAAATTAGTCTGTCAGAAATAAAAGTTGGATTCTATGTGTCGATGATCTGGTTTATGTTCTTTTTTAAACCGGGTTTGTGTTTTTAAACAGGGTTCCTACTATTTCTGTTCCTCAGGTCATTTTCCACACTTGTCCAGACTCAACATTTCCACAGTTCTCTGTCCTCTAAGAGAACTTACAGAATAGGAGGGAGGGAGAGATTTAAGACTGTAGGAGTTAGACCAAATGCTGGCCAAAGCGGAACAGACCAAGAAAAAAAAATAAAAAATACACACACACACACATATATATATATATATATATATATATATATATATATATATATATATATATATATATCCTGAAACAGTGAAAGAAAATTAAACTTGTAAATTATGATTAAAAACACAGAATATAAGTAAAACAGAAATATTTTCGGAATGAAAGCCCACAAACAAAATCCCATGTCTGATGAATCTTTACAGTATCTACCCTGGTAAGTTCTGCCACAGAATGGGTCCAACCAAAGTAATCAGTGTCAACACTGTTTTTGTGCGTTTTGCAGGGCATTCAAGAGCATCTAGTTAGTAGATCTGAGTGTTCTTGCTGAAATCTGGTATTTCAAAATGCCATTAAGCGAACGAGGCTTAACCCATGCAGAACTCTAAAGAAAAACAATATAATCCTGAATTGTATCTAACACCAAACAGGAAGTACTGTTTCCTCACTCTTATCATTTGTCAGGAAGCAAGTTATTTTACCTGATGCAAGCAGCAAATAAATTGAGCCTCATTTAATTGTGTCTACCAACTTCTGTCTACTCACATTGCTAAAGCTCAAAATAAATGTTTCTGAGCAGAATTCAGTTTGATATTTAGTAAAATGTATTACCATGTATTTGTGCAAACTAAGTCATGAATTTATCATCTAATTTAAAATAATATGCTATTTCAACTTGATAACATGAGTGAAAATAATACAGAAATGTGTTCAACTAGGTGAGGGCAGTTTTCTTGCGTAATGTCTTCAAGATTGAAGACTAATGAGCTGTGAGAATAAAAACAACGTTTTGACAGCTTTTCTCTTGTTGTCAAATTAACTTGATGATCTTCGATTTCTAAATTAAAACCAAGACAGTTTTACACTTCACTTGAATTTTCAATTAAACCACCTTCAAATGTTTTACAGTGTTGTCTTAGCCTAAATGCAGCTGCAGTAATTCAAGCAAGCAGAAATCAATCAAAGTGAATAACTTTGTGTTTTGTTATGAAGATTTCAGTTCAAATATCTGTTTATAACTCCTGATCAGTTCAGAAAAACATTCAGTGTTTCCTTACATCATATTTTCAGGGTGGTGACATCAACATCTGGATGAGACATAAAATAAATATTGTGGCTATGATAAATCCAAAGGGAAACATATTCAAGAAGATGGGGCCAACAACTGGTCCTTGAGGAACTCCAAATGAAAGTGGGGCTATGGACAGAGAGAGTGGTGTCTGAAATATGACTGGAATTACTGAAAAGCAGAGGCTTTAAAGCTAACACACTGATGATGAGGATGAGGACGATGATCTTGATCTTCTGCACCAGCTCTTCATAGCGAGGTTTCTTGGGTGGACTGTTAAAACTAGCTTGCTAATTATTTTTAAAGCATTTGTTTCCTACCATGATATTGTTTAAATACAATCTGAACATTGTTATTAATTATGTTTATTTTAGCATATCTACAAAATAATATTTTTTTTTTCACTCCAAAAAGATTTTCAGCAGGTTTATGGAAGAATAAGGAGATTAACAGATCAAATATATAGATTTATATATACCTTGATGGGTGGATGGGTAGACCTATAGACTGACGATTAGGATTGGGAATAAAATCTCAAAATGCAAATATTTCCTGTTCTGTTTTCTTTTTACATGTTTGTTTTGGTTAAAATCAAGGTAAAAACTGGTCATTTAGCTGAGAAAAATGTGTTCCCTGCTGAGAAATGTCACTGCTCTGGTAAGACTACTCAAACACCAGCTGTTAACTGTCCTCAAAACTATTAAGAAACACAACCGTTATCTTTTAACCTTATTAAAATCAAGGACCAATGTTGATCAGACCACCTTTAAACCATCATATGTCTTTTGTTTTGCCTACGTTTGTACCTGCATGTCTGTAGTTCATTTCATATTCATCAGTCACCCATCCTGATTACCCCCTGGCACTCGTATCACATAGCATCTCCTCTCTGATACCCTATTCTCTATGATCTATCCACCAGTTATCTGCCTCTGATTTGATCTATTTAAATCCTTTATAAGCTCTGCCAAGGCTCATTAATGGGAAAAAGCAGAAAGAGGCTGGAGGAACAAGCTCAGCTGGTGTCAATCACAAAGATTCCCGACATATAAGGAAGCTCGAGTCCCCATGGATGATCCCTCACCATCCTACTAGCGCATCATTATGCACAAACACATCCTCAACTCTCTGAGAGTCCCAGCTTCCTCTGCTTGATCTCAGCCCGGCTAAATTCAGCAGACGCCCCACTGCCTTCCAGCTCCACATTTGCCCCGTAACAAATTGGAAACGCTGCTTTGCATCAAAGCGTAAGAAGCCATAATATAAGGGGTGTTTGAGTTTGTTTTTTTTTTTTTTTTTCAATTATATTTATTCAACATTTATTTAACCAGGAACTGTCTTGCTATGGGAAGATCTTTCAAGGGTAACATTGCTCCAAAAATATGTAAGAATTTCAGACTTTAATTGGTTTTAGCATTCAATTAAAATGTGCATAATTTCCTAAAGCAATTTATTTGATTGTAAATGTAAAGTATTAAAATACTGTAGTTTATTCAAATACCAGAATCAGCCCAAGATACTTTTTCTTTCTAGCTTTTCTATTTCTCTTACTAACTGTTAAATCACTGATCATGGAAAAAAAATGTGCTGCGTCTCACATTGACGCCCAAGGCCTGATTCACACCTGGTATCAACAGCTGTCCTACGAGATCAAATCACAACTCAACCGCTAACATCAATAATTAAATGTCAAAAAGCAAAACAGGAAATCCAAAGGTCGACCAAAGTCTTCTCCAGAGTCTTGAGAGCCCTTCATGTATCTCAAATATTTAGTTTGGGTCTGGGTCTGTGAACCTAGCCCAGAGTGTCGCTGTCGTTCAAACTTTGGATTCATTTCTGCTTCATCACACATGAATGAAATGGACGATTAATTAATAGGTCTTTGCAAAACTTGACAAGGGGGAAATTTAGCCTTTTGATTCAGGCAGGAGACGTTGCAGGACGATGGCACTTGAGTTTTCAGTTCAGTCTGCGTTACATTTGCAGCATTTTCTTCAGCTGAACAAAAATCACATGAAGCTTTCTAAGTTACCTTTGAGTATTTTCCAGATTAACTTTGCATCGTGAAAATCTGAACTCCTACAAAATCCACAGTTTCTAAAGCAACTAATTTACCACTTACTAAAATTGACACTTTAAGAGTCTTCTGATTTTAAAACACAATCCTGTTATCTTTAGTAATCATTTATCTCCGTCCATGCCACATTTTGAGTTGGTACATTTTCTCAGTCTTCTCCCAATGTTTAAGATGTTTGCAGGTAAATCTCTCTGTCACTCTGAAACTTTCTGATAAAGCCATTACTTTGCTGATTTTTGGCACTGAAGCATAAAGTCCATCTTCAGCCTTGCAGAAAACACCAGGAGGTTTTGTCTCAAAACTGACTGACATTTGGAGCTCCTCATATCGTTGTCAAAGCCAGCTGCATGCTGTTGGACCGTTTGGGTCCAGATCTCATACTTATTTATTTATTATATTAGTGATACACAGTGGATTTTAATTTTTTTTTTTTGTGTGTGCGTGCCGAACATATGTTTTAGAAATGTCTCAAAATACCGCTCATCTCAGTCCTGGAGGAATTGTGTTTTGTCTTGCAACCTTTTACATTTCTGTTTGACCTATGAAGAATACAGTAGATTATCACTCAGAGAACACAATCAGCACTTTGCACAAATGTCTGCAGCTCTTTCAGGGTTGCTGGCAACTTTATTGGCCAATCAGTCTTTTCATACAGTGTGTTTTGGAGAAAAATACAGTTTTTTGCTCAGTCTTGTCTCATACTTCTGTGGTTTTAACTACAGGATGCCGATAATTGTGCAAAGTCCTGCTAGGCAAACTGGACTTTATTTCAGACCTTTCATTTTCCCTCCAAATGAGTGGAGAGGCCTGCTTCATGTTTTCTTTTAAAACCTTGAATGTCACACACTGAGTTATTTTTTCTTTTCTTAAGTTACCCTTCACCTTAATTTAAAATGTGACATTTATAAATACTTAACCATCCCAGATGTTTATGTTCAGACACCATGCATGACATGATGATATATGTTACTTTTTTATGCATATGATCTCATAGTGACTGGTTCATGCAGGGCAAGGTTGTTATAGTCATGAGTGAATTTTTTTTAGTTTGTTTGCAACAGACATGTTCCATTAAGAAATGTTTGTTTTTAAATTCAAAACATGTTGCTGCTATAAAATTGCCAATCTAAGACGGCTTTTGTTGGCCTGCCTGGTTCACCAAAAGAATATCTCCTTTATAATTACTACCACATGATCTGTGAAAAGGCCCCGATCCTCAGCAACTTTTATATGAAAGAATCATAAAGTTAACTTTGTAATAATAAAGCTTTGAAACCAAAGACTGAAGCTTTTGATTTCATGGTTCAAGTGAAAGAGGGCAATACTTAGTGATTAAATATAGATGAAATTCACAATATTTTCTTAGATCATAAGAGGAATATTTGTAAGCAGTAGGCTAATATTTGTTTTTATTTGTGGGTTTCCCAGCTGAGCCCTGCTTTCTGTGGTTTAAATGTTATGGCTGATCATGGTGTTCATATGGAGACTCGAAATTGGCCAGAGGGTCTTGTTTTCTCTTTTCTAACTCAAACATTTTAAGAGAAATATGTCTGAAACTTCAGCAATTACAGAGCAGCGTATTACATTCCTGGCTGAAAATCTCTGGATTTTTGTTTTCTTTCTTTTTTTGGCAAGAAGAAGCAAAAGAAAAAGACGAGGGTCGTGGCTGGTGTATTTTTTTTTTCTTGGTTTGTTTGGTTTTTTGTTAATCAGTCCTTTTTTACAATGTCTGAAAGGTCAGAGTTCTAATGCTTGTTTATTATAATTTTCTTTTAAGTTTTCATAACTATTATAAGAAATCTTCCAGTTTAAATGTAAAAACATAAAACTTTAAAATTAGATTCAAAAGACACAGTAATTACATGTAGATATTGTTTTTATTATAAAATAAAGAACAATCTCTTGCTCCTTATTTTTTTTTCCCTATTAGTCCCAGAAGAGAAAATGCACTGACTGACTAAAATAAGCTCTGCCTTTTTTACACAGAGCTGCGCTAAACGTTCAATCTGAGTAACACACAGCTTAAAGTGAAATGAACTCGCAATTAAAAACGTGCAGACAAACAACAATAACACTAAGAGGCTTTTGATTGCAAATAAGAAATTGAAATCACAGAAAAGTTAAAAAGGTTTCAAAGTGACCAAAGTTATTATTTATAAAAATCACTCCAAAAGTCCTTGAAGAGAAAGTTAACATTTTTTCAGCTTTTAAAATAAACATTTAAGAACTCCTGAGGCTAAATAGAGGCTTTTTGTGTTTCACTGATTTCACATCAAATGGTACAAATGAACACTTTGAACTGCACTTAAAGCTGCATCACTCTGTTCCACAAGAAGTGGATCACTTTCCTGAAACTCACGCTGTCAATAAATGGATGAATGCAGAGTGGAATGCTTTTAACTAAATTGTGTTATTACCTCATCTGGAGTGAGAAGAGTTTCTTGCAGCACTACAAGGTCCTTATGATGGGAAGTACTCATTGTTGTTCTCTGACTTGGACCTTTTTAAGCTATTTATTTTTCTTTTGAACTTTTCTAATATATAGAAATAGAAGATGGTAAAGTGGTCAACAATAATAGACTCTGCAGTTTTTCGGTGCCTTTGAAACACGTTTGAGTTCTCTTCATCAACTTTCTTTAGACACATATTAGTGGATGGACTATATGATGTAGTAAATAAACATTCTGTCCTAAAAGTAGATGCGATAGGCTACGTTCACACAGCAAGAAAGTACAACACAAATCATTTTTTTTCCAATTCCAATTTTTTCACCAAAACAATAAGAGTCAGATTTGTATAATTTCCATATGTGGTACTAAATCGGATACGTATTTGATAGTTTTCAAAGTGTTGCATTTTATCTGACTGTTTATGCGAGTCTTGTGTCATAATGACCATAAGTAATGACTAAAGCCAATATGCAACTTTCTGTTTTCCTAGCTTCCTTCATCCTATGATGGTCTTGGTTTCATACAGTTGACTCCCATCGCTCAACAAATTTAAAATCAATCCAGAAACGGCAGCATTCGTTATTATTTCAGTAATCATTTCGTTTCTGTGTGACGTCTATGTTCTTGTTCTGTGCCTGTGGGTCGCTTTGGGGTCACAAACTGTCCACACAAAAGTCCGATTGAACAATCTTGCAAAGAGAAAAAAATGTATTTGAGTGAAAGATCAGAATTGAGCACCAAGTCTTCTTGTGTGAACATGAAAGTTGGAAGATGAACGTATATCAGAAACTTTAATCCGTGATTTCGCGTGTGTAAACTTAATGCCGATATAATCACCAGCTTTGTTTTTCACCAACATTATGTCACCAAATCTTGTTTCTTCTCAGACGATTCAACTTTTATTCTGTCCAGTTTCCCACTTGGTGTGAATCTGAGATTTCTCTGCACCACTTCCACAGTTTTCATCACCACATCAAATCCTGTGGGCCATTACCCTGCTCCCCATATCTACTGTTTCTTTTTTGAGCCTCTCTGCCTTTACATGTCACTCAACTCCCTGTTCTCTTTCTCCTTGGATGTTTGGCTGCCAGTGATGAGTCCACTTTCTTGCCTCGTTATACATAAATCACTGAGATATTCTCTCCTATCGCTTTCCAGGAAACTTTCTCAACGGTAGCTACTGCTCTTTTGAAGAGGGCGATTGCAGCTGGCAGTCGGTTCCTGGTCGAAACCTCTCCTGGAGACGATCCCCATCTAAAGGAACCAGGCAGAGCTGCCCCTCATCAGGTCCGTATCACACGTGTCTCTGATGTAATCGTATTAACATTCATTTGCAGCCTCTCAGAAGTCTAGGTGAGCCGTACAGAGACGGACTTCAAAGAGGCAAATATCGGGCTTTTCAAACTGCAAAATAACACAAAGCTAACCTTGAACATATTGACTTTGTGAATTTGGAACAACTGAGACTTCAGATGTGCCAGACATAGTATTTCTTGGCTTGATCAGTGGTCAGAACACTGGAACAAACAGAATCCCACTGGGTTTAAGTGGCTGTGGAGAGCTGGCCTTATTGTGAGGGGTCGGCCGAAAATGTATTTATTGATTTCTGAGGAGCGAATAAATCTGTTGTTTTCATCCCTACTGTGATGTTAACTTCAGTCACTCTCCAGTAATTTCTTTGAAATGCTTAAGCAGCGGTGCACAAAAAACAGAGACAAATTAATGACATGCAGAAAAATAGAACGGTTTTGTTTAAAGTTTGTTGAAGACACTCACATCCTGTTGAAATCAGATATTTGCACACATGGTATAAAAATACATATTGCCATTTTTCTCACTGCCTGACATTAAATGAGATTAAAATATTTTTGTTTCAGGTCTGGTAAGATTACAGAAAAATTGTTCTATTTGCAAAATGACAAAATAATTCATGTTTTTATCACATTCTTTTAATTAAGATATTATTGTTATTCCTTTGAGCGGTCCATCCACCACACCTTTCAGGAAGGAGACATGTTTTGAT